>NC_090931.1:319725161-320350161 GCF_040938575.1 Ambystoma mexicanum | reverse complement strand
CATCTTAGGCTTGCAAGAATGTTGAAAACGTTGGAGGCCAAAAAAAGGGGTTTAGAGGCATCCTAGACCCCCTAAAGTCCAGAAAATGGTTGTGGCCCAAAAATGGTGTTAGAGAGCTCTGAATGTCCCAAAAACATTTGCAGCCTGAAAAGGGCATTAACCCCCATCCTAGACCACTGAAATTTCCCAAAATATCTTTGGCACGAAAAATGCATCCTATACCCCTGAAAGCTAAGAATATGTTAGCAGCTCAAAGAAGGCCTTAAAATGCAATATAGGCCTGCAAAAATGTAAAAAATAATTTGGAGGCCCAAAAAAGGGGTTTACAGGCAACCTAGACCCCCTAAAGTCCAGACAATGTTGGTGGACCGAAAACTGTGTCAGAGAGCTCTGAATGTCCCAAAAACATTTGCAGCCTGAAAGGGGCATTAACTCGCATCCTAGACCACTGAAATTTCCCAAAATATTTTTGGCACGAAAAATGCATCCTATACCCCTGAAAGCTCAGAATATGTTAGCAGCCCAAAGAAGGCCTTAAAATGCATTTTAGGCATACAAAATTGTTGAAAACTTTGGAGACCCAAAAAAGGGATTTACAGGCCTCCTAGACCCCCTAAAGTCCAGAAAATGTTGGTGGACCAAAAACTGTGTCAGAGAGCTCTGAATGTCCCAAAAACATTTGGAGCCTGAAAGGGGCATTAACCTGCATCCTAGACCACTGAAATTCCCAAAAATATTTTTGGCACGAAAAATACATCCTATACCCCTGAAAGCTCAGAATATGTTAGCAGCTCAAAGAAGGCCTTAAAATGCAATATAGGCCTGCAAAAATGTAAAAAAATACTTTAGAGGCCCAAAAATAGGGGTTTACAGGCAACCTAGACCCTCTAAAGTCCAGACAATGTTGGTGGACCGAAAACTGTGTCAGAGAGCTCTGAATGTCCCAACAACATTTGCAGTCTGAAGGGGGCATTAACCTGCATCCTAGACCTCTGAAATTCCCAAAAATATTTTTGGCATGAAAAATGCATCCTACAGCCCTGAAAGTTGAGAAAATGTTGGCAGCTCAAGAAAAGGCCTTAAAATGCATGTTAGGCCTTCAAAAATGTTGAAAACTTTGGAGGCCCAAAAAAGGGGCTTACAGGCATCCTAGACCCCCTAAAGTCCAGAAAATGTTGTTGGACCAAAAATGGTGTCAGAGAGCTCTGAATGTCCCAAAAATATTTGCAGCCTGAAAGGGGCATTAACCCGCATCCTAGACCACTGAAATTTCCCAAAATATTTTTGCCATGAAAAATGCATGCTACACCCCTGAAAGTTCAGAAAACACCCCAGAAATGTTGCCAGCTCAAAAAAGGCCTTAAAATGCATCTTAGGCCTGCAAAAATGTTGAAAACTTTTGAGGCCCAAAAAAGGGGTTTACAGGCATCCTAGACCCCCTAAAGTCCAGAAAATGTTGTTGGATCAAAAACGGTGTCAGAGAGCTCTGAATGTCCCAAAAACATTTGCAGCCTGAAAGGGGCATTAACCCGCATCCTAGACCACTGAAATTTCCCAAAATATTTTTGCCATGAAAAATACATGCTACACCCCTGAAAGTTCAGAAAACACCCCAGAAATGTTGCCAGCTCAAAAAAGGCCTTAAAATGCATCTTAGGCCTGCAAAAATGTTGAAAACTTTGGAGGCCCAAAAAAGGGGTTTACAGGCATCCTAGACCCCCTAAAGTCCAGAAAATGTTGTTGGACCAAAATCGGTGTCAGAGAGCTCCGAATGTCCCAAAAACATGTGCAACCTGAAAGGGGCATTAACCCGCATCCTAGACCTCTGAAATTCCCAAAAATATTTTGTGCACGAAAAATGTATCCTATACCCATGAAAGCTCAGAATATGTTAGCAGCCCAAAGAAGACCTTAAAATGCATTTTAGGCCTACACAAATTTAGAAAACTTTGGAGGCCCAAAGAAGGGGTTTACAGGCATCCTAGACACCCTAAAGTCCAGAAAATGTTGTTGGACGAAAATCGGTGTCAGAGAGCTCTGAAAGGGGCATTAACCCGCATCCTAGACCACTGAAATTCCCAAAAATATTTTTGGCACGAAAAATGCATCCTACACCCCTGAAAGTTCAGAAAATGTTGGCAGCTCAAGAAAAGGCCTTAAAATGCATGTTAGGCCTTCAAAAATGTTGAAAACTTTGAAGGCCCAAAAAAGGGGTTTACAGGCATCCTAGACCTCCTAAAGTCCAGAAAATGTTGTTGGACCAAAAATGGTGTCAGAGAGCTCTGAATGTCCCAACAACATTTGCAGTCTGAAGGGGGCATTAACCTGCTTCCTAGACCTCTGAAATTCCCAAAAATATTTTATGCACGAAAAATGCATCCTATACCCCTGAAAGCTCAGAATATGTTAGCAGCCCAAAGCAGGCCTTAAAATGCATTTTAGGCATACAAAAATGTTGAAAACGTTGGAGGCCCAAAAAAGGGGTTTACAGGCATCCTAGACCCCCTAAAGTCCAGAAAATGTTGTTGGACCAAAAACAGTGTCAGAGAGCTCTGAATGTCCCAACAACATTTGCCGTCTGAAGGGGGCATTAACCTGCATCCTAGACCTCTGAAATTCCCAAAAATATTTTTTGCACGAAAAAGGCATCCTATACCCCTGAAAGTTCAGAACAGGTTATCAGCCCAAAAAAGGCCTTAAAATGCAATATAGGCCTGCAAAAATGTAAAAAAATACTTTAGAGGCCCAAAAAAGGGGTTTACAGGCAACCGAGACCCCCTAAAGTCCAGACAATGTTGTTGGACTTAAAACTGTGTCCGAGAGCTCTGAATGTCCCAAAAACATTTGTAGCCTGAAAGGGGCATTAACCCGCATCCTAGACCACTGAAATTATCCAAAAATATTTTTGGTACAAAAAAGCATCCTACACCCCTGAAAGTTAAGAAAATGTTGGCAGCTCAAAAAAAGGCCTTAAAATGCATTTTTGGCCTATATAAATGTTGAAAACTTTGGAGGCCCAAAAAAGGGGGTTATAGGCATCCTAGACCCCCAAAAGTCCAGAAAATGTTGTTGGACCAAAAACGGTGTCAGAGAGCTCTGAATGTCCCAAAAACATTTGCAGCCTGAAAGGGGCATTAACTCGCATCCTAGACCACTGAAATTTCCCAAAATATTTTTGGCACGAAAAATGCATCCTATACCCCTGAAAGCTCAGAATATGTTAGCAGCCCAAAAAAGGCCTTAAAATGCATTTTGGGCATACAAAAATGTTGAAAACTTTGGAGGCCCAAAAAAGGGGTTTAGAGGCATTCTAGACCCCCTAAAGTCCAGAAAATGTTGGTGGACCGAAAACTGTGTCAGAGAGCTCTGAATATTCCAAAAACATTTGCAGCCTGAAAGGGGCATTAACCCGCATCCTAGACCACTGAAATTCCCAAAAATATTTTTGTCATGAAAAATGCATCCTACACCCCTGCAAGTTCAGAAAATGTTGGCAACTCTAAAAAAGGCCTTAAAATGCATGTTAGGACTTCAAAAATGTTGAAAACTTTGGAGGCCCAAAAGGGGGTTTACAGGCATCCTAGACCCCCTAAAGTCCAGAAAATGTTGTTGGACCAAAATCGGTGTCAGAGAGCTCTGAAAGGGGCATTAACCCACATCCTAGACCACTGAAATTCCCAAAAATATTTTTGGCACGAAAAAATGCATCCTACACCCCTGAAAGTTCAGAAAATGTTGGCAGCTCAAGAAAAGGCCTTAAAATGCATGTTAGGCCTTCAAAAATGTTGAAAAATTTGGAGGCCCAAAAAGGGGTTTACAGGCATCCTAGACCCCCTAAAGTCCAGAAAATGTTGTTGGACCAAAATCGGTGTCAGAGAGCTCTGAATGTCCCAAAAACATTTGCAGCCTGAAAGGGGCATTAACCCGCATCCTAGACCACTAAAATTCCCAAAAATATTTTTGCCATGAAAAATGCATCCTACACCCCTGCAAGTTCAGAAAATGGTGGCAACTCTAAAAAAGGCCTTAAAATGCATGTTAGGCCTTCAAAAATGTTGAAAACTTTGGAGGCCCAAAAAAGGGATTTACCGGCATCCTAGACCTCTGAAATTCCCAAAAATATTTTGTGCACGAAAAATGCACCCTATACCCCTGAAAGCTCAGAATATGTTAGCAGCCCAAAAAAGGCATTAAAATGCATTTTAGGCCTGCAAAAATTTAGAAAACGTTGGAGGCCCAAAAAAGGGATTTACAGGCAACCTAGACCCCCTAAAGTCCAGAAAATGTTGGTGGTCCAAAACCGGTGTCAGAGAGCTCTGAATGTCCCAAAAACATTTGCAGCCTGAAAGGGGCATTAACCCACATCCTAGACCACTGAAATTTTCCAAAATATTTTTGGCACGAAAAATGCATCCTATACCCCTGAAAGCTCAGAATATGTTAGCAGCCCAAAGAAGGCCTTAAAATGCATTTTAGGCATACAAAAATGTTGAAAACTTTGGAGGCCCAAAAAAGGGGTTACAGGCATCCTATACCCCTGAAAGCTCAGAATATGTTAGCAGCCCAAAAAAGGCATTAAAATGCATTTTAGGCCTGCAAAAATTTAGAAAACGTTGGAGGCCCAAAAAAGGGGTTTACAGGCAACCTAGACCCCCTAAAGTCCAGAAAATGTTGGTGGACCAAAAACTGTGTCAGAGAGCTCTGAATGTCCCAAAAACATTTGCAGCCTGAAAGGGGCATTAACCCGCATCCTAGACCACTGAAATTCCCAAAAATATTTTTGGCACGAAAAATTCATCCTACACCCCTGAAAGTTCAGAAAATGTTGGCAGCTCAAGAAAAGGCCTTAAAATGTATGTTAGGGCTTCAAAAATGTTGAACATTTTGGATGCCCAAAAAAGGGGTTTACAGTCATCCTAGACCCCCTAAAGTCCAGAAAATGTTGTTGGACCAAAAATGGTGTCAGAGAGCTCTGAATGTCCCAAAAACATTTGCAGCCTGAAAGGGGCATTAACCCGCATCCTAGACCTCTGAAATTCCCAAAAATATTTTGTGCACGAAAAATGCACCCTATACCCCTGAAAGCTCAGAATATGTTAGCAGCCCAAAAAAGGCATTAAAATGCATTTTAGGCCTGCAAAAATTTAGAAAACGTTGGAGGCCCAAAAAAGGGGTTTACAGGCATCCTAGACCCCCTAAATTAAAGAAAATGTTGTTGGACCCAAAATGGTGTCAGAGAGCTCTGAATGTCCCAAAAACATATGCAACCTGAAAGGGGCATTAACCCGCATCCTAGACCTCTGAAATTCCCAAAAATATTTGGTGCACGAAAAATGCATCCTATACCCCTGAAACTCAGAATATGTAAGCAGCCCAAAGAAGGCTTTAAAATGCATTTCAGGCCTACAAAAATTTAGAAAACTTTGGAGGCCCAAAAAAGGGGTTTACAGGCATCCTAGACCCCCTAAAGTCCAGAAAATGTTGTTGGATCAAAAACGGTGTCAGAGAGCTCTGAATGTCCCAAAAACATTTGCAGCCTGAAAGGGGCATTAACCCGCATCCTAGACCACTGAAATTTCCCAAAATATTTTTGGCATGAAAAATGCATGCTACACCCCTGAAAGTTCAGAAAACACCCCAGAAATCTTGGCAGCTCAAAAAAGGCCTTAAAATGCACCTTAGGCCTGCAAAAATGTTGAAAACTTTGGAGACCCAAAAAAGGGGTTTACAGGCATCCTAGACCCCCTAAAGTCCAGAAAATGTTGTTGGACCAAAATCGGTGTCGGAGAGCTCTGAAAGGGGCATTAACCCACATCCTAGACCACTGAAATTCCCAAAAATATTTTTGGCACGAAAAATGCATCCTACACCCCTGAAAGTTCAGAAAATGTTGGCAGCTCAAGAAAAGGCTTTAAAATGCATGTTAGGCCTTCAAAAATGTTGAAAACTTTGGAGGCCCAAAAAAGGGGTTTACAGGCATCCTAGACCCCCTAAAGTCCAGAAAATGTTGTTGGACCAAAAATGGTGTCAGAGAGCTCTGAATGTCCCAAAAACATTTGCAGCCTGAAAGGGGCATTACCCGCATCCTAGACCACTGAAATTTCCCAAAATATTTTTGCCATGAAAAATACATGCTACACCCCTGAAACTTCAGAAAACACCCCAGAAATGTTGCCAGCTCAAAAAAGGCCTTAAAATGCATCTTAGGCCTGCAAAAATGTTGAAAACTTTGGAGACCCAAAAAAGGGGTTTACAGGCATCCTAGACCTCCTAAAGTCCAGAAAATGTTGTTGGATCAAAAACAGTGTCAGAAAGCTCTGAATGTCCCAAAAGCATGTGCAGCCTGAAAGGGGCATTAACCCGCATCCTAGACCTCTAAAATTCCCAAAAATATTTTGTGCACGAAAAATTCATACTACACCCCTGAAAGTTTAGAATATGTTAGCAGCCCAAAAAAGGCATTAAAATGCATTTTAGGCCTGCAAAAATTTAGAAAACTTTGGAGGCCCAAAAAAGGGGTTTACAGGCATCCTAAACCCCCCAAAGTCCATAAAATGTTCTTGGACCAGAAATGGTGTCAGAGAGCTCTGAATGTCCCAAAAACATTTGGAGCCTGAAAGGGGCATTAACCCGCATCCTAGACCTCTGAAATTCCCAAACATATTTTGTGCACGAAAAATGCATCCTACACCCCTGAAAGTTGAGAAAATGTTGGCAGCTCAAGAAAAGGCCTTAAAACGCATGTTAGGCCTTCAAAAATGTTGAAAACTTTGGAGGCCCAAAAAAGGGGTTTACAGGCATCCTAGACCCCCTAAAGGCCAGAAACTTTTGTTGGACCAAAATCGGTGTCAGAGAGCTCTGAATGTCCCAAAAACATTTGCAGCCTGAAAGGGGCATTAACCCACATCCTAGACCACTGAAATTCCCAAAAATATTTTTGCCATGAAAAATGCATCCTACACCCTTGCAAGTTCAGAAAATGTTGGCAACTCTACAAAAGGCCTTAAATTGCATGTTAGGCCTTCAAAAATGTTGAAAACTTTGGAGGCCCAAAAAAGGGATTTACAGGCATCCTAGACCCCCTAAAGTCCAGAAAATGTTGTTGGACCAAAAATGGTGTCTGAGAGCCCTAAATGTCCCAAAAACATTTGCAGCCAATTAAATTCCCAAAAATATTTTTGGCACAAAAAATGCATCCTACACCCCTGAAAGTTGAGAAAATGTTGGCAGCTCAAGAAAAGGCCTTAAAACGCATGTTAGGCCTTCAAAAATGTTGAAAACTTTGGAGGCCCAAAAAAGGGGTTTACAGGTATTCTAGACCCCCTAAGGTCCAGAAAATGTTGTTGGATCAAAAACGGTGTCAGAGAGCTCTGAATGTCCCAAAAACATTTGCAGCCTGAAAGGGGCATTAACCCGCATCCTAGACCACTGAAATTTCCCAAAATATTTTTGGCATGAAAAATGCATGCTACACCCCTGAAAGTTCAGAAAACACCCCAGAAATGTTGCCAGCTCAAAAAAGGCCTTAAAATGCATCTTAGGCCTGCAAAAATGTTGAAAACTTTGGAGACCCAAAAAAGGGGTTTACAGGCATCCTAGACCCCCTAAAGTCCAGAAAATGTTGTTGGACCAAAATCGGTGTCAGAGAGCTCTGAAAGGGGCATTAACCCGCATCCTAGACCACTGAAATTCCCAAAAATATTTTTGGCACGAAAAATGCATCCTACACCCCTGAAAGTTCAGAAAATGTTGGCAGCTCAAGAAAAGGCTTTAAAATGCATGTTAGGCTTTCAAAAATGTTGAAAACTTTGAAGGCCCAAAAAAGGGGTTTACAGGCATCCTAGACCTCCTAAAGTCCAGAAAATGTTGTTGGACCAAAAATGGTGTCAGAGAGCTCTGAATGTCCCAAAAACATTTGCAGCCTGAAAGGGGCATTAACCCGCATCCTAGACCTCTGAAATTCCCAAAAATATTTTTGGCAATAAAAATGCATCCTACACCCCTGAAAGCTCAGAATATGTTAGCAGCTCAAAGAAGGCCTTAAAATGCAATATAGGCCTGCAAAAATGTAAAACAATACTTTAGAGGCCCAAAAATAGGGGTTTACAGGCAACCTAGACCCCCTAAAGTCCAGACAATGTTGGTGGACCGAATACTGTGTCAGAGAGCTCTGAATGTCCCAACAACATTTGCAGTCTGAAGGGGGCATTAACCTGCTTCCTAGACCTCTGAAATTCCCAAAAATATTTTATGCACGAAAAATGCATCCTATACCCCTGAAAGCTCAGAATATGTTAGCAGCCCAAAGCAGGCCTTAAAATGCATTTTAGGCATACAAAAATGTTGAAAACGTTGGAGGCCCAAAAAAGGGGTTTACAGGCATCCTAGACCCCCTAAAGTCCAGAAAATGTTGTTGGACCAAAAACAGTGTCAGAGAGCTCTGAATGTCCCAACAACATTTGCAGTCTGAAGGGGGCATTAACCTGCATCCTAGACCTCTGAAATTCCCAAAAATATTTTTTGCACGAAAAAGGCATCCTATACCCCTGAAAGTTCAGAACAGGTTATCAGCCCAAAAAAGGCCTTAAAATGCAATATAGGCCTGCAAAAATGTAAAAAAATACTTTAGAGGCCCAAAAAGGGGTTTACAGGCAACCGAGACCCCCTAAAGTCCAGACAATGTTGTTGGACTTAAAACTGTGTCCGAGAGCTCTGAATGTCCCAAAAACATTTGTAGCCTGAAAGGGGCATTAACCCGCATCCTAGACCACTGAAATTATCCAAAAATATTTTTGGTACAAAAAAGCATCCTACACCCCTGAAAGTTAAGAAAATGTTGGCAGCTCAAAAAAAGGCCTTAAAATGCATTTTAGGCCTATATAAATGTTGAAAACTTTGGAGGCCCAAAAAAGGGGGTTACAGGCATCCTAGACCCCCAATAGTCCAGAAAATGTTGTTGGACCAAAAACGGTGTCAGAGAGCTCTGATTGTCCCCAAAACATTTGCAGCCTGAAAGGGGCATTAACCCGCATCCTAGACCACTGAAATTCCCAAAAATATTTTTGGCATGAAAAATGCATCCTACACCCCTGCAAGTTCAGAAAATGTTGGTAACTCTAAAAAAGGCCTTAAAATGCATGTCAGGCCTTCAAAAATGTTGAAAACTTTGGAGGCCCAAAAAAGGGATTTACAGGCATCCTAGACCTCCTAAAGTCCAGAAAATGTTGTTGGATCAAAAACGGTGTCAGAGAGCTCTGAATTTCCCAAAAACATTTGCAGCCTGAAAGGGGCATTAACCCACATCTAGACCTCTGAAATTCAAAAAAATATTTTGTGCACGAAAAATTCATACTACACCCCTGAAAGTTCAGAATATGTTAGCAGCCCAAAAAAGGCATTAAAATGCATTTTAGGCCTGCAAAAATTTAGAAAACTTTGGAGGCCCAAAAAAGGGCTTTACAGGCATCCTAGACCCCCTAAAGTCCAGAAAATATTGTTGTAACAAAAATGGTGTCAGAGAGCTCTGAATGTCCCAAAAACATTTGCAGCCTGAAAGGGGCATTAACCCGCATCCTAGACCTCTGAAATTCCCAAAAATATTTTTGGCACGAAAAATGCATCCTACACCCCTGAAAGTTGAGAAAATGTTGGCAGCTCAAGAAAAGGCCTTAAAATGCATGTTAGGCCTTCAAAAATGTTGAAAACTTTGGAGGCACAAAATAGGGGTTTACAGGCATCCTAGACCTCCTAAAGTCCAGAAAATGTTGTTGGACCAAAATCGGTGTCAGAGAGCTCTGATTGTCCCCAAAACATTTGCAGCCTGAAAGGGGCATTAACCCGCATCCTAGACCACTGAAATTCCCAAAAATATTTTTGGCATGAAAAATGCATCCTACACCCCTGCAAGTTCAGAAAATGTTGGCAGCTCAAGAAAAGGCCTTAAAATGCATGTTAGGCCTTCAAAAATGTTGAAAACTTTGGAGGCACAAAATAGGGGTTTACAGGCATCCTAGACCTCCTAAAGTCCAGAAAATGTTGTTGGATCAAAAACGGTGTCAGAGAGCTCTGAATGTCCCAAAAACATTTGCAGCCTGAAAGGGGCATTAACCCACATCCTAGACCTCTGAAATTCCCAAAAATATTTTGTGCAAGAAAAATTCATACTACACCCTTGAAAGTTCAGAATATGTTAGCAGCCCAAAAAAGGCATTAAAATGCATTTTAGGCCTGCAAAAATTTAGAAAACTTTGGAGGCCCAAAAAAGGGCTTTACAGGCATCCTAGACCCCCTAAAGTCCAGAAAATATTGTTGTAACAAAAATGGTGTCAGAGAGCTCTGAATGTCCCAAAAACATTTGCAGCCTGAAAGGGGCATTAACCCACATCTAGACCTCTGAAATTCAAAAAAATATTTTGTGCACGAAAAATTCATACTACACCCCTGAAAGTTCAGAATATGTTAGCAGCCCAAAAAAGGCATTAAAATGCATTTTAGGCCTGCAAAAATTTAGAAAACTTTGGAGGCCCAAAAAAGGGGTTTACAGGCATCCTAGACCCCCTAAAGTCCAGAAAATGTTGGTGTCCATAAACTGTGTCAGAGAGCTCTGAATGTCCCAAAAACATTTGCAACGTGAAAGGGGCATTAACCCGCATCCTAGACCACTGAAATTCCCAAAAATATTTTTGGCCCGAAAAAGGCATCCTACACCTCTGAAAGTTAAGAAAATGTTGGCAACTCTAAAAAAAGGCCTTAAAATGTATCTTAGGCCTTCAAAAATGTTGAAAACTTTGTAGGCCCAAAAAAGGGGTTTACAGGCATCCTAGACCCCGTAAAGTCCAGAAAATGGTTGTGGCCAAAAAATGGTGTCAGAGAGCTCTGAATGTCCCAACAACATTTGCAGTCTGAAGGGGGCATTAACCTGCATCCTAGACCTCTGAAATTCCCAAAAATATTTTTGTGCACGAAAAATGCATCCTACACCCCTGAAAGTTCAGAAAACACCCCTGAAATGTTGGCAGCTAAAGAAAGCCTTAAAATGCATCTTAGGCTTGCAAAAATGTTGAAAACGTTGGAGGCCAAAAAAAGGGGATTAGAGGCATCCTAGACCCCCTAAAGTCCAGAAAATGGTTGTGGCCAAAAAATGTTGTCAGAGAGCTCTGAATGTCCCAACAACATTTGCAGTCTGAAGGGGGCATTAACCTGCATCCTAGACCTCTGAAATTCCCAAAAATATTTTTGTGCACGAAAAATGCATCCTACACCCCTGAAAGTTCAGAAAACACCCCTGAAATGTTGGCAGCTAAAGAAAGCCTTAAAATGCATTTTAGGCTTGCAAAAATGTTGAAAACGTTGGAGGCCAAAAAAAGGGGTTTAGAGGCATCCTAGACCCCCTAAAGTCCAGAAAATGGTTGTGGCCAAAAAATGGTGTCAGAGAGCTCTGAATGTCCCAACAACATTTGCAGTCTGAAGGGGGCATTAACCTGCATCCTAGACCTCTGAAATTCCCAAAAATATTTTTGGCACGAAAAATGCATCCTACACCCCTGAAAGTTCCAAAAACACCCCTGAAATGTTGGCAGATCAAAGAAGGCCTTAAAATGCATTTTAGGCATACAAAAATGTTGAAAACTTTGGAGGCCCAAAAAAGGGGTTTACAGGCATCCTAGTCCCCCAAAGTCCAGAAAATGTTGGTGGACCAAAAACTGTGTCAGAGAGCTCTGAATGTCCCAACAACATTTGCAGTCTGAAGGGGGCATTAACCTGCATCCTAGACCACTGAAATTCCCAAAAATATTTTTGGCACGAAAAATACATCCTACACCCCTGAAATGTTGGCAGCTCAAAAAAGGCCTTAAAATGCATCTTAGGCTTGCAAGAATGTTGAAAACGTTGGAGGCCAAAAAAAGGGGTTTAGAGGCATCCTAGACCCCCTAAAGTCCAGAAAATGGTTGTGGCCCAAAAATGGTGTTAGAGAGCTCTGAATGTCCCAAAAACATTTGCAGCCTGAAAAGGGCATTAACCCCCATCCTAGACCACTGAAATTTCCCAAAATATCTTTGGCACGAAAAATGCATCCTATACCCCTGAAAGCTAAGAATATGTTAGCAGCTCAAAGAAGGCCTTAAAATGCAATATAGGCCTGCAAAAATGTAAAAAATAATTTGGAGGCCCAAAAAAGGGGTTTACAGGCAACCTAGACCCCCTAAAGTCCAGACAATGTTGGTGGACCGAAAACTGTGTCAGAGAGCTCTGAATGTCCCAAAAACATTTGCAGCCTGAAAGGGGCATTAACTCGCATCCTAGACCACTGAAATTTCCCAAAATATTTTTGGCACGAAAAATGCATCCTATACCCCTGAAAGCTCAGAATATGTTAGCAGCCCAAAGAAGGCCTTAAAATGCATTTTAGGCATACAAAATTGTTGAAAACTTTGGAGGCCCAAAAAAGGGATTTACAGGCCTCCTAGACCCCCTAAAGTCCAGAAAATGTTGGTGGACCAAAAACTGTGTCAGAGAGCTCTGAATGTCCCAAAAACATTTGGAGCCTGAAAGGGGCATTAACCTGCATCCTAGACCACTGAAATTCCCAAAAATATTTTTGGCACGAAAAATGCATCCTATACAGCTGAAAGCTCAGAATATGTTAGCAGCTCAAAGAAGGCCTTAAAATGCAATATAGGCCTGCAAAAATGTAAAAAAATACTTTAGAGGCCCAAAAATAGGGGTTTACAGGCAACCTAGACCCTCTAAAGTCCAGACAATGTTGGTGGACCGAAAACTGTGTCAGAGAGCTCTGAATGTCCCAACAACATTTGCAGTCTGAAGGGGGCATTAACCTGCATCCTAGACCTCTGAAATTCCCAAAAATATTTTTGGCATGAAAAATGCATCCTACAGCCCTGAAAGTTGAGAAAATGTTGGCAGCTCAAGAAAAGGCCTTAAAATGCATGTTAGGCCTTCAAAAATGTTGAAAACTTTGGAGGCCCAAAAAAGGGGTTTACAGGCATCCTAGACCCCCTAAAGTCCAGAAAATGTTGTTGGACCAAAAATGGTGTCAGAGAGCTCTGAATGTCCTAAAAATATTTGCAGCCTGAAAGGGGCATTAACCCGCATCCTAGACCACTGAAATTTCCCAAAATATTTTTGCCATGAAAAATGCATGCTACACCCCTGAAAGTTCAGAAAACACCCCAGAAATGTTGCCAGCTCAAAAAAGGCCTTAAAATGCATCTTAGGCCTGCAAAAATGTTGAAAACTTTTGAGGCCCAAAAAAGGGGTTTACAGGCATCCTAGACCCCCTAAAGTCCAGAAAATGTTGTTGGATCAAAAACGGTGTCAGAGAGCTCTGAATGTCCCAAAAACATTTGCAGCCTGAAAGGGGCATTAACCCGCATCCTAGACCACTGAAATTTCCCAAAATATTTTTGCCATGAAAAATACATGCTACACCCCTGAAAGTTCAGAAAACACCCCAGAAATGTTGCCAGCTCAAAAAAGGCCTTAAAATGCATCTTAGGCCTGCAAAAATGTTGAAAACTTTGGAGGCCCAAAAAAGGGGTTTACAGGCATCCTAGACCCCCTAAAGTCCAGAAAATGTTGTTGGACCAAAATCGGTGTCAGAGAGCTCCGAATGTCCCAAAAACATGTGCAACCTGAAAGGGGCATTAACCCGCATCCTAGACCTCTGAAATTCCCAAAAATATTTTGTGCACGAAAAATGTATCCTATACCCATGAAAGCTCAGAATATGTTAGCAGCCCAAAGAAGACCTTAAAATGCATTTTAGGCCTACACAAATTTAGAAAACTTTGGAGGCCCAAAGAAGGGGTTTACAGGCATCCTAGACACCCTAAAGTCCAGAAAATGTTGTTGGACCAAAATCGGTGTCAGAGAGCTCTGAAAGGGGCATTAACCCGCATCCTAGACCACTGAAATTCCCAAAAATATTTTTGGCACGAAAAATGCATCCTACACCCCTGAAAGTTCAGAAAATGTTGGCAGCTCAAGAAAAGGCCTTAAAATGCATGTTAGGCCTTCAAAAATGTTGAAAACTTTGAAGGCCCAAAAAAGGGGTTTACAGGCATCCTAGACCTCCTAAAGTCCAGAAAATGTTGTTGGACCAAAAATGGTGTCAGAGAGCTCTGAATGTCCCAACAACATTTGCAGTCTGAAGGGGGCATTAACCTGCTTCCTAGACCTCTGAAATTCCCAAAAATATTTTATGCACGAAAAATGCATCCTATACCCCTGAAAGCTCAGAATATGTTAGCAGCCCAAAGCAGGCCTTAAAATGCATTTTAGGCATACAAAAATGTTGAAAACGTTGGAGGCCCAAAAAAGGGGTTTACAGGCATCCTAGACCCCCTAAAGTCCAGAAAATGTTGTTGGACCAAAAACAGTGTCAGAGAGCTCTGAATGTCCCAACAACATTTGCAGTCTGAAGGGGGCATTAACCTGCATCCTAGACCTCTGAAATTCCCAAAAATATTTTTTGCACGAAAAAGGCATCCTATACCCCTGAAAGTTCAGAACAGGTTATCAGCCCAAAAAAGGCCTTAAAATGCAATATAGGCCTGCAAAAATGTAAAAAAATACTTTAGAGGCCCAAAAAAGGGGTTTACAGGCAACCGAGACCCCCTAAAGTCCAGACAATGTTGTTGGACTTAAAACTGTGTCCGAGAGCTCTGAATGTCCCAAAAACATTTGTAGCCTGAAAGGGGCATTAACCCGCATCCTAGACCACTGAAATTATCCAAAAATATTTTTGGTACAAAAAAGCATCCTACACCCCTGAAAGTTAAGAAAATGTTGGCAGCTCAAAAAAAGGCCTTAAAATGCATTTTAGGCCTATATAAATGTTGAAAACTTTGGAGGCCCAAAAAAGGGGGTTACAGGCATCCTAGACCCCCAAAAGTCCAGAAAATGTTGTTGGACCAAAAACGGTGTCAGAGAGCTCTGAATGTCCCAAAAACATTTGCAGCCTGAAAGGGGCATTAACTCGCATCCTAGACCACTGAAATTTCCCAAAATATTTTTGGCACGAAAAATGCATCCTATACCCCTGAAAGCTCAGAATATGTTAGCAGCCCAAAAAAGGCCTTAAAATGCATTTTGGGCATACAAAAATGTTGAAAACTTTGGAGGCCCAAAAAAGGGGTTTACAGGCATTCTAGACCCCCTAAAGTCCAGAAAATGTTGGTGGACCGAAAACTGTGTCAGAGAGCTCTGAATATTCCAAAAACATTTGCAGCCTGAAAGGGGCATTAACCCGCATCCTAGACCACTGAAATTCCCAAAAATATTTTTGTCATGAAAAATGCATCCTACACCCCTGCAAGTTCAGAAAATGTTGGCAACTCTAAAAAAGGCCTTAAAATGCATGTTAGGACTTCAAAAATGTTGAAAACTTTGGAGGCCCAAAAAAGGGGTTTACAGGCATCCTAGACCCCCTAAAGTCCAGAAAATGTTGTTGGACCAAAATCAATGTCAGAGAGCTCTGAAAGGGGCATTAACCCACATCCTAGACCACTGAAATTCCCAAAAATATTTTTGGCACGAAAAAATGCATCCTACATCCCTGAAAGTTCAGAAAATGTTGGCAGCTCAAGAAAAGGCCTTAAAATGCATGTTAGGCCTTCAAAAATGTTGAAAAATTTGAAGGCCCAAAAAAGGGGTTTACAGGCATCCTAGACTCCCTAAAGTCCAGAAAATGTTGTTGGACCAAAATCGGTGTCAGAGAGCTCTGAATGTCCCAAAAACATTTGCAGCCTGAAAGGGGCATTAACCCGCATCCTAGACCACTAAAATTCCCAAAAATATTTTTGCCATGAAAAATGCATCCTACACCCCTGCAAGATCAGAAAATGGTGGCAACTCTAAAAAAGGCCTTAAAATGCATGTTAGGCCTTCAAAAATGTTGAAAACGTTGGAGGCCCAAAAAAGGGGTTTACAGGCAACCTAGACCCCCTAAAGTCCAGAAAATGTTGGTGTCCAAAAACGGTGTCAGAGAGCTCTGAATGTCCCAAAAACATTTGCAGCCTGAAAGGGGCATTAACCCACATCCTAGACCACTGAAATTTGCCAAAATATTTTTGGCACGAAAAATGCATCCTATACCCCTGAAAGCTCAGAATATGTTAGCAGCCCAAAGAAGGCCTTAAAATGCATTTTAGGCATACAAAAATGTTGAAAACTTTGGAGGCCCAAAAAAGGGGTTACAGGCATCCTATACCCCTGAAAGCTCAGAATATGTTAGCAGCCCAAAAAAGGCATTAAAATGCATTTTAGGCCTGCAAAAATTTAGAAAACGTTGGAGGCCCAAAAAAGGGGTTTACAGGCAACCTAGACCCCCTAAAGTCCAGAAAATGTTGGTGGACCAAAAACTGTGTCAGAGAGCTCTGAATGTCCCAAAAACATTTGCAGCCTGAAAGGGGCATTAACCCGCATCCTAGACCACTGAAATTCCCAAAAATATTTTTGGCACGAAAAATTCATCCTACACCCCTGAAAGTTCAGAAAATGTTGGCAGCTCAAGAAAAGGCCTTAAAATGTATGTTAGGGCTTCAAAAATGTTGAACATTTTGGATGCCCAAAAAAGGGGTTTACAGTCATCCTAGACCCCCTAAAGTCCAGAAAATGTTGTTGGACCAAAAATGGTGTCAGAGAGCTCTGAATGTCCCAAAAACATTTGCAGCCTGAAAGGGGCATTAACCCGCATCCTAGACCTCTGAAATTCCCAAAAATATTTTGTGCACGAAAAATGCACCCTATACCCCTGAAAGCTCAGAATATGTTAGCAGCCCAAAAAAGGCATTAAAATGCATTTTAGGCCTGCAAAAATTTAGAAAACGTTGGAGGCCCAAAAAAGGGGTTTACAGGCATCCTAGACCCCCTAAATTAAAGAAAATGTTGTTGGACCCAAAATGGTGTCAGAGAGCTCTGAATGTCCCAAAAACATATGCAACCTGAAAGGGGCATTAACCCGCATCCTAGACCTCTGAAATTCCCAAAAATATTTTGTGCACGAAAAATGCATCCTATACCCCCGAAACTCAGAATATGTAAGCAGCCCAAAGAAGGCTTTAAAATGCATTTCAGGCCTACAAAAATTTAGAAAACTTTGGAGGCCCAAAAAAGGGGTTTACAGGCATCCTAGACCCCCTAAAGTCCAGAAAATGTTGTTGGATCAAAAACGGTGTCAGAGAGCTCTGAATGTCCCAAAAACATTTGCAGCCTGAAAGGGGCATTAACCCGCATCCTAGACCACTGAAATTTCCCAAAATATTTTTGGCATGAAAAATGCATGCTACACCCCTGAACGTTCAGAAAACACCCCAGAAATCTTGGCAGCTCAAAAAAGGCCTTAAAATGCACCTTAGGCCTGCAAAAATGTTGAAAACTTTGGAGACCCAAAAAAGGGGTTTACAGGCATCCTAGACCCCCTAAAGTCCAGAAAATGTTGTTGGACCAAAATCGGTGTCGGAGAGCTCTGAAAGGGGCATTAACCCACATCCTAGACCACTGAAATTCCCAAAAATATTTTTGGCACGAAAAATGCATCCTACACCCCTGAAAGTTCAGAAAATGTTGGCAGCTCAAGAAAAGGCTTTAAAATGCATGTTAGGCCTTCAAAAATGTTGAAAACTTTGGAGGCCCAAAAAAGGGGTTTACAGGCATCCTAGACCCCCTAAAGTCCAGAAAATGTTGTTGGACCAAAAATGGTGTCAGAGAGCTCTGAATGTCCCAAAAACATTTGCAGCCTGAAAGGGGCATTACCCGCATCCTAGACCACTGAAATTTCCCAAAATATTTTTGCCATGAAAAATACATGCTACACCCCTGAAACTTCAGAAAACACCCCAGAAATGTTGCCAGCTCAAAAAAGGCCTTAAAATGCATCTTAGGCCTGCAAAAATGTTGAAAACTTTGGAGACCCAAAAAAGGGGTTTACAGGCATCCTAGACCTCCTAAAGTCCAGAAAATGTTGTTGGATCAAAAACAGTGTCAGAAAGCTCTGAATGTCCCAAAAGCATGTGCAGCCTGAAAGGGGCATTAACCCGCATCCTAGACCTCTAAAATTCCCAAAAATATTTTGTGCACGAAAAATTCATACTACACCCCTGAAAGTTTAGAATATGTTAGCAGCCCAAAAAAGGCATTAAAATGCATTTTAGGCCTGCAAAAATTTAGAAAACTTTGGAGGCCCAAAAAAGGGGTTTACAGGCATCCTAGACCCCCCAAAGTCCATAAAATGTTCTTGGACCAAAAATGGTGTCAGAGAGCTCTGAATGTCCCAAAAACATTTGGAGCCTGAAAGGGGCATTAACCCGCATCCTAGACCTCTGAAATTCCCAAACATATTTTGTGCACGAAAAATGCATCCTACACCCCTGAAAGTTGAGAAAATGTTGGCAGCTCAAGAAAAGGCCTTAAAACGCATGTTAGGCCTTCAAAAATGTTGAAAACTTTGGAGGCCCAAAAAAGGGGTTTACAGGCATCCTAGACCCCCTAAAGTCCAGAAACATTTGTTGGACCAAAATCGGTGTCAGAGAGCTCTGAATGTCCCAAAAACATTTGCAGCCTGAAAGGGGCATTAACCCACATCCTAGACCACTGAAATTCCCAAAAATATTTTTGCCATGAAAAATGCATCCTACACCCTTGCAAGTTCAGAAAATGTTGGCAACTCTACAAAAGGCCTTAAATTGCATGTTAGGCCTTCAAAAATGTTGAAAACTTTGGAGGCCCAAAAAAGGGATTTACAGGCATCCTAGACCCCCTAAAGTCCAGAAAATGTTGTTGGACCAAAAATGGTGTCTGAGAGCCCTAAATGTCCCAAAAACATTTGCAGCCAATTAAATTCCCAAAAATATTTTTGGCACAAAAAATGCATCCTACACCCCTGAAAGTTGAGAAAATGTTGGCAGCTCAAGAAAAGGCCTTAAAACGCATGTTAGGCCTTCAAAAATGTTGAAAACTTTGGAGGCCCAAAAAAGGGGTTTACAGGTATTCTAGACCCCCTAAGGTCCAGAAAATGTTGTTGGATCAAAAACGGTGTCAGAGAGCTCTGAATGTCCCAAAAACATTTGCAGCCTGAAAGGGGCATTAACCCGCATCCTAGACCACTGAAATTTCCCAAAATATTTTTGGCATGAAAAATGCATGCTACACCCCTGAAAGTTCAGAAAACACCCCAGAAATGTTGCCAGCCCAAAAAAGGCCTTAAAATGCATCTTAGGCCTGCAAAAATGTTGAAAACTTTGGAGACCCAAAAAAGGGGTTTACAGGCATCCTAGACCCCGTAAAGTCCAGAAAATGGTTGTGGCCAAAAAATGGTGTCAGAGAGCTCTGAATGTCCCAACAACATTTGCAGTCTGAAGGGGGCATTAACCTGCATCCTAGACCTCTGAAATTCCCAAAAATATTTTTGTGCACGAAAAATGCATCCTACACCCCTGAAAGTTCAGAAAACACCCCTGAAATGTTGGCAGCTAAAGAAAGCCTTAAAATGCATCTTAGGCTTGCAAAAATGTTGAAAACGTTGGAGGCCAAAAAAAGGGGATTAGAGGCATCCTAGACCCCCTAAAGTCCAGAAAATGGTTGTGGCCAAAAAATGTTGTCAGAGAGCTCTGAATGTCCCAACAACATTTGCAGTCTGAAGGGGGCATTAACCTGCATCCTAGACCTCTGAAATTCCCAAAAATATTTTTGTGCACGAAAAATGCATCCTACACCCCTGAAAGTTCAGAAAACACCCCTGAAATGTTGGCAGCTAAAGAAATCCTTAAAATGCATTTTAGGCTTGCAAAAATGTTGAAAACGTTGGAGGCCAAAAAAAGGGGTTTAGAGGCATCCTAGACCCCCTAAAGTCCAGAAAATGGTTGTGGCCAAAAAATGGTGTCAGAGAGCTCTGAATGTCCCAACAACATTTGCAGTCTGAAGGGGGCATTAACCTGCATCCTAGACCTCTGAAATTCCCAAAAATATTTTTGGCACGAAAAATGCATCCTACACCCCTGAAAGTTCCAAAAACACCCCTGAAATGTTGGCAGATCAAAGAAGGCCTTAAAATGCATTTTAGGCATACAGAAATGTTGAAAACTTTGGAGGCCCAAAAAAGGGGTTTACAGGCATCCTAGTCCCCCAAAGTCCAGAAAATGTTGGTGGACCAAAAACTGTGTCAGAGAGCTCTGAATGTCCCAACAACATTTGCAGTCTGAAGGGGGCATTAACCTGCATCCTAGACCACTGAAATTCCCAAAAATATTTTTGGCACGAAAAATACATCCTACACCCCTGAAATGTTGGCAGCTCAAAAAAGGCCTTAAAATGCATCTTAGGCTTGCAAGAATGTTGAAAACGTTGGAGGCCAAAAAAAGGGGTTTAGAGGCATCCTAGACCCCCTAAAGTCCAGAAAATGGTTGTGGCGCAAAAATGGTGTTAGAGAGCTCTGAATGTCCCAAAAACATTTGCAGCCTGAAAAGGGCATTAACCCCCATCCTAGACCACTGAAATTTCCCAAAATATCTTTGGCACGAAAAATGCATCCTATACCCCTGAAAGCTAAGAATATGTTAGCAGCTCAAAGAAGGCCTTAAAATGCAATATAGGCCTGCAAAAATGTAAAAAATAATTTGGAGGCCCAAAAAAGGGGTTTACAGGCAACCTAGACCCCCTAAAGTCCAGACAATGTTGGTGGACCGAAAACTGTGTCAGAGAGCTCTGAATGTCCCAAAAACATTTGCAGCCTGAAAGGGGCATTAACTCGCATCCTAGACCACTGAAATTTCCCAAAATATTTTTGGCACGAAAAATGCATCCTATACCCCTGAAAGCTCAGAATATGTTAGCAGCCCAAAGAAGGCCTTAAAATGCATTTTAGGCATACAAAATTGTTGAAAACTTTGGAGGCCCAAAAAAGGGATTTACAGGCCTCCTAGACCCCCTAAAGTCCAGAAAATGTTGGTGGACCAAAAACTGTGTCAGAGAGCTCTGAATGTCCCAAAAACATTTGGAGCCTGAAAGGGGCATTAACCTGCATCCTAGACCACTGAAATTCCCAAAAATATTTTTGGCACGAAAAATGCATCCTATACCCCTGAAAGCTCAGAATATGTTAGCAGCTCAAAGAAGGCCTTAAAATGCAATATAGGCCTGCAAAAATGTAAAAAAATACTTTAGAGGCCCAAAAATAGGGGTTTACAGGCAACCTAGACCCTCTAAAGTCCAGACAATGTTGGTGGACCGAAAACTGTGTCAGAGAGCTCTGAATGTCCCAACAACATTTGCAGTCTGAAGGGGGCATTAACCTGCATCCTAGACCTCTGAAATTCCCAAAAATATTTTTGGCATGAAAAATGCATCCTACAGCCCTGAAAGTTGAGAAAATGTTGGCAGCTCAAGAAAAGGCCTTAAAATGCATGTTAGGCCTTCAAAAATGTTGAAAACTTTGGAGGCCCAAAAAAGGGGTTTACAGGCATCCTAGACCCCCTAAAGTCCAGAAAATGTTGTTGGACCAAAAATGGTGTCAGAGAGCTCTGAATGTCCCAAAAATATTTGCAGCCTGAAAGGGGCATTAACCCGCATCCTAGACCACTGAAATTTCCCAAAATATTTTTGCCATGAAAATTGCATGCTACACCCCTGAAAGTTCAGAAAACACCCCAGAAATGTTGCCAGCTCAAAAAAGGCCTTAAAATGCATCTTAGGCCTGCAAAAATGTTGAAAACTTTTGAGGCCCAAAAAAGGGGTTTACAGGCATCCTAGACCCCCTAAAGTCCAGAAAATGTTGTTGGATCAAAAACGGTGTCAGAGAGCTCTGAATGTCCCAAAAACATTTGCAGCCTGAAAGGGGCATTAACCCGCATCCTAGACCACTGAAATTTCCCAAAATATTTTTGCCATGAAAAATACATGCTACACCCCTGAAAGTTCAGAAAACACCCCAGAAATGTTGCCAGCTCAAAAAAGGCCTTAAAATGCATCTTAGGCCTGCAAAAATGTTGAAAACTTTGGAGGCCCAAAAAAGGGGTTTACAGGCATCCTAGACCCCCTAAAGTCCAGAAAATGTTGTTGGACCAAAATCGGTGTCAGAGAGCTCCGAATGTCCCAAAAACATGTGCAACCTGAAAGGGGCATTAACCCGCATCCTAGACCTCTGAAATTCCCAAAAATATTTTGTGCACGAAAAATGTATCCTATACCCATGAAAGCTCAGAATATGTTAGCAGCCCAAAGAAGACCTTAAAATGCATTTTAGGCCTACACAAATTTAGAAAACTTTGGAGGCCCAAAGAAGGGGTTTACAGGCATCCTAGACACCCTAAAGTCCAGAAAATGTTGTTGGACCAAAATCGGTGTCAGAGAGCTCTGAAAGGGGCATTAACCCGCATCCTAGACCACTGAAATTCCCAAAAATATTTTTGGCACGAAAAATGCATCCTACACCCCTGAAAGTTCAGAAAATGTTGGCAGCTCAAGAAAAGGCCTTAAAATGCATGTTAGGCCTTCAAAAATGTTGAAAACTTTGAAGGCCCAAAAAAGGGGTTTACAGGCATCCTAGACCTCCTAAAGTCCAGAAAATGTTGTTGGACCAAAAATGGTGTCAGAGAGCTCTGAATGTCCCAACAACATTTGCAGTCTGAAGGGGGCATTAACCTGCTTCCTAGACCTCTGAAATTCCCAAAAATATTTTATGCACGAAAAATGCATCCTATACCCCTGAAAGCTCAGAATATGTTAGCAGCCCAAAGCAGGCCTTAAAATGCATTTTAGGCATACAAAAATGTTGAAAACGTTGGAGGCCCAAAAAAGGGGTTTACAGGCATCCTAGACCCCCTAAAGTCCAGAAAATGTTGTTGGACCAAAAACAGTGTCAGAGAGCTCTGAATGTCCCAACAACATTTGCAGTCTGAAGGGGGCATTAACCTGCATCCTAGACCTCTGAAATTCCCAAAAATATTTTTTGCACGAAAAAGGCATCCTATACCCCTGAAAGTTCAGAACAGGTTATCAGCCCAAAAAAGGCCTTAAAATGCAATATAGGCCTGCAAAAATGTAAAAAAATACTTTAGAGGCCCAAAAAAGGGGTTTACAGGCAACCGAGACCCCCTAAAGTCCAGACAATGTTGTTGGACTTAAAACTGTGTCCGAGAGCTCTGAATGTCCCAAAAACATTTGTAGCCTGAAAGGGGCATTAACCCGCATCCTAGACCACTGAAATTATCCAAAAATATTTTTGGTACAAAAAAGCATCCTACACCCCTGAAAGTTAAGAAAATGTTGGCAGCTCAAAAAAAGGCCTTAAAATGCATTTTAGGCCTATATAAATGTTGAAAACTTTGGAGGCCCAAAAAAGGGGGTTACAGGCATCCTAGACCCCCAAAAGTCCAGAAAATGTTGTTGGACCAAAAACGGTGTCAGAGAGCTCTGAATGTCCCAAAAACATTTGCAGCCTGAAAGGGGCATTAACTCGCATCCTAGACCACTGAAATTTCCCAAAATATTTTTGGCACGAAAAATGCATCCTATACCCCTGAAAGCTCAGAATATGTTAGCAGCCCAAAAAAGGCCTTAAAATGCATTTTGGGCATACAAAAATGTTGAAAACTTTGGAGGCCCAAAAAAGGGGTTTACAGGCATTCTAGACCCCCTAAAGTCCAGAAAATGTTGGTGGACCGAAAACTGTGTCAGAGAGCTCTGAATATTCCAAAAACATTTGCAGCCTGAAAGGGGCATTAACCCGCATCCTAGACCACTGAAATTCCCAAAAATATTTTTGTCATGAAAAATGCATCCTACACCCCTGCAAGTTCAGAAAATGTTGGCAACTCTAAAAAAGGCCTTAAAATGCATGTTAGGACTTCAAAAATGTTGAAAACTTTGGAGGCCCAAAAAAGGGGTTTACAGGCATCCTAGACCCCCTAAAGTCCAGAAAATGTTGTTGGACCAAAATCGGTGTCAGAGAGCTCTGAAAGGGGCATTAACCCACATCCTAGACCACTGAAATTCCCAAAAATATTTTTGGCACGAAAAAATGCATCCTACACCCCTGAAAGTTCAGAAAATGTTGGCAGCTCAAGAAAAGGCCTTAAAATGCATGTTAGGCCTTCAAAAATGTTGAAAAATTTGAAGGCCCAAAAAAGGGGTTTACAGGCATCCTAGACCCCCTAAAGTCCAGAAAATGTTGTTGGACCAAAATCGGTGTCAGAGAGCTCTGAATGTCCCAAAAACATTTGCAGCCTGAAAGGGGCATTAACCCGCATCCTAGACCACTAAAATTCCCAAAAATATTTTTGCCATGAAAAATGCATCCTACACCCCTGCAAGTTCAGAAAATGGTGGCAACTCTAAAAAAGGCCTTAAAATGCATGTTAGGCCTTCAAAAATGTTGAAAACTTTGGAGGCCCAAAAAAGGGATTTACCGGCATCCTAGACCTCTGAAATTCCCAAAAATATTTTGTGCACGAAAAATGCACCCTATACCCCTGAAAGCTCAGAATATGTTAGCAGCCCAAAAAAGGCATTAAAATGCATTTTAGGCCTGCAAAAATTTAGAAAACGTTGGAGGCCCAAAAAAGGGGTTTACAGGCAACCTAGACCCCCTAAAGTCCAGAAAATGTTGGTGGTCCAAAAATGGTGTCAGAGAGCTCTGAATGTCCCAAAAACATTTGCAGCCTGAAAGGGGCATTAACCCACATCCTAGACCACTGAAATTTCCCAAAATATTTTTGGCACGAAAAATGCATCCTATACCCCTGAAAGCTCAGAATATGTTAGCAGCCCAAAGAAGGCCTTAAAATGCATTTTAGGCATACAAAAATGTTGAAAACTTTGGAGGCCCAAAAAAGGGGTTACAGGCATCCTATACCCCTGAAAGCTCAGAATATGTTAGCAGCCCAAAAAAGGCATTAAAATGCATTTTAGGCCTGCAAAAATTTAGAAAACGTTGGAGGCCCAAAAAAGGGGTTTACAGGCAACCTAGACCCCCTAAAGTCCAGAAAATGTTGGTGGACCAAAAACTGTGTCAGAGAGCTCTGAATGTCCCAAAAACATTTGCAGCCTGAAAGGGGCATTAACCCGCATCCTAGACCTCTGAAATTCCCAAAAATATTTTTGGCACGAAAAATTCATCCTACACCCCTGAAAGTTCAGAAAATGTTGGCAGCTCAAGAAAAGGCCTTAAAATGTATGTTAGGGCTTCAAAAATGTTGAACATTTTGGATGCCCAAAAAAGGGGTTTACAGTCATCCTAGACCCCCTAAAGTCCAGAAAATGTTGTTGGACCAAAAATGGTGTCAGAGAGCTCTGAATGTCCCAAAAACATTTGCAGCCTGAAAGGGGCATTAACCCGCATCCTAGACCTCTGAAATTCCCAAAAATATTTTGTGCACGAAAAATGCACCCTATACCCCTGAAAGCTCAGAATATGTTAGCAGCCCAAAAAAGGCATTAAAATGCATTTTAGGACTGCAAAAATTTAGAAAACGTTGGAGGCCCAAAAAAGGGGTTTACAGGCATCCTAGACCCCCTAAATTAAAGAAAATGTTGTTGGACCCAAAATGGTGTCAGAGAGCTCTGAATGTCCCAAAAACATATGCAACCTGAAAGGGGCATTAACCCGCATCCTAGACCTCTGAAATTCCCAAAAATATTTTGTGCACGAAAAATGCATCCTATACCCCTGAAACTCAGAATATGTAAGCAGCCCAAAGAAGGCTTTAAAATGCATTTCAGGCCTACAAAAATTTAGAAAACTTTGGAGGCCCAAAAAAGGGGTTTACAGGCATCCTAGACCCCCTAAAGTCCAGAAAATGTTGTTGGATCAAAAACGGTGTCAGAGAGCTCTGAATGTCCCAAAAACATTTGCAGCCTGAAAGGGGCATTAACCCGCATCCTAGACCACTGAAATTTCCCAAAATATTTTTGGCATGAAAAATGCATGCTACACCCCTGAAAGTTCAGAAAACACCCCAGAAATCTTGGCAGCTCAAAAAAGGCCTTAAAATGCACCTTAGGCCTGCAAAAATGTTGAAAACTTTGGAGACCCAAAAAAGGGGTTTACAGGCATCCTAGACCCCCTAAAGTCCAGAAAATGTTGTTGGACCAAAATCGGTGTCGGAGAGCTCTGAAAGGGGCATTAACCCACATCCTAGACCACTGAAATTCCCAAAAATATTTTTGGCACGAAAAATGCATCCTACACCCCTGAAAGTTCAGAAAATGTTGGCAGCTCAAGAAAAGGCTTTAAAATGCATGTTAGGCCTTCAAAAATGTTGAAAACTTTGGAGGCCCAAAAAAGGGGTTTACAGGCATCCTAGACCCCCTAAAGTCCAGAAAATGTTGTTGGACCAAAAATGGTGTCAGAGAGCTCTGAATGTCCCAAAAACATTTGCAGCCTGAAAGGGGCATTACCCGCATCCTAGACCACTGAAATTTCCCAAAATATTTTTGCCATGAAAAATACATGCTACACCCCTGAAACTTCAGAAAACACCCCAGAAATGTTGCCAGCTCAAAAAAGGCCTTAAAATGCATCTTAGGCCTGCAAAAATGTTGAAAACTTTGGAGACCCAAAAAAAGGGGTTTACAGGCATCCTAGACCTCCTAAAGTCCAGAAAATGTTGTTGGATCAAAAACAGTGTCAAAAAGCTCTGAATGTCCCAATAGCATGTGCAGCCTGAAAGGGGCATTAACCCGCATCCTAGACCTCTAAAATTCCCAAAAATATTTTGTGCACGAAAAATTCATACTACACCCCTGAAAGTTTAGAATATGTTAGCAGCCCAAAAAAGGCATTAAAATGCATTTTAGGCCTGCAAAAATTTAGAAAACTTTGGAGGCCCAAAAAAGGGGTTTACAGGCATCCTAGACCCCCCAAAGTCCATAAAATGTTCTTGGACCAAAAATGGTGTCAGAGAGCTCTGAATGTCCCAAAAACATTTGGAGCCTGAAAGGGGCATTAACCCGCATCCTAGACCTCTGAAATTCCCAAACATATTTTGTGCACGAAAAATGCATCCTACACCCCTGAAAGTTGAGAAAATGTTGGCAGCTCAAGAAAAGGCCTAAAAACGCATGTTAGGCCTTCAAAAATGTTGAAAACTTTGGAGGCCCAAAAAAGGGGTTTACAGGCATCCTAGACCCCCTAAAGTCCAGAAACTTTTGTTGGACCAAAATCGGTGTCAGAGAGCTCTGAATGTCCCAAAAACATTTGCAGCCTGAAAGGGGCATTAACCCACATCCTAGACCACTGAAATTCCCAAAAATATTTTTGCCATGAAAAATGCATCCTACACCCTTGCAAGTTCAGAAAATGTTGGCAACTCTACAAAAGGCCTTAAATTGCATGTTAGGCCTTCAAAAATGTTGAAAACTTTGGAGGCCCAAAAAAGGGATTTACAGGCATCCTAGACCCCCTAAAGTCCAGAAAATGTTGTTGGACCAAAAATGGTGTCTGAGAGCCCTAAATGTCCCAAAAACATTTGCAGCCAATTAAATTCCCAAAAATATTTTTGGCACAAAAAATGCATCCTACACCCCTGAAAGTTGAGAAAATGTTGGCAGCTCAAGAAAAGGCCTTAAAACGCATGTTAGGCCTTCAAAAATGTTGAAAACTTTGGAGGCCCAAAAAAGGGGTTTACAGGTATTCTAGACCCCCTAAGGTCCAGAAAATGTTGTTGGATCAAAAACGGTGTCAGAGAGCTCTGAATGTCCCAAAAACATTTGCAGCCTGAAAGGGGCATTAACCCGCATCCTAGACCACTGAAATTTCCCAAAATATTTTTGGCATGAAAAATGCATGCTACACCCCTGAAAGTTCAGAAAACACCCCAGAAATGTTGCCAGCTCAAAAAAGGCCTTAAAATGCATCTTAGGCCTGCAAAAATGTTGAAAACTTTGGAGACCCAAAAAAAGGGTTTACAGGCATCCTAGACCCCCTAAAGTCCAGAAAATGTTGTTGGACCAAAATCGGTGTCAGAGAGCTCTGAAAGGGGCATTAACCCGCATCCTAGACCACTGAAATTCCCAAAAATATTTTTGGCACGAAAAATGCATCCTACACCCCTGAAAGTTCAGAAAATGTTGGCAGCTCAAGAAAAGGCCTTAAAATGCATGTTAGGCCTTCAAAAATGTTGAAAACTTTGAAGGCCCAAAAAAGCGGTTTACAGGCATCCTAGACCTCCTAAAGTCCAGAAAATGTTGTTGGACCAAAAATGGTGTCAGAGAGCTCTGAATGTCCCAAAAACATTTGCAGCCTGAAAGGGGCATTAACCCGCATCCTAGACCTCTGAAATTCCCAAAAATATTTTTGGCAATAAAAATGCATCCTACACCCCTGAAAGCTCAGAATATGTTAGCAGCTCAAAGAAGGCCTTAAAATGCAATATAGGCCTGCAAAAATGTAAAAAAATACTTTAGAGGCCCAAAAATAGGGGTTTACAGGCAACCTAGACCCCCTAAAGTCCAGACAATGTTGGTGGACCGAATACTGTGTCAGAGAGCTCTGAATGTCCCAACAACATTTGCAGTCTGAAGGGGGCATTAACCTGCTTCCTAGACCTCTGAAATTCCCAAAAATATTTTATGCACGAAAAATGCATCCTATACCCCTGAAAGCTCAGAATATGTTAGCAGCCCAAAGCAGGCCTTAAAATGCATTTTAGGCATACAAAAATGTTGAAAACGTTGGAGGCCCAAAAAAGGGGTTTACAGGCATCCTAGACCCCCTAAAGTCCAGAAAATGTTGTTGGACCAAAAACAGTGTCAGAGAGCTCTGAATGTCCCAACAACATTTGCAGTCTGAAGGGGGCATTAACCTGCATCCTAGACCTCTGAAATTCCCAAAAATATTTTTTGCACGAAAAAGGCATCCTATACCCCTGAAAGTTCAGAACAGGTTATCAGCCCAAAAAAGGCCTTAAAATGCAATATAGGCCTGCAAAAATGTAAAAAAATACTTTAGAGGCCCAAAAAAGGGGTTTACAGGCAACCGAGACCCCCTAAAGTCCAGACAATGTTGTTGGACTTAAAACTGTGTCCGAGAGCTCTGAATGTCCCAAAAACATTTGTAGCCTGAAAGGGGCATTAACCCGCATCCTAGACCACTGAAATTATCCAAAAATATTTTTGGTACAAAAAAGCATCCTACACCCCTGAAAGTTAAGAAAATGTTGACAGCTCAAAAAAAGGCCTTAAAATGCATTTTAGGCCTATATAAATGTTGAAAACTTTGGAGGCCCAAAAAAGGGGGTTACAGGCATCCTAGACCCCCAATAGTCCAGAAAATGTTGTTGGACCAAAAACGGTGTCAGAGAGCTCTGAATGTCCCAAAAACATTTGCAGCCTGAAAGGGGCATTAACTCGCATCCTAGACCACTGAAATTTCCCAAAATATTTTTGGCACGAAAAATGCATCCTATACCCCTGAAAGCTCAGAATATGTTAGCAGCCCAAAAAAGGCCTTAAAATGCATTTTGGGCATACAAAAATGTTGAAAACTTTGGAGGCCCAAAAAAGGGGTTTACAGGCATTCTAGACCCCCTAAAGTCCAGAAAATGTTGGTGGACCAAAAACTGTGTCAGAGAGCTCTGAATATTCCAAAAACATTTGCAGCCTGAAAGGGGCATTAACCCGCATCCTAGACCACTGAAATTCCCAAAAATATTTTTGTCATGAAAAATGCATCCTACACCCCTGCAAGTTCAGAAAATGTTGGCAACTCTAAAAAAGGCCTTAAAATGCATGTTAGGACTTCAAAAATGTTGAAAACTTTGGAGGCCCAAAAAAGGGGTTTACAGGCATCCTAGACCCCCTAAAGTCCAGAAAATGTTGTTGGACCAAAATCGGTGTCAGAGAGCTCTGAAAGGGGCATTAACCCACATCCTAGACCACTGAAATTCCCAAAAATATTTTTGGCACGAAAAAATGCATCCTACACCCCTGAAAGTTCAGAAAATGTTGGCAGCTCAAGAAAAGGCCTTAAAATGCATGTTAGGCCTTCAAAAATGTTGAAAAATTTGGAGGCCCAAAAAAGGGGTTTACAGGCATCCTAGACCCCCTAAAGTCCAGAAAATGTTGTTGGACCAAAATCGGTGTCAGAGAGCTCTGAATGTCCCAAAAACATTTGCAGCCTGAAAGGGGCATTAACCCGCATCCTAGACCACTAAAATTCCCAAAAATATTTTTGCCATTAAAAATGCATCCTACACCCCTGCAAGTTCAGAAAATGGTGGCAACTCTAAAAAAGGCCTTAAAATGCATGTTAGGCCTTCAAAAAATGTTGAAAACTTTGGAGGCCCAAAAAAGGGATTTACCGGCATCCTAGACCACTGAAATTTCCCAAAATATTTTTGGCACGAAAAATGCATCCTATACCCCTGAAAGCTCAGAATATGTTAGCAGCCCAAAGAAGGCCTTAAAATGCATTTTAGGCATACAAAAATGTTGAAAACTTTGGAGGCCCAAAAAAGGGGTTACAGGCATCCTATACCCCTGAAAGCTCAGAATATGTTAGCAGCCCAAAAAAGGCATTAAAATGCATTTTAGGCCTGCAAAAATTTAGAAAACGTTGGAGGCCCAAAAAAGGGGTTTACAGGCAACCTAGACCCCCTAAAGTCCAGAAAATGTTGGTGGACCAAAAACTGTGTCAGAGAGCTCTGAATGTCCCAAAAACATTTGCAGCCTGAAAGGGGCATTAACCCGCATCCTAGACCACTGAAATTCCCAAAAATATTTTTGGCACGAAAAATTCATCCTACACCCCTGAAAGTTCAGAAAATGTTGGCAGCTCAAGAAAAGGCCTTAAAATGTATGTTAGGGCTTCAAAAATGTTGAACATTTTGGATGCCCAAAAAAGGGGTTTACAGTCATCCTAGACCCCCTAAAGTCCAGAAAATGTTGTTGGACCAAAAATGGTGTCAGAGAGCTCTGAATGTCCCAAAAACATTTGCAGCCTGAAAGGGGCATTAACCCGCATCCTAGACCTCTGAAATTCCCAAAAATATTTTGTGCACGAAAAATGCACCCTATACCCCTGAAAGCTCAGAATATGTTAGCAGCCCAAAAAAGGCATTAAAATGCATTTTAGGCCTGCAAAAATTTAGAAAACGTTGGAGGCCCAAAAAAGGGGTTTACAGGCATCCTAGACCCCCTAAATTACAGAAAATGTTGTTGGACCCAAAATGGTGTCAGAGAGCTCTGAATGTCCCAAAAACATTTGCAGCCTGAAAGGGGCTTTTAACCCGCATCCTAGACCACTGAAATTTCCCAAAATATTTTTGGCATGAAAAATGCATGCTACACCCCTGAAAGTTCAGAAAACACCCCAGAAATCTTGGCAGCTCAAAAAAGGCCTTAAAATGCACCTTAGGCCTGCAAAAATGTTGAAAACTTTGGAGACCCAAAAAAGGGGTTTAAAGGCATCCTAGACCCCCTAAAGTCCAGAAAATGTTGTTGGACCAAAATCGGTGTCAGAGAGCTCTGAAAGGGGCATTAACCCACATCCTAGACCACTGAAATTCCCAAAAATATTTTTGGCACGAAAAATGCATCCTACACCCCTGAAAGTTCAGAAAATGTTGGCAGCTCAAGAAAAGGCTTTAAAATGCATGTTAGGCCTTCAAAAATGTTGAAAACTTTGGAGGCCCAAAAAAGGGGTTTACAGGCATCCTAGACCCCCTAAAGTCCATAAAATGTTCTTGGACCAAAAATGGTGTCAGAGAGCTCTGAATGTCCCAAAAACATTTGGAGCCTGAAAGGGGCATTAACCCGCATCCTAGACCTCTGAAATTCCCAAACATATTTTGTGCACGAAAAATGCATCCTACACCCCTGAAAGTTGAGAAAATGTTGGCAGCTCAAGAAAAGGCCTTAAAACGCATGTTAGGCCTTCAAAAATGTTGAAAACTTTGGAGGCCCAAAAAAGGGATTTACAGGCATCCTAGACCCCCTAAAGTCTAGAAAATGTTGTTGGACCAAAAATGGTGTCAGAGAGCTCTGAATGTCGCAAAAACATTTGCAGCCACTTAAATTCCCAAAAATATTTTTGGCACAAAAAATGCATCCTACACCCCTGAAAGTTGAGAAAATGTTGGCAGCTCAAGAAAAGGCCTTAAAACGCATGTTAGGCCTTCAAAAATGTTGAAAACTTTGGAGGCCCAAAAAAGGGGTTTACAGGCATCCTAGACCCCCTAAAGTCCAGAAAATTTTGTTGGACCGAAATCGGTGTCAGAGAGCTCTGAATGTCCCAAAAACATTTGCAGCCTGAAAGGGGCATTAACCCACATCCTAGACCACTGAAATTCCCAAAAATATTTTTGCCATGAAAAATGCATCCTACACCCCTGCAAGTTCAGAAAATGTTGGCAACTCTACAAAAGGCCTTAAAATGCATGTTAGGCCTTCAAAAATGTTGAAAACTTTGGAGGCCCAAAAAAGGGATTTACAGGCATCCTAGACCCCCTAAAGTCCAGAAAATGTTGGTGGATCAAAAACGGTGTCAGAGAGCTCCGAATGTCCCAAAAACATGTGCAAACTGAAAGGGGCATTAACCCGCATCGTAGACCACTGAAATTCCCAGAAATATTTTTGGCAATAAAAATGCATCCTACACCCCTGAAAGTTCAGAAAATGTTGGCAGCTCAAGAAAAGGCCTTAAAATGCATGTTAGGCCTTCAAAAATGTTGAAAACTTTGGAGGCGCAAAATAGGGGTTTACAGGCATCCTAGACCTCCTAAAGTCCAGAAAATGTTGTTGGATCAAAAACGGTGTCAGAAAGCTCTGAATGTCCCAAAAACATGTGCAGCCTGAAAGGGGCATTAACCCGCATCCTAGACCTCTGAAATTCCCAAAAATATTTTGTGCACGAAAAATTCATACTACACCCCTGAAAGTTCAGAATATGTTAGCAGCCCAAAAAAGGCATTAAAATGCATTTTAGGCCTGCAAAAATTTAGAAAACTTTGGAGGCCCAAAAAAGGGGTTTACAGGCATCCTAGACCCCCTAAAGTCCAGAAAATGTTGTTGGACCAAAATCGGTGTCAGAGAGCTCTGAATGTCCCAAAAACATTTGCAACCTGAAAGGGGCATTAACCCGCATCCTAGACCCCTGAAATTCCCAAAAATATTTTTACCATGAAAAATGCATCCTACACCCCTGCAAGTTCAGAAAATGTTGGCAACTCTAAAAAAGGCCTTAAAATGCATGTTAGGCCTTCAAAAATGTTGAAAACTTTGGAGGCCCAAAAAAGGGGTTTACAGGCATCCTAGACCCCCTAAAGTCCAGAAAATGTTGTTGGACCAAAAATGGTGTCAGAGAGCTCTGAATGTCGCAAAAACATTTGCAGCCACTTAAATTCCCAAAAATATTTTTGGCACAAAAAATGCATCCTACACCCCTGAAAGTTGAGAAAATGTTGGCAGCTCAAGAAAAGGCCTTAAAACGCATGTTAGGCCTTCAAAAATGTTGAAAACTTTGGAGGCCCAAAAAAGGGGTTTACAGGCATCCTAGACCCCCTGAAGTCCAGAAAATTTTGTTGGACCAAAATCGGTGTCAGAGAGCTCTGAATGTCCCAAAAACATTTGCAGCCTGAAAGGGGCATTAACCCACATCCTAGACCACTGAAATTCCCAAAAATATTTTTGCCATGAAAAATGCATCCTACACCCCTGCAAGTTCAGAAAATGTTGGCAACTCTACAAAAGGCCTTAAAATGCATGTTAGGCCTTCAAAAATGTTGAAAACTTTGGAGGCCCAAAAAAGGGATTTACAGGCATCCTAGACCCCCTAAAGTCCAGAAAATGTTGGTGGATTAAAAACGGTGTCAGAGAGCTCCGAATGTCCCAAAAACATGTGCAACCTGAAAGGGGCATTAACCCGCATCCTAGACCACTGAAATTCCCAGAAATATTTTTGGCAATAAAAATGCATCCTACACCCCTGAAAGTTCAGAAAATGTTGGCAGCTCAAGAAAAGGCCTTAAAATGCATGTTAGGCCTTCAAAAATGTTGAAAACTTTGGAGGCGCAAAATAGGGGTTTACAGGCATCCTAGACCTCCTAAAGTCCAGAAAATGTTGTTGGATCAAAAACGGTGTCAGAAAGCTCTGAATGTCCCAAAAACATGTGCAGCCTGAAAGGGGCATTAACCCGCATCCTAGACCTCTGAAATTCCCAAAAATATTTTGTGCACGAAAAATTCATACTACACCCCTGAAAGTTCAAAATATGTTAGCAGCCCAAAAAAGGCATTAAAATGCATTTTAGGCCTGCAAAAATTTAGAAAACTTTGGAGGCCCAAAGAAGGGGTTTACAGGCATCCTAGACCCCCTAAAGTCCAGAAAATGTTGTTGGACCAAAATCGGTGTCAGAGAGCTCTGAATGTCCCAAAAACATTTGCAACCTGAAAGGGGCATTAACCCGCATCCTAGACCCCTGAAATTCCCAAAAATATTTTTGCCATGAAAAATGCATCCTACACCCCTGCAAGTTCAGAAAATGTTGGCAACTCTAAAAAAGGCCTTAAAATGCATGTTAGGCCTTCAAAAATGTTGAAAACTTTGGAGGCCCAAAAAAGGGGTTTACAGGCATCCTAGACCCCCTAAAGTCCAGAAAATGTTGGTGGATCAAAAACGGTGTCAGAGAGCTCTGAATGTCGCAAAAACATTTGCAGCCACTTAAATTCCCAAAAATATTTTTGGCACAAAAAATGCATCCTACACCCCTGAAAGTTGAGAAAATGTTGGCAGCTCAAGAAAAGGCCTTAAAACGCATGTTAGGCCTTCAAAAATGTTGAAAACTTTGGAGGCCCAAAAAAGGGGTTTACAGGCATCCTAGACCCCCTAAAGTCCAGAAAATTTTGTTGGACCAAAATCGGTGTCAGAGAGCTCTGAATGTCCCAAAAACATTTGCAGCCTGAAAGGGGCATTAACCCACATCCTAGACCACTGAAATTCCCAAAAATATTTTTGGCACTAAAAATGCATCCTACACCCCTGAAAGTTCAGAAAATGTTGGCAGCTCAAGAAAAGGCCTTAAAATGCATGTTAGGCCTTCAAAAATGTTGAAAACCTTGGAGGCGCAAAATAGGGGTTTACAGGCATCCTAGACCTCCTAAAGTCCAGAAAAAGTTGTTGGATCAAAAACGATGTCAGAAAGCTCTGAATGTCCCAAAAACATTTGCAGCCTGAAAGGGGCATTAACCGCATCCTAGACCTCTGAAATTCCCAAAAATATTTTGTGCTCGAAAAATTCATACTACACCCCTGAAAGTTCAGAATATGTTAGCAGCCCAAAAAAGGCATTACAATGCATTTTAGGCCTGCAAAAATTTAGAAAACTTTGGAGGCCCAAAAAAGGGGTTTACAGGCATCCTAGACCCCCTAAAGTCCAGAAAATGTTGTTGGACCAAAAATGGTGTCAGAGAGCTCTGAATGTCCCAAAATCATTTGCAGCCACTGAAATTCCCAAAAATATTTTTGCCATGAAAAATGCATCCTACACCCCTGCAAGTTCAGAAAATGTTGGCAGCTCAAGAAAAGGCCTTAAAATGCATCCTAGACCCCCTAAAGTCCAGAAAATGTTGTTGGATCAAAAATGGTGTCAGAGAGCTCTGAATGTCCCAAAAACATGTGCAGCCTGAAAGGGGCATTAACCCGCATCCTAGACCTCTGAAATTCCCAAAAATATTTTGTGCATGAAAAATGCATACTACACACCTGAAAGTTCAGAATATGTTAGCAGCCCAAAAAATGCATTAAAATGCATTAAAATGCATTTTAGGCCTGCAAAAATTTAGAAAACTTTGGAGGCCCAAAAAAGGGTTTACAGGCATCCTAGACCCCCTAAAGTCCAGAAAATGTTGGTGGATCAAAAACGGTGTCCGAGAACTCTGAATGTCCCAAAAACATGTGCAACCTGAAAGGGGCATTAACCCGCATCCTAGACCACTGAAATTCCCAAAAATATTTTTGGCACTAAAAATGCATCCTACACCCCTGAAAGTTCAGAAAATGTTGGCAGCTCAAGAAAAGGCCTTAAAATGCATCTTAGGCCTACAAAAATTTAGAAAAATTTGGAGGCCCAAAAAAGGGGTTTACAGGCATCCTAGACCCCCTAAAGTCCAGAAAATGTTGTTGGACCAAAAATGGTGTCAGAGAGCTCTGAATGTCCCAAAAACATTTGCAGCCACTGAAATTCCCAAACATATTTTTGGCACGAAAAATGCATCCTACACCCCTGAAAGTTGAGAAAATGTTGGCAGCTCAAGAAAAGGCCTTAAAATGCATGTCAGGCCTTCAAAAATGTTGAAAACTTTGGAGTCCCAAAAAAGGGGTTTACAGGCATCCTAGACCCGCTAAGGTCCAGAAAATGTTGTTGGATCAAAAACGGTGTCAGAGAGCTCTGAATATCCCAAAAACATTTGCAGCCTGAAAGGGGCATTAACCCGCATCCTAGACCACTGAAATTTCCCAAAATATTTTTGCCATGAAAAATGCATCCTACACCCCTGAAAGTTGAGAAAATGTTGGCAGCTCAAAAAAGGCCTTAAAATGCATGTTAGGCCTTCAAAAATGTTGAAAACTTTGGAGACCCAAAAAAGGGGTTTACAGGCATCCTAGACCCCCTAAAGTCCAGAAAATGTTGTTGGACCAAAATCGGTGTCAGAGAGCTCTGAATGTCCCAAAAACATTTGCAGCCTGAAAGGGGCATTAACCCGCATCCTAGACCACTGAAATTCCCAAAAATATTTTTGGCATGAAAAATGCATCCTACACCCCTGAAAGTTGAGAAAATGTTGGCAGCTCAAGAAAAGGCCTTAAAATGCATGTTAGGCCTTCAAAAATGTTGAAAACTTTGGAGGCCCAAAAAAGGGATTTACAGGCATCCTAGACCCCCTAAGTTCCAGAAAATGTTGTTGGACCAAAAACGGTGTCAGAGAGCTCTGAATGTCCCAAAAACATTTGCAGCCTGAAAGGGGCATTAACCTGCATCCTAGACCTCTGAAATTCCCAAAAATATTTTGTGCACGAAAAATGCATCCTATACCCCTGCAAGTTCAGAAAATGTTGGTAACTCTAAAAAAGGCCTTAAAATGCATGTTAGGCCTTCAAATGTTGGAGGCCCAAAAAAGGGATTTACAGGCATCCTAGACCCCCTAAAGTCCAGAAAATGTTGTGGGACCAAAAATGGTGTCAGAGAGCTCTGAATGTCCCAAAAACATTTGCAGCCTGAAAGGGGCATTAACCCACATCCTAGACCTCTGAAATTCCAAAAAATATTTTGTGCACGAAAAATTCATACTACACCCCTGAAAGTTCAGAATATGTTAGCAGCCCAAAAAAGGCATTAAAATGCATTTTAGGCCTGCAAAAATTTAGAAAACTTTGGAGGCCCAAAAAAGGGGTTTAGAGGAATCCTAGACCCCCTAAAGTCCAGAAAATGTTGTTGGACCAAAAATGGTGTCAGAGAGCTCTGAATGTCCCAAAAACATTTGCAGCCTGAAAGGGGCATTAACACGCATCCTAGACCACTGAAATTTCCCAAAATATTTTTGCCATGAAAAATGCTTGCTACACCCCTGAACGTTCATAAAATGTTGGCAGCTCAAGAAAAGGCCTTAAAATGCATGTTAGGCCTGCAAAAATGTTGAAAACTTTGGAGACCCAAAAAAGGGGTTTACAGGCATCCTAGACCCCCTAAAGTCCAGAAAATGTTGTTGGACCAAAATCGGTGTCAGAGAGCTCCGAATGTCCCAAAAACATGTGCAACCTGAAAGGGGCATTAACCCGCATCCTAGACCACTGAAATTCCCAAAAATATTTTGGCACTAAAAATGCATCCTACACCCCTGAACGTTCATAAAATGTTGGCAGCTCAAGAAAAGGCCTTAAAATGCATGTTAGGCCTTCAAAAATGTTGAAAACTCTGGAGACCCAAAAAAGGGCTTTACAGGCATCCTAGACCCCCTAAAGTCCAGAAAATGTTGTTGGACCAAAATCGGTGTCAGAGAGCTCCGAATGTCCCAAAAACATGTGCAACCTGAAAGGGGCATTAACCCGCATCCTAGACCACTGAAATTCCCAAAAATATTTTGTGCACGAAAAATTCATACTACACCCCTGAAAGTTCAGAATATGTTAACAGCCCAAATAAGGCATTAAAATGCATTTTAGGCCTGCAAAAATTTAGAAAACTTTGGAGGCCCAAAAAAGGGGTTTACAGGCATCCTAGACCCCCTAAAGTCCAGAAAATGTTGTTGGACCAAAAATGGTGTCAGAGAGCTCTGAATGTCCCAAAAACATTTGCAGCCTGAAAGGGGCATTAACCCGCATCCTAGACCACTGACATTTCCCAAAATATTTTTGGCATGAAAAATGCATGCTACACCCCTGAAAGTTCAGAAAACACCCCAGAAATGTTGCGAGCTCAAAAAAGGCCTTAACATGCATTTTAGGTCTGCAAAAATGTTGAAAACTTTGGAGACCCAAAAAAGGGGTTTACAGGCATCCTAGGCCCCCTAAAGTCCAGAAAATGTTGTTGGACCAAAAATGGTGTCAGAGAGCTCTGAATGTCCCAAAAACATTTGCAGCCTGAAAGGGGCATTAACCCGCATCCTAGACCTCTGAAATTCCCAAAAATATTTTGTGGAGGAAAAATGCATCCTATACCCCTGAAAGCTCAGAAAATGTTGGCAGCTCAAGAAAAGGCCTTAAAACGCATGTTAGGCCTTCAAAAATGTTGAAAACTTTGGAGACCCAAAAAAGGGGTTTACAGGCATCCTAGACCCCCTAAAGTCCAGAAAATGTTGTTGGACCAAAAATGGTGTCAGAGAGCTCTGAATGTCCCAAAAACATTTGCAGCCTGAAAGGGGCATTAACCCGCATCCTAGACCTCTGAAATTCCCAAAAATATTTTGTGCAGGAAAAATGCATCCTATACCCCTGAAAGCTCAGAAAATGTTGGCAGCTCAAGAAAAGGCCTTAAAACGCATGTTAGGCCTTCAAAAATATTGAAAACTTTGGAGACCCACAAAAGGGGTTTACAGGCATCCTAGACCCCCTAAGGTCCAGAAAATGTTGTTGGATCAAAAACGGTGTCAGAGAGCTCTGAATGTCCCAAAAATATTTGCAGCCTGAAAGGGGCATTAACCCGCATCCTAGACCTCTGAAATTCCCAAAAATATTTTGTGCACGAAAAATAGATCCTATACCCCTGAAAGCTCAGAAAATGTTGGCAGCTCAAGAAAAGGCCGTAAAATGCATGTTAGGCCTTCAAAAATGTTGAAAACTTTGGAGGCCCAAAAAAGGGGTTTACAGGCATCCTAGACCCCCTAAAGTCCAGAAAATGTTGTTGGACCAAAAATGGTGTCAGAGAGCTCTGAATGTCCCAAAAACATTTGCAGCCACTTAAATTCCCAAAAATATTTTTGGCACAAAAAATGCATCCTACACCCCTGAAAGTTGAGAAAATGTTGGCAGCTCAAGAAAAGGCCTTAAAACGCATGTTAGGCCTTCAAAAATGTTGAAAACTTTGGAGGCCCAAAAAAGGGGTTTACAGGCATCCTAGACCCACTAAAGTCCAGAAAATTTTGTTGGACCAAAATCGGTGTCAGAGAGCTCTGAATGTCCCAAAAACATTTGCAGCCTGAAAGGGGCATTAACCCACATCCTAGACCACTGAAATTCCCAAAAATATTTTTGCCATGAAAAATGCATCCTACACCCCTGCAAGTTCAGAAAATGTTGGCAACTCTACAAAAGGCCTTAAAATGCATGTTAGGCCTTCAAAAATGTTGAAAACTTTGGAGGCCCAAAAAAGGGATTTACAGGCATCCTAGACCCCCTAAAGTCCAGAAAATGTTGGTGGATCAAAAACGGTGTCAGAGAGCTCCGAATGTCCCAAAAACATGTGCAACCTGAAAGGGGCATTAACCCGCATCCTAGACCACTGAAAATCCCAGAAATATTTTTGGCAATAAAAATGCATCCTACACCCCTGAAAGTTCAGAAAATGTTGGCAGCTCAAGAAAAGGCCTTAAAATGCATGTTAGGCCTTCAAAAATGTTGAAAACTTTGGAGGCGCAAAATAGGGGTTTACAGGCATCCTAGACCTCCTAAAGTCCAGAAAATGTTGTTGGATCAAAAACGGTGTCAGAAAGCTCTGAATGTCCCAAAAACATGTGCAGCCTGAAAGGGGCTTTAACCCACATCCTAGACCTCTGAAATTCCCAAAAATATTTTGTGCACGAAAAATTCATACTACACCCCTGAAAGTTCAGAATATGTTAGCAGCCCAAAAAAGGCATTAAAATGCATTTTAGGCCTTCAAAAATGTTGAAAACTTTGGAGGCCCAAAAAAGGGGTTTACAGGCATCCTAGACCCCCTAAAGTCCAGAAAATGATGTTGGATCAAAAACGGTGTCAGAGAGCTCTGAATGTCCCAAAAACATTTGCAGCCACTGAAATTCCCAAAAATATTTTTGGCACGAAAAATGCATCCTACACCCCTGAAAGTTGAGAAAATGTTGGCAGCTCAAGTAAAGGCCTTAAAATGCATGTTAGGCCTTCAAAAATGTTGAAAACTTTGGAGGCCCAAAAAAGGGGTTTACAGGCATCCCAGATCCCCTAAAGTCCAGAAAATGTTGTTGGATCAAAAACGGTGTCAGAGAGCTCTGAATGTCCCAAAAACATTTGCAGCCTGAAAGGGGCATTAACCCACATCCTAGACCTCTGAAATTCCAAAAAATATTTTGTGCACGAAAAATTCATACTACACCCCTGAAAGTTCAGAATATGTTAGCAGCCCAAAAAAGGCATTAAAATGCATTTTAGGCCTGCAAAAATTTAGAAAACTTTGGAGGCCCAAAAAAGGGGTTTACAGGCATCCTAGACCCCCTAAAGTCCAGCAAATGTTGTTGGACCAAAAATGGTGTCAGAGAGCTCTGAATGTCCCAAAAACATTTGCAGCCTGAAAGGGGCATTAACACGCATCCTAGACCACTGAAATTTCCCAAAATAGTTTTGCCATGAAAAATGCATGCTACACCCCTGAAAGTTCAGAAAACACCCCAGAAATGTTGCCAGGTCAAAAAAGGCCTTAACATGCATTTTAGGTCTGCAAAAATGTTGAAAACTTTGGAGACCCAAAAAAGGGGTTTACAGGCATCCTAGACCCCCTAAAGTCCAGAAAATGTTGTTGGACCAAAAATGGTGTCAGAGAGCTCTGAATGTCCCAAAAACATTTGCAGCCTGAAAGGGGCATTAACCCGCATCCTAGACCTCTGAAATTCCCAAAAATATTTTGTGCAGGAAAAATGCATCCTATACACCTGAAAGCTCAGAAAATGTTGGCAGCTCAAGAAAAGGCCTTAAAACGCATGTTAGGCCTTCAAAAATGTTGAAAACTTTGGAGACCCACAAAAGGGGTTTACAGGCATCCTAGACCCCCTAAGGTCCAGAAAATGTTGTTGGATCAAAAACGGTGTCAGAGAGCTCTGAATGTCCCAAAAATATTTGCAGCCTGAAAGGGGCATTAACCCGCATCCTAGACCTCTGAAATTCCCAAAAATATTTTGTGCACGAAAAATAGATCCTATACCCCTGAAAGCTCAGAAAATGTTGGCAGCTCAAGAAAAGGCCGTAAAATGCATGTTAGGCCTTCAAAAATGTTGAAAACTTTGGAGGCCCAAAAAAGGGGTTTACAGGCATCCTAGACCCCCTAAAGTCCAGAAAATGTTGTTGGACCAAAAATGGTGTCAGAGAGCTCTGAATGTCCCAAAAACATTTGCAGCCTGAAAGGGGCATTAACCCGCATCCTAGACCTCTGAAATTCCCAAAAATATTTTGTGCAGGAAAAATGCATCCTATACACCTGAAAGCTCAGAAAATGTTGGCAGCTCAAGAAAAGGCCTTAAAACGCATGTTAGGCCTTCAAAAATGTTGAAAACTTTGGAGACCCACAAAAGGGGTTTACAGGCATCCTAGACCCCCTAAGGTCCAGAAAATGTTGTTGGATCAAAAACGGTGTCAGAGAGCTCTGAATGTCCCAAAAATATTTGCAGCCTGAAAGGGGCATTAACCCGCATCCTAGACCTCTGAAATTCCCAAAAATATTTTGTGCACGAAAAATAGATCCTATACCCCTGAAAGCTCAGAAAATGTTGGCAGCTCAAGAAAAGGCCGTAAAATGCATGTTAGGCCTTCAAAAATGTTGAAAACTTTGGAGGCCCAAAAAAGGGGTTTACAGGCATCCTAGACCCCCTAAAGTCCAGAAAATGTTGTTGGACCAAAAATGGTGTCAGAGAGCTCTGAATGTCCCAAAAACATTTGCAGCCACTTAAATTCCCAAAAATATTTTTGGCACAAAAAATGCATCCTACACCCCTGAAAGTTGAGAAAATGTTGGCAGCTCAAGAAAAGGCCTTAAAATGCATGTTAGGCCTTCAACAATGTTGAACACTTTGGAGGCCCAAAAAAGGGGTTTACAGGCATTCTAGACCCCCTAAGGTCCAGAATATGTTGTTGGACCAAAAACGGTGTCAGAGAGCTCTGAATGTCCCAAAAACATTTGCAGCCTGAAAGGGGCATTAACCTGCATCCTAGACCTCTGAAATTCTCAAAAATATTTTGTGCACGAAAAATGCATCCTATACCCCTGAAACTCAGAATATGTTAGCAGCCCAAAGAAGGCCTTAAAATGCATTTTAGGCCTACAAAAATTTAGAAAACTTTGGAGGCCCAAAAAAGGGGTTTACAGGCATCCTAGACCCCCTAAAGTCCAGAAAATGTTGTGGGACCAAAAATGGTGTCAGAGAGCTCTGAATGTCCCAAAAACATTTGCAGCCACTGAAATTCCCAAAAATATTTTTGGCACGAAAAATGCATCCTACACCCCTGAAAGTTGAGAAAATGTTGGCAGCTCAAGAAAAGGCCTTAAAATGCATGTTAGGCCTTCAACAATGTTGAACACTTTGGAGGCCCAAAAAAGGGGTTTACAGGCATCCTAGACCCCCTAAAGTCCAGAAAATGTTGTTGGACCAAAATCGGTGTCAGAGAGCTCTGATTGTCCCCAAAACATTGGCAGCCTGAAAGGGGCATTAACCCGCATCCTAGACCACTGAAATGCCCAAAAATATTTTTGGCATGAAAAATGCATCCTACACCCCTGCAAGTTCAGAAAATGTTGGTAACTCTAAAAAAGGCCTTAAAATGCATGTTAGGCCTGCAAAAATGTTGAAAACTTTGGAGGCTCAATAAAGGGATTTACAGGCATCCTAGACCTCCTAAAGTCCAGAAAATGTTGTTGGATCAAAAACGGTGTCAGAGAGCTCTGAATGTCCCAAAAACATTTGCAGCCTGAAAGGGGCATTAACCCACATCCTAGACCTCTGAAATTCCAAAAAATATTTTGTGCACGAAAAATTCATACTACACCCCTGAAAGTTCAGAATATGTTAGCAGCCCAAAAAAGGCATTAAAATGCATTTTAGGCCTGCAAAAATTTAGAAAACTTTGGAGGCCCAAAAAAGGGGTTTACAGGCATCCTAGACCCCCTAAAGTCCAGAAAATGTTGTGGGACTAAAAATGGTGTCAGAGAGCTCTGAATGTCCCAAAAACATTTGCAGCCACTGAAATTCCCAAAAATATTTTTGGCACGAAAAATGCATCCTACACCCCTGAAAGTTGAGAAAATGTTGGCAGCTCAAGAAAAGGCCTTAAAATGCATGTTAGGCCTTCAACAATGTTGAACACTTTGGAGGCCCAAAAAAGGGGTTTACAGGCATTCTAGACCCCCTAAGGTCCAGAAAATGTTGTTGGACCAAAAACGGTGTCAGAGAGCTCTGACTGTCCCAAAAACATTTGCAGCCTGAAAGGGGCATTAACCTGCATCCTAGACCTCTGAAATTCCCAAAAATATTTTGTGCACGAAAAATGCATCCTATACCCCTGAAACTCAGAATATGTTAGCAGCCCAAAGAAGGCCTTAAAATGCATTTTAGGCCTACAAAAATTTAGAAAACTTTGGATGCCCAAAAAAGGGTTTTACAGGCATCCTAGACCCCCTAAAGTCCAGAAAATGTTGTGGGACCAAAAATGGTGTCAGAGAGCTCTGAATGTCCCAAAAACATTTGCAGCCACTGAAATTCCCAAAAATATTTTTGGCACGAAAAATGCATCCTACACCCCTGAAAGTTGAGAAAATGTTGGCAGCTCAAGTAAAGGCCTTAAAATGCATGTTAGGCCTTCAAAAATGTTGAAAACTTTGGAGGCCCAAAAAAGGGGTTTACAGGCATCCTAGACCCCCTAAAGTCCAGAAAATGTTGTTGGACCAAAATCGGTGTCAGAGAGCTCTGATTGTCCCCAAAACATTGGCAGCCTGAAAGGGGCATTAACCCGCATCCTAGACCACTGAAATTCCCAAAAATATTTTTGGCATGAAAAATGCATGCTACACCCCTGCAAGTTCAGAAAATGTTGGTAACTCTAAAAAAGGCCTTAAAATGCATGTTAGGCCTTCAAATGTTGGAGGCCCAAAAAAGGGATTTACAGGCATCCTAGACCCCCTAAAGTCCAGAAAATGTTGTGGGACCAAAAATGGTGTCAGAGAGCTCTGAATGTCCCAAAAACATTTGCAGCCTGAAAGGGGCATTAACACGCATCCTAGACCACTGAAATTTCCCAAAATATTTTTGCCATGAAAAATGCATGCTACACCCCTGAAAGTTCAGAAAACACCCCAGAAATGTTGCCAGGTCAAAAAAGGCCTTGAAATGCATCTTAGGCCTGCAAAAATGTTGAAAACTTTGGAGACCCAAAAAAGAGGTTTACAGGCATCCTAGACCCCCTAAAGTCCAGAAAATGTTGTTGGACCAAAATCGGTGTCAGAGAGCTCCGAATGTCCCAAAAACATGTGCAACCTGAAAGGGGCATTAACCCGCATCCTAGACCACTGAAATTCCCAAAAATATTTTGGCACTAAAAATGCATCCTACACCCCTGAACGTTCATAAAATGTTGGCAGCTCAAGAAAAGGCCTTAAAATGCATGTTAGGCCTTCAAAAATGTTGAAAACTTTGGAGACCCAAAAAAGGGGTTTACAGGCATCCTAGACCCCCTAAAGTCCAGAAAATGTTGTGGGACCAAAAATGGTGTCAGAGAGCTCTGAATGTCCCAAAAACATTTGCAGCCTGAAAGGGGCATTAACCCACATCCTAGACCTCTGAAATTCCAAAAAATATTTTGTGCACGAAAAATTCATACTACACCCCTGAAAGTTCAGAATATGTTAGCAGCCCAAAAAAGGCATTAAAATGCATTTTAGGCCTGCAAAAATTTAGAAAACTTTGGAGGCCCAAAAAAGGGGTTTAGAGGAATCCTAGACCCCCTAAAGTCCAGAAAATGTTGTTGGACCAAAAATGGTGTCAGAGAGCTCTGAATGTCCCAAAAACATTTGCAGCCTGAAAGGGGCATTAACACGCATCCTAGACCACTGAAATTTCCCAAAATATTTTTGCCATGAAAAATGCATGCTACACCCCTGAACGTTCATAAAATGTTGGCAGCTCAAGAAAAGGCCTTAAAATGCATGTTAGGCCTGCAAAAATGTTGAAAACTTTGGAGACCCAAAAAAGGGGTTTACAGGCATCCTAGACCCCCTAAAGTCCAGAAAATGTTGTTGGACCAAAATCGGTGTCAGAGAGCTCTGAATGTCCCAAAAACATTTGCAGCCTGAAAGGGGCATTAACCCGCATCCTAGACCACTGACATTTCCCAAAATATTTTTGGCATGAAAAATGCATGCTACACCCCTGAAAGTTCAGAAAACACCCCAGAAATGTTGCGAGCTCAAAAAAGGCCTTAACATGCATTTTAGGTCTGCAAAAATGTTGAAAACTTTGGAGACCCAAAAAAGGGGTTTACAGGCATCCTAGACCCCCTAAAGTCCAGAAAATGTTGTTGGACCAAAAATGGTGTCAGAGAGCTCTGAATGTCCCAAAAACATTTGCAGCCTGAAAGGGGCATTAACCCACATCCTAGACCTCTGAAATTCCCAAAAATATTTTGTGCAGGAAAAATGCATCCTATACCCCTGAAAGCTCAGAAAAAGTTGGCAGCTCAAGAAAAGGCCTTAAAACGCATGTTAGGCCTTCAAAAATGTTGAAAACTTTGGAGACCCAAAAAAGGGGTTTACAGGCATCCTAGACCCCCTTAAGTCCAGAAAATGTTGTTGGACCAAAAATGGTGTCAGAGAGCTCTGAATGTCCCAAAAACATTTGCAGCCTGAAAGGGGCATTAACCCGCATCCTAGACCTCTGAAATTCCCAAAAATATTTTGTGCAGGAAAAATGCATCCTATACCCCTGAAAGCTCAGAAAATGTTGGCAGCTCAAGAAAAGGCCTTAAAACGCATGTTAGGCCTTCAAAAATGTTGAAAACTTTGGAGACCCACAAAAGGGGTTTACAGGCATCCTAGACCCCCTAAGGTCCAGAAAATGTTGTTGGATCAAAAACGGTGTCAGAGAGCTCTGAATGTCCCAAAAATATTTGCAGCCTGAAAGGGGCATTAACCCACATCCTAGACCTCTGAAATTCCCAAAAATATTTTGTGCACGAAAAATAGATCCTATACCCCTGAAAGCTCAGAAAATGTTGGCAGCTCAAGAAAAGGCCGTAAAATGCATGTTAGGCCTTCAAAAATGTTGAAAACTTTGGAGGCCCAAAAAAGGGGTTTACAGGCATCCTAGACCCCCTAAAGTCCAGAAAATGTTGTTGGACCAAAAATGGTGTCAGAGAGCTCTGAATGTCCCAAAAACATTTGCAGCCACTTAAATTCCCAAAAATATTTTTGGCACAAAAAATGCATCCTACACCCCTGAAAGTTGAGAAAATGTTGGCAGCTCAAGAAAAGGCCTTAAAATGCATGTTAGGCCTTCAACAATGTTGAACACTTTGGAGGCCCAAAAAAGGGGTTTACAGGCATCCTAGACCCCCTAAAGTCCAGAAAATGTTGTTGGACCAAAATCGGTGTCAGAGAGCTCTGATTGTCCCCAAAACATTGGCAGCCTGAAAGGGGCATTAACCCGCATCCTAGACCACTGAAATGCCCAAAAATATTTTTGGCATGAAAAATGCATCCTACACCCCTGCAAGTTCAGAAAATGTTGGTAACTCTAAAAAAGGCCTTAAAATGCATGTTAGGCCTGCAAAAATGTTGAAAACTTTGGAGGCTCAATAAAGGGATTTACAGGCATCCTAGACCTCCTAAAGTCCAGAAAATGTTGTTGGATCAAAAACGGTGTCAGAGAGCTCTGAATGTCCCAAAAACATTTGCAGCCTGAAAGGGGCATTAACCCACATCCTAGACCTCTGAAATTCCCAAAAATATTTTGTGCACGAAAAATTCATACTACACCCCTGAAAGTTCAGAATATGTTAGCAGCCCAAAAAAGGCATTAAAATGCATTTTAGGCCTGCAAAAATTTAGAAAACTTTGGAGGCCCAAAAAAGGGGTTTACAGGCATCCTAGACCCCCTAAAGTCCAGAAAATGTTGTGGGACTAAAAATGGTGTCAGAGAGCTCTGAATGTCCCAAAAACATTTGCAGCCACTGAAATTCCCAAAAATATTTTTGGCACGAAAAATGCATCCTACACCCCTGAAAGTTGAGAAAATGTTGGCAGCTCAAGAAAAGGCCTTAAAATGCATGTTAGGCCTTCAACAATGTTGAACACTTTGGAGGCCCAAAAAAGGGGTTTACAGGCATTCTAGACCCCCTAAGGTCCAGAAAATGTTGTTGGACCAAAAACGGTGTCAGAGAGCTCTGAATGTCCCAAAAACATTTGCAGCCTGAAAGGGGCATTAACCTGCATCCCAGACCTCTGAAATTCCCAAAAATATTTTGTGCACGAAAAATGCATCCTATACCCCTGAAACTCAGAATATGTTAGCAGCCCAAAGAAGGCCTTAAAATGCATTTTAGGCCTACAAAAATTTAGAAAACTTTGGATGCCCAAAAAAGGGTTTTACAGGCATCCTAGACCCCCTAAAGTCCAGAAAATGTTGTGGGACCAAAAATGGTGTCAGAGAGCTCTGAATGTCCCAAAAACATTTGCAGCCACTGAAATTCCCAAAAATATTTTTGGCACGAAAAATGCATCCTACACCCCTGAAAGTTGAGAAAATGTTGGCAGCTCAAGTAAAGGCCTTAAAATGCATGTTAGGCCTTCAAAAATGTTGAAAACTTTGGAGGCCCAAAAAAGGGGTTTACAGGCATCCTAGACCCCCTAAAGTCCAGAAAATGTTGTTGGACCAAAATCGGTGTCAGAGAGCTCTGATTGTCCCCAAAACATTGGCAGCCTGAAAGGGGCATTAACCCGCATCCTAGACCACTGAAATTCCCAAAAATATTTTTGGCATGAAAAATGCATGCTACACCCCTGCAAGTTCAGAAAATGTTGGTAACTCTAAAAAAGGCCTTAAAATGCATGTTAGGCCTTCAAATGTTGGAGGCCCAAAAAAGGGATATACAGGCATCCTAGACCCCCTAAAGTCCAGAAAATGTTGTGGGACCAAAAATGGTGTCAGAGAGCTCTGAATGTCCCAAAAACATTTGCAGCCTGAAAGGGGCATTAACACGCATCCTAGACCACTGAAATATCCCAAAATATTTTTGCCATGAAAAATGCATGCTACACCCCTGAAAGTTCAGAAAACACCCCAGAAATGCTGCCAGGTCAAAAAAGGCCTTGAAATGCATCTTAGGCCTGCAAAAATGTTGAAAACTTTGGAGACCCAAAAAAGAGGTTTACAGGCATCCTAGACCCCCTAAAGTCCAGAAAATGTTGTTGGACCAAAATCGGTGTCAGAGAGCTCCGAATGTCCCAAAAACATGTGCAACCTGAAAGGGGCATTAACCCGCATCCTAGACCACTGAAATTCCCAAAAATATTTTGGCACTAAAAATGCATCCTACACCCCTGAACGTTCATAAAATGTTGGCAGCTCAAGAAAAGGCCTTAAAATGCATGTTAGGCCTTCAAAAATGTTGAAAACTTTGGAGACCCAAAAAAGGGGTTTACAGGCATCCTAGACCCCCTAAAGTCCAGAAAATGTTGTGGGACCAAAAATGGTGCCAGAGAGCTCTGAATGTCCCAAAAACATTTGCAGCCTGAAAGGGGCATTAACCCACATCCTAGACCTCTGAAATTCCAAAAAATATTTTGTGCACGAAAAATTCATACTACACCCCTGAAAGTTCAGAATATGTTAGCAGCCCAAAAAAGGCATTAAAATGCATTTTAGGCCTGCAAAAATTTAGAAAACTTTGGAGGCCCAAAAAAGGGGTTTAGAGGAATCCTAGACCCCCTAAAGTCCAGAAAATGTTGTTGGACCAAAAATGGTGTCAGAGAGCTCTGAATGTCCCAAAAACATTTGCAGCCTGAAAGGGGCATTAACCCGCATCCTAGACCTCTGAAATTCCCAAAAATATTTTGTGCAGGAAAAATGCATCCTATACCCCTGAAAGCTCAGAAAATGTTGGCAGCTCAAGAAAAGGCCTTAAAATGCATATTAGGCCTTCAAAAATGTTGAAAACTTTGGAGACCCACAAAAGGGGTTTACAGGCATCCTAGACCCCCTAAGGTCCAGAAAATGTTGTTGGATCAAAAACGGTGTCAGAGAGCTCTGAATGTCCCAAAACTATTTGCAGCCTGAAAGGGGCATTAACCCGCATCCTAGACCTCTGAAATTCCCAAAAATATTTTGTGCACAAAAAATGCATCCTATACCCCTGAAAGCTCAGAAAATGTTGGCAGCTCAAGAAAAGGCCTTAAAATGCATGTTAGGCCTTCAAAAATGTTGAAAACTTTGGAGGCCCAAAAAAGAGGTTTACAGGCATCCTAGACCCCCTAAAGTTTTGAAAATGTTGTTGGACCAAAAATGATGTCAGAGAGCTCTGAATGTCCCAAAAACATTTGCAGCCTGAAAGGGGCATTAACCCGCATCATAGACCTCTGAAATTCCCAATAATATTTTGTGCACGAAAAATTCATACTACACCCCTGAAAGTTCAAAATATGTTAGCAGCCCAAAAAAGGCATTAAAATGCATTTTAGGCCTACAAAAATTAAGAAAACTTTGGAGGCCTAAAAAAGGGGTTTATAGGCATCCTAGACCTCCTAAAGTCCAGAAAATGTTGTTGGACCAAAAATGGTGTCAGAGAGCTATGAATGTCCAAAAAACATTTGCAGCCACTTAAATTCCCAAAAATATTTTTGGCACAAAAAATGCATCCTACACCCCTGAAAGTTGAGAAAATGTTGGCAGCTCAAGAAAAGGCCTTAAAACGCATGTTAGGCCTTCAAAAATGTTGAAAACTTTGGAGGCCCAAAAAAGGGGTTTACAGGCATCCTAGACCCCCTTAAGTCCAGAAACTTTTGTTGGACCGAAATCGGTGTCAGAGAGCTCTGAATGTCCCAAAAACATTTGCAGCCTGAAAGGGGCATTAACCCACATCCTAGACCACTGAAATTCCCAAAAATATTTTTGCCATGAAAAATGCATCCTACACCCTTGCAAGTTCAGAAAATGTTGGCAACTCTACAAAAGGCCTTAAAATGCATGTTAGGCCTTCAAAAATGTTGAAAACTTTGGAAGCCCAAAAAAGGGATTTACAGGCATCCTAGACCCCCTAAAGTCCAGAAAATGTTGTTGGACCAAAAATGGTGTCAGAGAGCTCTGAATGTCCCAAAAACATTTGCAGCCACTTAAATTCCCAAAAATATTTTTGGCACAAAAAATGCATCCTACACCCCTGAAAGTTGAGAAAATGTTGGCAGCTCAAGAAAAGGCCTTAAAACGCATGTTAGGCCTTCAAAAATGTTGAAAACTTTGGAGGCCCAAAAAAGGGGTTTACAGGCATCCTAGACCCCCTAAAGTCCAGAAAATTTTGTTGGATCAAAAATGGTGTCAGAGAGCTCTGAATGTCCCAAAAACATGTGCAGCCTGAAAGGGGCATCAACCCGCATCCTAGACCTCTGAAATTCCCAAAAATATTTTGTGCATGAAAAATGCATACTACACCCCTGAAAGTTCAGAATATGTTAGCAGCCCAAAAAAGGCATTAAAATGCATTTTAGGCCTACAAAAATTTAGAAAACTTTGGAGGCCCAAAAAAGGGGTTTACGGGCATCCTAGACCCCCTAAAGTCCAGAAAATGTTGTTGGACCAAAAATGGTGTCAGAGAGCTCTGAATGTCCCAAAAACATTTGCAGCCACTGAAATTCCCAAACATATTTTTGGCACGAAAAATGCATCCTACACCCCTGAAAGTTGAGAAAATGTTGGCAGCTCAAGAAAAGGCCTTAAAATGCATGTTAGGCCTTCAAAAATGTTGAAAACTTTGGAGGCCCAAAAAAGGGGTTTACAGGCATCCTAGACCCCCTAAGGTTCAGAAAATGTTGTTGGATCAAAAACGGTGTCAGAGAGCTCTGAATGTCCCAAAAACATTTGCAGCCTGAAAGGGGCATTAACCCGCATCCTAGACCACTGAAATTTCCCAAAATATTTTTGCCATGAAAAATGCATGCTACACCCCTGAAAGTTCAGAAAACACCCCAGAAATGTTGCCAGCTCAAAAAAGGCCTTAATATGCATCTTAGGCCTGCAAAAATGTTGAAAACTTTGGAGGCCCAAAAAAGGGGTTTACAGGCATCCTAGACCCCCTAAAGTCCAGAAAATGTTGTTGGACCAAAATCGGTGTCAGAGAGCTCCGAATTCCCAAAAACATGTGCAACCTGAAAGGGGCATTAACCCGCATCAAAGACCACTGAAATTCCCAAAAATATTTTTGCCACTAAAAATGCATCCTACACTACTGAAAGTTCAGAAAATGTTGGCAGCTCAAGAAAAGGCCTTAAAATGCACGTTAGGCCTTCAAAAATGTTGAAAACTTTGGAGGCGCAAAATAGGGGTTTACAGGCATCCTAGACCTCCTAAAGTCCAGAAAATGTTGGACCAAAAACGGTGTCAGAGAGCTCTGAATGTCCCAAAAACATTTGCAGCCTGAATGGGGCATTAACCCGCATCCTAGACCACTGAAATTTCCCAAAATATTTTTGCCATGAAAAATGCATGCTACACCCCTGAAAGTTCAGAAAACACCCCAGAAATGTTGCCAGCTCAAAAAAGGCCTTAAAATGCATCTTAGGCCTGCAAAAATGTTGAAAACTTTGGAGTCCCAAAAAAGGGGTTTACAGGCATCCTAGACCCCCTAAAGTCCAGAAAATGTTGTTGGACCAAAATCGGTGTCAGAGAGCTCCGAATGTCCCAAAAACATGTGCAACCTGAAAGGAGCATTAACCCGCATCATAGACCACTGAAATTCCCAAAAATATTTTTGCCACTAAAAATGCATCCTACACTACTGAAAGTTCAGAAAATGTTGGCAGCTCAAGAAAAGGCCTTAAAATGCACGTTAGGCCTTCAAAAATGTTGAAAACTTTGGAGGCGCAAAATAGGGGTTTACAGGCATCCTCCTAAAGTCCAGAAAATGTTGGACCAAAAACGGTGTCAGAGAGCTCTGAATGTCCCAAAAAATTTGCAGCCTGAAAGGGGCATTAACCCGCATCCTAGACCACTGAAATTTCCCAAAATATTTTTGGCATGAAATATGCATGCTACACCCCGGAAAGTTCAGAAAACACCCCAGAAATGTTGCCAGCTCAAAAAAGGCCTTAAAATGCATCTTAGGCCTGCAAAAATGTTGAAAACTTTGGAAGCCCAAAAAAGGGGTTTACAGGCATCCTAGACCCCCTAAAGTCCAGAAAATGTTGTTGGACCAAAATCGGTGTCAGAGAGCTCTGAATGTCCCAAAAACATGTGCAACCTGAAAGGGGCATTAACCCGCATCATAGACCACTGAAATTCCCAAAAATATTTTTGCCACTAAAAATGCATCCTACACTACTGAAAGTTCAGAAAATGTTGGCAGCTCAAGAAAAGGCCTTAAAATGCACGTTAGGCCTTCAAAAATGTTGAAAACTTTGGAGGCGCAAAATAGGGGTTTACAGGCATCCTAGACCTCCTAAAGTCCAGAAAATGTTGGACCAAAAACAGTGTCAGAGAGCTCTGAATGTCCCAAAAACATTTGCAGCCTGAAAGGGGCATTAACCCGCATCCTAGACCACTGAAATTTCTCAAAATATTTTTGGCATGAAATATGCATGCTACACCCCTGAAAGTTCATAAAACACCCCAGAAATGTTGCCAGCTCAAAAAAGGCCTTAAAATGCATCTTAGGCCTGCAAAAATGTTGAAAACTTTGGAGACCCAAAAAAGGGGTTTACAGGCATCCTAGACCCCCTAAAGTCCAGAAAATGTTGTTGGACCAAAATCGGTGTCAGAGAGCTCTGAATGTCCCAAAAACATTTGCAGCCTGAAAGGGGCATTAACCCGCATCCTAGACCTCTGAAATTCCCAAAAATATTTTGTGCACGAAAAATGCATCCTATACCCATGAAAGCTCAGAATATGTTAGCAGCCCAAAGAAGGCCTTAAAATGCATTTTAGGCCTACACAAATTTAGAAAACGTTGGAGGCCCAAAGAAGGGGTTTACAGGCATCCTAGACACCCTAAAGTCCAGAAAATGTTGTTGGACCAAAAATGGTGTCAGAGAGCTCTGAATGTCCCAAAAACATTTGCAGCCACTTAAATTCCCAAAAATATTTTTGGCACAAAAAATGCATCCTACACCCCTGAAAGTTGAGAAAATGTTGGCAGCTCAAGAAAAGGCCTTAAAACGCATGTTAGGCCTTCAAAAATATTGAAAACTTTGGAGGCCCAAAAAAGGGGTTTACAGGCATCCTAGACCCCCTAAGGTCCAGAAAATGTTGTTGGATCAAAAACGGTGTCAGAGAGCTCTGAATGTCCCAAAAACATTTGCAGCCTGAAAGGGGCATTAACCCGCATCCTAGACCACTGAAATTTCCCAAAATATTTTTTGCATGAAAAATGCATGCTACACCCCTGAAAGTTCAGAAAACACCCCAGAAATGTTGCCAGCTCAAAAAAGGCCTTAAAATGCATCTTAGGCCTGCAAAAATGTTGAAAACTTTGGAGACCCAAAAAAGGGGTTTACAGGCATCCTAGACCCCCTAAAGTCCAGAAAATGTTGTTGGACCAAAATCGGTGTCAGAGAGCTCTGAAAGGGGCATTAACCCGCATCCTAGACCACTGAAATTCCCAAAAATATTTTTGGCACGAAAAATGCATCCTACACCCCTGAAAGTTCAGAAAATGTTAGCAGCTCAAGAAAAGGCCTTAAAATGCATGTTAGGCCTTCAAAAATGTTGAAAACTTTGAAGGCCCAAAAAAGGGGTTTACAGGCATCCTAGACCCCCTAAAGTCCAGAAAATGTTGTTGGACCAAAAATGGTGTCAGAGTGCTCTGAATGTCCCAAAAACATTTTCAGCCTGAAAGGGGCATTAACCCGCATCCTAGACCTCTGAAATTTCCAAAAATATTTTGTGCACGAAAAATGCATCCTATACCCCTGAAAGCTCAGAATATGTTAGCAGCCCAAAAAAGGCATTAAAATGCATTTTAGGCCTGCAAAAATTTAGAAAACTTTGGAGGCCCAAAAAAGGGGTTTACATGCATCCTAGACCCCCTAAAGTCCATAAAATGTTGTTGGACCAAAAATGGTGTCAGAGAGCTCTGAATGTCCCAAAAACATTTGCAGCCACTGAAATTCCCAAACATATTTTTGGCACGAAAAATGCATCCTACACCCCTGAAAGTTGAGAAAATGTTGGCAGCTCAAGAAAAGGCCTTAAAATGCATGTTAGGCCTTCAAAAATGTTGAAAACTTTGGAGGCCCAAAAAAGGGGTTTACAGGCATCCTAGACCCCCTAAGGTCCAGAAAATGTTGTTGGATCAAAAACGGTGTCAGAGAGCTCTGAATGTCCCAAAAACATTTGCAGCCTGAAAGGGGCATTAACCCGCATCCTAGACCACTGAAATTTCCCAAAATATTTTTGCCATGAAAAATGCATGCTACACCCCTGAAAGTTCAGAAAACACCCCAGAAATGTTGCCAGCTCAAAAAAGGCCTTAAAATGCATCTTAGGCCTGCAAAAATGTTGAAAACTTTGGAGGCCCAAAAAAGGGGTTTACAGGCATCCTAGACCCCCTAAAGTCCAGAAAATGTTGTTGGACCAAAATCGGTGTCAGAGAGCTCCGAATGTCCCAAAAACATGTGCAACCTGAAAGGGGCATTAACCCGCATCATAGACCACTGAAATTCCCAAAAATATTTTTGCCACTAAAAATGCATCCTACACCACTGAAAGTTCAGAAAATGTTGGCAGCTCAAGAAAAGGCCTTAAAATGCACGTTAGGCCTTCATAAAATGTTGAAAACTTTGGAGGCGCAAAATAGGGGTTTACAGGCATCCTAGACCTCCTAAAGTCCAGAAAATGTTGGACCAAAAACGGTGTCAGAGAGCTCTGAATGTCCCAAAAACATTTGCAGCCTGAAAGGAGCATTAACCCGCATCCTAGACCACTGAAATTTCCCAAAATATTTTTGCCATGAAAAATGCATGCTACACCCCTGAAAGTTCAGAAAACACCCCAGAAATGTTGCCAGCTGAAAAAAGGCCTTAAAATGCATCTTAGGCCTGCAAAAATGTTGAAAACTTTGGAGACCCAAAAAAGGGGTTTACAGGCATCCTAGACCCCCTAAAGTCCAGAAAATGTTGTTGGACCAAAAACAGTGCCAGAGAGCTCTGAATGTCCCAAAAACATTTGCAGCCTGATAGGGGCATTAATCCGCATCCTAGACCACTGAAATTTCCCAAATTATTTTTGGCACGAAAAATGCATCCTATACCCCTGAAAGCTCAGAATATGTTAGCAGCTCAAAGAAGGCCTTAAAATGCAATATAGGCCTGCAAAAATGTAAAAAATACGTTGGAGGCCCAAAAAAGGGGTTTACAGGCAACCTAGACCCCCTAAAGTCCAGACAATGTTGCTGGACCTAAAACTGTGTCAGAGAGCTCTGAATGTCCCAAAAACATTTGCAGCCTGAAAGGTGCATTAACCCGCATCCTAGACCATTGAAATTCCCAAAATATTTTTGGCACGTGAAATGCATCCTACACCCCTGAAAGTTCCAAAAACACCCCTGAAACGTTGGCAGCCCAAAGAAGGCCTTAAAATGCATTTTAGACATACAAAAATATTGAAAACTTTTGAGGCCCAAAAAAGAGATTTACAGGCATCCTAGACCCCCTAAAGTCCAGAAAATGGTTGTGGCCCAAAAATGGTGTCAGAGAGCTCTGAATGTCCCAACAACATTTGCAGTCTGAAGGGGGCATTAACCTGCATCCTAGACCTCTGAAATTCCCAAAAATATTTTTTGCACGAAAAAGGCATCCTATACCCCTGAAAGTTCAGAACAGGTTATCAGCCCACAAAAGGCCTTAAAATGCAATATAGGCCTGCAAAAATGTAAAAAAATACTTTAGAGGCCCAAAAAAGGGGTTTACAGGCAACCGAGACCCGCTAAAGTCCAGACAATGTTGTTGGACTTAAAACTGTGTCCGAGAGCTCTGAATGTCCCAAAAACATTTGTAGCCTGAAAGGGGCATTAACCCGCATCCTAGACCACTGAAATTATCCAAAAATATTTTTGGTACAAAAAAGCATCCTACACCCCTGAAAGTTAAGAAAATGTTGGCAGCTCAAAAAAAGGCCTTAAAATGCATTTTAGGCCTATATAAATGTTGAAAACTTTGGAGGCCCAAAAAAGGGGGTTACAGGCATCCTAGACCCCCTAAAGTCCAGAAACTTTTGTTGGACCAAGAACGGTGTCAGAGAGCTCTGAATGTCCCAAAAACATTTGCAGCCTGAAAGGGACATTAACTCGCATCCTAGACCACTGAAATTTCCCAAAATATTTTTGGCACGAAAAATGCATCCTATACCCCTGAAAGCTGAGAATATGTTAGCAGCCCAAAAAAGGCCTTAAAATGCATTTTGGGCATACAAAAATGTTGAAAACTTTGGAGGCCCAAAAAAGGGGTTTACAGGCATCCTAGACCCCCTAAAGTCCAGAAAATGTTGTTGGACCAAAAATGGTGTCAGAGAGCACTGAATGTCCCAAAAACATTTGCAGCCACTGAAATTCCCAAAAATATTTTTGGCACGAAAAATGCATCCTACACCCCTGAAAGTTGAGAAAATGTTGGCAGCTCAAGAAAAGGCCTTAAAATGCATGTTAGGCCTTCAAAAATGTTGAAAACTTTGGAGGCCCAAAAAAGGGGTTTACAGGCATTCTAGACCCCCTAAAGTCCAGAAAATGTTGGTGGACCGAAAACTGTGTCAGAGAGCTCTGAATATTCCAAAAACATTTGCAGCCTGAAAGGGGCATTAACCCGCATCCTAGACCACTGAAATTCCCAAAAATATTTTTGTCATGAAAAATGCATCCTACACCCCTGCAACTTCAGAAAATGTTGGCAACTCTAAAAAAGGCCTTAAAATGCATGTTAGGACTTCAAAAAGGTTGAAAACTTTGGAGGCCCAAAAAGGGGTTTACAGGCATCCTAGACCCCCTAAAGTCCAGAAAATGTTGTTGGACCAAAATCGGTGTCAGAGAGCTCTGAAAGGGGCATTAACCCACATCCTAGACCACTGAAATTCCCAAAAATATTTTTGGCACGAAAAAATGCATCCTACACCCCTGAAAGTTCAGAAAATGTTGGCAGCTCAAGAAAAGGCCTTAAAATGCATGTTAGGCCTTCAAAAATGTTGAAAAATTTGGAGGCCCAAAAAAGGGGTTTACAGGCATCCTAGACCCCCTAAAGTCCAGAAAATGTTGTTGGACCAAAATCGGTGTCAGAGAGCTCTGAATGTCCCAAAAACATTTGCAGCCTGAAAGGGGCATTAACCCGCATCCTAGACCACTGAAATTCCCAAAAATATTTTTGCCATGAAAAATGCATCCTACACCCCTGCAAGTTCAGAAAATGGTGGCAACTCTAAAAAAGGCCTTAAAATGCATGTTAGGCCTTCAAAAATGTTGAAAACTTTGGAGGCCCAAAAAAGGGATTTACAGGCATCCTAGAACTCTGAAATTCCCAAAAATATTTTGTGCACGAAAAATGCACCCTATACCCCTGAAAGCTCAGAATATGTTAGCAGCCCAAAAAAGGCATTAAAATGCATTTTAGGCCTGCAAAAATTTAAAAAACGTTGGAGGCCCAAAAAAGGGATTTACAGGCCTCCTATACCCCTGAAAGCTCAGAATATGTTAGCAGAACAAAGAAGGCCTTAAAATGCATTTTAGGCATACAAAAATGTTGAAAACTTTGGAGGCCCAAAAAAGGGGTTACAGGCATCCTATACCCCTGAAAGCTCAGAATATGTTAGCAGAACAAAGAAGGCCTTAAAATGCATTTTAGGCATACAAAAATGTTGAAAACTTTGGAGGCCCAAAAAAGGGGTATACAGGCAACCTAGACCCCCTAAAGTCCAGAAAATGTTGGTGGACCAAAAACTGTGTCAGAGAGCTCTGAATGTCCCAAAAACATTTGCAGCCTGAAAGGGGCATTAACCCGCATCCTAGACCACTGAAATTCCCAAAAATATTTTTGGCACGAAAAATTCATCCTACACCCCTGAAAGTTCAGAAAATGTTGGCAGCTCAAGAAAAGGCCTTAAAATGTATGTTAGGGCTTCAAAAATGTTGAAAACTTTGGATGCCCAAAAAAGGGGTTTACAGTCATCCTAGACCCCCTAAAGTCCAGAAAATGTTGTTGGACCAAAAACGGTGTCAGAGAGCTCTGAATGTCCCAAAAACATTTGCAGCCTGAAAGGGGCATTAACCCGCATCCTAGACCACTGAAATTTCCCAAAATATTTTTGGCATGAAAAATGCATGCTACACCCCTGAAAGTTCAGAAAACACCCCAGAAATCTTGGCAGCTCAAAAAAGGCCTTAAAATGCATCTTAGGCCTGCAAAAATGTTGAAAACTTTGGAGACCCAAAAAAGGGGTTTACAGGCATCCTAGACCCCCTAAAGTCCAGAAAATGTTGTTGGACCAAAATCGGTGTCAGAGAGCTCTGAAAGGGGCATTAACCCACATCCTAGACCACTGAAATTCCCAAAAATATTTTTGGCACGAAAAATGCATCCTACACCCCTGCAAGTTCAGAAAATGGTGGCAACTCTAAAAAAGGCCTTAAAATGCATGTTAGGCCTTCAAAAATGTTGAAAACTTTGGAGGCCCAAAAAAGGGATTTACAGGCATCCTAGACCTCTGAAATTCCCAAAAATATTTTGTGCACGAAAAATGCACCCTATACCCCTGAAAGCTCAGAATATGTTAGCAGCCCAAAAAAGGCATTAAAATGGATTTTAGGCATACAAAAATGTTGAAAACTTTGGAGGCCCAAAAAAGGGGTTACAGGCAACCTAGACCCCCTAAAGTCCAGAAAATGTTGGTGGACCAAAAACTGTGTCAGAGAGCTCTGAATGTCCCAAAAACATTTGCAGCCTGAAAGGGGCATTAACCCGCATCCTAGAACACTGAAATTCCCAAAAATATTTTTGGCACGAAAAATTCATCCTACACCCCTGAAAGTTCAGAAAATGTTGGCAGCTCAAGAAAAGGCCTTAAAATGTATGTTAGGGCTTCAAAAATGTTGAAAACTTTGGATGCCCAAAAAAGGGGTTTACAGTCATCCTAGACCCCCTAAAGTCCAGAAAATGTTGTTGGACCAAAAATGGTGTCGGAGAGCTCTGAATGTCCCAAAAACATTTGCAGCCTGAAAGGGGCATTAACCCGCATCCTAGACCTCTGAAATTCCCAAAAATATTTTTGCCATGAAAAATGCATCCTACACCCCTGCAAGTTCAGAAAATGGTGGCAACTCTAAAAAAGGCCTTAAAATGCATGTTAGGCCTTCAAAAATGTTGAAAACTTTGGAGGCCCAAAAAAGGGATTTACAGGCATCCTAGACCTCTGAAATTCCCAAAAATATTTTGTGCACGAAAAATGCACCCTATACCCCTGAAAGCTCAGAATATGTTAGCAGCCCAAAAAAGGCATTAAAATGGATTTTAGGCATACAAAAATGTTGAAAACTTTGGAGGCCCAAAAAAGGGGTTACAGGCATCCTATACCCCTGAAAGCTCAGAATATGTTAGCAGAACAAAGAAGGCCTTAAAATGCATTTTAGGCATACAAAAATGTTGAAAACTTTGGAGGCCCAAAAAAGGGGTATACAGGCAACCTAGACCCCCTAAAGTCCAGAAAATGTTGGTGGACCAAAAACTGTGTCAGAGAGCTCTGAATGTCCCAAAAACATTGGCAGCCTGAAAGGGGCATTAACCCGCATCCTAGACCACTGAAATTCCCAAAAATATTTTTGCCATGAAAAATGCATCCTACACCCCTGCAAGTTCAGAAAATGTTGGCAACTCTACAAAAGGCCTTAAAATGCATGTTAGGCCTTCAAAAATGTTGAAAACTTTGGAGGCCCAAAAAAGGGATTTACAGGCATCCTAGACCCCCTAAAGTCCAGAAAATGTTGGTGGATCAAAAACGGTGTCAGAGAGCTCCGAATGTCCCAAAAACATGTGCAACCTGAAAGGGGCATTAACCCGCATCCTAGACCACTGAAAATCCCAGAAATATTTTTGGCAATAAAAATGCATCCTACACCCCTGAAAGTTCAGAAAATGTTGGCAGCTCAAGAAAAGGCCTTAAAATGCATGTTAGGCCTTCAAAAATGTTGAAAACTTTGGAGGCGCAAAATAGGGGTTTACAGGCATCCTAGACCTCCTAAAGTCCAGAAAATGTTGTTGGATCAAAAACGGTGTCAGAAAGCTCTGAATGTCCCAAAAACATGTGCAGCCTGAAAGGGGCTTTAACCCACATCCTAGACCTCTGAAATTCCCAAAAATATTTTGTGCACGAAAAATTCATACTACACCCCTGAAAGTTCAGAATATGTTAGCAGCCCAAAAAAGGCATTAAAATGCATTTTAGGCCTTCAAAAATGTTGAAAACTTTGGAGGCCCAAAAAAGGGGTTTACAGGCATCCTAGACCCCCTAAAGTCCAGAAAATGATGTTGGATCAAAAACGGTGTCAGAGAGCTCTGAATGTCCCAAAAACATTTGCAGCCACTGAAATTCCCAAAAATATTTTTGGCACGAAAAATGCATCCTACACCCCTGAAAGTTGAGAAAATGTTGGCAGCTCAAGTAAAGGCCTTAAAATGCATGTTAGGCCTTCAAAAATGTTGAAAACTTTGGAGGCCCAAAAAAGGGGTTTACAGGCATCCTAGATCCCCTAAAGTCCAGAAAATGTTGTTGGACCAAAATCGGTGTCAGAGAGCTCTGATTGTCCCCAAAACATTGGCAGCCTGAAAGGGGCATTAACCCGCATCCTAGACCACTGAAATTCCCAAAAATATTTTTGGCATGAAAAATGCATCCTACACCCCTGCAAGTTCAGAAAATGTTGGTAACTCTAAAAAAGGCCTTAAAATGCATGTTAGGCCTTCAAAAATGTTGAAAACTTTGGAGGCTCAATAAAGGGATTTACAGGCATCCTAGACCTCCTAAAGTCCAGAAAATGTTGTTGGATCAAAAACGGTGTCAGAGAGCTCTGAATGTCCCAAAAACATTTGCAGCCTGAAAGGGGCATTAACCCACATCCTAGACCTCTGAAATTCCAAAAAATATTTTGTGCACGAAAAATTCATACTACACCCCTGAAAGTTCAGAATATGTTAGCAGCCCAAAAAAGGCATTAAAATGCATTTTAGGCCTGCAAAAATTTAGAAAACTTTGGAGGCCCAAAAAAGGGGTTTACAGGCATCCTAGACCCCCTAAAGTCCAGCAAATGTTGTTGGACCAAAAATGGTGTCAGAGAGCTCTGAATGTCCCAAAAACATTTGCAGCCTGAAAGGGGCATTAACACGCATCCTAGACCACTGAAATTTCCCAAAATAGTTTTGCCATGAAAAATGCATGCTACACCCCTGAAAGTTCAGAAAACACCCCAGAAATGTTGCCAGGTCAAAAAAGGCCTTAACATGCATTTTAGGTCTGCAAAAATGTTGAAAACTTTGGAGACCCAAAAAAGGGGTTTACAGGCATCCTAGACCCCCTAAAGTCCAGAAAATGTTGTTGGACCAAAAATGGTGTCAGAGAGCTCTGAATGTCCCAAAAACATTTGCAGCCTGAAAGGGGCATTAACCCGCATCCTAGACCTCTGAAATTCCCAAAAATATTTTGTGCAGGAAAAATGCATCCTATACACCTGAAAGCTCAGAAAATGTTGGCAGCTCAAGAAAAGGCCTTAAAACGCATGTTAGGCCTTCAAAAATGTTGAAAACTTTGGAGACCCACAAAAGGGGTTTACAGGCATCCTAGACCCCCTAAGGTCCAGAAAATGTTGTTGGATCAAAAACGGTGTCAGAGAGCTCTGAATGTCCCAAAAATATTTGCAGCCTGAAAGGGGCATTAACCCGCATCCTAGACCTCTGAAATTCCCAAAAATATTTTGTGCACGAAAAATAGATCCTATACCCCTGAAAGCTCAGAAAATGTTGGCAGCTCAAGAAAAGGCCGTAAAATGCATGTTAGGCCTTCAAAAATGTTGAAAACTTTGGAGGCCCAAAAAAGGGGTTTACAGGCATCCTAGACCCCCTAAAGTCCAGAAAATGTTGTTGGACCAAAAATGGTGTCAGAGAGCTCTGAATGTCCCAAAAACATTTGCAGCCTGAAAGGGGCATTAACCCGCATCCTAGACCTCTGAAATTCCCAAAAATATTTTGTGCAGGAAAAATGCATCCTATACACCTGAAAGCTCAGAAAATGTTGGCAGCTCAAGAAAAGGCCTTAAAACGCATGTTAGGCCTTCAAAAATGTTGAAAACTTTGGAGACCCACAAAAGGGGTTTACAGGCATCCTAGACCCCCTAAGGTCCAGAAAATGTTGTTGGATCAAAAACGGTGTCAGAGAGCTCTGAATGTCCCAAAAATATTTGCAGCCTGAAAGGGGCATTAACCCGCATCCTAGACCTCTGAAATTCCCAAAAATATTTTGTGCACGAAAAATAGATCCTATACCCCTGAAAGCTCAGAAAATGTTGGCAGCTCAAGAAAAGGCCGTAAAATGCATGTTAGGCCTTCAAAAATGTTGAAAACTTTGGAGGCCCAAAAAAGGGGTTTACAGGCATCCTAGACCCCCTAAAGTCCAGAAAATGTTGTTGGACCAAAAATGGTGTCAGAGAGCTCTGAATGTCCCAAAAACATTTGCAGCCACTTAAATTCCCAAAAATATTTTTGGCACAAAAAATGCATCCTACACCCCTGAAAGTTGAGAAAATGTTGGCAGCTCAAGAAAAGGCCTTAAAATGCATGTTAGGCCTTCAACAATGTTGAACACTTTGGAGGCCCAAAAAAGGGGTTTACAGGCATTCTAGACCCCCTAAGGTCCAGAATATGTTGTTGGACCAAAAACGGTGTCAGAGAGCTCTGAATGTCCCAAAAACATTTGCAGCCTGAAAGGGGCATTAACCTGCATCCTAGACCTCTGAAATTCTCAAAAATATTTTGTGCACGAAAAATGCATCCTATACCCCTGAAACTCAGAATATGTTAGCAGCCCAAAGAAGGCCTTAAAATGCATTTTAGGCCTACAAAAATTTAGAAAACTTTGGAGGCCCAAAAAAGGGGTTTACAGGCATCCTAGACCCCCTAAAGTCCAGAAAATGTTGTGGGACCAAAAATGGTGTCAGAGAGCTCTGAATGTCCCAAAAACATTTGCAGCCACTGAAATTCCCAAAAATATTTTTGGCACGAAAAATGCATCCTACACCCCTGAAAGTTGAGAAAATGTTGGCAGCTCAAGAAAAGGCCTTAAAATGCATGTTAGGCCTTCAACAATGTTGAACACTTTGGAGGCCCAAAAAAGGGGTTTACAGGCATCCTAGACCCCCTAAAGTCCAGAAAATGTTGTTGGACCAAAATCGGTGTCAGAGAGCTCTGATTGTCCCCAAAACATTGGCAGCCTGAAAGGGGCATTAACCCGCATCCTAGACCACTGAAATGCCCAAAAATATTTTTGGCATGAAAAATGCATCCTACACCCCTGCAAGTTCAGAAAATGTTGGTAACTCTAAAAAAGGCCTTAAAATGCATGTTAGGCCTGCAAAAATGTTGAAAACTTTGGAGGCTCAATAAAGGGATTTACAGGCATCCTAGACCTCCTAAAGTCCAGAAAATGTTGTTGGATCAAAAACGGTGTCAGAGAGCTCTGAATGTCCCAAAAACATTTGCAGCCTGAAAGGGGCATTAACCCACATCCTAGACCTCTGAAATTCCAAAAAATATTTTGTGCACGAAAAATTCATACTACACCCCTGAAAGTTCAGAATATGTTAGCAGCCCAAAAAAGGCATTAAAATGCATTTTAGGCCTGCAAAAATTTAGAAAACTTTGGAGGCCCAAAAAAGGGGTTTACAGGCATCCTAGACCCCCTAAAGTCCAGAAAATGTTGTGGGACTAAAAATGGTGTCAGAGAGCTCTGAATGTCCCAAAAACATTTGCAGCCACTGAAATTCCCAAAAATATTTTTGGCACGAAAAATGCATCCTACACCCCTGAAAGTTGAGAAAATGTTGGCAGCTCAAGAAAAGGCCTTAAAATGCATGTTAGGCCTTCAACAATGTTGAACACTTTGGAGGCCCAAAAAAGGGGTTTACAGGCATTCTAGACCCCCTAAGGTCCAGAAAATGTTGTTGGACCAAAAACGGTGTCAGAGAGCTCTGACTGTCCCAAAAACATTTGCAGCCTGAAAGGGGCATTAACCTGCATCCTAGACCTCTGAAATTCCCAAAAATATTTTGTGCACGAAAAATGCATCCTATACCCCTGAAACTCAGAATATGTTAGCAGCCCAAAGAAGGCCTTAAAATGCATTTTAGGCCTACAAAAATTTAGAAAACTTTGGATGCCCAAAAAAGGGTTTTACAGGCATCCTAGACCCCCTAAAGTCCAGAAAATGTTGTGGGACCAAAAATGGTGTCAGAGAGCTCTGAATGTCCCAAAAACATTTGCAGCCACTGAAATTCCCAAAAATATTTTTGGCACGAAAAATGCATCCTACACCCCTGAAAGTTGAGAAAATGTTGGCAGCTCAAGTAAAGGCCTTAAAATGCATGTTAGGCCTTCAAAAATGTTGAAAACTTTGGAGGCCCAAAAAAGGGGTTTACAGGCATCCTAGACCCCCTAAAGTCCAGAAAATGTTGTTGGACCAAAATCGGTGTCAGAGAGCTCTGATTGTCCCCAAAACATTGGCAGCCTGAAAGGGGCATTAACCCGCATCCTAGACCACTGAAATTCCCAAAAATATTTTTGGCATGAAAAATGCATGCTACACCCCTGCAAGTTCAGAAAATGTTGGTAACTCTAAAAAAGGCCTTAAAATGCATGTTAGGCCTTCAAATGTTGGAGGCCCAAAAAAGGGATTTACAGGCATCCTAGACCCCCTAAAGTCCAGAAAATGTTGTGGGACCAAAAATGGTGTCAGAGAGCTCTGAATGTCCCAAAAACATTTGCAGCCTGAAAGGGGCATTAACACGCATCCTAGACCACTGAAATTTCCCAAAATATTTTTGCCATGAAAAATGCATGCTACACCCCTGAAAGTTCAGAAAACACCCCAGAAATGTTGCCAGGTCAAAAAAGGCCTTGAAATGCATCTTAGGCCTGCAAAAATGTTGAAAACTTTGGAGACCCAAAAAAGAGGTTTACAGGCATCCTAGACCCCCTAAAGTCCAGAAAATGTTGTTGGACCAAAATCGGTGTCAGAGAGCTCCGAATGTCCCAAAAACATGTGCAACCTGAAAGGGGCATTAACCCGCATCCTAGACCACTGAAATTCCCAAAAATATTTTGGCACTAAAAATGCATCCTACACCCCTGAACGTTCATAAAATGTTGGCAGCTCAAGAAAAGGCCTTAAAATGCATGTTAGGCCTTCAAAAATGTTGAAAACTTTGGAGACCCAAAAAAGGGGTTTACAGGCATCCTAGACCCCCTAAAGTCCAGAAAATGTTGTGGGACCAAAAATGGTGTCAGAGAGCTCTGAATGTCCCAAAAACATTTGCAGCCTGAAAGGGGCATTAACCCACATCCTAGACCTCTGAAATTCCAAAAAATATTTTGTGCACGAAAAATTCATACTACACCCCTGAAAGTTCAGAATATGTTAGCAGCCCAAAAAAGGCATTAAAATGCATTTTAGGCCTGCAAAAATTTAGAAAACTTTGGAGGCCCAAAAAAGGGGTTTAGAGGAATCCTAGACCCCCTAAAGTCCAGAAAATGTTGTTGGACCAAAAATGGTGTCAGAGAGCTCTGAATGTCCCAAAAACATTTGCAGCCTGAAAGGGGCATTAACACGCATCCTAGACCACTGAAATTTCCCAAAATATTTTTGCCATGAAAAATGCATGCTACACCCCTGAACGTTCATAAAATGTTGGCAGCTCAAGAAAAGGCCTTAAAATGCATGTTAGGCCTGCAAAAATGTTGAAAACTTTGGAGACCCAAAAAAGGGGTTTACAGGCATCCTAGACCCCCTAAAGTCCAGAAAATGTTGTTGGACCAAAATCGGTGTCAGAGAGCTCTGAATGTCCCAAAAACATTTGCAGCCTGAAAGGGGCATTAACCCGCATCCTAGACCACTGACATTTCCCAAAATATTTTTGGCATGAAAAATGCATGCTACACCCCTGAAAGTTCAGAAAACACCCCAGAAATGTTGCGAGCTCAAAAAAGGCCTTAACATGCATTTTAGGTCTGCAAAAATGTTGAAAACTTTGGAGACCCAAAAAAGGGGTTTACAGGCATCCTAGACCCCCTAAAGTCCAGAAAATGTTGTTGGACCAAAAATGGTGTCAGAGAGCTCTGAATGTCCCAAAAACATTTGCAGCCTGAAAGGGGCATTAACCCACATCCTAGACCTCTGAAATTCCCAAAAATATTTTGTGCAGGAAAAATGCATCCTATACCCCTGAAAGCTCAGAAAAAGTTGGCAGCTCAAGAAAAGGCCTTAAAACGCATGTTAGGCCTTCAAAAATGTTGAAAACTTTGGAGACCCAAAAAAGGGGTTTACAGGCATCCTAGACCCCCTTAAGTCCAGAAAATGTTGTTGGACCAAAAATGGTGTCAGAGAGCTCTGAATGTCCCAAAAACATTTGCAGCCTGAAAGGGGCATTAACCCGCATCCTAGACCTCTGAAATTCCCAAAAATATTTTGTGCAGGAAAAATGCATCCTATACCCCTGAAAGCTCAGAAAATGTTGGCAGCTCAAGAAAAGGCCTTAAAACGCATGTTAGGCCTTCAAAAATGTTGAAAACTTTGGAGACCCACAAAAGGGGTTTACAGGCATCCTAGACCCCCTAAGGTCCAGAAAATGTTGTTGGATCAAAAACGGTGTCAGAGAGCTCTGAATGTCCCAAAAATATTTGCAGCCTGAAAGGGGCATTAACCCACATCCTAGACCTCTGAAATTCCCAAAAATATTTTGTGCACGAAAAATAGATCCTATACCCCTGAAAGCTCAGAAAATGTTGGCAGCTCAAGAAAAGGCCGTAAAATGCATGTTAGGCCTTCAAAAATGTTGAAAACTTTGGAGGCCCAAAAAAGGGGTTTACAGGCATCCTAGACCCCCTAAAGTCCAGAAAATGTTGTTGGACCAAAAATGGTGTCAGAGAGCTCTGAATGTCCCAAAAACATTTGCAGCCACTTAAATTCCCAAAAATATTTTTGGCACAAAAAATGCATCCTACACCCCTGAAAGTTGAGAAAATGTTGGCAGCTCAAGAAAAGGCCTTAAAATGCATGTTAGGCCTTCAACAATGTTGAACACTTTGGAGGCCCAAAAAAGGGGTTTACAGGCATCCTAGACCCCCTAAAGTCCAGAAAATGTTGTTGGACCAAAATCGGTGTCAGAGAGCTCTGATTGTCCCCAAAACATTGGCAGCCTGAAAGGGGCATTAACCCGCATCCTAGACCACTGAAATGCCCAAAAATATTTTTGGCATGAAAAATGCATCCTACACCCCTGCAAGTTCAGAAAATGTTGGTAACTCTAAAAAAGGCCTTAAAATGCATGTTAGGCCTGCAAAAATGTTGAAAACTTTGGAGGCTCAATAAAGGGATTTACAGGCATCCTAGACCTCCTAAAGTCCAGAAAATGTTGTTGGATCAAAAACGGTGTCAGAGAGCTCTGAATGTCCCAAAAACATTTGCAGCCTGAAAGGGGCATTAACCCACATCCTAGACCTCTGAAATTCCCAAAAATATTTTGTGCACGAAAAATTCATACTACACCCCTGAAAGTTCAGAATATGTTAGCAGCCCAAAAAAGGCATTAAAATGCATTTTAGGCCTGCAAAAATTTAGAAAACTTTGGAGGCCCAAAAAAGGGGTTTACAGGCATCCTAGACCCCCTAAAGTCCAGAAAATGTTGTGGGACTAAAAATGGTGTCAGAGAGCTCTGAATGTCCCAAAAACATTTGCAGCCACTGAAATTCCCAAAAATATTTTTGGCACGAAAAATGCATCCTACACCCCTGAAAGTTGAGAAAATGTTGGCAGCTCAAGAAAAGGCCTTAAAATGCATGTTAGGCCTTCAACAATGTTGAACACTTTGGAGGCCCAAAAAAGGGGTTTACAGGCATTCTAGACCCCCTAAGGTCCAGAAAATGTTGTTGGACCAAAAACGGTGTCAGAGAGCTCTGAATGTCCCAAAAACATTTGCAGCCTGAAAGGGGCATTAACCTGCATCCCAGACCTCTGAAATTCCCAAAAATATTTTGTGCACGAAAAATGCATCCTATACCCCTGAAACTCAGAATATGTTAGCAGCCCAAAGAAGGCCTTAAAATGCATTTTAGGCCTACAAAAATTTAGAAAACTTTGGATGCCCAAAAAAGGGTTTTACAGGCATCCTAGACCCCCTAAAGTCCAGAAAATGTTGTGGGACCAAAAATGGTGTCAGAGAGCTCTGAATGTCCCAAAAACATTTGCAGCCACTGAAATTCCCAAAAATATTTTTGGCACGAAAAATGCATCCTACACCCCTGAAAGTTGAGAAAATGTTGGCAGCTCAAGTAAAGGCCTTAAAATGCATGTTAGGCCTTCAAAAATGTTGAAAACTTTGGAGGCCCAAAAAAGGGGTTTACAGGCATCCTAGACCCCCTAAAGTCCAGAAAATGTTGTTGGACCAAAATCGGTGTCAGAGAGCTCTGATTGTCCCCAAAACATTGGCAGCCTGAAAGGGGCATTAACCCGCATCCTAGACCACTGAAATTCCCAAAAATATTTTTGGCATGAAAAATGCATGCTACACCCCTGCAAGTTCAGAAAATGTTGGTAACTCTAAAAAAGGCCTTAAAATGCATGTTAGGCCTTCAAATGTTGGAGGCCCAAAAAAGGGATATACAGGCATCCTAGACCCCCTAAAGTCCAGAAAATGTTGTGGGACCAAAAATGGTGTCAGAGAGCTCTGAATGTCCCAAAAACATTTGCAGCCTGAAAGGGGCATTAACACGCATCCTAGACCACTGAAATATCCCAAAATATTTTTGCCATGAAAAATGCATGCTACACCCCTGAAAGTTCAGAAAACACCCCAGAAATGCTGCCAGGTCAAAAAAGGCCTTGAAATGCATCTTAGGCCTGCAAAAATGTTGAAAACTTTGGAGACCCAAAAAAGAGGTTTACAGGCATCCTAGACCCCCTAAAGTCCAGAAAATGTTGTTGGACCAAAATCGGTGTCAGAGAGCTCCGAATGTCCCAAAAACATGTGCAACCTGAAAGGGGCATTAACCCGCATCCTAGACCACTGAAATTCCCAAAAATATTTTGGCACTAAAAATGCATCCTACACCCCTGAACGTTCATAAAATGTTGGCAGCTCAAGAAAAGGCCTTAAAATGCATGTTAGGCCTTCAAAAATGTTGAAAACTTTGGAGACCCAAAAAAGGGGTTTACAGGCATCCTAGACCCCCTAAAGTCCAGAAAATGTTGTGGGACCAAAAATGGTGCCAGAGAGCTCTGAATGTCCCAAAAACATTTGCAGCCTGAAAGGGGCATTAACCCACATCCTAGACCTCTGAAATTCCAAAAAATATTTTGTGCACGAAAAATTCATACTACACCCCTGAAAGTTCAGAATATGTTAGCAGCCCAAAAAAGGCATTAAAATGCATTTTAGGCCTGCAAAAATTTAGAAAACTTTGGAGGCCCAAAAAAGGGGTTTAGAGGAATCCTAGACCCCCTAAAGTCCAGAAAATGTTGTTGGACCAAAAATGGTGTCAGAGAGCTCTCAATGTCCCAAAAACATTTGCAGCCTGAAAGGGGCATTAACCCGCATCCTAGACCTCTGAAATTCCCAAAAATATTTTGTGCAGGAAAAATGCATCCTATACCCCTGAAAGCTCAGAAAATGTTGGCAGCTCAAGAAAAGGCCTTAAAATGCATATTAGGCCTTCAAAAATGTTGAAAACTTTGGAGACCCACAAAAGGGGTTTACAGGCATCCTAGACCCCCTAAGGTCCAGAAAATGTTGTTGGATCAAAAACGGTGTCAGAGAGCTCTGAATGTCCCAAAACTATTTGCAGCCTGAAAGGGGCATTAACCCGCATCCTAGACCTCTGAAATTCCCAAAAATATTTTGTGCACAAAAAATGCATCCTATACCCCTGAAAGCTCAGAAAATGTTGGCAGCTCAAGAAAAGGCCTTAAAATGCATGTTAGGCCTTCAAAAATGTTGAAAACTTTGGAGGCCCAAAAAAGAGGTTTACAGGCATCCTAGACCCCCTAAAGTTTTGAAAATGTTGTTGGACCAAAAATGATGTCAGAGAGCTCTGAATGTCCCAAAAACATTTGCAGCCTGAAAGGGGCATTAACCCGCATCATAGACCTCTGAAATTCCCAATAATATTTTGTGCACGAAAAATTCATACTACACCCCTGAAAGTTCAAAATATGTTAGCAGCCCAAAAAAGGCATTAAAATGCATTTTAGGCCTACAAAAATTAAGAAAACTTTGGAGGCCTAAAAAAGGGGTTTATAGGCATCCTAGACCTCCTAAAGTCCAGAAAATGTTGTTGGACCAAAAATGGTGTCAGAGAGCTATGAATGTCCAAAAAACATTTGCAGCCACTTAAATTCCCAAAAATATTTTTGGCACAAAAAATGCATCCTACACCCCTGAAAGTTGAGAAAATGTTGGCAGCTCAAGAAAAGGCCTTAAAACGCATGTTAGGCCTTCAAAAATGTTGAAAACTTTGGAGGCCCAAAAAAGGGGTTTACAGGCATCCTAGACCCCCTTAAGTCCAGAAACTTTTGTTGGACCGAAATCGGTGTCAGAGAGCTCTGAATGTCCCAAAAACATTTGCAGCCTGAAAGGGGCATTAACCCACATCCTAGACCACTGAAATTCCCAAAAATATTTTTGCCATGAAAAATGCATCCTACACCCTTGCAAGTTCAGAAAATGTTGGCAACTCTACAAAAGGCCTTAAAATGCATGTTAGGCCTTCAAAAATGTTGAAAACTTTGGAAGCCCAAAAAAGGGATTTACAGGCATCCTAGACCCCCTAAAGTCCAGAAAATGTTGTTGGACCAAAAATGGTGTCAGAGAGCTCTGAATGTCCCAAAAACATTTGCAGCCACTTAAATTCCCAAAAATATTTTTGGCACAAAAAATGCATCCTACACCCCTGAAAGTTGAGAAAATGTTGGCAGCTCAAGAAAAGGCCTTAAAACGCATGTTAGGCCTTCAAAAATGTTGAAAACTTTGGAGGCCCAAAAAAGGGGTTTACAGGCATCCTAGACCCCCTAAAGTCCAGAAAATTTTGTTGGATCAAAAATGGTGTCAGAGAGCTCTGAATGTCCCAAAAACATGTGCAGCCTGAAAGGGGCATCAACCCGCATCCTAGACCTCTGAAATTCCCAAAAATATTTTGTGCATGAAAAATGCATACTACACCCCTGAAAGTTCAGAATATGTTAGCAGCCCAAAAAAGGCATTAAAATGCATTTTAGGCCTACAAAAATTTAGAAAACTTTGGAGGCCCAAAAAAGGGGTTTACGGGCATCCTAGACCCCCTAAAGTCCAGAAAATGTTGTTGGACCAAAAATGGTGTCAGAGAGCTCTGAATGTCCCAAAAACATTTGCAGCCACTGAAATTCCCAAACATATTTTTGGCACGAAAAATGCATCCTACACCCCTGAAAGTTGAGAAAATGTTGGCAGCTCAAGAAAAGGCCTTAAAATGCATGTTAGGCCTTCAAAAATGTTGAAAACTTTGGAGGCCCAAAAAAGGGGTTTACAGGCATCCTAGACCCCCTAAGGTTCAGAAAATGTTGTTGGATCAAAAACGGTGTCAGAGAGCTCTGAATGTCCCAAAAACATTTGCAGCCTGAAAGGGGCATTAACCCGCATCCTAGACCACTGAAATTTCCCAAAATATTTTTGCCATGAAAAATGCATGCTACACCCCTGAAAGTTCAGAAAACACCCCAGAAATGTTGCCAGCTCAAAAAAGGCCTTAATATGCATCTTAGGCCTGCAAAAATGTTGAAAACTTTGGAGGCCCAAAAAAGGGGTTTACAGGCATCCTAGACCCCCTAAAGTCCAGAAAATGTTGTTGGACCAAAATCGGTGTCAGAGAGCTCCGAATTCCCAAAAACATGTGCAACCTGAAAGGGGCATTAACCCGCATCAAAGACCACTGAAATTCCCAAAAATATTTTTGCCACTAAAAATGCATCCTACACTACTGAAAGTTCAGAAAATGTTGGCAGCTCAAGAAAAGGCCTTAAAATGCACGTTAGGCCTTCAAAAATGTTGAAAACTTTGGAGGCGCAAAATAGGGGTTTACAGGCATCCTAGACCTCCTAAAGTCCAGAAAATGTTGGACCAAAAACGGTGTCAGAGAGCTCTGAATGTCCCAAAAACATTTGCAGCCTGAATGGGGCATTAACCCGCATCCTAGACCACTGAAATTTCCCAAAATATTTTTGCCATGAAAAATGCATGCTACACCCCTGAAAGTTCAGAAAACACCCCAGAAATGTTGCCAGCTCAAAAAAGGCCTTAAAATGCATCTTAGGCCTGCAAAAATGTTGAAAACTTTGGAGTCCCAAAAAAGGGGTTTACAGGCATCCTAGACCCCCTAAAGTCCAGAAAATGTTGTTGGACCAAAATCGGTGTCAGAGAGCTCCGAATGTCCCAAAAACATGTGCAACCTGAAAGGAGCATTAACCCGCATCATAGACCACTGAAATTCCCAAAAATATTTTTGCCACTAAAAATGCATCCTACACTACTGAAAGTTCAGAAAATGTTGGCAGCTCAAGAAAAGGCCTTAAAATGCACGTTAGGCCTTCAAAAATGTTGAAAACTTTGGAGGCGCAAAATAGGGGTTTACAGGCATCCTCCTAAAGTCCAGAAAATGTTGGACCAAAAACGGTGTCAGAGAGCTCTGAATGTCCCAAAAAATTTGCAGCCTGAAAGGGGCATTAACCCGCATCCTAGACCACTGAAATTTCCCAAAATATTTTTGGCATGAAATATGCATGCTACACCCCGGAAAGTTCAGAAAACACCCCAGAAATGTTGCCAGCTCAAAAAAGGCCTTAAAATGCATCTTAGGCCTGCAAAAATGTTGAAAACTTTGGAAGCCCAAAAAAGGGGTTTACAGGCATCCTAGACCCCCTAAAGTCCAGAAAATGTTGTTGGACCAAAATCGGTGTCAGAGAGCTCTGAATGTCCCAAAAACATGTGCAACCTGAAAGGGGCATTAACCCGCATCATAGACCACTGAAATTCCCAAAAATATTTTTGCCACTAAAAATGCATCCTACACTACTGAAAGTTCAGAAAATGTTGGCAGCTCAAGAAAAGGCCTTAAAATGCACGTTAGGCCTTCAAAAATGTTGAAAACTTTGGAGGCGCAAAATAGGGGTTTACAGGCATCCTAGACCTCCTAAAGTCCAGAAAATGTTGGACCAAAAACAGTGTCAGAGAGCTCTGAATGTCCCAAAAACATTTGCAGCCTGAAAGGGGCATTAACCCGCATCCTAGACCACTGAAATTTCTCAAAATATTTTTGGCATGAAATATGCATGCTACACCCCTGAAAGTTCATAAAACACCCCAGAAATGTTGCCAGCTCAAAAAAGGCCTTAAAATGCATCTTAGGCCTGCAAAAATGTTGAAAACTTTGGAGACCCAAAAAAGGGGTTTACAGGCATCCTAGACCCCCTAAAGTCCAGAAAATGTTGTTGGACCAAAATCGGTGTCAGAGAGCTCTGAATGTCCCAAAAACATTTGCAGCCTGAAAGGGGCATTAACCCGCATCCTAGACCTCTGAAATTCCCAAAAATATTTTGTGCACGAAAAATGCATCCTATACCCATGAAAGCTCAGAATATGTTAGCAGCCCAAAGAAGGCCTTAAAATGCATTTTAGGCCTACACAAATTTAGAAAACGTTGGAGGCCCAAAGAAGGGGTTTACAGGCATCCTAGACACCCTAAAGTCCAGAAAATGTTGTTGGACCAAAAATGGTGTCAGAGAGCTCTGAATGTCCCAAAAACATTTGCAGCCACTTAAATTCCCAAAAATATTTTTGGCACAAAAAATGCATCCTACACCCCTGAAAGTTGAGAAAATGTTGGCAGCTCAAGAAAAGGCCTTAAAACGCATGTTAGGCCTTCAAAAATATTGAAAACTTTGGAGGCCCAAAAAAGGGGTTTACAGGCATCCTAGACCCCCTAAGGTCCAGAAAATGTTGTTGGATCAAAAACGGTGTCAGAGAGCTCTGAATGTCCCAAAAACATTTGCAGCCTGAAAGGGGCATTAACCCGCATCCTAGACCACTGAAATTTCCCAAAATATTTTTTGCATGAAAAATGCATGCTACACCCCTGAAAGTTCAGAAAACACCCCAGAAATGTTGCCAGCTCAAAAAAGGCCTTAAAATGCATCTTAGGCCTGCAAAAATGTTGAAAACTTTGGAGACCCAAAAAAGGGGTTTACAGGCATCCTAGACCCCCTAAAGTCCAGAAAATGTTGTTGGACCAAAATCGGTGTCAGAGAGCTCTGAAAGGGGCATTAACCCGCATCCTAGACCACTGAAATTCCCAAAAATATTTTTGGCACGAAAAATGCATCCTACACCCCTGAAAGTTCAGAAAATGTTAGCAGCTCAAGAAAAGGCCTTAAAATGCATGTTAGGCCTTCAAAAATGTTGAAAACTTTGAAGGCCCAAAAAAGGGGTTTACAGGCATCCTAGACCCCCTAAAGTCCAGAAAATGTTGTTGGACCAAAAATGGTGTCAGAGTGCTCTGAATGTCCCAAAAACATTTTCAGCCTGAAAGGGGCATTAACCCGCATCCTAGACCTCTGAAATTTCCAAAAATATTTTGTGCACGAAAAATGCATCCTATACCCCTGAAAGCTCAGAATATGTTAGCAGCCCAAAAAAGGCATTAAAATGCATTTTAGGCCTGCAAAAATTTAGAAAACTTTGGAGGCCCAAAAAAGGGGTTTACATGCATCCTAGACCCCCTAAAGTCCATAAAATGTTGTTGGACCAAAAATGGTGTCAGAGAGCTCTGAATGTCCCAAAAACATTTGCAGCCACTGAAATTCCCAAACATATTTTTGGCACGAAAAATGCATCCTACACCCCTGAAAGTTGAGAAAATGTTGGCAGCTCAAGAAAAGGCCTTAAAATGCATGTTAGGCCTTCAAAAATGTTGAAAACTTTGGAGGCCCAAAAAAGGGGTTTACAGGCATCCTAGACCCCCTAAGGTCCAGAAAATGTTGTTGGATCAAAAACGGTGTCAGAGAGCTCTGAATGTCCCAAAAACATTTGCAGCCTGAAAGGGGCATTAACCCGCATCCTAGACCACTGAAATTTCCCAAAATATTTTTGCCATGAAAAATGCATGCTACACCCCTGAAAGTTCAGAAAACACCCCAGAAATGTTGCCAGCTCAAAAAAGGCCTTAAAATGCATCTTAGGCCTGCAAAAATGTTGAAAACTTTGGAGGCCCAAAAAAGGGGTTTACAGGCATCCTAGACCCCCTAAAGTCCAGAAAATGTTGTTGGACCAAAATCGGTGTCAGAGAGCTCCGAATGTCCCAAAAACATGTGCAACCTGAAAGGGGCATTAACCCGCATCATAGACCACTGAAATTCCCAAAAATATTTTTGCCACTAAAAATGCATCCTACACCACTGAAAGTTCAGAAAATGTTGGCAGCTCAAGAAAAGGCCTTAAAATGCACGTTAGGCCTTCATAAAATGTTGAAAACTTTGGAGGCGCAAAATAGGGGTTTACAGGCATCCTAGACCTCCTAAAGTCCAGAAAATGTTGGACCAAAAACGGTGTCAGAGAGCTCTGAATGTCCCAAAAACATTTGCAGCCTGAAAGGAGCATTAACCCGCATCCTAGACCACTGAAATTTCCCAAAATATTTTTGCCATGAAAAATGCATGCTACACCCCTGAAAGTTCAGAAAACACCCCAGAAATGTTGCCAGCTGAAAAAAGGCCTTAAAATGCATCTTAGGCCTGCAAAAATGTTGAAAACTTTGGAGACCCAAAAAAGGGGTTTACAGGCATCCTAGACCCCCTAAAGTCCAGAAAATGTTGTTGGACCAAAAACAGTGCCAGAGAGCTCTGAATGTCCCAAAAACATTTGCAGCCTGATAGGGGCATTAATCCGCATCCTAGACCACTGAAATTTCCCAAATTATTTTTGGCACGAAAAATGCATCCTATACCCCTGAAAGCTCAGAATATGTTAGCAGCTCAAAGAAGGCCTTAAAATGCAATATAGGCCTGCAAAAATGTAAAAAATACGTTGGAGGCCCAAAAAAGGGGTTTACAGGCAACCTAGACCCCCTAAAGTCCAGACAATGTTGCTGGACCTAAAACTGTGTCAGAGAGCTCTGAATGTCCCAAAAACATTTGCAGCCTGAAAGGTGCATTAACCCGCATCCTAGACCATTGAAATTCCCAAAATATTTTTGGCACGTGAAATGCATCCTACACCCCTGAAAGTTCCAAAAACACCCCTGAAACGTTGGCAGCCCAAAGAAGGCCTTAAAATGCATTTTAGACATACAAAAATATTGAAAACTTTTGAGGCCCAAAAAAGAGATTTACAGGCATCCTAGACCCCCTAAAGTCCAGAAAATGGTTGTGGCCCAAAAATGGTGTCAGAGAGCTCTGAATGTCCCAACAACATTTGCAGTCTGAAGGGGGCATTAACCTGCATCCTAGACCTCTGAAATTCCCAAAAATATTTTTTGCACGAAAAAGGCATCCTATACCCCTGAAAGTTCAGAACAGGTTATCAGCCCACAAAAGGCCTTAAAATGCAATATAGGCCTGCAAAAATGTAAAAAAATACTTTAGAGGCCCAAAAAAGGGGTTTACAGGCAACCGAGACCCGCTAAAGTCCAGACAATGTTGTTGGACTTAAAACTGTGTCCGAGAGCTCTGAATGTCCCAAAAACATTTGTAGCCTGAAAGGGGCATTAACCCGCATCCTAGACCACTGAAATTATCCAAAAATATTTTTGGTACAAAAAAGCATCCTACACCCCTGAAAGTTAAGAAAATGTTGGCAGCTCAAAAAAAGGCCTTAAAATGCATTTTAGGCCTATATAAATGTTGAAAACTTTGGAGGCCCAAAAAAGGGGGTTACAGGCATCCTAGACCCCCTAAAGTCCAGAAACTTTTGTTGGACCAAGAACGGTGTCAGAGAGCTCTGAATGTCCCAAAAACATTTGCAGCCTGAAAGGGACATTAACTCGCATCCTAGACCACTGAAATTTCCCAAAATATTTTTGGCACGAAAAATGCATCCTATACCCCTGAAAGCTGAGAATATGTTAGCAGCCCAAAAAAGGCCTTAAAATGCATTTTGGGCATACAAAAATGTTGAAAACTTTGGAGGCCCAAAAAAGGGGTTTACAGGCATCCTAGACCCCCTAAAGTCCAGAAAATGTTGTTGGACCAAAAATGGTGTCAGAGAGCACTGAATGTCCCAAAAACATTTGCAGCCACTGAAATTCCCAAAAATATTTTTGGCACGAAAAATGCATCCTACACCCCTGAAAGTTGAGAAAATGTTGGCAGCTCAAGAAAAGGCCTTAAAATGCATGTTAGGCCTTCAAAAATGTTGAAAACTTTGGAGGCCCAAAAAAGGGGTTTACAGGCATTCTAGACCCCCTAAAGTCCAGAAAATGTTGGTGGACCGAAAACTGTGTCAGAGAGCTCTGAATATTCCAAAAACATTTGCAGCCTGAAAGGGGCATTAACCCGCATCCTAGACCACTGAAATTCCCAAAAATATTTTTGTCATGAAAAATGCATCCTACACCCCTGCAACTTCAGAAAATGTTGGCAACTCTAAAAAAGGCCTTAAAATGCATGTTAGGACTTCAAAAAGGTTGAAAACTTTGGAGGCCCAAAAAGGGGTTTACAGGCATCCTAGACCCCCTAAAGTCCAGAAAATGTTGTTGGACCAAAATCGGTGTCAGAGAGCTCTGAAAGGGGCATTAACCCACATCCTAGACCACTGAAATTCCCAAAAATATTTTTGGCACGAAAAAATGCATCCTACACCCCTGAAAGTTCAGAAAATGTTGGCAGCTCAAGAAAAGGCCTTAAAATGCATGTTAGGCCTTCAAAAATGTTGAAAAATTTGGAGGCCCAAAAAAGGGGTTTACAGGCATCCTAGACCCCCTAAAGTCCAGAAAATGTTGTTGGACCAAAATCGGTGTCAGAGAGCTCTGAATGTCCCAAAAACATTTGCAGCCTGAAAGGGGCATTAACCCGCATCCTAGACCACTGAAATTCCCAAAAATATTTTTGCCATGAAAAATGCATCCTACACCCCTGCAAGTTCAGAAAATGGTGGCAACTCTAAAAAAGGCCTTAAAATGCATGTTAGGCCTTCAAAAATGTTGAAAACTTTGGAGGCCCAAAAAAGGGATTTACAGGCATCCTAGAACTCTGAAATTCCCAAAAATATTTTGTGCACGAAAAATGCACCCTATACCCCTGAAAGCTCAGAATATGTTAGCAGCCCAAAAAAGGCATTAAAATGCATTTTAGGCCTGCAAAAATTTAAAAAACGTTGGAGGCCCAAAAAAGGGATTTACAGGCCTCCTATACCCCTGAAAGCTCAGAATATGTTAGCAGAACAAAGAAGGCCTTAAAATGCATTTTAGGCATACAAAAATGTTGAAAACTTTGGAGGCCCAAAAAAGGGGTTACAGGCATCCTATACCCCTGAAAGCTCAGAATATGTTAGCAGAACAAAGAAGGCCTTAAAATGCATTTTAGGCATACAAAAATGTTGAAAACTTTGGAGGCCCAAAAAAGGGGTATACAGGCAACCTAGACCCCCTAAAGTCCAGAAAATGTTGGTGGACCAAAAACTGTGTCAGAGAGCTCTGAATGTCCCAAAAACATTTGCAGCCTGAAAGGGGCATTAACCCGCATCCTAGACCACTGAAATTCCCAAAAATATTTTTGGCACGAAAAATTCATCCTACACCCCTGAAAGTTCAGAAAATGTTGGCAGCTCAAGAAAAGGCCTTAAAATGTATGTTAGGGCTTCAAAAATGTTGAAAACTTTGGATGCCCAAAAAAGGGGTTTACAGTCATCCTAGACCCCCTAAAGTCCAGAAAATGTTGTTGGACCAAAAACGGTGTCAGAGAGCTCTGAATGTCCCAAAAACATTTGCAGCCTGAAAGGGGCATTAACCCGCATCCTAGACCACTGAAATTTCCCAAAATATTTTTGGCATGAAAAATGCATGCTACACCCCTGAAAGTTCAGAAAACACCCCAGAAATCTTGGCAGCTCAAAAAAGGCCTTAAAATGCATCTTAGGCCTGCAAAAATGTTGAAAACTTTGGAGACCCAAAAAAGGGGTTTACAGGCATCCTAGACCCCCTAAAGTCCAGAAAATGTTGTTGGACCAAAATCGGTGTCAGAGAGCTCTGAAAGGGGCATTAACCCACATCCTAGACCACTGAAATTCCCAAAAATATTTTTGGCACGAAAAATGCATCCTACACCCCTGCAAGTTCAGAAAATGGTGGCAACTCTAAAAAAGGCCTTAAAATGCATGTTAGGCCTTCAAAAATGTTGAAAACTTTGGAGGCCCAAAAAAGGGATTTACAGGCATCCTAGACCTCTGAAATTCCCAAAAATATTTTGTGCACGAAAAATGCACCCTATACCCCTGAAAGCTCAGAATATGTTAGCAGCCCAAAAAAGGCATTAAAATGGATTTTAGGCATACAAAAATGTTGAAAACTTTGGAGGCCCAAAAAAGGGGTTACAGGCAACCTAGACCCCCTAAAGTCCAGAAAATGTTGGTGGACCAAAAACTGTGTCAGAGAGCTCTGAATGTCCCAAAAACATTTGCAGCCTGAAAGGGGCATTAACCCGCATCCTAGAACACTGAAATTCCCAAAAATATTTTTGGCACGAAAAATTCATCCTACACCCCTGAAAGTTCAGAAAATGTTGGCAGCTCAAGAAAAGGCCTTAAAATGTATGTTAGGGCTTCAAAAATGTTGAAAACTTTGGATGCCCAAAAAAGGGGTTTACAGTCATCCTAGACCCCCTAAAGTCCAGAAAATGTTGTTGGACCAAAAATGGTGTCGGAGAGCTCTGAATGTCCCAAAAACATTTGCAGCCTGAAAGGGGCATTAACCCGCATCCTAGACCTCTGAAATTCCCAAAAATATTTTTGCCATGAAAAATGCATCCTACACCCCTGCAAGTTCAGAAAATGGTGGCAACTCTAAAAAAGGCCTTAAAATGCATGTTAGGCCTTCAAAAATGTTGAAAACTTTGGAGGCCCAAAAAAGGGATTTACAGGCATCCTAGACCTCTGAAATTCCCAAAAATATTTTGTGCACGAAAAATGCACCCTATACCCCTGAAAGCTCAGAATATGTTAGCAGCCCAAAAAAGGCATTAAAATGGATTTTAGGCATACAAAAATGTTGAAAACTTTGGAGGCCCAAAAAAGTGGTTACAGGCATCCTATACCCCTGAAAGCTCAGAATATGTTAGCAGAACAAAGAAGGCCTTAAAATGCATTTTAGGCATACAAAAATGTTGAAAACTTTGGAGGCCCAAAAAAGGGGTATACAGGCAACCTAGACCCCCTAAAGTCCAGAAAATGTTGGTGGACCAAAAACTGTGTCAGAGAGCTCTGAATGTCCCAAAAACATTGGCAGCCTGAAAGGGGCATTAACCCGCATCCTAGACCACTGAAATTCCCAAAAATATTTTTGGCACGAAAAATTCATCCTACACCCCTGAAAGTTCAGAAAATGTTGGCAGCTCAAGAAAAGGCCTTAAAATGTATGTTAGGGCTTCAAAAATGTTGAAAACTTTGGATGCCCAAAAAAGGGGTTTACAGTCATCCTAGACCCCCTAAAGTCCAGAAAATGTTGTTGGACCAAAAATGGTGTCAGAGAGCTCTGAATGTCCCAAAAACATTTGCAGCCTGAAAGGGGCATTAACCCGCATCCTAGACCTCTGAAATTCCCAAAAATATTTTGTGCACGAAAAATGCACCCTATACCCCTGAAAGCTCAGAATATGTTAGCAGCCCAAAAAAGGCATTAAAATGCATTTTAGGCCTGCAAAAATTTAAAAAACGTTGGAGGCCCAAAAAAGGGATTTACAGGCATCCTAGACCCCCTAAATTACAGAAAATGTTGTTGGACCAAAAATGGTGTCAGAGAGCTCTGAATGTCCCAAAAACATATGCAACCTGAAAGGGGCATTAACCCGCATCCTAGACCTCTGAAATTCCCAAAAATATTTTGTGCACGAAAAATGCATCCTATACCCCTGAAACTCAGAATATGCAAGCAGCCCAAAGAAGGCCTTAAAATGCATTTTAGGCCTACAAAAATTTAGAAAACTTTGGAGGCCCAAAAAAGGGGTTTACAGGCATCCTAGACCCCCTAAAGTCCAGAAAATGTTGTTGGATCAAAAACGGTGTCAGAGAGCTCTGAATGTCCCAAAAACATTTGCAGCCTGAAAGGGGCATTAACCCGCATCCTAGACCACTGAAATTTCCCAAAATATTTTTGGCATGAAAAATGCATGCTACACCCCTGAAAGTTCAGAAAACACCCCAGAAATCTTGGCAGCTCAAAAAAGGCCTTAAAATGCATCTTAGGCCTGCAAAAATGTTGAAAACTTTGGAGACCCAAAAAAGGGGTTTACAGGCATCCTAGACCCCCTAAAGTCCAGAAAATGTTGTTGGACCAAAATCGGTGTCAGAGAGCTCTGAAAGGGGCATTAACCCACATCCTAGACCACTGAAATTCCCAAAAATATTTTTGGCACGAAAAATGCATCCTACACCCCTGAAAGTTCAGAAAATGTTGGCAGCTCAAGAAAAGGCCTTAAAATTCATGTTAGGCCTTCAAAAATGTTGAAAACTTTGAAGGCCCAAAAAAGGGGTTTACAGGCATCCTAGACCCCCTAAAGTCCAGAAAATGTTGTTGGACCAAAATCGGTGTCAGAGAGCTCTGAATGTCCCAAAAACATTTGCAGCCTGAAAGGGGCATTAACCCGCGTCCTTGACCACTGAAATTTCCAAAAATATTTTTGCCATGAAAAATGCATCCTACACCCCTGCAAGTTCAGAAAATGGTGGCAACTCTAAAAAAGGCCTTAAAATGCATGTTAGGCCTTAAAAAATGTTGAAAACTTTGGAGGCCCAAAAAAGGGGTTTACAGGCATCCTAGACCCCCTAAAGTCCAGAAAATGTTGTTGGATCAAAAATGGTGTCAGAGAGCTCTGAATGTCTCAAAAACATTTGCAGCCACTGAAATTTCCAAAAATATTTTTGGCACGAAAAATGCATCCTACACCACTGAAAGTTGAGAAAATATTGGCAGCTCAAGAAAAGGCCTTAAAACGCATGTTAGGCATTCAAAAATATTGAAAACTTTGGAGACCCAAAAAAGGGGTTTACAGGCATCCTAGATCCCCCAAAGTCCAGAAAATGTTGTTGGATCAGAAACGGTGTCAGAGAGCTCTGAATGTCCCAAAAACATTTGCAGCCTGAAAGGGGCATTAACCCGCATCCTAGACCACTGAAATTTCCCAAAATATTTTTGGCATGAAAAATGCATGCTACACCCCTGAAAGTTCAGAAAACACCCCAGAAATGTTGCCAGCTCAAAAAAGGCCTTAAAATGCATCTTAGGCCTGCAAAAATGTTGAAAACTTTGGAGACCCAAAAAAGGGCTTTACAGGCATCCTAGACCCCCTAAAGTCCGGAAAATGTTGTTGGACCAAAACCGGTGTCAGAGCGCTCTGAAAGGGGCATTAACCCGCATCCTAGACCACTGAAATTCCCAAAAATATTTTTGGCACGAAAAATGCATCCTACACCCCTGAAAGTTCAGAAAATGTTGGCAACTCTAAAAAAGGCCTTAAAATGCATGTTAGGCCTGCAAAAATTTAGAAAACTTTGGAGGCCCAAAAAAGGGGTTTACAGGCATCCTAGACCCCCTAAAGTCCAGAAAATGTTGTTGGATCAAAAACGGTGTCAGAAAGCTCTGAATGTCCCAAAAACATGTGCAGCCTGAAAGGGGCATTAACCCGCATCCTAGACCTCTGAAATTCCCAAAAATATTTTGTGCACGAAAAATTCATACTACACCCCTGAAAGTTCAGAATATGTTAGCAGCCCAAAAAAGGCATTAAAATGCATTTTAGGCCTGCAAAAATTTAGAAAACTTTGGAGGCCCAAAAAAGGGGTTTACAGGCATCCTAGACCCCCTAAAGTCCATAAAATGTTCTTGGACCAAAAATGGTGTCAGAGAGCTCTGAATGTCCCAAAAACATTTGGAGCCTGAAAGGAGCATTAACCCGCATCCTAGACCTCTGAAATTCCCAAACATATTTTGTGCACGAAAAATGCATCCTACACCCCTGAAAGTTGAGAAAATGTTGGCAGCTCAAGAAAAGGCCTTAAAACGCATGTTAGGCCTTCAAAAATGTTGAAAACTTTGGAGGCCCAAAAAAGGGGTTTACAGGCATCCTAGACCCCCTAAAGTCCAGAAACTTTTGTTGGACCAAAATCGGTGTCAGAGAGCTCTGAATGTCCCAAAAACATTTGCAGCCTGAAAGGGGCATTAACCCACATCCTAGACCACTGAAATTCCCAAAAATATTTTTGCCATGAAAAATGCATCCTACCCCCTTGCAAGTTCAGAAAATGTTGGCAACTCTACAAAAGGCCTTAAAATGCATGTTAGGCCTTCAAAAATGTTGAAAACTTTGGAGGCCCAAAAAAGGGATTTACAGGCATCCTAGACCCCCTAAAGTCCAGAAAATGTTGTTGGACCAAAAATGGTGTCAGAGAGCTCTGAATGTCCCAAAAACATTTGCAGCCACTTAAATTCCCAAAAATATTTTTGGCACAAAAAATGCATCCTACACCCCTGAAAGTTGAGAAAATGTTGGCAGCTCAAGAAAAGGCCTTAAAACGCATGTTAGGCCTTCAAAAATGTTGAAAACTTTGGAGGCCCAAAAAAGGGGTTTACAGGCATCCTAGACCCCCTAAAGTCCAGAAAATTTTGTTGGACCAAAATCGGTGTCAGAGAGCTCTGAATGTCCCAAAAACATTTGCAGCCTGAAAGGGGCATTAACCCACATCCTAGACCACTGAAATTCCCAAAAATATTTTTGCCATGAAAAATGCATCCTACACCCCTGCAAGTTCAGAAAATGTTGGCAACTCTACAAAAGGCCTTAAAATGCATGTTAGGCCTTCAAAAATGTTGAAAACTTTGGAGGCCCAAAAAAGGGATTTACAGGCATCCTAGACCCCCTAAAGTCCAGAAAATGTTGGTGGATCAAAAACGGTGTCAGAGAGCTCCGAATGTCCCAAAAACATGTGCAACCTGAAAGGGGCATTAACCCGCATCCTAGACCACTGAAATTCCCAGAAATATTTTTGGCAATAAAAATGCATCCTACACCCCTGAAAGTTCAGAAAATGTTGGCAGCTCAAGAAAAGGCCTTAAAATGCATGTTAGGCCTTCAAAAATGTTGAAAACTTTGGAGGAGCAAAATAGGGGTTTACAGGCATCCTAGACCTCCTAAAGTCCAGAAAATGTTGTTGGATCAAAAACGGTGTCAGAAAGCTCTGAATGTCCCAAAAACATGTGCAGCCTGAAAGGGGCATTAACCCGCATCCTAGACCTCTGAAATTCCCAAAAATATTTTGTGCACGAAAAATTCATACTACACCCCTGAAAGTTCAGAATATGTTAGCAGCCCAAAAAAGGCATAAAAATGTATTTTAGGCCTGCAAAAATTTAGAAAACTTTGGAGGCCCAAAAAAGGGGTTTACAGGCATCCTAGACCCCCTAAAGTCCAGAAAATGTTGTTGGACCAAAATCGGTGTCAGAGAGCTCTGAATGTCCCAAAAACATTTGCAACCTGAAAGGGGCATTAACCCGCATCCTAGACCACTGAAATTCCCAAAAATATTTTTGCCATGAAAAATGCATCCTACACCCCTGCAAGTTCAGAAAATGTTGGCAACTCTAAAAAAGGCCTTAAAATGCATGTTAGGCCTTCAAAAATGTTGAAAACTTTGGAGGCCCAAAAAAGGGATTTACAGGCATCCTAGACCCCCTAAAGTCCAGAAAATGTTGTTGGATCAAAAATGGTGTCAGAGAGCTCTGAATGTCCCAAAAACATGTGCAGCCTGAAAGGGGCATTAACCCGCATCCTAGACCACTGAAATTCCCAAAAATATTTTTGGCACTAAAAATGCATCCTACACCCCTGAAAGTTCAGAAAATGTTGGCAGCTCAAGAAAAGGCCTTAAAATGCATGTTAGGCCTTCAAAAATGTTGAAAACTTTGGAGGCGCAAAATAGGGATTTACAGGCATCCTAGAACTCCTAAAGTCCAGAAAAAGATGTTGGATCAAAAACGGTGTCAGAAAGCTCTGAATGTCCCAAAAACATTTGCAGCCTGAAAGGGGCCTTAACCCGCATCCTAGACCTCTGAAATTCCCGAAAATATTTTGTGCACGAAAAATTCATACTACACCCCTGAAAGTTCAGAATATGTTAGCAGCCCAAAAAAGGCATTACAATGCATTTTAGGCCTGCAAAAATTTAGAAAACTTTGGAGGCCCATAAAAGGGGTTTACAGGCATCCTAGACCCCCTAAAGTCCAGAAAATGTTGTTGGACCAAAAATGGTGTCAGAGAGCTCTGAATGTCCCAAAATCATTTGCAGCCACTGAAATTTCCAAAAATATTTTTGCCATGAAAAATGCATCCTACACCCCTGCAAGTTCAGAAAATGTTGGCAACTCTAAAAAAGGCCTTAAAATGCATGTTAGGACTTCAAAAATGTTGAAAACTTTGGAGGCCCAAAAAAGGGATTTACAGGCATCCTAGACCCCCTAAAGTCCAGAAAATGTTGTTGGATCAAAAATGGTGTCAGAGAGCTCTGAATGTCCCAAAAACATGTGCAGCCTGAAAGGCGCATTAACCCGCATCCTAGACCTCTGAAATTCCCAAAAATATTTTTGCCATGAAAAATGCATCCTACACCCCTGCAAGTTCAGAAAATGTTGGCAACTCTAAAAACGGCCTTAAAATGCATGTTAGGCCTTCAAAAATGTTGAAAACTTTGGAGGCCCAAAAAAGGGATTTACAGGCATCCTAGACCCCCTAAAGTCCAGAAAATGTTGTTGGATCAAAAACGGTGTCAGAGAGCTCTGAATGTCCCAAAAACATGTGCAGCCTGAAAGGGGCATTAACCCGCATCCTAGACCACTGAAATTCCCAAAAATATTTTTGGCACTAAAAATGCATCCTACACCCCTGAAAGTTCAGAAAATGTTGGCAGCTCAAGAAAAGGCCTTAAAATGCATGTTTGGCCTTCAAAAATGTTGAAAACTTTGGAGGCGCAAAATAGGGGTTTACACGCATCCTAGACCTCCTAAAGTCCAGAAAAAGTTGTTGGATCAAAAACGGTGTCAGAAAGCTCTGAATGTCCCAAAAACATTTGCAGCCTGAAAGGGGCATTAACCCGCATCCTAGACCTCTGAAATTCCCAAAAATATTTTGTGCACGAAAGATTCATACTACACCCCTGAAAGTTCAGAATATGTTAGCAGCCCAAAAAAGGCATTACAATGCATTTTAGGCCTGCAAAAATTTAGAAAACTTTGGAGGCCCATAAAAGGGGTTTACAGGCATCCTAGACCCCCTAAAGTCCAGAAAATGTTGTTGGACCAAAAATGGTGTCAGAGAGCTCTGAATGTCCCAAAATCATTTGCAGCCACTGAAATTTCCAAAAATATTTTTGCCATGAAAAATGCATCCTACACCCCTGCAAGTTCAGAAAATGTTGGCAACTCTAAAAAAGGCCTTAAAATGCATGTTAGGACTTCAAAAATGTTGAAAACTTTGGAGGCCCAAAAAAGGGATTTACAGGCATCCTAGACCCCCTAAAGTCCAGAAAATGTTGTTGGATCAAAAATGGTGTCAAAGAGCTCTGAATGTCCCAAAAACATGTGCAGCCTGAAAGGGGCATTAACCCGCATCCTAGACCTCTGAAATTCCCAAAAATATTTTGTGCATGAAAAATGCATACTACACCCCTGAAAGTTCAGAATATGTTAGCAGCCCAAAAAATGCATTAAAATGCATTTTAGGCCTGCAAAAATTTAGAAAACTTTGGAAGCCCAAAAAAGGGTTTACAGGCATCCTAGACCCCCTAAAGTCCAGAAAATGTTGTTGGACCAAAAATGGTGTCAGAGAGCTCTGAATGTCCCAAAAACATTTGCAGCCTGAAAGGGGCATTAACCCACATCCTAGACCACTGAAATTCCCAAAAATATTTTTGCCATGAAAAATGCATCCTACACCCCTGCAAGTTCAGAAAATGTTGGCAACTCTACAAAAGGCCTTAAAATGCATGTTAGGCCTTCTAAAATGTTGAAAACTTTGGAGGCCCAAAAAAGGGATTTACAGGCATCCTAGACCCCCTAAAGTCCAGAAAATGTTGGTGGATCAAAAACGGTGTCAGAGAGCTCCGAATGTCCCAAAAACATGTGTAACCTGAAAGGGGCATTAACCCGCATCCTAGACCACTGAAATTCCCAGAAATATATTTGGCAATAAAAATGCATCCTACACCCCTGAAAGTTCAGAAAATGTTGGCAGCTCAAGAAGGCCTTAAAATGCATGTTAGGCCTTCAAAAATGTTGAAAACTTTGGAGGCGCAAAATAGGGGTTTACAGGCATCCTAGACCCCCTAAAGTCCAGAAAATGTTGTTGGATCAAAAACGGTGTCAGAAAGCTCTGAATGTCCCAAAAACATGTGCAGCCTGAAAGGGGCATTAACCCGCATCCTAGACCTCTGAAATTCCCAAAAATATTTTGTGCACGAAAAATTCATACTACACCCCTGAAAGTTCAGAATATGTTAGCAGCCCAAAAAAGGCATTAAAATGCATTTTAGGCCTGCAAAAATTTAGAAAACTTTGGAGGCCCAAAAAAGGGGTTTACAGGCATCCTACACCCCCTAAAGTCCAGAAAATGTTGTTGGACCAAAATCGGTGTCAGAGAGCTCTGAATGTCCCAAAAACATTTGCAACCTGAAAGGGGCATTAACCCGCATCCTAGACCACTGAAATTCCCAAAAATATTTTTGCCATGAAAAATGCATCCTACACCCCTGCAAGTTCAGAAAATGTTGGCAACTCTAAAAAAGGCCTTAAAATGCATGTTAGGCCTTCAAAAATGTTGAAAACTTTGGAGGCCCAAAAAAGGGATTTACAGGCATCCTAGACCCCCTAAAGTCCAGAAAATGTTGTTGGATCAAAAACGGTGTCAGAGAGCTCTGAATGTCCCAAAAACATGTGCAGCCTGAAAGGGGCATTAACCCGCATCCTAGACCACTGAAATTCCCAAAAATATTTTTGGCACTAAAAATGCATCCTACACCCCTGAAAGTTCAGAAAATGTTGGCAGCTCAAGAAAAGGCCTTAAAATGCATGTTTGGCCTTCAAAAATGTTGAAAACTTTGGAGGCGCAAAATAGGGGTTTACACGCATCCTAGACCTCCTAAAGTCCAGAAAAAGTTGTTGGATCAAAAATGGTGTCAGAAAGCTCTGAATGTCCCAAAAACATTTGCAGCCTGAAAGGGGCATTAACCCGCATCCTAGACCTCTGAAATTCCCAAAAATATTTTGTGCACGAAAAATTCATACTACACCCCTGAAAGTTCAGAATATGTTAGCAGCCCAAAAAAGGCATTACAATGCATTTTAGGCCTGCAAAAATTTAGAAAACTTTGGAGGCCCATAAAAGGGGTTTACAGGCATCCTAGACCCCCTAAAGTCCAGAAAATGTTGTTGGACCAAAAATGGTGTCAGAGAGCTCTGAATGTCCCAAAATCATTTGCAGCCACTGAAATTTCCAAAAATATTTTTGCCATGAAAAATGCATCCTACACCCCTGCAAGTTCAGAAAATGTTGGCAACTCTAAAAAAGGCCTTAAAATGCATGTTAGGACTTCAAAAATGTTGAAAACTTTGGAGGCCCAAAAAAGGGATTTACAGGCATCCTAGACCCCCTAAAGTCCAGAAAATGTTGTTGGATCAAAAATGGTGTCAGAGAGCTCTGAATGTCCCAAAAACATGTGCAGGCTGAAAGGGGCATTAACCCGCATCCTAGACCTCTGAAATTCCCAAAAATATTTTGTGCATGAAAAATGCATACTACACCCCTGAAAGTTCAGAATATGTTAGCAGCCCAAAAAATGCATTAAAATGCATTTTAGGCCTGCAAAAATTTAGAAAACTTTGGAGGCCCAAAAAAGGGTTTACAGGCATCCTAGACCCCCTAAAGTCCAGAAAATGTTGTTGGACCAAAAATGGTGTCAGAGAGCTCTGAATGTCCCAAAAACATTTGCAGCCACTTAAATTCCGAAAAATATTTTTGGCACAAAAAATGCATCCTACACCCCTGAAAGTTGAGAAAATGTTGGCAGCTCAAGAAAAGGCCTTAAAACGCATGTTAGGCCTTCAAAAATGTTGAAAGCTTTGGAGGCCCAAAAAAGGGGTTTACAGGCATCCTAGACCCCCTAAAGTCCAGAAAATTTTGTTGGACCAAAATCGGTGTCAGAGAGCTCTGAATGTCCCAAAAACATTTGCAGCCTGAAAGGGGCATTAACCCACATCCTAGACCACTGAAATTCCCAAAAATATTTTTGCCATGAAAAATGCATCCTACACCCCTGCAAGTTCAGAAAATGTTGGCAACTCTACAAAAGACCTTAAAATGCATGTTAGGCCTTCAAAAATGTTGAAAACTTTGGAGGCCCAAAAAAGGGATTTACAGGCATCCTAGACCCCCTAAAGTCCAGAAAATGTTGGTGGATCAAAAATGGTGTCAGAGAGCTCCGAATGCCCCAAAAACATGTGCAACCTGAAAGGGGCATTAACCCGCATCCTAGACCACTGAAATTCCCAGAAATATTTTTGGCAATAAAAATGCATCCTACACCCCTGAAAGTTCAGAAAATGTTGGCAGCTCAAGAAAAGGCCTTAAAATGCATGTTAGGCCTTCAAAAATGTTGAAAACTTTGGAGGCGCAAAATAGGGGTTTACAGGCATCCTAGACCTCCTAAAGTCCAGAAAATGTTGTTGGATCAAAAACGGTGTCAGAAAGCTCTGAATGTCCCAAAAACATGTGCAGCCTGAAAGGGGCATTAACCCGCATCCTAGACCTCTGAAATTCCCAAAAATATTTTGTGCACGAAAAATTCATACTACACCCCTGAAAGTTCAGAATATGTTAGCAGCCCAAAAAAGGCATTAAAATGCATTTTAGGCCTGCAAAAATTTAGAAAAATTTGGAGGCCCAAAAAAGGGGTTTACAGGCATCCTAGACCCCCTAAAGTCCAGAAAATGTTGTGGGACCAAAAATGGTGTCAGAGAGCTCTGAATGTCCCAAAAACATTTGCAGCCACTGAAATTCCCAAAAATATTTTTGGCACGAAAAATGCATCCTACACCCCTGAAAGTTGAGAAAATGTTGGCAGCTCAAGAAAAGGCCTTAAAATGCATGTTAGGCCTTCAAAAATGTTGAACACTTTGGAGGCCCAAAAAAGGGGTTTACAGGCATTCTAGACCCCCTAAGGTCCAGAAAATGTTGTTGGACCAAAAACGGTGTCAGAGAGCTCCGAATGTCCCAAAAACATGTGCAACCTGAAAGGGGCATTAACCCGCATCCTAGACCACTGAAATTCCCAAAAATATTTTGGCACTAAAAATGCATCCTACACCCCTGAACGTTCATAAAATGTTGGCAGCTCAAGAAAAGGCCTTAAAATGCATGTTAGGCCTTCAAAAATGTTGAAAACTTTGGAGGCGCAAAATAGGGGTTTACAGGCATCCTAGACCTCCTAAAGTCCAGAAAATGTTGTTGGATCAAAAACGGTGTCAGAGAGCTCTGAATGTCCCAAAAACATGTGCAGCCTGAAAGGGGCATTAACCCGCATCCTAGACCTCTGAAATTCCCAAAAATATTTTGTGCACGAAATATTCATACTACACCCCTGAAAGTTCAGAATATGTAAGCAGCCCAAAAAAGGCATTAAAATGCATTTTAGGCCCGCAAAAATTTAGAAAACTTTGGAGGCCCAAAAAAGGGGTTTACAGGCATCCTAGACCCCCTAAAGTCCAGAAAATGTTGTTGGACCAAAAATAGTGTCAGAGAGCTCTGAATGTCCCAAAAACATTTGCAGCCTGAAAGGGGCATTAACCCGCATCCTAGACCACTGACATTTCCCAAAATATTTTTGGCATGGAAAATGCATGCTACACCCCTGAAAGTTCAGAAAACACCCCAGAAATGTTGCGAGCTCAAAAAAGGCCTTAACATGCATCTTAGGTCTGCAAAAATGTTGAAAACTTTGGAGACCCAAAAAAGGGGTTTACAGGCATCCTAGACCCCCTAAAGTCCAGAAAATGTTGTTGGACCAAAAATGGTGTCAGAGAGCTCTGAATGTCCCAAAAACATTTGCAGCCTGAAAGGGTCATTAACCCGCATCCTAGACCTCTGAAATTCCCAAAAATATTTTGTGCACGAAAAATGCATCCTATACCCCTGAAAGCTCAGAAAATGTTGGCAGCTCAAGAAAAGGCCTTAAAACGCATGTTAGGCCTTCAAAAATGTTGAAAACTTTGGAGACACACAAAAGGGGTTTACAGGCATCCTAGACCCCCTAAGGTCCAGAAAATGTTGTTGGATCAAAAACAGTGTCAGAGAGCTCTGAATGTCCCAAAAATATTTGCAGCCTGAAAGGGGCATTAACCCGCATCCTAGACCTCTGAAATTCCCCAAAATATTTTGTGCACGAAAAATGCATCCTATACCCCTGAAAGCTCAGAAAATGTTGGCAGCTCAAGAAAAGGCCTTAAAATGCATGTTAGGCCTTCAAAAATGTTGAAAACTTTGGAGGCCCAAAAAAGGGGTTTACAGGCATCCTAGACCCCCTAAAGTCCAGAAACTTTTGCTGGACCAAAATCGGTGTCAGAGAGCTCTGAATGTCCCAAAAACATTTGCAGCCTGAAAGGGGCATTAACCCACATCCTAGACCACTTAAATTCCCAAAAATATTTTTGCCATGAACAATGCATCCTACACCCTTGCAAGTTCAGAAAATGTTGGCAACTCTACAAAAGGCCTTAAAATGCATGTTAGGCCTTCAAAAATGTTGAAAACTTTGGAGGACCAAAAAAGGGATTTACAGGCATCCTAGACCCCCTAAAGTCCAGAAAATGTTGTTGGACCAAAAATGGTGTCAGAGAGCTCTGAATGTCCCAAAAACATTTGCAGCCACTTAAATTCCCAAAAATATTTTTGGCACAAAAAATGCATCCTACACCCCTGAAAGTTGAGAAAACGTTGGCAGCTCAAGAAAAGGCCTTAAAACGCATGTTAGGCCTTCAAAAATGTAGAAAACTTTGGAGGCCCAACAAAGGGGTTTACAGGCATCCTAGACCCCCTAAGGTCCAGAAAATGTTGTTGGATCAAAAACGGTGTCAGAGAGCGCTGAATGTCCCAAAAACATTTGCAGCCTGAAAGGGGCATTAACCCGCATCCTAGACCACTGAAATTTCCCAAAATATTTTTGGCATGAAAAATGCATGCTACACCCCTGAAAGTTCAGAAAACACCCCAGAAATGTTGCCAGCTCAAAAAAGGCCTTAAAATGCATCTTAGGCCTGCAAAAATGTTGAAAACTTTGGAGACCCAAAAAAGGGGTTTACAGGCATCCTAGACCCCCTAAAGTCCAGAAAATGTTGTTGGACCAAAATCGGTGTCAGAGAGCTCTGAAAGGGGCATTAACCCGCATCCTAGACCACTGAAATTCCCAAAAATATTTTTGGCACGAAAAATGCATCCTACACCCCTGCAAGTTCAGAAAATGTTGGCAACTCTACAAAAGGGCTTAAAATGCATGTTAGGCCTTCTAAAATGTTGAAAACTTTGGAGGCCCAAAAAAGGGATTTACAGGCATCCTAGACCCCCTAAAGTCCAGAAAATGTTGGTGGATCAAAAACGGTGTCAGAGAGCTCCGAATGTCCCAAAAACATGTGCAACCTGAAAGGGGCATTAACCCGCATCCTAGACCACTGAAATTCCCAGAAATATATTTGGCAATAAAAATGCATCCTACACCCCTGAAAGTTCAGAAAATGTTGGCAGCTCAAAAAGGCCTTAAAATGCATGTTAGGCCTTCAAAAATGTTGAAAACTTTGGAGGCGCAAAATAGGGGTTTACAGGCATCCTAGACCCCCTAAAGTCCAGAAAATGTTGTTGGATCAAAAACGGTGTCAGAAAGCTCTGAATGTCCCAAAAACATGTGCAGCCTGAAAGGGGCATTAACCCGCATCCTAGACCTCTGAAATTCCCAAAAATATTTTGTGCACGAAAAATTCATACTACACCCCTGAAAGTTCAGAATATGTTAGCAGCCCAAAAAAGGCATTAAAATGCATTTTAGGCCTGCAAAAATTTAGAAAACTTTGGAGGCCCAAAAAAGGGGTTTACAGGCATCCTAGACCCCCTAAAGTCCAGAAAATGTTGTTGGACCAAAATCGGTGTCAGAGAGCTCTGAATGTCCCAAAAACATGTGCAGCCTGAAAGGGGCATTAACCCGCATCCTAGACCACTGAAATTCCCAAAAATATTTTTGGCACTAAAAATGCATCCTACACCCCTGAAAGTTCAGAAAATGTTGGCAGCTCAAGAAAAGGCCTTAAAATGCATGTTAGGCCTTCAAAAATGTTGAAAACTTTGGAGGCCCAAAAAAGGGATTTACAGGCATCCTAGACCCCCTAAAGTCCAGAAAATGTTGTTGGATCAAAAATGGTGTCAGAGAGCTCTGAATGTCACAAAAACATGTGCAGCCTGAAAGGGGCATTAACCCGCATCCTAGACCACTGAAATTCCCAAAAATATTTTTGGCACTAAAAATGCATCCTACACCCCTGAAAGTTCAGAAAATGTTGGCAGCTCAAGAAAAGGCCTTAAAATGCATGTTTGGCCTTCAAAAATGTTGAAAACTTTGGAGGCGCAAAATAGGGGTTTACACGCATCCTAGACCTCCTAAAGTCCAGAAAAAGTTGTTGGATCAAAAATGGTGTCAGAAAGCTCTGAATGTCCCAAAAACATTTGCAGCCTGAAAGGGGCATTAACCCGCATCCTAGACCTCTGAAATTCCCAAAAATATTTTGGCACGAAAAATTCATACTACACCCCTGAAAGTTCAGAATATGTTAGCAGCCCAAAAAAGGCATTACAATGCATTTTAGGCCTGCAAAAATTTAGAAAACTTTGGAGGCCCATAAAAGGGGTTTACAGGCATCCTAGACCCCCTAAAGTCCAGAAAATGTTGTTGGACCAAAAATGGTGTCAGAGAGCTCTGAATGTCCCAAAATCATTTGCAGCCACTGAAATTTCCAAAAATATTTTTGCCATGAAAAATGCATCCTACACCCCTGCAAGTTCAGAAAATGTTGGCAACTCTAAAAAAGGCCTTAAAACGCATGTTAGGCCTTCAAAAATGTTGAAAGCTTTGGAGGCCCAAAAAAGGGGTTTACAGGCATCCTAGACCCCCTAAAGTCCAGAAAATTTTGTTGGACCAAAATCGGTGTCAGAGAGCTCTGAATGTCCCAAAAACATTTGCAGCCTGAAAGGGGCATTAACCCACATCCTAGACCACTGAAATTCCCAAAAATATTTTTGCCATGAAAAATGCATCCTACACCCCTGCAAGTTCAGAAAATGTTGGCAACTCTACAAAAGGCCTTAAAATGCATGTTAGGCCTTCAAAAATGTTGAAAACTTTGGAGGCCCAAAAAAGGGATTTACAGGCATCCTAGACCCCCTAAAGTCCAGAAAATGTTGGTGGATCAAAAACGGTGTCAGAGAGCTCCGAATGTCCCAAAAACATGTGCAACCTGAAAGGGGCATTAACCTGCATCCTAGACCACTGAAATTCCCAGAAATATTTTTGGCAATAAAAATACATCCTACACCCCTGACAGTTCAGAAAATGTTGGCAGCTCAAGAAAAGGCCTTAAAATGCATGTTAGGCCTTCAAAAATGTTGAAAACTTTGGAGGCGCAAAATAGGGGTTTACAGGCATCCTAGACCTCCTAAAGTCCAGAAAATGTTGTTGGATCAAAAACGGTGTCAGAAAGCTCTGAATGTCCCAAAAACATGTGCAGCCTGAAAGGGGCATTAACCCACATCCTAGACCTCTGAAATTCCCAAAAATATTTTGTGCACGAAAAATTCATACTACACCCCTGAAAGTTCAGAATATGTTAGCAGCCCAAAAAAGGCATTAAAATGCATTTTAGGCCTGCAAAAATTTAGAAAACTTTGGAGGCCCAAAAAAGGGGTTTACAGGCATCCTAGACCCCGTAAAGTCCAGAAAATGTTGTGGGACCAAAAATGGTGTCAGAGAGCTCTGAATGTCCCAAAAACATTTGCAGCCACTGAAATTCCCAAAAATATTTTTGGCACGAAAAATGCATCCTACACCCCTGAAAGTTGAGAAAATGTTGGCAGCTCAAGAAAAGGCCTTAAAATGCATGTTAGGCCTTCAAAAATGTTGAACACTTTGGAGGCCCAAAAAAGGGGTTTACAGGCATTCTAGACCCCCTAAGGTCCAGAAAATGTTGTTGGACCAAATACGGTGTCAGAGAGCTCTGAATGTCCCAAAAACATTTGCAGCCTGAAAGGGGCATTAACCCGCATCCTAGACCACTGAAATTTCCCAAAATATTTTTGCCATGAAAAATGCATGCTACACCCCTGAAAGTTCAGAAAATGTTGGCAACTCTACAAAAGGCCTTAAAATGCATGTTAGGCCTTCAAAAATGTTGAAAACTTTGGAGGACCAAAAAAGGGATTTACAGGCATCCTAGACCCCCTAAAGTCCAGAAAATGTTGTTGGACCAAAAATGGTGTCAGAGAGCTCTGAATGTCCCAAAAACATTTGCAGCCACTTAAATTCCCAAAAATATTTTTGGCACAAAAAATGCATCCTACACCCCTGAAAGTTGAGAAAACGTTGGCAGCTCAAGAAAAGGCCTTAAAACGCATGTTAGGCCTTCAAAAATGTAGAAAACTTTGGAGGCCCAACAAAGGGGTTTACAGGCATCCTAGACCCCCTAAGGTCCAGAAAATGTTGTTGGATCAAAAACGGTGTCAGAGAGCGCTGAATGTCCCAAAAACATTTGCAGCCTGAAAGGGGCATTAACCCGCATCCTAGACCACTGAAATTTCCCAAAATATTTTTGGCATGAAAAATGCATGCTACACCCCTGAAAGTTCAGAAAACACCCCAGAAATGTTGCCAGCTCAAAAAAGGCCTTAAAATGCATCTTAGGCCTGCAAAAATGTTGAAAACTTTGGAGACCCAAAAAAGGGGTTTACAGGCATCCTAGACCCCCTAAAGTCCAGAAAATGTTGTTGGACCAAAATCGGTGTCAGAGAGCTCTAAAAGGGGCATTAACCCGCATCCTAGACCACTGAAATTCCCAAAAATATTTTTGGCACGAAAAATGCATCCTACACCCCTGAAAGTTCAGAAAATGTTAGCAGCTCAAGAAAAGGCCTTAAAATGCATGTTAGGCCTTCAAAAATGTTGAAAACTTTGAAGGCCCAAAAAAGGGGTTTACAGGCATCCTAGACCCCCTAAAGTCCAGAAAATGTTGTTGGACCAAAAATGGTGTCAGAGAGCTCTGAATGTCCCAAAAACATTTGCAGCCTAAAAGGGGCATTAACCCGCATCCTAGACCTCTGAAAATCCCAAAAATATTTTGTGCACGAAAAATGCATCCTATACCCCTGAAAGCTCAGAATATGTTAGCAGCCCAAAAAAGGCATTAAAATGCATTTTAGGCCTGCAAAAATTTAGAAAACTTTGGAGGCCCAAAAAAGGGGTTTACATGCATCCTAGACCCCCTAAAGTCCATAAAATGTTGTTGGACCAAAAATGGTGTCAGAGAGCTCTGAATGTCCCAAAAACATCTGCAGCCTGAAAGGTGCATTACCGCGCATTCTAGACCTCTGAAATTCCCAAAAATATTTTGTGCACGAAAAATGCATCCTATACCCCTGAAAGTTCAGAATATGTTAGCAGCCCAAAAAATGCATTAAAATGCATTTTAGGCCTGCAAAAATTTAGAAAACTTTGGAGGCCCAAAAAAGGGGTTTACATGCATCCTAGACCCCCTAAAGTCCAGAAAATGTTGTTGGACCAAAAATGGTGTCAGAGAGCTCTGAATATCCCAAAAACATTTGCAGCCACTGAAATTCCCAAACATATTTTTGGCACGAAAAATGCATCCTACACCCCTGAAAGTTGAGAAAATGTTGGCAGCTCAAGAAAAGGCCTTAAAATGCATGTTAGGCCTTCAAAAATGTTGAAAACTTTGGAGGCCCAAAAAAGGGGTTTACAGGCATCCTAGACCCCCTAAGGTCCAGAAAATGTTGTTGGATCAAAAACGGTGTCAGAGAGCTCTGAATGTCCCAAAAACATTTGCAGCCTAAAAGGGGCATTAACCCGCATCCTAGACCACTGAAATTTCCCAAAATATTTTTGCCATGAAAAATGCATGCTACACCCCTGAAAGTTCAGAAAACACCCCAGAAATGTTGCCAGCTCAAAAAATGCCTTAAAATGCATCTTAGGCCTGCAAAAATGTTGAAAACTTTGGAGGCCCAAAAAAGGGGTTTACAGGCATCCTAGACCCCCTAAAGCCCAGAAAATGTTGTTGGACCAAAATTGGTGTCAGAGAGCTCCGAATGTCCCAAAAACATGTGCAACCTGAAAGGGGCATTAACCCGCATCATAGACCACTGAAATTCCCAAAAATATTTTTGCCACTAAAAATGCATCCTACACCACTGAAAGTTCAGAAAATGTTGGCAGCTCAAGAAAAGGCCTTAAAATGCACGTTAGGCCTTCAAAAATGTTGAAAACTTTGGAGGCGCAAAATAGGGGTTTACAGGCATCCTAGACCTCCTAAAGTCCAGAAAATGTTGGACCAAAAACGGTGTCAGAGAGCTCTGAATGTCCCAAAAACATTTGCAGCCTGAAAGGGGCATTAACCCGCATCCTAGACCACTGAAATTTCCCAAAATATTTTTGGCATGAAAAATGCATGCTACACCCCTGAAAGTTCAGAAAACACCCCAGAAATGTTGCCAGCTGAAAAAAGGCCTTAAAATGCATCTTAGGCCTGCAAAAATGTTGAAAACTTTGGAGACCCAAAAAAGGGGTTTACAGGCATCTTAGACCCCCTAAAGTCCAGAAAATGTTGTTGGACCAAAATCGGTGTCCGAGAGCTCTGAAAGGGGCATTAACCCGCATCCTAGACCACTGAAATTCCCAAAAATATTTTTGGCACGAAAAATGCATCCTACACCCCTGAAAGTTCAGAAAATGTTGGCAGCTCAAGAAAAGGCCTTAACATGCATGTTAGGCCTTCAAAAATGTTGAAAACTTTGAAGGCCCAAAAAAGGGGTTTACAGGCATCCTAGACCCCTTAAAGTCCAGAAAATGTTGTTGGACCAAAAATGGTGTCAGAGAGCTCTGAATGTCCCAAAAACATTTGCAGCCTGAAAGGGGCATTAACCCGCATCCTAGACCTCTGAAATTCCCAAAAATATTTTGTGCACGAAAAATGTATCCTATACCCCTGAAAGCTCAGAATATGTTAGCAGCCCAAAAAAGGCATTAAAATGCATTTTAGGCCTGCAAAAATTTAGAAAACTTTGGAGGCCCAAAAAAGGCGTTTACATGCATCCTAGACCCCCTAAAGTCCATAAAATGTTGTTGGACCAAAAATGGTGTCAGAGAGCTCTGAATGTCCCAAAAACATCTGCAGCCTGAAAGGGGCATTAACGCGCATTCTAGACCTCTGAAATTCCCAAAAATATTTTGTGCACGAAAAATGCATCCTATACCCCTGAAACTCAGAATATGTTAGCAGCCCAAAGAAGGCCTTAAAATGCATTTTAGGCCTACAAAAATTTGGAAAACTTTGGAGGCCCAAAAAAGGGGTTTACAGGCATCCTAGACCCCCTAAAGTCCAGAAAATGTTGTGGGACCAAAAATGGTGTCAGAGAGATCTGAATGTCCCAAAAACATTTGCAGCCACTGAAATTCCCAAAAATATTTTTGGCACGAAAAATGCATCCTGCACCCCTGAAAGTTGAGAAAATGTTGGCAGCTCAAGAAAAGGCCTTAAAATGCATGTTAGGCCTTCAAAAATGTTGAACACTTTGGAGGCCCAAAAAAGGGGTTTACAGGCATTCTAGACCCCCTAAGGTCCAGAAAATGTTGTTGGACCAAAAACGGTGTCAGAGAGCTCTGAATGTCCCAAAAACATTTGCAGCCTGAAAGGGGCATTAACCTGCATCCTAGACCACTGAAATTCCCAAAAATATTTTTGGCATGAAAAATGCATCCTACACCCCTGCAAGTTCAGAAAATGTTAGCAGCCCAAAAAAGGCATTAAAATGCATTTTAGGCCTGCAAAAATTTAGAAAACTTTGGAGGCCCAAAAAAGGGGTTTACAGGCATCCTAGACCCCCTAAAGTCCAGAAAATGTTGTTGGACCAAAAATGGTGTCAGAGAGCTCTGAATGTCCCAAAAACATTTGCAGCCTGAAAGGGGCATTAACCCGCATCCTAGACCACTGAAATTTCCCAAAATATTTTTGCCATGAAAAATGCATGCTACACCCCTGAAAGTTCAGAAAACACCCCAGAAATGTTGCCAGGTCAAAAAAGGCCTTGAAATGCATCTTAGGCCTGCAAAAATGTTGAAAACTTTGGAGACCCAAAAAAGGGGTTTACAGGCATCCTAGACCCCCTAAAGTCCAGAAAATGTTGTTGGACCAAAATCGGTGTCAGAGAGCTCCGAATGTCCCAAAAACATGTGCAACCTGAAAGGGGCATTAACCCGCATCCTAGACCACTGAAATTCCCAAAAATATTTTGGCACTAAAAATGCATCCTACACCCCTGAACGTTCATAAAATGTTGGCAGCTCAAGAAAAGGCCTTAAAATGCATGTTAGGCCTTCAAAAATGTTGAAAACTTTGGAGGCGCAAAATAGGGGTTTTCAGGCATCCTAGACCTCCTAAAGTCCAGAAAATGTTGTTGGATCAAAAACGGTGTCAGAGAGCTCTGAATGTCCCAAAAACATTTGCAGCCTGAAAGGGGCATTAACCCGCATCCTAGACCTCTGAAATTCCCAAAAATATTTTGTGCACGAAAAATTCATACTACACCCCTGAAAGTTCAGAATATGTTAGCAGCCCAAAAAAGGCATTAAAATGCATTTTAGGCCTGCAAAAATTTAGAAAACTTTGGAGGCCCAAAAAAGGGGTTTACAGGCATCCTAGACCCCCTAAAGTCCAGAAAATGTTGTTGGACCAAAAATGGTGTCAGAGAGCTCTGAATGTCCCAAAAACATTTGCAGCCTGAAAGGGGCATTAACCCGCATCCTAGACCACTGACATTTCCCAAAATATTTTTGGCATGAAAAATGCATGCTACACCCCTGAAAGTTCAGAAAACACCCCAGAAATGTTGCGAGCTCAAAAAAGGCCTTAACATGCATCTTAGGTCTGCAAAAATGTTGAAAACTTTGGAGACCCAAAAAAGGGGTTTACAGGCATCCTAGACCCCCTAAAGTCCAGAAAATGTTGTTGGACCAAAAATGGTGTCAGAGAGCTCTGAATGTCCCAAAAACATTTGCAGCCTGAAAGGGGCATTAACCCGCATCCTAGACCTCTGAAATTCCCAAAAATATTTTGTGCACGAAAAATGCATCCTATACCCCTGAAAGCTCAGAAAATGTTGGCAGCTCAAGAAAAGGCCTTAAAACGCATGTTAGGCCTTCAAAAATGTTGAAAACTTTGGAGACCCAAAAAAGGGGTTTAAAGGCATCCTAGACTCCCTAAGGTCCAGAAAATGTTGTTGGATCAAAAACGGTGTCAGAGAGCTCGGAATGTCCCAAAAATATTTGCAGCCTGAAAGGGGCATTAACCCGCATCTTAGACCTCTGAAATTCCCAAAAATATTTTGTGCACGAAAAATGCATCGTATACCCCTGAAAGCTCAGAAAATGTTGGCAGCTCAAGAAAAGGCCTTAAAATGCATGTTAGGCCTTCAAAAATGTTGAATACTTTGGAGGACCAAAAAAGGGGTTTACAGGCATCCTAGACCCCCTAAAGTCCAGAAACCTTTGTTGGACCAAAATCGGTGTCAGAGAGCTCTGAATGTCCCAAAAACATTTGCAGCCTGAAAGGGGCATTAACCCACATCCTAGACCACTGAAATTCCCAAAAATATTTTTGCCATGAAAAATGCATCCTACACCCTTGCAAGTTCAGAAAATGTTGGCAACTCTACAAAAGGCCTTAAAATGCATGTTAGGCCTTCAAAAATGTTGAAAACTTTGGAGACCCAAAAAAGGGGTTTGCAGGCATCCTAGACCCCCTAAAGTCCAGAAAATGTTGTTGGACCAAAATCGGTGTCAGAGAGCTCTGAATGTCCCAAAAACATTTGCAGCCTGAAAGGGGCATTAACGCACATCCTAGACCACTGAAATTCCCAAAAATATTTTTGGCATGAAAAATGCATCCTACACCCCTGCAAGTTCAGAAAATGTTGGTAACTCTAAAAAAGGCCTTAAAATGCATGTTAGGCCTTCAACAATGTTGAACACTTTGGAGGCCCAAAAAAGGGGTTTATAGGCATTCTAGACCCCCTAAGGTCCAGAAAATGTTGTTGGATCAAAAACGGTGTCAGAAAGCTCTGAATGTCCCAAAAACATGTGCAGCCTGAAAGGGGCATTAACCTGCATCCTAGACCTCTGAAATTCCCAAAAATATTTTGTGCACGAAAAATTCATACTACACCCCTGAAAGTTCAGAATATGTTAGCAGCCCAAAGAAGGCCTTAAAATGCATTTTAGGCCTACAAAAATTTAGAAAACTTTGGAGGCCCAAAAAAGGGTTTACAGGCATCCTAGACCCCCTAAAGTCCAGAAAATGTTGTGGGACCAAAAATGGTGTCAGAGAGCTCTGAATGTCCCAAAAACATTTGCAGCCACTGAAATTCCCAAAAATATTTTTGGCACGAAAAATGCATCCTACACCCCTGAAAGTTGAGAAAATGTTGGCAGCTCAAGTAAAGGCCTTAAAATGCATGTTAGGCCTTCAAAAATGTTGAAAACTTTGGAGGCCCCACAAAGGGGTTTACAGGCATCCTAGACCCCCTAAAGTCCAGAAAATGTTGTTGGACCAAAATCGGTGTCAGAGAGCTCTGATTGTCCCCAAAACATTTGCAGCCTGAAAGGGGCATTAACCCGCATCCTAGACCACTGAAATTCCCAAAAATATTTTTGGCATGAAAAATGCATCCTACACCCCTGCAAGTTCAGAAAATGTTGGTAACTCTAAAAAAGGCCTTAAAATGCATGTTAGGCCTTCAAAAATGTTGAAAACTTTGGAGGCCCAAAAAAGGGATTTACAGGCATCCTAGACCCCCTAAAGTCCAGAAAATGTTGTGGGACCAAAAATGGTGTCAGAGAGCTCTGAATGTCCCAAAAACATTTGCAGCCACTGAAATTCCCAAAAATATTTTTGGCACGAAAAATGCATCCTACACCCCTGAAAGTTGAGAAAATGTTGGCAGCTCAAGAAAAGGCCTTAAAATGCATGTTAGGCCTTCAAAAATGTTGAACACTTTGGAGGCCCAAAAAAGGGGTTTGCAGGCATTCTAGACCCCCTAAGGTCCAGAAAATGTTGTTGGACCAAAAACGGTGTCAGAGAGCTCTGAATGTCCCAAAAACATTTGCAGCCTGAAAGGGGCATTAACCCGCATCCTAGACCACTGAAATTTCCCAAAATATTTTTGCCATGAAAAATGCATGCTACACCCCTGAAAGTTCAGAAAACACCCCAGAAATGTTGCCAGGTCAAAAAAGGCCTTGAAATGCATCTTAGGCCTGCAAAAATGTTGAAAACTTTGGAGACCCAAAAAAGGGGTTTACAGGCATCCTAGACCCCCTAAAGTCCAGAAAATGTTGTTGGACCAAAATCGGTGTCAGAGAGCTCCGAATGTCCCAAAAACATGTGCAACCTGAAAGGGGCATTAACCCGCATCCTAGACCACTGAAATTCCCAAAAATATTTTGCCACTAAAAATGCATCCTACACCCCTGAACGTTCATAAAATGTTGGCAGCTCAAGAAAAGGCCTTAAAATGCATGTTAGGCCTTCAAAAATGTTGAAAACTTTGGAGGCGCAAAATAGGGGTTTACAGGCATCCTAGACCTCCTAAAGTCCAGAAAATGTTGTTGGATCAAAAACGGTGTCAGAGAGCTCTGAATGTCCCAAAAACATGTGCAGCCTGAAAGGGGCATTAACCCGCATCCTAGACCTCTGAAATTCCCAAAAATATTTTGTGCACGAAATATTCATACTACACCCCTGAAAGTTCAGAATATGTAAGCAGCCCAAAAAAGGCATTAAAATGCATTTTAGGCCCGCAAAAATTTAGAAAACTTTGGAGGCCCAAAAAAGGGGTTTACAGGCATCCTAGACCCCCTAAGGTCCAGAAAATGTTGTTGGATCAAAAACGGTGTCAGAGAGCGCTGAATGTCCCAAAAACATTTGCAGCCTGAAAGGGGCATTAACCCGCATCCTAGACCACTGAAATTTCCCAAAATATTTTTGGCATGAAAAATGCATGCTACACCCCTGAAAGTTCAGAAAACACCCCAGAAATGTTGCCAGCTCAAAAAAGGCCTTAAAATGCATCTTAGGCCTGCAAAAATGTTGAAAACCTTGGAGACCCAAAAAAGGGGTTTACAGGCATCCTAGACCCCCTAAAGTCCAGAAAATGTTGTTGGACCAAAATCGGTGTCAGAGAGCTCTGAAAGGGGCATTAACCCGCATCCTAGACCACTGAAATTCCCAAAAATATTTTTGGCACGAAAAATGCATCCTACACCCCTGAAAGTTCAGAAAATGTTAGCAGCTCAAGAAAAGGCCTTAAAATGCATGTTAGGCCTTCAAAAATGTTGAAAACTTTGAAGGCCCAAAAAAGGGGTTTACAGGCATCCTAGACCCCCTAAAGTCCAGAAAATGTTGTTGGACCAAAAATGGTGTCAGAGAGCTCTGAATGTCCCAAAAACATTTGCAGCCTAAAAGGGGCATTAACCCGCATCCTAGACCTCTGAAATTCCCAAAAATATTTTGTGCACGAAAAATGCATCCTATACCCCTGAAAGCTCAGAATATGTTAGCAGCCCAAAAAAGGCATTAAAATGCATTTTAGGCCTGCAAAAATTTAGAAAACTTTGGAGGCCCAAAAAAGGGGTTTACATGCATCCTAGACCCCCTAAAGTCCATAAAATGTTGTTGGACCAAAAATGGTGTCAGAGAGCTCTGAATGTCCCAAAAACATCTGCAGCCTGAAAGGTGCATTAACGCGCATTCTAGACCTCTGAAATTCCCAAAAATATTTTGTGCACGAAAAATGCATCCTATACCCCTGAAAGTTCAGAATATGTTAGCAGCCCAAAAAATGCATTAAAATGCATTTTAGGCCTGCAAAAATTTAGAAAACTTTGGAGGCCCAAAAAAGGGGTTTACATGCATCCTAGACCCCCTAAAGTCCAGAAAATGTTGTTGGATCAAAAACGGTGTCAGAGAGCTCTGAATGTCCCAAAAACATGTGCAGCCTGAAAGGGGCATTAACCCGCATCCTAGACCTCTGAAATTCCCAAAAATATTTTGTGCACGAAATATTCATACTACACCCCTGAAAGTTCAGAATATGTAAGCAGCCCAAAAAAGGCATTAAAATGCATTTTAGGCCCGCAAAAATTTAGAAAACTTTGGAGGCCCAAAAAAGGGGTTTACAGGCATCCTAGACCCCCTATAGTCCAGAAAATGTTGTTGGACCAAAAATAGTGTCAGAGAGCTCTGAATGTCCCAAAAACATTTGCAGCCTGAAAGGGGCATTAACCCGCATCCTAGACCACTGACATTTCCCAAAATATTTTTGGCATGAAAAATGCATGCTACACCCCTGAAAGTTCAGAAAACACCCCAGAAATGTTGCGAGCTCAAAAAAGGCCTTAACATGCATCTTAGGTCTGCAAAAATGTTGAAAACTTTGGAGACCCAAAAAAGGGGTTTACAGGCATCCTAGACCCCCTAAAGTCCAGAAAATGTTGTTGGACCAAAAATGGTGTCAGAGAGCTCTGAATGTCCCAAAAACATTTGCAGCCTGAAAGGGTCATGAACCCGCATCCTAGACCTCTGAAATTCCCAAAAATATTTTGTGCACGAAAAATGCATCCTATACCCCTGAAAGCTCAGAAAATGTTGGCAGCTCAAGAAAAGGCCTTAAAACGCATGTTAGGCCTTCAAAAATGTTGAAAACTTTGGAGACCCACAAAAGGGGTTTACAGGCATCTTAGACCCCCTAAGGTCCAGAAAATGTTGTTGGATCAAAAACAGTGTCAGAGAGCTCTGAATGTCCCAAAAATATTTGCAGCCTGAAAGGGGCATTAACCCGCATCCTAGACCTCTGAAATTCCCCAAAATATTTTGTGCACGAAAAATGCATCCTATACCCCTGAAAGCTCAGAAAATGTTGGCAGCTCAAGAAAAGGCCTTAAAATGCATGTTAGGCCTTCAAAAATGTTGAAAACTTTGGAGGCCCAAAAAAGGGGTTTACAGGCATCCTAGACCCCCTAAAGTCCAGAAACTTTTGCTGGACCAAAATCGGTGTCAGAGAGCTCTGAATGTCCCAAAAACATTTGCAGCCTGAAAGGGGCATTAACCCACATCCTAGACCACTTAAATTCCCAAAAATATTTTTGCCATGAACAATGCATCCTACACCCTTGCAAGTTCAGAAAATGTTGGCAACTCTACAAAAGGCCTTAAAATGCATGTTAGGCCTTCAAAAATGTTGAAAACTTTGGAGGACCAAAAAAGGGATTTACAGGCATCCTAGACCCCCTAAAGTCCAGAAAATGTTGTTGGACCAAAAATGGTGTCAGAGAGCTCTGAATGTCCCAAAAACATTTGCAGCCACTTAAATTCCCAAAAATATTTTTGGCACAAAAAATGCATCCTACACCCCTGAAAGTTGAGAAAACGTTGGCAGCTCAAGAAAAGGCCTTAAAACGCATGTTAGGCCTTCAAAAATGTAGAAAACTTTGGAGGCCCAACAAAGGGGTTTACAGGCATCCTAGACCCCCTAAGGTCCAGAAAATGTTGTTGGATCAAAAACGGTGTCAGAGAGCGCTGAATGTCCCAAAAACATTTGCAGCCTGAAAGGGGCATTAACCCGCATCCTAGACCACTGAAATTTCCCAAAATATTTTTGGCATGAAAAATGCATGCTACACCCCTGAAAGTTCAGAAAACACCCCAGAAATGTTGCCAGCTCAAAAAAGGCCTTAAAATGCATCTTAGGCCTGCAAAAATGTTGAAAACTTTGGAGACCCAAAAAAGGGGTTTACAGGCATCCTAGACCCCCTAAAGTCCAGAAAATGTTGTTGGACCAAAATCGGTGTCAGAGAGCTCTGAAAGGGGCATTAACCCGCATCCTAGACCACTGAAATTCCCAAAAATATTTTTGGCACGAAAAATGCATCCTACACCCCTGAAAGTTCAGAAAATGTTAGCAGCTCAAGAAAAGGCCTTAAAATGCATGTTAGGCCTTCAAAAATGTTGAAAACTTTGAAGGCCCAAAAAAGGGGTTTACAGGCATCCTAGACCCCCTAAAGTCCAGAAAATGTTGTTGGACCAAAAATGGTGTCAGAGAGCTCTGAATGTCCCAAAAACATTTGCAGCCTAAAAGGGGCATTAACCCGCATCCTAGACCTCTGAAATTCCCAAAAATATTTTGTGCACGAAAAATGCATCCTATACCCCTGAAAGCTCAGAATATGTTAGCAGCCCAAAAAAGGCATTAAAATGCATTTTAGGCCTGCAAAAATTTAGAAAACTTTGGAGGCCCAAAAAAGGGGTTTACATGCATCCTAGACCCCCTAAAGTCCATAAAATGTTGTTGGACCAAAAATGGTGTCAGAGAGCTCTGAATGTCCCAAAAACATCTGCAGCCTGAAAGGTGCATTAACGTGCATTCTAGACCTCTGAAATTCCCAAAAATATTTTGTGCACGAAAAATGCATCCTATACCCCTGAAAGTTCAGAATATGTTAGCAGCCCAAAAAATGCATTAAAATGCATTTTAGGCCTGCAAAAATTTAGAAAACTTTGGAGGCCCAAAAAAGGGGTTTACATGCATCCTAGACCCCCTAAAGTCCAGAAAATGTTGTTGGACCAAAAATGGTGTCAGAGAGCTCTGAATGTCCCAAAAACATTTGCAGCCACTGAAATTCCCAAACATATTTTTGGCACGAAAAATGCATCCTACACCCCTGAAAGTTGAGAAAATGTTGGCAGCTCAAGAAAAGGCCTTAAAATGCATGTTAGGCCTTCAAAAATGTTGAAAACTTTGGAGGCCCAAAAAAGGGGTTTACAGGCATCCTAGACCCCCTAAGGTCCAGAAAATGTTGTTGGATCAAAAACGGTGTCAGAGAGCTCTGAATGTCCCAAAAACATTTGCAGCCTAAAAGGGGCATTAACCCGCATCCTAGACCACTGAAATTTCCCAAAATATTTTTGCCATGAAAAATGCATGCTACACCCCTGAAAGTTCAGAAAACACCCCAGAAATGTTGCCAGCTCAAAAAAGGCCTTAAAATGCATCTTAGGCCTGCAAAAATGTTGAAAACTTTGGAGGCCCAAAAAAGGGGTTTACAGGCATCCTAGACCCCCTAAAGTCCAGAAAATGTTGTTGGACCAAAATTGGTGTCAGAGAGCTCCGAATGTCCCAAAAACATGTGCAACCTGAAAGGGGCATTAACCCGCATCATAGACCACTGAAATTCCCAAAAATATTTTTGCCACTAAAAATGCATCCTACACCACTGAAAGTTCAGAAAATGTTGGCAGCTCAAGAAAAGGCCTTAAAATGCACGTTAGGCCTTCAAAAATGTTGAAAACTTTGGAGGCGCAAAATAGGGGTTTACAGGCATCCTAGACCTCCTAAAGTCCAGAAAATGTTGGACCAAAAACGGTGTCAGAGAGCTCTGAATGTCCCAAAAACATTTGCAGCCTGAAAGGGGCATTAACCCGCATCCTAGACCACTGAAATTTCCCAAAATATTTTTGGCATGAAAAATGCATGCTACACCCCTGAAAGTTCAGAAAACACCCCAGAAATGTTGCCAGCTGAAAAAAGGCCTTAAAATGCATCTTAGGCCTGCAAAAATGTTGAAAACTTTGGAGACCCAAAAAAGAGGTTTACAGGCATCTTAGACCCCCTAAAGTCCAGAAAATGTTGTTGGACCAAAATCGGTGTCCGAGAGCTCTGAAAGGGGCATTAACCCGCATCCTAGACCACTGAAATTCCCAAAAATATTTTTGGCACGAAAAATGCATCCTACACCCCTGAAAGTTCAGAAAATGTTGGCAGCTCAAGAAAAGGCCTTAACATGCATGTTAGGCCTTCAAAAATGTTGAAAACTTTGAAGGCCCAAAAAAGGGGTTTACAGGCATCCTAGACCCCTTAAAGTCCAGAAAATGTTGTTGGACCAAAAATGGTGTCAGAGAGCTCTGAATGTCCCAAAAACATTTGCAGCCTGAAAGGGGCATTAACCCGCATCCTAGACCTCTGAAATTCCCAAAAATATTTTGTGCACGAAAAATGTATCCTATACCCCTGAAAGCTCAGAATATGTTAGCAGCCCAAAAAAGGCATTAAAATGCATTTTAGGCCTGCAAAAATTTAGAAAACTTTGGAGGCCCAAAAAAGGGGTTTACATGCATCCTAGACCCCCTAAAGTCCATAAAATGTTGTTGGACCAAAAATGGTGTCAGAGAGCTCTGAATGTCCCAAAAACATCTGCAGCCTGAAAGGGGCATTAACGCGCATTCTAGACCTCTGAAATTCCCAAAAATATTTTGTGCACGAAAAATGCATCCTATACCCCTGAAACTCAGAATATGTTAGCAGCCCAAAGAAGGCATTAAAATGCATTTTAGGCCTGCAAAAATTTAGAAAACTTTGGAGGCCCAAAAAAGGGGTTTACAGGCATCCTAGACCCCCTAAAGTCCAGAAAATGTTGTTGGACCAAAAATGGTGTCAGAGAGCTCTGAATGTCCCAAAAACATTTGCAGCCTGAAAGGGGCATTAACCCGCATCCTAGACCACTGAAATTTCCCAAAATATTTTTGCCATGAAAAATGCATGCTACACCCCTGAAAGTTCAGAAAACACCCCAGAAATGTTGCCAGGTCAAAAAAGGCCTTGAAATGCATCTTAGGCCTGCAAAAATGTTGAAAACTTTGGAGACCCAAAAAAGGGGTTTACAGGCATCCTAGACCCCCTAAAGTCCAGAAAATGTTGTTGGACCAGAAATGGTGTCAGAGAGCTCTGAATGTCCCAAAAACATTTGCAGCCTGAAAGGGGCATTAACCCGCATCCTAGACCTCTGAAATTCCCAAAAATATTTTGTGCACGAAAAATGCATCCTATACCCCTGAAAGCTCAGAAAATGTTGGCAGCTCAAGAAAAGGCCTTAAAACGCATGTTAGGCTTACAAAAATGTGAAAACTTTGGAGACCCAAAAAAGGGGTTTAAAGGCATCCTAGACTCCCTAAGGTCCAGAAAATGTTGTTGGATCAAAAACGGTGTCAGAGAGCTCGGAATGTCCCAAAAATATTTGCAGCCTGAAAGGGGCATTAACCCGCATCTTAGACCTCTGAAATTCCCAAAAATATTTTGTGCACGAAAAATGCATCGTATACCCCTGAAAGCTCAGAAAATGTTGGCAGCTCAAGAAAAGGCCTTAAAATGCATGTTAGGCCTTCAAAAATGTTGAATACTTTGGAGGACCAAAAAAGGGGTTTACAGGCATCCTAGACCCCCTAAAGTCCAGAAACCTTTGTTGGACCAAAATCGGTGTCAGAGAGCTCTGAATGTCCCAAAAACATTTGCAGCCTGAAAGGGGCATTAACCCACATCCTAGACCACTGAAATTCCCAAAAATATTTTTGCCATGAAAAATGCATCCTACACCCTTGCAAGTTCAGAAAATGTTGGCAACTCTACAAAAGGCCTTAAAGCACATGTTAGGCCTTCAAAAATGTTGAAAACTTTGGAGGCCCAAAAAAGGGGTTTACAGGCATCCTAGACCCCCTAAAGTCCAGAAAATGTTGTTGGACCAATATCGGTGTCAGAGAGCTATGAATGTCCCAAAAACATTTGCAGCCTGAAAGGGGCATTAACCCGCATCCTAGACCACTGAAATTTCCCAAAATATTTTTGGCATGAAAAATGCATGCTACACCCCTGAAAGTTCAGAAAACACCCCAGAAATGTTGCCAGCTCAAAAAAGGCCTTAAAATGCATCTTAGACCTGCAAAAATGTTGAAAACTTTGAAGACCCAAAAAAGGGGTTTACAGGCATCCTAGACCCCCTAAAGTCCAGAAAATGTTGTTGGACCAAAATCGGTGTCAGAGAGCTCTGAAAGGGGCATTAACCCGCATCCTAGACCACTGAAATTCCCAAACATATTTTTGGCACGAAAAATGCATCCTACACCCCTGAAAGTTCAGAAAATGTTGGCAGCTCAAGAAAAGGCCTTAAAATGCATGTTAGGCCTACAAAAATTTAGAAAACTTTGGAGGCCCAAAAAAGGGGTTTACAGGCATCCTAGACCCCCTAAAGTCCAGAAAATGTTGTTGGACCAAAAATGGTGTCAGAGAGCTCTGAATGTCCCAAAAACATTTGCAGCCTGAAAGGGGCATTAACCCGCATCCTAGACCTCTGAAATTCCCAAAAATATTTTGTGCACGAAAAATGCATCCTATACCCCTGAAAGCTCAGAAAATGTTGGCAGCTCAAGAAAAGGCCTTAAAACGCATGTTAGGCCTTCAAAAATGTTGAAAACTTTGGAGACCCAAAAAAGGGGTTTAAAGGCATCCTAGACTCCCTAAGGTCCAGAAAATGTTGTTGGATCAAAAACGGTGTCAGAGAGCTCGGAATGTCCCAAAAATATTTGCAGCCTGAAAGGGGCATTAACCCGCATCTTAGACCTCTGAAATTCCCAAAAATATTTTGTGCACGAAAAATGCATCGTATACCCCTGAAAGCTCAGAAAATGTTGGCAGCTCAAGAAAAGGCCTTAAAATGCATGTTAGGCCTTCAAAAATGTTGAATACTTTGGAGGACCAAAAAAGGGGTTTACAGGCATCCTAGACCCCCTAAAGTCCAGAAACCTTTGTTGGACCAAAATCGGTGTCAGAGAGCTCTGAATGTCCCAAAAACATTTGCAGCCTGAAAGGGGCATTAACCCACATCCTAGACCACTGAAATTCCCAAAAATATTTTTGGCACGAAAAATGCATCCTACACCCCTGAAAGTTGAGAAAATGTTGGCAGCTCAAGAAAAGGCCTTAAAGCACATGTTAGGCCTTCAAAAATGTTGAAAACTTTGGAGGCCCAAAAAAGGGGTTTACAGGCATCCTAGACCCCCTAAAGTCCAGAAAATGTTGTTGGACCAATATCGGTGTCAGAGAGCTATGAATGTCCCAAAAACATTTGCAGCCTGAAAGGGGCATTAACCCGCATCCTAGACCACTGAAATTTCCCAAAATATTTTTGGCATGAAAAATGCATGCTTCACCCCTGAAAGTTCAGAAAACACCCCAGAAATGTTGCCAGCTCAAAAAAGGCCTTAAAATGCATCTTAGACCTGCAAAAATGTTGAAAACTTTGAAGACCCAAAAAAGGGGTTTACGGGCATCCTAGACCCCCTAAAGTCCAGAAAATGTTGTTGGACCAAAATCGGTGTCAGAGAGCTCTGAAAGGGGCATTAACCCGCATCCTAGACCACTGAAATTCCCAAACATATTTTTGGCACGAAAAATGCATCCTACACCCCTGAAAGTTCAGAAAATGTTGGCAGCTCAAGAAAAGGCCTTAAAATGCATGTTAGGCCTTCAAAATGTTGAAAACTTTGGAGGCCCAAAAAAGGGGTTTACAGGCATCCTAGACCCCCTAAAGTCCAGAAAATGTTGTTGGACCAAAAATGGTTTCAGAGAGCTCTGAATGTCCCAAAAACATCTGCAGCCTTAAAGGGGCATTAACCCGCATCCTAGACCTCTGAAATTCCTAAAAATATTTTGTGCACGAAAAATGCATCCTATACCCCTGAAACTCAGAATATGTTAGCAGCCCAAAGAAGGCCTTAAAATGCATTTTAGGCCTACAAAAATTTAGAAAACTTTGGAGGCCCAAAAAAGGGGTTTACAGGCATCCTAGACCCCCTAAAGTCCAGAAAATGTTGTGGGACCAAAAATGGTGTCAGGGAGCTCTGAAAGGGGCATTAACCTGCATCCTAGACCACTGAAATTCCCAAAAATATTTTTGGCAATAAAAATGCATCCTACACCCCTGAAAGTTCAGAAAATGTTGGCAGCTCAAGAAAAGGCCTTAAAATGCATGTTAGGCCTTCAAAAATGTTGAAAACTTTGGAGGCACAAAATAGGGGTTTACAGGCATCCTAGACCTCCTAAAGTCCAGAAAATGTTGTTGGATCAAAAACGGTGTCAGAGAGCTCTGAATGTCCCAAAAACATTTGCAGCCTGAAAGGGGCATTAACCCGCATCCTAGACCACTGAAATTTCCCAAAATATTTTTGGCATGAAAAATGCATGCTACACCCCTGAAAGTTCAGAAAACACCCCAGAAATGTTGCCAGCTGAAAAAAGGCCTTAAAATGCATCTTAGGCCTGCAAAAATGTTGAAAACTTTGGAGACCCAAAAAAGAGGTTTACAGGCATCTTAGACCCCCTAAAGTCCAGAAAATGTTGTTGGACCAAAATCGGTGTCCGAGAGCTCTGAAAGGGGCATTAACCCGCATCCTAGACCACTGAAATTCCCAAAAATATTTTTGGCACGAAAAATGCATCCTACACCCCTGAAAGTTCAGAAAATGTTGGCAGCTCAAGAAAAGGCCTTAACATGCATGTTAGGCCTTCAAAAATGTTGAAAACTTTGAAGGCCCAAAAAAGGGGTTTACAGGCATCCTAGACCCCTTAAAGTCCAGAAAATGTTGTTGGACCAAAAATGGTGTCAGAGAGCTCTGAATGTCCCAAAAACATTTGCAGCCTGAAAGGGGCATTAACCCGCATCCTAGACCTCTGAAATTCCCAAAAATATTTTGTGCACGAAAAATGTATCCTATACCCCTGAAAGCTCAGAATATGTTAGCAGCCCAAAAAAGGCATTAAAATGCATTTTAGGCCTGCAAAAATTTAGAAAACTTTGGAGGCCCAAAAAAGGGGTTTACATGCATCCTAGACCCCCTAAAGTCCATAAAATGTTGTTGGACCAAAAATGGTGTCAGAGAGCTCTGAATGTCCCAAAAACATCTGCAGCCTGAAAGGGGCATTAACGCGCATTCTAGACCTCTGAAATTCCCAAAAATATTTTGTGCACGAAAAATGCATCCTATACCCCTGAAACTCAGAATATGTTAGCAGCCCAAAGAAGGCATTAAAATGCATTTTAGGCCTGCAAAAATTTAGAAAACTTTGGAGGCCCAAAAAAGGGGTTTACAGGCATCCTAGACCCCCTAAAGTCCAGAAAATGTTGTTGGACCAAAAATGGTGTCAGAGAGCTCTGAATGTCCCAAAAACATTTGCAGCCTGAAAGGGGCATTAACCCGCATCCTAGACCACTGAAATTTCCCAAAATATTTTTGCCATGAAAAATGCATGCTACACCCCTGAAAGTTCAGAAAACACCCCAGAAATGTTGCCAGGTCAAAAAAGGCCTTGAAATGCATCTTAGGCCTGCAAAAATGTTGAAAACTTTGGAGACCCAAAAAAGGGGTTTACAGGCATCCTAGACCCCCTAAAGTCCAGAAAATGTTGTTGGACCAGAAATGGTGTCAGAGAGCTCTGAATGTCCCAAAAACATTTGCAGCCTGAAAGGGGCATTAACCCGCATCCTAGACCTCTGAAATTCCCAAAAATATTTTGTGCACGAAAAATGCATCCTATACCCCTGAAAGCTCAGAAAATGTTGGCAGCTCAAGAAAAGGCCTTTAAACACATGTTAGGCCTTCAAAAATGTTGAAAACTTTGGAGACCCAAAAAAGGGGTTTAAAGGCATCCTAGACTCCGTAAGGTCCAGAAAATGTTGTTGGATCAAAAACGGTGTCAGAGAGCTCGGAATGTCCCAAAAATATTTGCAGCCTGAAAGGGGCATTAACCCGCATCTTAGACCTCTGAAATTCCCAAAAATATTTTGTGCACGAAAAATGCATCGTATACCCCTGAAAGCTCAGAAAATGTTGGCAGCTCAAGAAAAGGCCTTAAAATGCATGTTAGGCCTTCAAAAATGTTGAATACTTTGGAGGACCAAAAAAGGGGTTTACAGGCATCCTAGACCCCCTAAAGTCCAGAAACCTTTGTTGGACCAAAATCGGTGTCAGAGAGCTCTGAATGTCCCAAAAACATTTGCAGCCTGAAAGGGGCATTAACCCACATCCTAGACCACTGAAATTCCCAAAAATATTTTTGCCATGAAAAATGCATCCTACACCCTTGCAAGTTCAGAAAATGTTGGCAACTCTACAAAAGGCCTTAAAGCACATGTTAGGCCTTCAAAAATGTTGAAAACTTTGGAGGCCCAAAAAAGGGGTTTACAGGCATCCTAGACCCCCTAAAGTCCAGAAAATGTTGTTGGACCAATATCGGTGTCAGAGAGCTATGAATGTCCCAAAAACATTTGCAGCCTGAAAGGGGCATTAACCCGCATCCTAGACCACTGAAATTTCCCAAAATATTTTTGGCATGAAAAATGCATGCTACACCCCTGAAAGTTCAGAAAACACCCCAGAAATGTTGCCAGCTCAAAAAAGGCCTTAAAATGCATCTTAGACCTGCAAAAATGTTGAAAACTTTGAAGACCCAAAAAAGGGGTTTACAGGCATCCTAGACCCCCTAAAGTCCAGAAAATGTTGTTGGACCAAAATCGGTGTCAGAGAGCTCTGAAAGGGGCATTAACCCGCATCCTAGACCACTGAAATTCCCAAACATATTTTTGGCACGAAAAATGCATCCTACACCCCTGAAAGTTCAGAAAATGTTGGCAGCTCAAGAAAAGGCCTTAAAATGCATGTTAGGCCTACAAAAATTTAGAAAACTTTGGAGGCCCAAAAAAGGGGTTTACAGGCATCCTAGACCCCCTAAAGTCCAGAAAATGTTGTTGGACCAAAAATGGTGTCAGAGAGATCTGAATGTCCCAAAAACATTTGCAGCCTGAAAGGGGCATTAACCCGCATCCTAGACCTCTGAAATTCCCAAAAATATTTTGTGCACGAAAAATGCATCCTATACCCCTGAAAGCTCAGAAAATGTTGGCAGCTCAAGAAAAGGCCTTAAAACGCATGTTAGGCCTTCAAAAATGTTGAAAACTTTGGAGACCCAAAAAAGGGGTTTAAAGGCATCCTAGACTCCCTAAGGTCCAGAAAATGTTGTTGGATCAAAAACGGTGTCAGAGAGCTCGGAATGTCCCAAAAATATTTGCAGCCTGAAAGGGGCATTAACCCGCATCTTAGACCTCTGAAATTCCCAAAAATATTTTGTGCACGAAAAATGCATCGTATACCCCTGAAAGCTCAGAAAATGTTGGCAGCTCAAGAAAAGGCCTTAAAATGCATGTTAGGCCTTCAAAAATGTTGAATACTTTGGAGGACCAAAAAAGGGGTTTACAGGCATCCTAGACCCCCTAAAGTCCAGAAACCTTTGTTGGACCAAAATCGGTGTCAGAGAGCTCTGAATGTCCCAAAAACATTTGCAGCCTGAAAGGGGCATTAACCCACATCCTAGACCACTGAAATTCCCAAAAATATTTTTGGCACGAAAAATGCATCCTACACCCCTGAAAGTTGAGAAAATGTTGGCAGCTCAAGAAAAGGCCTTAAAGCACATGTTAGGCCTTCAAAAATGTTGAAAACTTTGGAGGCCCAAAAAAGGGGTTTACAGGCATCCTAGACCCCCTAAAGTCCAGAAAATGTTGTTGGACCAATATCGGTGTCAGAGAGCTATGAATGTCCCAAAAACATTTGCAGCCTGAAAGGGGCATTAACCCGCATCCTAGACCACTGAAATTTCCCAAAATATTTTTGGCATGAAAAATGCATGCTTCACCCCTGAAAGTTCAGAAAACACCCCAGAAATGTTGCCAGCTCAAAAAAGGCCTTAAAATGCATCTTAGACCTGCAAAAATGTTGAAAACTTTGAAGACCCAAAAAAGGGGTTTACAGGCATCCTAGACCCCCTAAAGTCCAGAAAATGTTGTTGGACCAAAATCGGTGTCAGAGAGCTCTGAAAGGGGCATTAACCCGCATCCTAGACCACTGAAATTCCCAAACATATTTTTGGCACGGAAAATGCATCCTACACCCCTGAAAGTTCAGAAAATGTTGGCAGCTCAAGAAAAAGCCTTAAAATGCATGTTAGGCCTTCAAAATGTTGAAAACTTTGGAGGCCCAAAAAAGGGGTTTACAGGCATCCTAGACCCCCTAAAGTCCAGAAAATGTTGTTGGACCAAAAATGGTTTCAGAGAGCTCTGAATGTCCCAAAAACATCTGCAGCCTTAAAGGGGCATTAACCCGCATCCTAGACCTCTGAAATTCCTAAAAATATTTTGTGCACGAAAAATGCATCCTATACCCCTGAAACTCAGAATATGTTAGCAGCCCAAAGAAGGCCTTAAAATGCATTTTAGGCCTACAAAAATTTAGAAAACTTTGGAGGCCCAAAAAAGGGGTTTACAGGCATCCTAGACCCCCTAAAGTCCAGAAAATGTTGTGGGACCAAAAATGGTGTCAGGGAGCTCTGAAAGGGGCATTAACCTGCATCCTAGACCACTGAAATTCCCAAACATATTTTTGGCAATAAAAATGCATCCTACACCCCTGAAAGTTCAGAAAATGTTGGCAGCTCAAGAAAAGGCCTTAAAATGCATGTTAGGCCTTCAAAAATGTTGAAAACTTTGGAGGCACAAAATAGGGGTTTACAGGCATCCTAGACCTCCTAAAGTCCAGAAAATGTTGTTGGATCAAAAACGGTGTCAGAGAGCTCTGAATGTCCCAAAAACATTTGCAGCCTGAAAGGGGCATTAACCCACATCCTAGACCTCTGAAATTCCCAAAAATATTTTGTGCACGAAAAATTCATACTACACCCTTGAAAGTTCAGAATATGTTAGCAGCCCAAAAAAGGCATTAAAATGCATTTTAGGCCTGTAAAAATTTAGAAAACTTTGGAGGCCCAAAAAAGGGGTTTACAGGCATCCTAGACCCCTTCAGGTCCAGAAAATGTTGTTGGATCAAAAACGGTGTCAGAGAGCTCTGAATGTCCCAAAAACATTTGCAACCTGAAAGGGGCATTAACCCGCATCCTAGACCACTGAAATTTCCCAAAATATTTTTGCCATGAAAAATGCATGCTACACCCCTGAAAGTTCAGAAAACACCCCAGAAATGTTGGCAGCTCAAGTAAAGGCCTTAAAATGCATGTTAGGCCTTCAAAAATGTTGAAAACTTTGGAGGCCCAAAAAAGGGGTTTACAGGCATCCTAGACCCCCTAAAGTCCAGAAAATGTTGTTGGACCAAAATCGGTGTCAGAGAGCTCTGATTGTCCCCAAAACATTTGCAGCCTGAAAGGGGCATTAACCCGCATCCTAGACCACTGAAATTCCCAAAAATATTTTTGGCATGAAAAATGCATCCTACACCCCTGCAAGTTCAGAAAATGTTGGTAACTCTAAAAAAGGCCTTAAAATGCATGTTAGGCCTTCAAAAATGTTGAAAACTTTGGCGGCCCAAAAATAGGGTTTACAGGCATCCTAGACCTCCTAAAGTCCAGAAAATGTTGTTGGATCAAAAACGGTGTCAGAGAGCTTTGAATGTCCCAAAAACATTTGCAGCCTGAAAGGGGCATTAACCCACATCCTAGACCTCTGAAATTCCAAAAAATATTTTGTGCACGAAAAATTCATACTACACCCCTGAAAGTTCAGAATATGTTAGCAGCCCAAAAAAGGCATTAAAATGCATTTTAGGCCTGCAAAAATTTAGAAAACTTTGGAGGCCCAAAAAAGGGGTTTACAGGCATCCTAGACCCCCTAAAGTCCAGAAAATGTTGTTGGACCAAAAATGGTGTCAGAGAGCTCTGAATGTCCCAAAAATATTTGCAGCCTGAAAGGGGCATTAACACGCATCCTAGACCACTGAAATTTCCCAAAATATTTTTGCCATGAAAAATGCATGCTACACCCCTGAAAGTTCAGAAAACACCCCAGAAATGTTGCCTGGTCAAAAAAGGCCTTGAAATGCATCCTAGACCTCTGAAATTCCAAAAAATATTTTGTGCACGAAAAATTCATACTACACCCCTGAAAGTTCAGAATATGTTAGCAGCCCAAAAAAGGCATTAAAATGCATTTTAGGCCTGCAAAAATGTTGAAAACTTTGGAGGCGCAAAATAGGGGTTTACAGGCATCCTAGACCTCCTAAAGTCCAGAAAATGTTGTTGGATCAAAAACGGTGTCAGAGAGCTCTGAATGTCCCAAAAACATTTGCAGCCTGAAAGGGGCATTAACCGGCATCCTTGACCTCTGAAATTCCCAAAAATATTTTTTGCACGAAAAATGTATCCTACCCCTAAAAGTTCAGAATATGTTAGAAGCCCAAAAAATGCATTCAAATGCATTTTAGGCCTGCAAAAATTTAGAAAACTTTGGAGGCCCAAAAAAGGGGTTTACAGGCATCCTAGACCCCCTAAAGTCCAGAAAATGTTGTTGGACCAAAATCGGTGTCAGAGAGCTCCGAATGTCCCAAAAACATGTGCAACCTGAAAGGGGCATTAACCCGCATCCTAGACCACTGAAATTCCCAAAAATATATTTGCCATGAAAAATGCATACTACACCCCTGCAAGTTCAGAAAATGTTGGCAGCTCAAGAAAAGGCCTTAAAATGCATGTTAGGCCTTCAAAAATGTTGAAAACTTTGGAGGCACAAAATAGGGGTTTACAGGCATCCTAGACCTCCTAAAGTCCAGAAAATGTTGTTGGATCAAAAACGGTGTCAGAGAGCTCTGAATGTCCCAAAAACATTTGCAGCCACTGAAATTCCCAAAAATATTTTTGGCACGAAAAATGCATCCTACACCCCTGAAAGTTGAGAAAATGTTGGCAGCTCAAGAAAAGGCCTTAAAACACATGTTAGGCCTTCAAAAATGTTGAAAACTTTGGAGGCCCAAAAAAGGGGTTTACAGGCATTCTAGACCCCCTAAGGTCCAGAAAATCTTGTTGGACCAAAAACGGTGTCAGAGAGCTCTGAATGTCCCAAAAACATGTGCAACCTGAAAGGGGCATTAACTCGCATCCCAGACCACTGAAATTCCCAAAAATATTTTTGGCACTAAAAATACATCCTACACCCCTGAAAGTTCAGAAAATGTTTGCAGCTCAAGAAAAGGCCTTAAAATGCATGTTTGGCCTTCAAAAATGTTGAAAACTTTGGAGGCCCAAAAAAGGGGTTTACAGGCATCCTAGACCCCCTAAAGTCCAGAAAATGTTGTTGGACCAGAATCGGTGTCAGAGAGCTCTGAATGTCCCAAAAACATTTGCAGCCTGAAAGGGGCATTAACCCACATCCTAGACCACTGAAATGCCCAAAAATATTTTTGCCCTGAAAAATGCATCCTACACCCCTGCAGGTTCAGAATATGTTAGCAGCCCAAAAAAGGCATTAAAATGCATTTTAGGCCTGCAAAAAATTAGAAAACTTTGGAGGCCCAAAAAAGGGGTTTACAGGCATCCTAGACCCCCTAAAGTCCAGAAAATGTTGTTGGACCAAAAATGGTGTCAGAGAGCTCTGAATGTCCCAAAAACATGTGCAGCCTGAAAGGGGCATTAACCTGCATCCTAGACCTCTGAAATTCCCAAAAATATTTTGTGCACGAAAAATGCATCCTATACCCCTGAAACTCAGAATATGTTAGCAGCCCAAAGAAGGCCTTAAAATGCATTTTAGGTCTAAAAAAATTTAGAAAAATTTGGAGGCCCAAAAAAGGCGTTTACAGGCATCCTAGACCCCCTAAAGTCCAGAAAATGTTGTGGGACCAAAAATGGTGTCAGGGAGCTCTGAAAGGGGCATTAACCTGCATCCTAGACCACTGAAATTCCCAAAAATATTTTTGGCAATAAAAATGCATCCTACACCCCTGAAAGTTCAGAAAATGTTGGCAGCTCAAGAAAAGGCCTTAAAATGCATGTTAGACCTTCAAAAATGTTGAAAACTTTGGAGGCACAAAATAGGGGTTTACAGGCATCCTAGACCTCCTAAAGTCCAGAAAATGTTGTTGGATCAAAAACGGTGTCAGAGAGCTCTGAATGTCCCAAAAACATTTGCAGCCTGAAAGGGGCATTAACCCACATCCTAGACCTCTGAAATTCCCAAAAATATTTTGTGCACGAAAAATTCATACTACACCCTTGAAAGTTCAGAATATGTTAGCAGCCCAAAAAAGGCATTAAAATGCATTTTAGGCCTGCAAAAATTTAGAAAACTTTGGAGGCCCAAAAAAGGGGTTTACAGGCATCCTAGACCCCTTCAGGTCCAGAAAATGTTGTTGGATCAAAAACAGTGTCAGAGAGCTCTGAATGTCCCAAAAACATTTGCAACCTGAAAGGGGCATTAACCCGCATCCTAGACCACTGAAATTTCCCAAAATATTTTTGCCATGAAAAATGCATGCTACACCCCTGAAAGTTCAGAAAACACCCCAGAAATGTTGGCAGCTCAAGTAAAGGCCTTAAAATGCATGTTAGGCCTTCAAAAATGTTGAAAACTTTGGAGGCCCAAAAAAGGGGTTTACAGGCATCCTAGACCCCCTAAAGTCCAGAAAATGTTGTTGGACCAAAATCGGTGTCAGAGAGCTCTGATTGTCCCCAAAACATTTGCAGCCTGAAAGGGGCATTAACCCGCATCCTAGACCACTGAAATTCCCAAAAATATTTTTGGCATGAAAAATGCATCCTACACCCCTGCAAGTTCAGAAAATGTTGGTAACTCTAAAAAAGGCCTTAAAATGCATGTTAGGCCTTCAAAAATGTTGAAAACTTTGGAGGCCCAAAAATAGGGTTTACAGGCATCCTAGACCTCCTAAAGTCCAGAAAATGTTGTTGGATCAAAAACAGTGTCAGAGAGCTTTGAATGTCCCAAAAACATTTGCAGCCTGAAAGGGGCATTAACCCACATCCTAGACCTCTGAAATTCCCAAAAATATTTTGTGCACGAAAAATTCATACTACACCCCTGAAAGTTCAGAATATGTTAGCAGCCCAAAAAAGGCATTAAAATGCATTTTAGGCCTGCAAAAATTTAGAAAACTTTGGAGGCCCAAAAAAGGGGTTTACAGGCATCCTAGACCCCCTAAAGTCCAGAAAATGTTGTTGGACCAAAAATGGTGTCAGAGAGCTCTGAATGTCCCAAAAACATTTGCAGCCTGAAAGGGGCATTAACACGCATCCTAGACCACTGAAATTTCCCAAAATATTTTTGCCATGAAAAATGCATGCTACACCCCTGAAAGTTCAGAAAACACCCCAGAAATGTTGCCAGGTCAAAAAAGGTCTTGAAATGCATCCTAGACCTCTGAAATTCCAAAAAATATTTTGTGCACGAAAAATTCATACTACACCCCTGAAAGTTCAGAATATGTTAGCAGCCCAAAAAAGGCATTAAAATGCATTTTAGGCCTGCAAAAATGTTGAAAACTTTGGAGGCGCAAAATAGGGGTTTACAGGCATCCTAGACCTCCTAAAGTCCAGAAAATGTTGTTGGATCAAAAACGGTGTCAGAGAGCTCTGAATGTCCCAAAAACATTTGCAGCATGAAAGGGTCATTAACCCGCATCCTAGACCTCTAAAATTCCCAAAAATATTTTGTGCACGAAAAATTCATACTACACCCCTGAAAGTTCAGAATATGTTAGCAGCCCAAAGAAGGCCTTAAAATGCATTTTAGGCCTACAAAAATTTAGAAAACTTTGGAGGCCCAAAAAAGGCGTTTACGGGCATCCTAGACCCCCTAAAGTCCAGAAAATGTTGTGGGACCAAAAATAGTGTCAGAGAGCTCTGAATGTCCCAAAAACATTTGCAGCCTGAAAGGGGCATTAACCGGCATCCTTGACCTCTGAAATTCCCAAAAATATTTTTTGCACGAAAAATTTATACTACCCCTAAAAGTTCAGAATATGTTAGAAGCCCAAAAAATGCATTCAAATGCATTTTAGGCCTGCAAAAATTTAGAAAACTTTGGAGGCCCAAAAAAGGGGTTTACAGGCATCCTAGACCCCCTAAAGTCCAGAAAAAGTTGTTGGACCAAAATCGGTGTCAGAGAGCTCTGAATGTCCCAAAAACATGTGCAACCTGAAAGGGGCATTAACCCGAATCCTAGACCACTGAAATTCCCAAAAATATATTTGCCATGAAAAATGCATCCTACACCCCTGCAAGTTCAGAAAATGTTGGCAGCTCAAGAAAAGGCCTTAAAATGCATGTTAGGCCTTCAAAAATGTTGAAAACTTTGGAGGCACAAAATAGGGGTTTACAGGCATCCTAGACCTCCTAAAGTCCAGAAAATGTTGTTGGATCAAAAACGGTGTCAGAGAGCTCTGAATGTCCCAAAAACATTTGCAGCCACTGAAATTCCCAAAAATATTTTTGGCACGAAAAATGCATCCTACACCCCTGAAAGTTGAGAAAATGTTGGCAGCTCAAGAAAAGGCCTTAAAACACATGTTAGGCCTTCAAAAATGTTGAAAACTTTGGAGGCCCAAAAAAGGGGTTTACAGGCATTCTAGACCCCCTAAGGTCCAGAAAATCTTGTTGGACCAAAAACGGTGTCAGAGAGCTCTGAATGTCCCAAAAACATGTGCAACCTGAAAGGGGCATTAACTCGCATCCCAGACCACTGAAATTCCCAAAAATATTTTTGGCACTAAAAATACATCCTACACCCCTGAAAGTTCAGAAAATGTTTGCAGCTCAAGAAAAGGCCTTAAAATGCATGTTCGGCCTTCAAAAATGTTGAAAACTTTGGAGGCCCCAAAAAGGGGTTTACAGGCATCCTAGACCGCCTAAAGTCCAGAAAATGTTGTTGGACCAGAATCGGTGTCAGAGAGCTCTGAATGTCCCAAAAACATTTGCAGCCTGAAAGGGGCATTAACCCACATCCTAGACCACTGAAATGCCCAAAAATATTTTTGCCCTGAAAAATGCATCCTACACCCCTGCAGGTTCAGAAAATGTTGGCAACTCCAAAAAAGGCCTTAAAATGCATGTTAGGCCTTCAAAAACGTTGAAAACTTTGGAGGCCCAAAAAAGGGATTTACAGGCATCCTAGACCCCCTAAAGTCCAGAAAATGTTGTTGGACCTGAATCGGTGTCAGAGAGCTCTGAATGTCCCAAAAATATTTGCAGCCTGAAAGGGGCATTAACCCGCATTCTAGACCTCTGAAATTCCCAAAAATATTTTGTGCACAGAAAATTCATACTACACCCCTGAAAATTCAGAATATGTTAGCAGCCCAAAAAAGGCATTAAAATGCATTTTAGGCCTGCAAAAAATTAGAAAACTTTCGAGGCCCAAAAAAGGGGTTTACAGGCATCCTAGACCCCCTAACGTCCAGAAAATGTTGTTGGACCAAAAATGGTGTCAGAGAGCTCTGAATGTCCCAAAAACATTTGCAGCCTGAAAGGGGCATTAACCCGCATCCTAGACCTCTGAAATTCCCAAAAATATTTTGTGTACGAAAAATGCATCCTATACCCCTGAAACTCAGAATATGTTAGCAGCCCAAAGAAGGCCTTAAAATGCATTTTAGGTCTAAAAAAATGTTGAAAACTTTGGAGACCCAAAAAAGGGGTTTACAGGCATCCTAGACCCCCTAAAGTCCAGAAAATTTTGTTGGACCAAAAATGGTGTCAGAGAGCTCTGAATGTCCCAAAAACATCTGCAGCCTGAAAGGGGCATTAACCCGCATCCTAGACCACTGAAATTTCCCAAAATATTTTTACCATGAAAAATGCATGCTACACCCCTGAAAGTTCAGAAAACACCCAAGAAATGTTGTGAGCTCAAAAAAGGCCTTAACATGCATCTTAGGTCTGCAAAAATGTTGAAAACTTTGGAGACCCAAAAAAGGGGTTTACAGGCATCCTAGACCCCCTAAAGTCCAGAAAATGTTGGTGGATCAAAAACGGTGTCAGAGAGCTCCGAATGTCCCAAAAACATGTGCAACCTGAAAGGGGCATTAACCCGCATCCTAGACCACTGAAATTCCCAAAAATATTTTTGGCAATAAAAATGCATCCTACACCCCTGAAAGTTCAGAAAATGTTGGCAGCTCAAGAAAAGGCCTTAAAATGCATGTTAGGCCTTCAAAAATGTTGAAAACTTTGGAGGCACAAAATAGGGGTTTACAGGCATCCTAGACCTCCTAAAGTCCAGAAAATGTTGTTGGATCAAAAACGGTGTCAGAGAGCTCTGAATGTCCCAAAACCATTTTCAGCCTGAAAGGGGCATTAACCCACATCCTAGACCTCTGAAATTCCCAAAAATATTTTGTGCACGAAAAATTCATACTACACCCTTGAAAGTTCAGAATATGTTAGCAGCCCAAAAAAGGCATTAAAATGCATTTTAGGCCTGCAAAAATTTAGAAAACTTTGGATGCCCAAAAAAGGGGTTTACAGGCATCCTAGAACCCCTAAAGTCCAGAAAATGTTGTTGGACCAAAAATGGTGTCAGAGAGCTCTGAATGTCCCAAAAACATTTGCAGCCTGAAAGGGGCATTAACCCGCATCCTAGACCTCTAAAATTCCCAAAAATATTTTGTGCACGAAAAATTCATACTACACCCCTGAAAGTTCAGAATATGTTAGCAGCCCAAAGAAGGCCTTAAAATGCATTTTAGGCCTACAAAAATTTAGAAAACTTTGGAGGCCCAAAAAAGGCGTTTACGGGCATCCTAGACCCCCTAAAGACCAGAAAATGTTGGTGGATCAAAAATGGTGTCAGAGAGCTCCGAATGTCCCAAAAACATGTGCAACCTGAAAGGGGCATTAACCCGCATCCTAGACCACTGAAATTCCCAAAAATATTTTGCCACTAAAAATGCATCCTACACCCCTGAACGTTGATAAAATGTTAGCAGCCCAAAAAAGGCATTAAAATGCATTTTAGGCCTGCAAAAATTTAGAAAACTTTGGAGGCCCAAAAAAGGCGTTTACAGGCATCCTAGACCCCCTAAAGTCCAGAAAATGTTGTGGGACTAAAAATGGTGTCAGAGAGCTCCGAATGTCCCAAAAACATGTGCAACCTGAAAGGGGCATTAACCCGCATCCTAGACCACTGAAATTCCCAAAAATATTTTGCCACTAAAAATGCATCCTACACCCCTGAACGTTCATAAAATGTTAGCAGCCCAAAAAAGGCATTAAAATGCATTTTAGGCCTGCAAAAATTTAGAAAACTTTGGAGGCCCAAAAAAGGCGTTTACGGGCATCCTAGACCCCCTAAAGACCAGAAAATGTTGGTGGATCAAAAATGGTGTCAGAGAGCTCCGAATGTCCCAAAAACATGTGCAACCTGAAAGGGGCATTAACCCGCATCCTAGACCACTGAAATTCCCAAAAATATTTTGCCACTAAAAATGCATCCTACACCCCTGAACGTTCATAAAATGTTAGCAGCCCAAAAAAGGTATTAAAATGCATTTTAGGCCTGCAAAAATTTAGAAAACTTTGGAGGCCCAAAAAAGGCGTTTACAGGCATCCTAGACCCCCTAAAGTCCAGAAAATGTTGTGGGACTAAAAATGGTGTCAGAGAGCTCCGAATGTCCCAAAAACATTTGCAGCCTGAAAGGGGCATTAACACGCATCCTAGACCACTGAAATTTCCCAAAATATTTTTGCCATGAAAAATGCATGCTACACCCCTGAAAGTTCAGAAAACACCCCAGAAATGTTGCCAGGTCAAAAAAGGCCTTGAAATGCATCCTAGACCTCTGAAATTCCAAAAAATATTTTGTGCACGAAAAATTCATACTACACCCCTGAAAGTTCAGAATATGTTAGCAGCCCAAAAAAGGCATTAAAATGCATTTTAGGCCTGCAAAAATGTTGAAAACTTTGGAGGCGCAAAATAGGGGTTTACAGGCATCCTAGACCTCCTAAAGTCCAGAAAATGTTGTTGGATCAAAAACGGTGTCAGAGAGCTCTGAATGTCCCAAAAACATTTGCAGCATGAAAGGGTCATTAACCCGCATCCTAGACCTCTAAAATTCCCAAAAATATTTTGTGCACGAAAAATTCATACTACACCCCTGAAAGTTCAGAATATGTTAGCAGCCCAAAGAAGGCCTTAAAATGCATTTTAGGCCTACAAAAATTTAGAAAACTTTGGAGGCCCAAAAAAGGCGTTTACGGGCATCCTAGACCCCCTAAAGTCCAGAAAATGTTGTGGGACCAAAAATAGTGTCAGAGAGCTCTGAATGTCCCAAAAACATTTGCAGCCTGAAAGGGGCATTAACCGGCATCCTTGACCTCTGAAATTCCCAAAAATATTTTTTGCACGAAAAATGTATACTACCCCTAAAAGTTCAGAATATGTTAGAAGCCCAAAAAATGCATTCAAATGCATTTTAGGCCTGCAAAAATTTAGAAAACTTTGGAGGCCCAAAAAAGGGGTTTACAGGCATCCTAGACCCCCTAAAGTCCAGAAAATGTTGTTGGACCAACAATGGTGTCAGAGAGCTCTGAATGTCCCAAAAACATTTGCAGCCTGAAAGGGGCATTAACCCGCATCCTAGACCTCTGAAATTCCCAAAAATATTTTGTGCACAAAAAATGCATCCTATACCCCTGAAAGCTCAAGAATATGTTAGCAGCCCAAAGAAGGCCTTAAAATGCATTTTAGGCATACAAAAATTTAGAAAACTTTGGAGGCCCAAAAAAGGGGTTTACAGGCATCCTAGACCCCCTAAAGTCCAGAAAATGTTGTTGGACCAAAAATGGCGTCAGAGAGCTCTGAATGTCCCAAAAACATTTGCAGCCACTGAAATTCCCAAAAATATTTTTGGCACGAAAAATGCATCCTACACCCCTGCAAGTTGAGAAAATGTTGGTAACTCTAAAAAAGGCCTTAAAATGCATGTTAGGCCTTCAAAAATGTTGAAAACTTTGGAGGCCCAAAAAAGGGATTTACAGGCATCCTAGACCTCCTAAAGTCCAGAAAATGTTGTTGGATCAAAAACGGTGTCAGAGAGCTCTGAATGTCCCAAAAACATTTGCAGCCTGAAAGGGGCATTAACCCACATCCTAGACCTCTGAAATTCCCAAAAATATTTTGTGCACAAAAAATTCATACTACACCCCTGAAAGTTCAGAATATGTTAGCAGCCCAAAAAAGGCATTAAAATGCATTTTAGGCCTGCAAAAATTTAGAAAACTTTGGAGGCCCAAAAAAGGGGTTTACAGGCATCCTAGACCCCCTAAAGTCCAGAAAATGTTGTTGGACCAAAAATGGTGTCAGAGAGCTCTGAATGTCCCAGAAACATTTGCAGCCTGAAAGGGGCATTAACACGCATCCTAGACCACTGAAATTTCCCAAAATAGTTTTGCCATGAAAAATGCATGCTACACCCCTGAAAGTTCAGAAAACACCCCAGAAATGTTGCCAGGTCAAAAAAGGCCTTGAAATGCATCTTAGGCCTGCAAATATGTTGAAAACTTTGGAGACCCAAAAAAGGGGTTTACAGGCATCCTAGACCCCCTAAAGTCCAGAAAATGTTGGTGGATCAAAAACGGTGTCAGAGAGCTCCGAATGTCCCAAAAACATGTGCAACTTGAAAGGGGCATTAACCCGCATCCTAGACCACTGAAATTCCCAAAAATATTTTTGGCAATAAAAATGCATCCTACACCCCTGAAAGTTCAGAAAATGTTGGCAGCTCAAGAAAAGGCCTTAAAATGCATGTTAGGCCTTCAAAAATGTTGAAAACTTTGGAGGCCTAAAAAAGGGATTTACAGGCATCCTAGACCCCCTAAAGTCCAGAAAATGTTGGTGGATCAAAAACGGTGTCAGAGAGCTCCGAATGTCCCAAAAACATGTGCAACCTGAAAGGGGCATTAACCCACATCCTAGACCTCTGAAATTCCCAAAAATATTTTGTGCACGAAAAATTCATACTACACCCTTGAAAGTTCAGAATATGTTAGCAGCCCAAAAAAGGCATTAAAATGCATTTTAGGCCTGCAAAAATTTAGAAATCTTTGGAGGCCCAAAAATGGGGTTTACAGGCATCCTAGACCCCCTAAAGTCCAGAAAATGTTGTTGGACCAACAATGGTGTCAGAGAGCTCTGAATGTCCCAAAAACATTTGCAGCCTGAAAGGGGCATTAACCCGCATCCTAGACCTCTGAAATTCCCAAAAATATTTTGTGCACAAAAAATGCATCCTATACCCCTGAAAGCTCAAGAATATGTTAGCAGCCCAAAGAAGGCCTTAAAATGCATCTTAGGCATACAAAAATTTAGAAAACTTTGGAGGCCCAAAAAAGGGGTTTACAGGCATCCTAGACCCCCTAAAGTCCAGAAAATGTTGTTGGACCAAAAATGGTGTCAGAGAGCTCTGAATGTCCCAAAAACATTTGCAGCCACTGAAATTCCCAAAAATATTTTTGGCACGAAAAATGCATCCTACACCCCTGAAAGTTGAGAACATTTTGGCAGCTCTAGAAAAGGCCTTAAAACGCATGTTAGGCCTTCAAAAATGTTGAAAACTTTGGAGGCCCAAAAAAGGGATTTACAGGCATCCTAGACCCCCTAAAGTCCAGAAAATGTTGGTGGATCAAAAACGGTGTCAGAGAGCTCCGAATGTCCCAAAAACATTTGCAGCCTGAAAGGGGCATTAACCCACATCCTAGACCTCTGAAATTCCAAAAAATATTTTGTGCACAAAAAATTCATACTACAACCCTGAAAGTTCAGAATATGTTAGCAGCCCAAAAAAGGCATTAAAATGCATTTTAGGCCTGCAAAAATTTAGAAAACTTTGGAGGCCCAAAAAAGGGGTTTACAGGCATCCTAGACCCCCTAAAGTCCAGAAAATGTTGTTGGACCAACAATGGTGTCAGAGAGCTCTGAATGTCCCAAAAACATTTGCAGCCTGAAAGGGGCATTAACCCGCATCCTAGACCTCTGAAATTCCCAAAAATATTTTGTGCACAAAAAATGCATCCTATACCCCTGAAAGCTCAAGAATATGTTAGCAGCCCAAAGAAGGCCTTAAAATGCATTTTAGGCATACAAAAATTTAGAAAACTTTGGAGGCCCAAAAAAGGGGTTTACAGGCATCCTAGACCCCCTAAAGTCCAGAAAATGTTGTTGGACCAAAAATGGCGTCAGAGAGCTCTGAATGTCCCAAAAACATTTGCAGCCACTGAAATTCCCAAAAATATTTTTGGCACGAAAAATGCATCCTACACCCCTGCAAGTTGAGAAAATGTTGGTAACTCTAAAAAAGGCCTTAAAATGCATGTTAGGCCTTCAAAAATGTTGAAAACTTTGGAGGCCCAAAAAAGGGATTTACAGGCATCCTAGACCTCCTAAAGTCCAGAAAATGTTGTTGGATCAAAAACGGTGTCAGAGAGCTCTGAATGTCCCAAAAACATTTGCAGCCTGAAAGGGGCATTAACCCACATCCTAGACCTCTGAAATTCCCAAAAATATTTTGTGCACAAAAAATTCATACTACACCCCTGAAAGTTCAGAATATGTTAGCAGCCCAAAAAAGGCATTAAAATGCATTTTAGGCCTGCAAAAATTTAGAAAACTTTGGAGGCCCAAAAAAGGGGTTTACAGGCATCCTAGACCCCCTAAAGTCCAGAAAATGGTGTTGGACCAAAAATGGTGTCAGAGAGCTCTGAATGTCCCAGAAACATTTGCAGCCTGAAAGGGGCATTAACACGCATCCTAGACCACTGAAATTTCCCAAAATAGTTTTGCCATGAAAAATGCATGCTACACCCCTGAAAGTTCAGAAAACACCCCAGAAATGTTGCCAGGTCAAAAAAGGCCTTGAAATGCATCTTAGGCCTGCAAATATGTTGAAAACTTTGGAGACCCAAAAAAGGGGTTTACAGGCATCCTAGACCCCCTAAAGTCCAGAAAATGTTGTTGGACCAAAATTGGTGTTAGAGAGCTCCGAATGTCCCAAAAACATGTGCAACCTGAAAGGGGCATTAACCCGCATCCTAGACCACTGAAATTCCCAAAAATATTTTGGCACTGAAAATGCATCCTACACCCCTGAACGTTCATAAAATGTTGGCAGCTCAAGAAAAGGCCTTAAAATGCATGTTAGGCCTTCAAAAATGTTGAAAACTTTGGAGGCGCAAAATAGGGGTTTACAGGCATCCTAGACCCCCTAAAGTCCAGAAAATGTTGTGGGACCAAAAATGGTGTCAGAGAGCTCTGAATGTCCCAAAAACATTTGCAGCCACTGAAATTCCCAAAAATATTTTTGGCACGAAAAATGCATCCTACACCCCTGAAAGTTGAGAAAATGTTGGCAGCTCAAGAAAAGGCCTTAAAACGCATGTTAGGCCTTCAAAAATGTTGAAAACTTTGGAGGCCCAAAAAAGGGGTTTACAGGCATTCTAGACCCCGTAAGGTCCAGAAAATGTTGTTGGACCAAAAACGGTGTCAGAGAGCTCTGAATGTCCCAAAAACATTTGCACCCTGAAAGGGGCATTAACCCGCATCCTAGACCACTGAAATTTCCAAAAATATTTTTGGCATGAAAAATGCATCCTACACTCCTGAAAGTTCAGAAAATATTGGCAGCTCAAGAAAACGCCTTAAAATGCATGTTAGGCCTTCAAAAATGTTGAAAACTTTGGAGGCGCAAAATAGGGGTTTACAGGCATCCTAGACTTCCTAAAGTCCAGAAAATGTTGTTGGATCAAAAACGGTGTCAGAGAGCTCTGAATGTCCCAAAAACATTTGCAGCCTGAAAGGGGCATTAACCCACATCCTAGACCTCTGAAATTCCCAAAAATATTTTGTGCACGAAAAATTCATACTACACCCCTGAAAGTTCAGAATATGTTAGCAGCCCAAAAAAGGCATTAAAATGCATTTTAGGCCTGCAAAAATGTTGAAAACTTTGTAGGCGCAAAATAGGGGTTTACAGGCATCCTAGACCCCCTAAAGTCAAGAAAATGTTGTTGGACCAAAAATGGTGTCAGAGAGCTCTGAATGTCCCAAAAACATTTGCAGCCTGAAAGGGGCATTAACACGCATCCTAGACCACTGAAATTTCCCAAAATATTTTTGCCATGAAAAATGCATGCTACACCCCTGAAAGTTCAGAAAACACCCCAGAAATGTTGCCAGGTCAAAAAAGGCCTTGAAATGCATCCTAGACCTCTGAAATTCCAAAAAATATTTTGTGCACGAAAAATTCATACTACACCCCTGAAAGTTCAGAATATGTTAGCAGCCCAAAAAAGGCATTAAAATGCATTTTAGGCCTGCAAAAATGTTGAAAACTTTGGAGGCGCAAAATAGGGGTTTACAGGCATCCTAGACCTCCTAAAGTCCAGAAAATGTTGTTGGATCAAAAACGGTGTCAGAGAGCTCTGAATGTCCCAAAAACATTTGCAGCCTGAAAGGGTCATTAACCCGCATCCTAGACCTCTAAAATTCCCAAAAATATTTTGTGCACGAAAAATTCATACTACACCCCTGAAAGTTCAGAATATGTTAGCAGCCCAAAGAAGGCCTTAAAATGCATTTTAGGCCTACAAAAATTTAGAAAACTTTGGAGGCCCAAAAAAGGCGTTTACGGGCATCCTAGACCCCCTAAAGTCCAGAAAATGTTGTGGGACCAAAAATAGTGTCAGAGAGCTCTGAATGTCCCAAAAACATTTGCAGCCTGAAAGGGGCATTAACCCGCATCCTAGACTTCTGAAATTCCCAAAAATATTTTGTGCACGAAAAATGTATCCTATACCCCTGAAACTCAGAATATGTTAGCAGCCCAAAGAAGGCCTTAAAATGCATTTTATGCCTACAAAAATTTAGAAAACTTTGGAGGCCCAAAAAAAGGAGTTTACAGGCATCCTAGACCCCCTAAAGTCCAGAAAATGTTGTTGGACCAAAAATGGTGTCAGAGAGCTCCGAATGTCCCAAAAACATGTGCAACCTGAAAGGGGCATTAACCCACATCCTAGACCACTGAAATTCCCAGAAATATTTTTGGCAATAAAAATGCATCCTACACCCCTGAAAGTTCAGAAAATGTTGGCAGCTCAAGAAAAGGCCTTAAAATGCATGTTAGGCCTTCAAAAATGTTGAAAACTTTGGAGGCGCAAAATAGGGGTTTACAGGCATCCTAGACCTCCTAAAGTCCAGAAAATGTTGTTGGATCAAAAACGGTGTCAGAAAGCTCTGAATGTCCCAAAAACATGTGCAGCCTGAAAGGGGCATTAACCCGCATCCTAGACCTCTGAAATTCCCAAAAATATTTTGTGCACGGAAAATGCATCCTATACCCCTGAAACTCAGAATATGTTAGCAGCCCAAAGAAGGCCTTAAAATGCATTTTAGGCCTACAAAAATTTAGAAAACTTTGGAGGCCCAAAAAAGGGTTTTACAGGCATCCTAGACCCCCTAAAGTCCAGAAAATGTTGTGGGACCAAAAATGGTGTCAGAGAGCTCTGAATGTCCCAAAAACATTTGCAGCCACTGAAATTCCCAAAAATATTTTTGGCACGAAAAATGCATCCTACACCCCTGAAAGTTGAGAAAATGTTGGCAGCTCAAGAAAAGGCCTTAAAACGCATGTTAGGCCTTCAAAAATGTTGAAGACTTTGGAGGCCCAAAAAAGGGGTTTACAGGCATCCTAGACCCCCTAAAGTCCAGAAAATGTTGTTGGACCAAAATCGGTGTCAGAGAGCTCTGATTGTCCCCAAAACATTTGCAGCCTGAAAGGGGCATTAACCCGCATCCTAGACCACTGAAATTCCCAAAAATATTTTTGGCATGAAAAATGCATCCTACACCCCTGCAAGTTCAGAAAATGTTGGCAGCTCAAGAAAAGGCCTAAAAATGCATTTTAGGCCTATACAAATTTAGAAAACTTTGGAGGCCCAAAAAAGGGGTTTACAGGCATCCTAGACCCCCTAAAGTCCAGAAAATATTGCTGTAACAAAAATGGTGTCAGAGAGCTCTGAATGTCCCAAAAACATTTGCAGCCTGAAAGGGGCATTAACCCGCATCCTAGACCTCTGAAATTCCCAAAAATATTTTTGGCACGAAAAATGCATCCTACACCCCTGAAAGTTGAGAAAATGTTGGCAGCTCAAGTAAAGGCCTTAAAATGCATGTTAGGCCTTCAAAAATGTTGAAAACTTTGGAGGCCCAAAAAAGGGGTTTACAGGCATCCTAGACCCCCTAAAGTCCAGAAAATGTTGTTGGATCAAAATCGGTGTCAGAGAGCTCTGATTGTCCCCAAAACATTTGCAGCCTGAAAGGGGCATTAACCCGCATCCTAGACCACTGAAATTCCCAAAAATATTTTTGGCATGAAAAATGCATCCTACACCCCTGCAAGTTCAGAAAATGTTGACAGCTCAAGAAAAGGCCTTAAAATGCATGTTAGGCCTTCAAAAATGTTGAAAACTTTGGAGGCACAAAATAGGGGTTTACAGGCATCCTAGACCTCCTAAAGTCCAGAAAATGTTGTTGGATCAAAAACGGTGTCAGAGAGCTCTGAATGTCCCAAAAACATTTGCAGCCTGAAAGGGGCATTAACCCACATCTAGACCTCTGAAATTCCAAAAAATATTTTGTGCACGAAAAATTCATACTACACCCCTGAAAGTTCAGAATATGTTAGCAGCCCAAAAAAGGCATTAAAATGCATTTTAGGCCTGCAAAAATTTAGAAAACTTTGGAGGCCCAAAAAAGGGCTTTACAGGCATCCTAGACCCCCTAAAGTCCAGAAAATATTGTTGTAACAAAAATGGTGTCAGAGAGCTCTGAATGTCCCAAAAACATTTGCAGCCTGAAAGGGGCATTAACCCGCATCCTAGAACTCTGAAATTCCCAAAAATATTTTTGGCACGAAAAATGCATCCTACACCCCTGAAAGTTGAGAAAATGTTGGCAGCTCAAGTAAAGGCCTTAAAATGCATGTTAGGCCTTCAAAAATGTTGAAAACTTTGGAGGCCCAAAAAAGGGGTTTACAGGCATCCTAGACCCCCTAAAGTCCAGAAAATGTTGTTGGACCAAAATCGGTGTCAGAGAGCTCTGATTGTCCCCAAAACATTTGCAGCCTGAAAGGGGCATTAACCCGCATCCTAGACCACTGAAATTCCCAAAAATATTTTGTGCACGAAAAATGCATCCTATACCCCTGAAACTCAGAATATGTTAGCAGCCCAAAGAAGGCCTTAAAATGCATTTTAGGCCTATACAAATTTAGAAAACTTTGGAGGCCCAAAAAAGGGGTTTACAGGCATCCTAGACCCCCTAAAGTCCAGAAAATGTTGTGGGACCAAAAATGGTGTCAGAGAGCTCTGAATGTCCCAAAAACATTTGCAGCCACTGAAATTCCCAAAAAATATTTTTGGCACGAAAAATGCATCCTACACCCCTGAAAGTTGAGAAAATGTTGGCAGCTCAAGTAAAGGCCTTAAAATGCATGTTAGGCCTTCAAAAATGTTGAAAACTTTGGAGGCGCAAAATAGGGGTTTACAGGCATCCTAGACCCCCTAAAGTCCAGAAAATGTTGTTGGACCAAAAATGGTGTCAGAGAGCTTTGAATGTCCCAAAATCATTTGCAGCCTGAAAGGGGCATTAACCCGCATCCTATACCTCTGAAATTCCCCAAAAAAAATATTTTTTGCACGAAAAATTCATACTACACCCCTGAAAGTTCAGAATATGTTAGCAGCCCAAAGAAGGCCTTAAAATGCATTTTAGGCCTACAAAAATTTAGAAAACTTTGGAGGCCAAAAAAAGGCGTTTACAGGCATCCTAGACCCCCTAAAGTCCAGAAAATGTTGTGGGACCAAAAATGGTGTCAGAGAGCTCTGAATGTCCCAAAAACATTTGCAGCCTGAAAGGGGCATTACCCACATCCTAGACCTCTGAAATTCCCAAAAATATTTTGTGCACAAAAAATTCATACTACACCCCTGAAAGTTCAGAATATGTTAGCAGCCCAAAAAAGGCATTAAAATGCATTTTAGGCCTGCAAAAATTTAGAAAACTTTGGAGGCCCAAAAAAGGGGTTTACAGGCATCCTAGACCCCCTAAAGTCCAGAAAATGTTGTTGGACCAAAAATGGTGTCAGAGAGCTCTGAATGTCCCAAAAACATTTGCAGCCTGAAAGGGGCATTAACACGCATCCTAGACCACTGAAATTTCCCAAAATATTTTTGCCATGAAAAATGCATGCTACACCCCTGAAAGTTCAGAAAACACCCCAGAAATGTTGCCAGGTCAAAAAAGGCCTTGAAATGCATCTTAGGCCTGCAAAAATGTTGATAACTTTGGAGACCCAAAAAAGGGGTTTACAGGCATCCTAGACCCCCTAAAGTCCAGAAAATGTTGTTGGACCAAAATCGGTGTCAGAGAGCTCCGAATGTCCCAAAAACATTTGCAGCCTGAAAGGGGCATTAACCCACATCCTAGACCTCTGAAATTCCCAAAAATATTTTGTGCACGAAAAATTCATACTACACCCTTGAAAGTTCAGAATATGTTAGCAGCCCAAAAAAGGCATTAAAATGCATTTTAGGCCTGCAAAAATTTAGAAAACTTTGGAGGCCCAAAAAAGGGGTTTACAGGCATCCTAGACCCCCTAAAGTCCAGAAAATGTTTTTGGACCAAAATCGGTGTCAGAGAGCTCTGAAAGGGGCATTAACCCGCATCCTAGACCACTGAAATTCCCAAACATATTTTTGGCACGAAAAATGCATCCTACACCGCTGAAAGTTCAGAAAATGTTGGCAGCTCAAGAAAAGGCCTTAAAATGCATGTTAGGCCTTCAAAAATGTTGAAATCTTTGGAGGCCCAAAAAAGGGGTTTACAGGCATCCTAGACCCCCTAAAGTCCAGAAAATGTTGTTGGACCAAAATCGGTGTCAGAGAGCTCTGAATGTCCCAAAAACATTTGCAGCCTGAAAGGGGCATTAACCCGCATCCTAGACCACTGAAATTCCCCAAAACATTTTTGTTTTGAAAAATGCATCCTACACCCCTGCAAGTTCAGAAAATGTTGGCAACTCTAAAAAAGGCCTTAAAATGCATGTTAGGCCTTCAGAAATGTTGAAAACTTTGGAGGCCCAAAAAAGGGATTTACAGGCATCCTAGACCTCCTAAAGTCCAGAAAATGTTGTTGGATCAAAAACGGTGTCAGAGAGCTCTGAATGTCCCAAAAACATTTGCAACCTGAAAGGGGCATTAACCCGCATCCTAGACCACTGAAATTTCCCAAAATATTTTTGCCATGAAAAATGCATGCTACACCCCTGAAAGTTCAGAAAACACCCCAGAAATGTTGGCAGCTCAAGTAAAGGCCTTAAAATGCATGTTAGGCCTTCAAAAATGTTGAAAACTTTGGAGGCCCAAAAAAGGGGTTTACAGGCATCCTAGACCCCCTAAAGTCCAGAAAATGTTGTTGGACCAAAATCGGTGTCAGAGAGCTCTGATTGTCCCCAAAACATTTGCAGCCTGAAAGGGGCATTAACCCGCATCCTAGACCACTGAAATTCCCAAAAATATTTTTGGCATGAAAAATGCATCCTACACCCCTGCAAGTTCAGAAAATGTTGGTAACTCTAAAAAAGGCCTTAAAATGCATGTTAGGCCTTCAAAAATGTTGAAAACTTTGGAGGCCCAAAAATAGGGTTTACAGGCATCCTAGACCTCCTAAAGTCCAGAAAATGTTGTTGGATCAAAAACGGTGTCAGAGAGCTTTGAATGTCCCAAAAACATTTGCAGCCTGAAAGGGGCATTAACCCACATCCTAGACCTCTGAAATTCCAAAAAATATTTTGTGCACGAAAAATTCATACTACACCCCTGAAAGTTCAGAATATGTTAGCAGCCCAAAAAAGGCATTAAAATGCATTTTAGGCCTGCAAAAATTTAGAAAACTTTGGAGGCCCAAAAAAGGGGTTTACAGGCATCCTAGACCCCCTAAAGTCCAGAAAATGTTGTTGGACCAAAAATGGTGTCAGAGAGCTCTGAATGTCCCAAAAACATTTGCAGCCTGAAAGGGGCATTAACACGCATCCTAGACCACTGAAATTTCCCAAAATATTTTTGCCATGAAAAATGCATGCTACACCCCTGAAAGTTCAGAAAACACCCCAGAAATGTTGCCAGCTCAAAAAAGGCCTTGAAATGCATCCTAGACCTCTGAAATTCCAAAAAATATTTTGTGCACGAAAAATTCATACTACACCCCTGAAAGTTCAGAATATGTTAGCAGCCCAAAAAAGGCATTAAAATGCATTTTAGGCCTGCAAAAATGTTGAAAACTTTGGAGGCGCAAAATAGGGGTTTACAGGCATCCTAGACCTCCTAAAGTCCAGAAAATGTTGTTGGATCAAAAACGGTGTCAGAGAGCTCTGAATGTCCCAAAAACATTTGCAGCATGAAAGGGTCATTAACCCGCATCCTAGACCTCTAAAATTCCCAAAATATTTTGTGCACGAAAAATTCATACTACACCCCTGAAAGTTCAGAATATGTTAGCAGCCCAAAGAAGGCCTTAAAATGCATTTTAGGCCTACAAAAATTTAGAAAACTTTGGAGGCCCAAAAAAGGCGTTTACGGGCATCCTAGACCCCCTAAAGTCCAGAAAAAGTTGTGGGACCAAAAATAGTGTCAGAGAGCTCTGAATGTCCCAAAAACATTTGCAGCCTGAAAGGGGCATTAACCGGCATCCTTGACCTCTGAAATTCCCAAAAATATTTTTCCACGAAAAATGTATACTACCCCTAAAAGTTCAGAATATGTTAGAAGCCCAAAAAATGCATTCAAATGCATTTTAGGCCTGCAAAAATTTAGAAAACTTTGGAGGCCCAAAAAAGGGGTTTACAGGCATCCTAGACCCCCTAAAGTCCAGAAAATGTTGTTGGACCAACAATGGTGTCAGAGAGCTCTGAATGTCCCAAAAACATTTGCAGCCACTGAAATTCCCAAAAATATTTTTGGCACGAAAAATGCATCCTACACCCCTGCAAGTTGAGAAAATGTTGGTAACTCTAAAAAAGGCCTTAAAATGCATGTTAGGCCTTCAAAAATGTTGAAAACTTTGGAGGCCCAAAAAAGGGATTTACAGGCATCCTAGACCTCCTAAAGTCCAGAAAATGTTGTTGGATCAAAAACGGTGTCAGAGAGCTCTGAATGTCCCAAAAACATTTGCAGCCTGAAAGGGGCATTAACCCACATCCTAGACCTCTGAAATTCCCAAAAATATTTTGTGCACAAAAAATTCATACTACACCCCTGAAAGTTCAGAATATGTTAGCAGCCCAAAAAAGGCATTAAAATGCATTTTAGGCCTGCAAAAATTTAGAAAACTTTGGAGGCCCAAAAAAGGGGTTTACAGGCATCCTAGACCCCCTAAAGTCCAGAAAATGTTGTTGGACCAAAAATGGTGTCAGAGAGCTCTGAATGTCCCAGAAACATTTGCAGCCTGAAAGGGGCATTAACACGCATCCTAGACCACTGAAATTTCCCAAAATAGTTTTGCCATGAAAAATGCATGCTACACCCCTGAAAGTTCAGAAAACACCCCAGAAATGTTGCCAGGTCAAAAAAGGCCTTGAAATGCATCTTAGGCCTGCAAATATGTTGAAAACTTTGGAGACCCAAAAAAGGGGTTTACAGGCATCCTAGACCCCCTAAAGTCCAGAAAATGTTGTTGGACCAAAATTGGTGTTAGAGAGCTCCGAATGTCCCAAAAACATGTGCAACCTGAAAGGGGCATTAACCCGCATCCTAGACCACTGAAATTCCCAAAAATATTTTGGCACTGAAAATGCATCCTACACCCCTGAACGTTCATAAAATGTTGGCAGCTCAAGAAACGGCCTTAAAATGCATGTTAGGCCTTCAAAAATGTTGAAAACTTTGGAGGCGCAAAATAGGGGTTTACAGGCATCCTAGACCCCCTAAAGTCCAGAAAATGTTGTGGGACCAAAAATGGTGTCAGAGAGCTCTGAATGTCCCAAAAACATTTGCAGCCACTGAAATTCCCAAAAATATTTTTGGCACGAAAAATGCATCCTACACCCCTGAAAGTTGAGAAAATGTTGGCAGCTCAAGAAAAGGCCTTAAAACGCATGTTAGGCCTTCAAAAATGTTGAAAACTTTGGAGGCCCAAAAAAAGGGTTTACAGGCATTCTAGACCCCGTAAGGTCCAGAAAATGTTGTTGGACCAAAAACGGTGTCAGAGAGCTCTGAATGTCCCAAAAACATTTGCACCCTGAAAGGGGCATTAACCCGCATCCTAGACCACTGAAATTTCCAAAAATATTTTTGGCATGAAAAATGCATCCTACACCCCTGCAAGTTCAGAAAATGTTGGCAACTCTAAAAAAGGCCTTAAAATGCATGTTAGGCCTTCAAAAATGTTGAAAACTTTGGAGACCCAAAAAAGGGATTTACAGGCATCCTAGACCCCCTAAAGTCCAGAAAATGTTGTTGGATCAAAAACGGTGTCAGAGAGCTCTGAATGTCCCAAAAACATTTGCAGCTTGAAAGGGGCATTAACCCGCATCCTAGACCACTGAAATTCCCAAAAATATTTTTGCCACTAAAAATGCATCCTACACTCCTGAAAGTTCAGAAAATATTGGCAGCTCAAGAAAACGCCTTAAAATGCATGTTAGGCCTTCAAAAATGTTGAAAACTTTGGAGGCGCAAAATAGGGGTTTACAGGCATCCTAGACTTCCTAAAGTCCAGAAAATGTTGTTGGATCAAAAACGGTGTCAGAGAGCTCTGAATGTCCCAAAAACATTTGCAGCCTGAAAGGGGCATTAACCCACATCCTAGACCTCTGAAATTCCCAAAAATATTTTGTGCACGAAAAATTCATACTACACCCCTGAAAGTTCAGAATATGTTAGCAGCCCAAAAAAGGCATTAAAATGCATTTTAGGCCTGCAAAAATGTTGAAAACTTTGGAGGCGCAAAATAGGGGTTTACAGGCATCCTAGACCCCCTAAAGTTAAGAAAATGTTGTTGGACCAAAAATGGTGTCAGAGAGCTCTGAATGTCCCAAAAACATTTGCAGCCTGAAAGGGGCATTAACCCGCATTCTAGACCACTGAAATTTCCCAAAATATTTTTTCCATGAAAAATGCATGCTACACCCCTGAAAGTTCAGAAAACACCCCAGAAATGTTGCCAGGTCAAAAAAGGCCTTGAAATGCATCCTAGACCTCTGAAATTCCCAAAAATATTTTGTGCACGAAAAATTCATACTACACCCCTGAAAGTTCAGAATATGTTAGCAGCCCAAAAAAGGCATTAAAATGCATTTTAGGCCTGCAAAAATTTAGAAAACTTTGGAGGCCCAAAAAAGGGGTTTACAGGCATCCTAGACCGCCTAAAGTCCAGAAAATGTTGTTGGACCAAAAATGGTGTCAGAGAGCTCTGAATGTCCCAAAAACATTTGCAGCCTGAAAGGGGCATTAACACGCATCCTAGACCACTGAAATTTCCCAAAATATTTTTGCCATGAAAAATGCATGCTACACCCCTGAAAGTTCAGAAAACACCCCAGAAATGTTGCCAGGTCAAAAAAGGCCTTGAAATGCATCTTAGGCCTGCAAAAATGTTGATAACTTTGGAGACCCAAAAAAGGGGTTTACAGGCATCCTAGACCCCCTAAAGTCCAGAAAATGTTGTTGGACCAAAATCGGTGTCAGAGAGCTCCGAATGTCCCAAAAACATTTGCAGCCTGAAAGGGGCATTAACCCACATCCTAGACCTCTGAAATTCCCAAAAATATTTTGTGCACGAAAAATTCATACTACACCCTTGAAAGTTCAGAATATGTTAGCAGCCCAAAAAAGGCATTAAAATGCATTTTAGGCCTGCAAAAATTTAGAAAACTTTGGAGGCCCAAAAAAGGGGTTTACAGGCATCCTAGACCCCTTCAGGTCCAGAAAATGTTGTTGGATCAAAAACGGTGTCAGAGAGCTCTGAATGTCCCAAAAACATTTGCAACCTGAAAGGGGCATTAACCCGCATCCTAGACCACTGAAATTTCCCAAAATATTTTTGCCATGAAAAATGCATGCTACACCCCTGAAAGTTCAGAAAACACCCCAGAAATGTTGGCAGCTCAAGTAAAGGCCTTAAAATGCATGTTAGGCCTTCAAAAATGTTGAAAACTTTGGAGGCCCAAAAAGGGGTTTACAGGCATCCTAGACCCCCTAAAGTCCAGAAAATGTTTTTGGACCAATATCGGTGTCAGAGAGCTATGAATGTCCCAAAAAAATTTGCAGCCTGAAAGGGGCATTAACCCGCATCCTAGACCACTGAAATTTCCCAAAATATTTTTGGCATGAAAAATGCATGCTACACCCCTGAAAGTTCAGAAAACACCCCAGAAATGTTGCCAGCTCAAAAAAGGCCTTAAAATGCATCTTAGGCCTGCAAAAATGTTGAAAACTTTGAAGACCCAAAAAAGGGGTTTACAGGCATCCTAGACCCCCTAAAGTCCAGAAAATGTTTTTGGACCAAAATCGGTGTCAGAGAGCTCTGAAAGGGGCATTAACCCGCATCCTAGACCACTGAAATTCCCAAACATATTTTTGGCACGAAAAATGCATCCTACACCGCTGAAAGTTCAGAAAATGTTGGCAGCTCAAGAAAAGGCCTTAAAATGCATGTTAGGCCTTCAAAAATGTTGAAATCTTTGGAGGCCCAAAAAAGGGGTTTACAGGCATCCTAGACCCCCTAAAGTCCAGAAAATGTTGTTGGACCAAAATCGGTGTCAGAGAGCTCTGAATGTCCCAAAAACATTTGCAGCCTGAAAGGGGCATTAACCCGCATCCTAGACCACTGAAATTCCCCAAAAAATTTTTGTTTTGAAAAATGCATCCTACACCCCTGCAAGTTCAGAAAATGTTGGCAACTCTAAAAAAGGCCTTAAAATGCATGTTAGGCCTTCAGAAATGTTGAAAACTTTGGAGGCCCAAAAAAGGGATTTACAGGCATCCTAGACCTCCTAAAGTCCAGAAAATGTTGTTGGATCAAAAACGGTGTCAGAGAGCTCTGAATGTCCCAAAAACATTTGCAACCTGAAAGGGGCATTAACCCGCATCCTAGACCACTGAAATTTCCCAAAATATTTTTGCCATGAAAAATGCATGCTACACCCCTGAAAGTTCAGAAAACACCCCAGAAATGTTGGCAGCTCAAGTAAAGGCCTTAAAATGCATGTTAGGCCTTCAAAAATGTTGAAAACTTTGGAGGCCCAAAAAAGGGGTTTACAGGCATCCTAGACCCCCTAAAGTCCAGAAAATGTTGTTGGACCAAAATCGGTGTCAGAGAGCTCTGATTGTCCCCAAAACATTTGCAGCCTGAAAGGGGCATTAACCCGCATCCTAGACCACTGAAATTCCCAAAAATATTTTTGGCATGAAAAATGCATCCTACACCCCTGCAAGTTCAGAAAATGTTGGTAACTCTAAAAAAGGCCTTAAAATGCATGTTAGGCCTTCAAAAATGTTGAAAACTTTGGAGGCCCAAAAATAGGGTTTACAGGCATCCTAGACCTCCTAAAGTCCAGAAAATGTTGTTGGATCAAAAACGGTGTCAGAGAGCTTTGAATGTCCCAAAAACATTTGCGGCCTGAAAGGGGCATTAACCCACATCCTAGACCTCTGAAATTCCAAAAAATATTTTGTGCACGAAAAATTCATACTACACCCCTGAAAGTTCAGAATATGTTAGCAGCCCAAAAAAGGCATTAAAATGCATTTTAGGCCTGCAAAAATTTTGAAAACTTTGGAGGCCCAAAAAAGGGGTTTACAGGCATCCTAGACCCCCTAAAGTCCAGAAAATGTTGTTGGACCAAAAATGGTGTCAGAGAGCTCTGAATGTCCCAAAAACATTTGCAGCCTGAAAGGGGCATTAACACGCATCCTAGACCACTGAAATTTCCCAAAATATTTTTGCCATGAAAAATGCATGCTACACCCCTGAAAGTTCAGAAAACACCCCAGAAATGTTGCCAGCTCAAAAAAGGCCTTAAAATGCATCTTAGGCCTGCAAAAATGTTGAAAACTTTGAAGACCCAAAAAAGGGGTTTACAGGCATCCTAGACCCCCTAAAGTCCAGAAAATGTTTTTGGACCAAAATCGGTGTCAGAGAGCTCTGAAAGGGGCATTAACCCGCATCCTAGACCACTGAAATTCCCAAACATATTTTTGGCACGAAAAATGCATCCTACACCGCTGAAAGTTCAGAAAATGTTGGCAGCTCAAGAAAAGGCCTTAAAATGCATGTTAGGCCTTCAAAAATGTTGAAATCTTTGGAGGCCCAAAAAAGGGGTTTACAGGCATCCTAGACCCCCTAAAGTCCAGAAAATGTTGTTGGACCAAAATCGGTGTCAGAGAGCTCTGAATGTCCCAAAAACATTTGCAGCCTGAAAGGGGCATTAACCCGCATCCTAGACCACTGAAATTCCCAAAAAAATTTTTGTTTTGAAAAATGCATCCTACACCCCTGCAAGTTCAGAAAATGTTGGCAACTCTAAAAAAGGCCTTAAAATGCATGTTAGGCCTTCAGAAATGTTGAAAACTTTGGAGGCCCAAAAAAGGGATTTACAGGCATCCTAGACCTCCTAAAGTCCAGAAAATGTTGTTGGATCAAAAACGGTGTCAGAGAGCTCTGAATGTCCCAAAAACATTTGCAACCTGAAAGGGGCATTAACCCGCATCCTAGACCACTGAAATTTCCCAAAATATTTTTGCCATGAAAAATGCATGCTACACACCTGAAAGTTCAGAAAACACCCCAGAAATGTTGGCAGCTCAAGTAAAGGCCTTAAAATGCATGTTAGGCCTTCAAAAATGTTGAAAACTTTGGAGGCCCAAAAAAGGGGTTTACAGGCATCCTAGACCCCCTAAAGTCCAGAAAATGTTGTTGGACCAAAATCGGTGTCAGAGAGCTCTGATTGTCCCCAAAACATTTGCAGCCTGAAAGGGGCATTAACTCGCATCCTAGACCACTGAAATTCCCAAAAATATTTTTGGCATGAAAAATGCATCCTACACCCCTGCAAGTTCAGAAAATGTTGGTAACTCTAAAAAAGGCCTTAAAATGCATGTTAGGCCTTCAAAAATGTTGAAAACTTTGGAGGCCCAAAAATAGGGTTTACAGGCATCCTAGACCTCCTAAAGTCCAGAAAATGTTGTTGGATCAAAAACGGTGTCAGAGAGCTTTGAATGTCCCAAAAACATTTGCAGCCTGAAAGGGGCATTAACCCACATCCTAGACCTCTGAAATTCCAAAAAATATTTTGTGCACGAAAAATTCATACTACACCCCTGAAAGTTCAGAATATGTTAGCAGCCCAAAAAAGGCATTAAAATGCATTTTAGGCCTGCAAAAATTTAGAAAACTTTGGAGGCCCAAAAAAGGGCATCCTAGACCCCCTAAAGTCCAGAAAATGTTGTTGGACCAAAAATGGTGTCAGAGAGCTCTGAATGTCCCAAAAACATTTGCAGCCTGAAAGGGGCATTAACACGCATCCTAGACCACTGAAATTTCCCAAAATATTTTTGCCATGAAAAATGCATGCTACACCCCTGAAAGTTCAGAAAACACCCCAGAAATGTTGCCAGGTCAAAAAAGGCCTTGAAATGCATCCTAGACCTCTGAAATTCCAAAAAATATTTTGTGCACGAAAAATTCATACTACACCCCTGAAAGTTCAGAATATGTTAGCAGCCCAAAAAAGGCATTAAAATGCATTTTAGGCCTGCAAAAATGTTGAAAACTTTGGAGGCGCAAAATAGGGGTTTACAGGCATCCTAGACCTCCTAAAGTCCAGAAAATGTTGTTGGATCAAAAACGGTGTCAGAGAGCTCTGAATGTCCCAAAAACATTTGCAGCATGAAAGGGTCATTAACCCGCATCCTAGACCTCTAAAATTCCCAAAAATATTTTGTGCACGAAAAATTCATACTACACCCCTGAAAGTTCAGAATATGTTAGCAGCCCAAAGAAGGCCTTAAAATGCATTTTAGGCCTACAAAAATTTAGAAAACTTTGGAGGCCCAAAAAAGGCGTTTACGGGCATCCTAGACCCCCTAAAGTCCAGAAAATGTTGTGGGACCAAAAATAGTGTCAGAGAGCTCTGAATGTCCCAAAAACATTTGCAGCCTGAAAGGGGCATTAACCGGCATCCTTGACCTCTGAAATTCCCAAAAATATTTTTCCACGAAAAATGTATACTACCCCTAAAAGTTCAGAATATGTTAGAAGCCCAAAAAATGCATTCAAATGCATTTTAGGCCTGCAAAAATTTAGAAAACTTTGGAGGCCCAAAAAAGGGGTTTACAGGCATCCTAGACCCCCTAAAGTCCAGAAAATGTTGTTGGACCAACAATGGTGTCAGAGAGCTCTGAATGTCCCAAAAACATTTGCAGCCACTGAAATTCCCAAAAATATTTTTGGCACGAAAAATGCATCCTACACCCCTGCAAGTTGAGAAAATGTTGGTAACTCTAAAAAAGGCCTTAAAATGCATGTTAGGCCTTCAAAAATGTTGAAAACTTTGGAGGCCCAAAAAAGGGATTTACAGGCATCCTAGACCTCCTAAAGTCCAGAAAATGTTGTTGGATCAAAAACGGTGTCAGAGAGCTCTGAATGTCCCAAAAACATTTGCAGCCTGAAAGGGGCATTAACCCACATCCTAGACCTCTGAAATTCCCAAAAATATTTTGTGCACAAAAAATTCATACTACACCCCTGAAAGTTCAGAATATGTTAGCAGCCCAAAAAAGGCATTAAAATGCATTTTAGGCCTGCAAAAATTTAGAAAACTTTGGAGGCCCAAAAAAGGGGTTTACAGGCATCCTAGACCCCCTAAAGTCCAGAAAATGTTGTTGGACCAAAAATGGTGTCAGAGAGCTCTGAATGTCCCAGAAACATTTGCAGCCTGAAAGGGGCATTAACACGCATCCTAGACCACTGAAATTTCCCAAAATAGTTTTGCCATGAAAAATGCATGCTACACCCCTGAAAGTTCAGAAAACACCCCAGAAATGTTGCCAGGTCAAAAAAGGCCTTGAAATGCATCTTAGGCCTGCAAATATGTTGAAAACTTTGGAGACCCAAAAAAGGGGTTTACAGGCATCCTAGACCCCCTAAAGTCCAGAAAATGTTGTTGGACCAAAATTGGTGTTAGAGAGCTCCGAATGTCCCAAAAACATGTGCAACCTGAAAGGGGCATTAACCCGCATCCTAGACCACTGAAATTCCCAAAAATATTTTGGCACTGAAAATGCATCCTACACCCCTGAACGTTCATAAAATGTTGGCAGCTCAAGAAACGGCCTTAAAATGCATGTTAGGCCTTCAAAAATGTTGAAAACTTTGGAGGCGCAAAATAGGGGTTTACAGGCATCCTAGACCCCCTAAAGTCCAGAAAATGTTGTGGGACCAAAAATGGTGTCAGAGAGCTCTGAATGTCCCAAAAACATTTGCAGCCACTGAAATTCCCAAAAATATTTTTGGCACGAAAAATGCATCCTACACCCCTGAAAGTTGAGAAAATGTTGGCAGCTCAAGAAAAGGCCTTAAAACGCATGTTAGGCCTTCAAAAATGTTGAAAACTTTGGAGGCCCAAAAAAGGGGTTTACAGGCATTCTAGACCCCGTAAGGTCCAGAAAATGTTGTTGGACCAAAAACGGTGTCAGAGAGCTCTGAATGTCCCAAAAACATTTGCACCCTGAAAGGGGCATTAACCCGCATCCTAGACCACTGAAATTTCCAAAAATATTTTTGGCATGAAAAATGCATCCTACACCCCTGCAAGTTCAGAAAATGTTGGCAACTCTAAAAAAGGCCTTAAAATGCATGTTAGGCCTTCAAAAATGTTGAAAACTTTGGAGACCCAAAAAAGGGATTTACAGGCATCCTAGACCCCCTAAAGTCCAGAAAATGTTGTTGGATCAAAAACGGTGTCAGAGAGCTCTGAATGTCCCAAAAACATTTGCAGCTTGAAAGGGGCATTAACCCGCATCCTAGACCACTGAAATTCCCAAAAATATTTTTGCCACTAAAAATGCATCCTACACTCCTGAAAGTTCAGAAAATATTGGCAGCTCAAGAAAACGCCTTAAAATGCATGTTAGGCCTTCAAAAATGTTGAAAACTTTGGAGGCGCAAAATAGGGGTTTACAGGCATCCTAGACTTCCTAAAGTCCAGAAAATGTTGTTGGATCAAAAACGGTGTCAGAGAGCTCTGAATGTCCCAAAAACATTTGCAGCCTGAAAGGGGCATTAACCCACATCCTAGACCTCTGAAATTCCCAAAAATATTTTGTGCACGAAAAATTCATACTACACCCCTGAAAGTTCAGAATATGTTAGCAGCCCAAAAAAGGCATTAAAATGCATTTTAGGCCTGCAAAAATGTTGAAAACTTTGGAGGCGCAAAATAGGGGTTTACAGGCATCCTAGACCCCCTAAAGTCAAGAAAATGTTGTTGGACCAAAAATGGTGTCAGAGAGCTCTGAATGTCCCAAAAACATTTGCAGCCTGAAAGGGGCATTAACCCGCATTCTAGACCACTGAAATTTCCCAAAATATTTTTTCCATGAAAAATGCATGCTACACCCCTGAAAGTTCAGAAAACACCCCAGAAATGTTGCCAGGTCAAAAAAGGCCTTGAAATGCATCCTAGACCTCTGAAATTCCCAAAAATATTTTGTGCACGAAAAATTCATACTACACCCCTGAAAGTTCAGAATATGTTAGCAGCCCAAAAAAGGCATTAAAATGCATTTTAGGCCTGCAAAAATTTAGAAAACTTTGGAGGCCCAAAAAAGGGGTTTACAGGCATCCTAGACCGCCTAAAGTCCAGAAAATGTTGTTGGACCAAAAATGGTGTCAGAGAGCTCTGAATGTCCCAAAAACATTTGCAGCCTGAAAGGGGCATTAACACGCATCCTAGACCACTGAAATTTCCCAAAATATTTTTGCCATGAAAAATGCATGCTACACCCCTGAAAGTTCAGAAAACACCCCAGAAATGTTGCCAGGTCAAAAAAGGCCTTGAAATGCATCTTAGGCCTGCAAAAATGTTGATAACTTTGGAGACCCAAAAAAGGGGTTTACAGGCATCCTAGACCCCCTAAAGTCCAGAAAATGTTGTTGGACCAAAATCGGTGTCAGAGAGCTCCGAATGTCCCAAAAACATTTGCAGCCTGAAAGGGGCATTAACCCACATCCTAGACCTCTGAAATTCCCAAAAATATTTTGTGCACGAAAAATTCATACTACACCCTTGAAAGTTCAGAATATGTTAGCAGCCCAAAAAAGGCATTAAAATGCATTTTAGGCCTGCAAAAATTTAGAAAACTTTGGAGGCCCAAAAAAGGGGTTTACAGGCATCCTAGACCCCTTCAGGTCCAGAAAATGTTGTTGGATCAAAAACGGTGTCAGAGAGCTCTGAATGTCCCAAAAACATTTGCAACCTGAAAGGGGCATTAACCCGCATCCTAGACCACTGAAATTTCCCAAAATATTTTTGCCATGAAAAATGCATGCTACACCCCTGAAAGTTCAGAAAACACCCCAGAAATGTTGGCAGCTCAAGTAAAGGCCTTAAAATGCATGTTAGGCCTTCAAAAATGTTGAAAACTTTGGAGGCCCAAAAAGGGGTTTACAGGCATCCTAGACCCCCTAAAGTCCAGAAAATGTTTTTGGACCAATATCGGTGTCAGAGAGCTATGAATGTCCCAAAAAAATTTGCAGCCTGAAAGGGGCATTAACCCGCATCCTAGACCACTGAAATTTCCCAAAATATTTTTGGCATGAAAAATGCATGCTACACCCCTGAAAGTTCAGAAAACACCCCAGAAATGTTGCCAGCTCAAAAAAGGCCTTAAAATGCATCTTAGGCCTGCAAAAATGTTGAAAACTTTGAAGACCCAAAAAAGGGGTTTACAGGCATCCTAGACCCCCTAAAGTCCAGAAAATGTTTTTGGACCAAAATCGGTGTCAGAGAGCTCTGAAAGGGGCATTAACCCGCATCCTAGACCACTGAAATTCCCAAACATATTTTTGGCACGAAAAATGCATCCTACACCGCTGAAAGTTCAGAAAATGTTGGCAGCTCAAGAAAAGGCCTTAAAATGCATGTTAGGCCTTCAAAAATGTTGAAATCTTTGGAGGCCCAAAAAAGGGGTTTACAGGCATCCTAGACCCCCTAAAGTCCAGAAAATGTTGTTGGACCAAAATCGGTGTCAGAGAGCTCTGAATGTCCCAAAAACATTTGCAGCCTGAAAGGGGCATTAACCCGCATCCTAGACCACTGAAATTCCCCAAAAAATTTTTGTTTTGAAAAATGCATCCTACACCCCTGCAAGTTCAGAAAATGTTGGCAACTCTAAAAAAGGCCTTAAAATGCATGTTAGGCCTTCAGAAATGTTGAAAACTTTGGAGGCCCAAAAAAGGGATTTACAGGCATCCTAGACCTCCTAAAGTCCAGAAAATGTTGTTGGATCAAAAACGGTGTCAGAGAGCTCTGAATGTCCCAAAAACATTTGCAACCTGAAAGGGGCATTAACCCGCATCCTAGACCACTGAAATTTCCCAAAATATTTTTGCCATGAAAAATGCATGCTACACCCCTGAAAGTTCAGAAAACACCCCAGAAATGTTGGCAGCTCAAGTAAAGGCCTTAAAATGCATGTTAGGCCTTCAAAAATGTTGAAAACTTTGGAGGCCCAAAAAAGGGGTTTACAGGCATCCTAGACCCCCTAAAGTCCAGAAAATGTTGTTGGACCAAAATCGGTGTCAGAGAGCTCTGATTGTCCCCAAAACATTTGCAGCCTGAAAGGGGCATTAACCCGCATCCTAGACCACTGAAATTCCCAAAAATATTTTTGGCATGAAAAATGCATCCTACACCCCTGCAAGTTCAGAAAATGTTGGTAACTCTAAAAAAGGCCTTAAAATGCATGTTAGGCCTTCAAAAATGTTGAAAACTTTGGAGGCCCAAAAATAGGGTTTACAGGCATCCTAGACCTCCTAAAGTCCAGAAAATGTTGTTGGATCAAAAACGGTGTCAGAGAGCTTTGAATGTCCCAAAAACATTTGCAGCCTGAAAGGGGCATTAACCCACATCCTAGACCTCTGAAATTCCAAAAAATATTTTGTGCACGAAAAATTCATACTACACCCCTGAAAGTTCAGAATATGTTAGCAGCCCAAAAAAGGCATTAAAATGCATTTTAGGCCTGCAAAAATTTTGAAAACTTTGGAGGCCCAAAAAAGGGGTTTACAGGCATCCTAGACCCCCTAAAGTCCAGAAAATGTTGTTGGACCAAAAATGGTGTCAGAGAGCTCTGAATGTCCCAAAAACATTTGCAGCCTGAAAGGGGCATTAACACGCATCCTAGACCACTGAAATTTCCCAAAATATTTTTGCCATGAAAAATGCATGCTACACCCCTGAAAGTTCAGAAAACACCCCAGAAATGTTGCCAGCTCAAAAAAGGCCTTAAAATGCATCTTAGGCCTGCAAAAATGTTGAAAACTTTGAAGACCCAAAAAAGGGGTTTACAGGCATCCTAGACCCCCTAAAGTCCAGAAAATGTTTTTGGACCAAAATCGGTGTCAGAGAGCTCTGAAAGGGGCATTAACCCGCATCCTAGACCACTGAAATTCCCAAACATATTTTTGGCACGAAAAATGCATCCTACACCGCTGAAAGTTCAGAAAATGTTGGCAGCTCAAGAAAAGGCCTTAAAATGCATGTTAGGCCTTCAAAAATGTTGAAATCTTTGGAGGCCCAAAAAAGGGGTTTACAGGCATCCTAGACCCCCTAAAGTCCAGAAAATGTTGTTGGACCAAAATCGGTGTCAGAGAGCTCTGAATGTCCCAAAAACATTTGCAGCCTGAAAGGGGCATTAACCCGCATCCTAGACCACTGAAATTCCCAAAAAAATTTTTGTTTTGAAAAATGCATCCTACACCCCTGCAAGTTCAGAAAATGTTGGCAACTCTAAAAAAGGCCTTAAAATGCATGTTAGGCCTTCAGAAATGTTGAAAACTTTGGAGGCCCAAAAAAGGGATTTACAGGCATCCTAGACCTCCTAAAGTCCAGAAAATGTTGTTGGATCAAAAACGGTGTCAGAGAGCTCTGAATGTCCCAAAAACATTTGCAACCTGAAAGGGGCATTAACCCGCATCCTAGACCACTGAAATTTCCCAAAATATTTTTGCCATGAAAAATGCATGCTACACACCTGAAAGTTCAGAAAACACCCCAGAAATGTTGGCAGCTCAAGTAAAGGCCTTAAAATGCATGTTAGGCCTTCAAAAATGTTGAAAACTTTGGAGGCCCAAAAAAGGGGTTTACAGGCATCCTAGACCCCCTAAAGTCCAGAAAATGTTGTTGGACCAAAATCGGTGTCAGAGAGCTCTGATTGTCCCCAAAACATTTGCAGCCTGAAAGGGGCATTAACTCGCATCCTAGACCACTGAAATTCCCAAAAATATTTTTGGCATGAAAAATGCATCCTACACCCCTGCAAGTTCAGAAAATGTTGGTAACTCTAAAAAAGGCCTTAAAATGCATGTTAGGCCTTCAAAAATGTTGAAAACTTTGGAGGCCCAAAAATAGGGTTTACAGGCATCCTAGACCTCCTAAAGTCCAGAAAATGTTGTTGGATCAAAAACGGTGTCAGAGAGCTTTGAATGTCCCAAAAACATTTGCAGCCTGAAAGGGGCATTAACCCACATCCTAGACCTCTGAAATTCCAAAAAATATTTTGTGCACGAAAAATTCATACTACACCCCTGAAAGTTCAGAATATGTTAGCAGCCCAAAAAAGGCATTAAAATGCATTTTAGGCCTGCAAAAATTTAGAAAACTTTGGAGGCCCAAAAAAGGGCATCCTAGACCCCCTAAAGTCCAGAAAATGTTGTTGGACCAAAAATGGTGTCAGAGAGCTCTGAATGTCCCAAAAACATTTGCAGCCTGAAAGGGGCATTAACACGCATCCTAGACCACTGAAATTTCCCAAAATATTTTTGCCATGAAAAATGCATGCTACACCCCTGAAAGTTCAGAAAACACCCCAGAAATGTTGCCAGGTCAAAAGAGGCCTTGAAATGCATCCTAGACCTCTGAAATTCCAAAAAATATTTTGTGCACGAAAAATTCATACTACACCCCTGAAAGTTCAGAATATGTTAGCAGCCCAAAAAAGGCATTAAAATGCATTTTAGGCCTGCAAAAATGTTGAAAACTTTGGAGGCGCAAAATAGGGGTTTACAGGCATCCTAGACCTCCTAAAGTCCAGAAAATGTTGTTGGATCAAAAACGGTGTCAGAGAGCTCTGAATGTCCCAAAAACATTTGCAGCATGAAAGGGTCATTAACCCGCATCCTAGACCTCTAAAATTCCCAAAAATATTTTGTGCACGAAAAATTCATACTACACCCCTGAAAGTTCAGAATATGTTAGCAGCCCAAAGAAGGCCTTAAAATGCATTTTAGGCCTACAAAAATTTAGAAAACTTTGGAGGCCCAAAAAAGGCGTTTACGGGCATCCTAGACCCCCTAAAGTCCAGAAAATGTTGTGGGACCAAAAATAGTGTCAGAGAGCTCTGAATGTCCCAAAAACATTTGCAGCCTGAAAGGGGCATTAACCGGCATCCTTGACCTCTGAAATTCCCAAAAATATTTTTCCACGAAAAATGTATACTACCCCTAAAAGTTCAGAATATGTTAGAAGCCCAAAAAATGCATTCAAATGCATTTTAGGCCTGCAAAAATTTAGAAAACTTTGGAGGCCCAAAAAAGGGGTTTACAGGCATCCTAGACCCCCTAAAGTCCAGAAAATGTTGTTGGACCAACAATGGTGTCAGAGAGCTCTGAATGTCCCAAAAACATTTGCAGCCACTGAAATTCCCAAAAATATTTTTGGCACGAAAAATGCATCCTACACCCCTGCAAGTTGAGAAAATGTTGGTAACTCTAAAAAAGGCCTTAAAATGCATGTTAGGCCTTCAAAAATGTTGAAAACTTTGGAGGCCCAAAAAAGGGATTTACAGGCATCCTAGACCTCCTAAAGTCCAGAAAATGTTGTTGGATCAAAAACGGTGTCAGAGAGCTCTGAATGTCCCAAAAACATTTGCAGCCTGAAAGGGGCATTAACCCACATCCTAGACCTCTGAAATTCCCAAAAATATTTTGTGCACAAAAAATTCATACTACACCCCTGAAAGTTCAGAATATGTTAGCAGCCCAAAAAAGGCATTAAAATGCATTTTAGGCCTGCAAAAATTTAGAAAACTTTGGAGGCCCAAAAAAGGGGTTTACAGGCATCCTAGACCCCCTAAAGTCCAGAAAATGTTGTTGGACCAAAAATGGTGTCAGAGAGCTCTGAATGTCCCAGAAACATTTGCAGCCTGAAAGGGGCATTAACACGCATCCTAGACCACTGAAATTTCCCAAAATAGTTTTGCCATGAAAAATGCATGCTACACCCCTGAAAGTTCAGAAAACACCCCAGAAATGTTGCCAGGTCAAAAAAGGCCTTGAAATGCATCTTAGGCCTGCAAATATGTTGAAAACTTTGGAGACCCAAAAAAGGGGTTTACAGGCATCCTAGACCCCCTAAAGTCCAGAAAATGTTGTTGGACCAAAATTGGTGTTAGAGAGCTCCGAATGTCCCAAAAACATGTGCAACCTGAAAGGGGCATTAACCCGCATCCTAGACCACTGAAATTCCCAAAAATATTTTGGCACTGAAAATGCATCCTACACCCCTGAACGTTCATAAAATGTTGGCAGCTCAAGAAACGGCCTTAAAATGCATGTTAGGCCTTCAAAAATGTTGAAAACTTTGGAGGCGCAAAATAGGGGTTTACAGGCATCCTAGACCCCCTAAAGTCCAGAAAATGTTGTGGGACCAAAAATGGTGTCAGAGAGCTCTGAATGTCCCAAAAACATTTGCAGCCACTGAAATTCCCAAAAATATTTTTGGCACGAAAAATGCATCCTACACCCCTGAAAGTTGAGAAAATGTTGGCAGCTCAAGAAAAGGCCTTAAAACGCATGTTAGGCCTTCAAAAATGTTGAAAACTTTGGAGGCCCAAAAAAGGGGTTTACAGGCATTCTAGACCCCGTAAGGTCCAGAAAATGTTGTTGGACCAAAAACGGTGTCAGAGAGCTCTGAATGTCCCAAAAACATTTGCACCCTGAAAGGGGCATTAACCCGCATCCTAGACCACTGAAATTTCCAAAAATATTTTTGGCATGAAAAATGCATCCTACACCCCTGCAAGTTCAGAAAATGTTGGCAACTCTAAAAAAGGCCTTAAAATGCATGTTAGGCCTTCAAAAATGTTGAAAACTTTGGAGACCCAAAAAAGGGATTTACAGGCATCCTAGACCCCCTAAAGTCCAGAAAATGTTGTTGGATCAAAAACGGTGTCAGAGAGCTCTGAATGTCCCAAAAACATTTGCAGCTTGAAAGGGGCATTAACCCGCATCCTAGACCACTGAAATTCCCAAAAATATTTTTGCCACTAAAAATGCATCCTACACTCCTGAAAGTTCAGAAAATATTGGCAGCTCAAGAAAACGCCTTAAAATGCATGTTAGGCCTTCAAAAATGTTGAAAACTTTGGAGGCGCAAAATAGGGGTTTACAGGCATCCTAGACTTCCTAAAGTCCAGAAAATGTTGTTGGATCAAAAACGGTGTCAGAGAGCTCTGAATGTCCCAAAAACATTTGCAGCCTGAAAGGGGCATTAACCCACATCCTAGACCTCTGAAATTCCCAAAAATATTTTGTGCACGAAAAATTCATACTACACCCCTGAAAGTTCAGAATATGTTAGCAGCCCAAAAAAGGCATTAAAATGCATTTTAGGCCTGCAAAAATGTTGAAAACTTTGGAGGCGCAAAATAGGGGTTTACAGGCATCCTAGACCCCCTAAAGTCAAGAAAATGTTGTTGGACCAAAAATGGTGTCAGAGAGCTCTGAATGTCCCAAAAACATTTGCAGCCTGAAAGGGGCATTAACCCGCATTCTAGACCACTGAAATTTCCCAAAATATTTTTGCCATGAAAAATGCATGCTACACCCCTGAAAGTTCAGAAAACACCCCAGAAATGTTGCCAGGTCAAAAAAGGCCTTGAAATGCATCCTAGACCTCTGAAATTCCAAAAAATATTTTGTGCACGAAAAATTCATACTACACCCCTGAAAGTTCAGAATATGTTAGCAGCCCAAAAAAGGCATTAAAATGCATTTTAGGCCTGCAAAAATTTAGAAAACTTTGGAGGCGCAAAATAGGGGTTTACAGGCATCCTAGACCTCCTAAAGTCCAGAAAATGTTGTTGGATCAAAAACGGTGTCAGAGAGCTCTGAATGTCCCAAAAACATTTGCAGCCTGAAAGGGTCATTAACCCGCATCCTAGACCTCTAAAATTCCCAAAAATATTTTGTGCATGAAAAATGCATCCTACACCCCTGCAAGTTCAGAAAATGTTGGCAGCTCAAGAAAAGGCCTAAAAATGCATTTTAGGCCTATACAAATTTAGAAAACTTTGGAGGCCCAAAAAAGGGGTTTACAGGCATCCTAGACCCCCTAAAGTCCAGAAAATGTTGTTGGATCAAAATCGGTGTCAGAGAGCTCTGATTGTCCCCAAAACATTTGCAGCCTGAAAGGGGCATTAACCCGCATCCTAGACCACTGAAATTCCCAAAAATATTTTTGGCATGAAAAATGCATCCTACACCCCTGCAAGTTCAGAAAATGTTGACAGCTCAAGAAAAGGCCTTAAAATGCATGTTAGGCCTTCAAAAATGTTGAAAACTTTGGAGGCACAAAATAGGGGTTTACAGGCATCCTAGACCTCCTAAAGTCCAGAAAATGTTGTTGGATCAAAAACGGTGTCAGAGAGCTCTGAATGTCCCAAAAACATTTGCAGCCTGAAAGGGGCATTAACCCACATCTAGACCTCTGAAATTCCAAAAAATATTTTGTGCACGAAAAATTCATACTACACCCCTGAAAGTTCAGAATATGTTAGCAGCCCAAAAAAGGCATTAAAATGCATTTTAGGCCTGCAAAAATTTAGAAAACTTTGGAGGCCCAAAAAAGGGGTTTACAGGCATCCTAGACCCCCTAAAGTCCAGAAAATGTTGTTGGATCAAAATCGGTGTCAGAGAGCTCTGATTGTCCCCAAAACATTTGCAGCCTGAAAGGGGCATTAACCCGCATCCTAGACCACTGAAATTCCCAAAAATATTTTTGGCATGAAAAATGCATCCTACACCCCTGAAAGTTGAGAAAATGTTGGCAGCTCAAGTAAAGGCCTTAAAATGCATGTTAGGCCTTCAAAAATGTTGAAAACTTTGGAGGCCCAAAAAAGGGGTTTACAGGCATCCTAGACCCCCTAAAGTCCAGAAAATATTGTTGGAACAAAAATGGTGTCAGAGAGCTCTGAATGTCCCAAAAACATTTGCAGCCTGAAAGGGGCATTAACCCGCATCCTAGAACTCTGAAATTCCCAAAAATATTTTTGGCACGAAAAATGCATCCTACACCCCTGAAAGTTGAGAAAATGTTGGCAGCTCAAGTAAAGGCCTTAAAATGCATGTTAGGCCTTCAAAAATGTTGAAAACTTTGGAGGCCCAAAAAAGGGGTTTACAGGCATCCTAGACCCCCTAAAGTCCAGAAAATGTTGTTGGACCAAAATCGGTGTCAGAGAGCTCTGATTGTCCCCAAAACATTTGCAGCCTGAAAGGGGCATTAACCCGCATCCTAGACCACTGAAATTCCCAAAAATATTTTGTGCACGAAAAATGCATCCTATACCCCTGAAACTCAGAATATGTTAGCAGCCCAAAGAAGGCCTTAAAATGCATTTTAGGCCTATACAAATTTAGAAAACTTTGGAGGCCCAAAAAAGGGGTTTACAGGCATCCTAGACCCCCTAAAGTCCAGAAAATGTTGTGGGACCAAAAATGGTGTCAGAGAGCTCTGAATGTCCCAAAAACATTTGCAGCCACTGAAATTCCCAAAAAATATTTTTGGCACGAAAAATGCATCCTACACCCCTGAAAGTTGAGAAAATGTTGGCAGCTCAAGTAAAGGCCTTAAAATGCATGTTAGGCCTTCAAAAATGTTGAAAACTTTGGAGGCGCAAAATAGGGGTTTACAGGCATCCTAGACCCCCTAAAGTCCAGAAAATGTTGTTGGACCAAAAATGGTGTCAGAGAGCTTTGAATGTCCCAAAATCATTTGCAGCCTGAAAGGGGCATTAACCCGCATCCTATACCTCTGAAATTCCCAAAAAAAAATATTTTTTGCACGAAAAATTCATACTACACCCCTGAAAGTTCAGAATATGTTAGCAGCCCAAAGAAGGCCTTAAAATGCATTTTAGGCCTACAAAAATTTAGAAAACTTTGGAGGCCCAAAAAAGGGGTTTACAGGCATCCTAGACCCCCTAAAGTCCAGAAAATGTTGTGGGACCAAAAATGGTGTCAGAGAGCTCTGAATGTCCCAAAAACATTTGCAGCCTGAAAGGGGCATTACCCACATCCTAGACCTCTGAAATTCCCAAAAATATTTTGTGCACGAAAAATTCATACTACACCCCTGAAAGTTCAGAATATGTTAGCAGCCCAAAAAAGGCATTAAAATGCATTTTAGGCCTGCAAAAATTTAGAAAACTTTGGAGGCCCAAAAAAGGGGTTTACAGGCATCCTAGACCCCCTAAAGTCCAGAAAATGTTGTTGGACCAAAAATGGTGTCAGAGAGCTCTGAATGTCCCAAAAACATTTGCAGCCTGAAAGGGGCATTAACACGCATCCTAGACCACTGAAATTTCCCAAAATATTTTTGCCATGAAAAATGCATGCTACACCCCTGAAAGTTCAGAAAACACCCCAGAAATGTTGCCAGGTCAAAAAAGGCCTTGAAATGCATCTTAGGCCTGCAAAAATGTTGATAACTTTGGAGACCCAAAAAAGGGGTTTACAGGCATCCTAGACCCCCTAAAGTCCAGAAAATGTTGTTGGACCAAAATCGGTGTCAGAGAGCTCCGAATGTCCCAAAAACATTTGCAGCCTGAAAGGGGCATTAACCCACATCCTAGACCTCTGAAATTCCCAAAAATATTTTGTGCACGAAAAATTCATACTACACCCTTGAAAGTTCAGAATATGTTAGCAGCCCAAAAAAGGCATTAAAATGCATTTTAGGCCTGCAAAAATTTAGAAAACTTTGGAGGCCCAAAAAAGGGGTTTACAGGCATCCTAGACCCCTTCAGGTCCAGAAAATGTTGTTGGATCAAAAACGGTGTCAGAGAGCTCTGAATGTCCCAAAAACATTTGCAACCTGAAAGGGGCATTAACCCGCATCCTAGAACACTGAAATTTCCCAAAATATTTTTGCCATGAAAAATGCATGCTACACCCCTGAAAGTTCAGAAAACACCCCAGAAATGTTGGCAGCTCAAGTAAAGGCCTTAAAATGCATGTTAGGCCTTCAAAAATGTTGAAAACTTTGGAGGCCCAAAAAGGGGTTTACAGGCATCCTAGACCCCCTAAAGTCCAGAAAATGTTTTTGGACCAATATCGGTGTCAGAGAGCTATGAATGTCCCAAAAAAATTTGCAGCCTGAAAGGGGCATTAACCCGCATCCTAGACCACTGAAATTTCCCAAAATATTTTTGGCATGAAAAATGCATGCTACACCCCTGAAAGTTCAGAAAACACCCCAGAAATGTTGCCAGCTCAAAAAAGGCCTTAAAATGCATCTTAGGCCTGCAAAAATGTTGAAAACTTTGAAGACCCAAAAAAGGGGTTTACAGGCATCCTAGACCCCCTAAAGTCCAGAAAATGTTTTTGGACCAAAATCGGTGTCAGAGAGCTCTGAAAGGGGCATTAACCCGCATCCTAGACCACTGAAATTCCCAAACATATTTTTGGCACGAAAAATGCATCCTACACCGCTGAAAGTTCAGAAAATGTTGGCAGCTCAAGAAAAGGCCTTAAAATGCATGTTAGGCCTTCAAAAATGTTGAAATCTTTGGAGGCCCAAAAAAGGGGTTTACAGGCATCCTAGACCCCCTAAAGTCCAGAAAATGTTGTTGGACCAAAATCGGTGTCAGAGAGCTCTGAATGTCCCAAAAACATTTGCAGCCTGAAAGGGGCATTAACCCGCATCCTAGACCACTGAAATTCCCCAAAAAATTTTTGTTTTGAAAAATGCATCCTACACCCCTGCAAGTTCAGAAAATGTTGGCAACTCTAAAAAAGGCCTTAAAATGCATGTTAGGCCTTCAGAAATGTTGAAAACTTTGGAGGCCCAAAAAAGGGATTTACAGGCATCCTAGACCTCCTAAAGTCCAGAAAATGTTGTTGGATCAAAAACGGTGTCAGAGAGCTCTGAATGTCCCAAAAACATTTGCAACCTGAAAGGGGCATTAACCCGCATCCTAGACCACTGAAATTTCCCAAAATATTTTTGCCATGAAAAATGCATGCTACACACCTGAAAGTTCAGAAAACACCCCAGAAATGTTGGCAGCTCAAGTAAAGGCCTTAAAATGCATGTTAGGCCTTCAAAAATGTTGAAAACTTTGGAGGCCCAAAAAAGGGGTTTACAGGCATCCTAGACCCCCTAAAGTCCAGAAAATGTTGTTGGACCAAAATCGGTGTCAGAGAGCTCTGATTGTCCCCAAAACATTTGCAGCCTGAAAGGGGCATTAACCCGCATCCTAGACCACTGAAATTCCCAAAAATATTTTTGGCATGAAAAATGCATCCTACACCCCTGCAAGTTCAGAAAATGTTGGTAACTCTAAAAAAGGCCTTAAAATGCATGTTAGGCCTTCAAAAATGTTGAAAACTTTGGAGGCCCAAAAATAGGGTTTACAGGCATCCTAGACCTCCTAAAGTCCAGAAAATGCTGTTGGATCAAAAACGGTGTCAGAGAGCTTTGAATGTCCCAAAAACATTTGCAGCCTGAAAGGGGCATTAACCCACATCCTAGACCTCTGAAATTCCAAAAAATATTTTGTGCACGAAAAATTCATACTACACCCCTGAAAGTTCAGAATATGTTAGCAGCCCAAAAAAGGCATTAAAATGCATTTTAGGCCTGCAAAAATTTAGAAAACTTTGGAGGCCCAAAAAAGGGGTTTACAGGCATCCTAGACCCCCTAAAGTCCAGAAAATGTTGTTGGACCAAAAATGGTGTCAGAGAGCTCTGAATGTCCCAAAAACATTTGCAGCCTGAAAGGGGCATTAACACGCATCCTAGACCACTGAAATTTCCCAAAATATTTTTGCCATGAAAAATGCATGCTACACCCCTGAAAGTTCAGAAAACACCCCAGAAATGTTGCCAGGTCAAAAAAGGCCTTGAAATGCATCCTAGACCTCTGAAATTCCAAAAAATATTTTGTGCACGAAAAATTCATACTACACCCCTGAAAGTTCAGAATATGTTAGCAGCCCAAAAAAGGCATTAAAATGCATTTTAGGCCTGCAAAAATGTTGAAAACTTTGGAGGCGCAAAATAGGGGTTTACAGGCATCCTAGACCTCCTAAAGTCCAGAAAATGTTGTTGGATCAAAAACGGTGTCAGAGAGCTCTGAATGTCCCAAAAACATTTGCAGCATGAAAGGGTCATTAACCCGCATCCTAGACCTCTAAAATTCCCAAAAATATTTTGTGCACGAAAAATTCATACTACACCCCTGAAAGTTCAGAATATGTTAGCAGCCCAAAGAAGGCCTTAAAATGCATTTTAGGCCTACAAAAATTTAGAAAACTTTGGAGGCCCAAAAAAGGCGTTTACGGGCATCCTAGACCCCCTAAAGTCCAGAAAATGTTGTGGGACCAAAAATAGTGTCAGAGAGCTCTGAATGTCCCAAAAACATTTGCAGCCTGAAAGGGGCATTAACCGGCATCCTTGACCTCTGAAATTCCCAAAAATATTTTTCCACGAAAAATGTATACTACCCCTAAAAGTTCAGAATATGTTAGAAGCCCAAAAAATGCATTCAAATGCATTTTAGGCCTGCAAAAATTTAGAAAACTTTGGAGGCCCAAAAAAGGGGTTTACAGGCATCCTAGACCCCCTAAAGTCCAGAAAATGTTGTTGGACCAACAATGGTGTCAGAGAGCTCTGAATGTCCCAAAAACATTTGCAGCCACTGAAATTCCCAAAAATATTTTTGGCACGAAAAATGCATCCTACACCCCTGCAAGTTGAGAAAATGTTGGTAACTCTAAAAAAGGCCTTAAAATGCATGTTAGGCCTTCAAAAATGTAGAAAACTTTGGAGGCCCAAAAAAGGGATTTACAGGCATCCTAGACCTCCTAAAGTCCAGAAAATGTTGTTGGATCAAAAACGGTGTCAGAGAGCTCTGAATGTCCCAAAAACATTTGCAGCCTGAAAGGGGCATTAACCCACATCCTAGACCTCTGAAATTCCCAAAAATATTTTGTGCACAAAAAATTCATACTACACCCCTGAAAGTTCAGAATATGTTAGCAGCCCAAAAAAGGCATTAAAATGCATTTTAGGCCTGCAAAAATTTAGAAAACTTTGGAGGCCCAAAAAAGGGGTTTACAGGCATCCTAGACCCCCTAAAATCCAGAAAATGTTGTTGGACCAAAAATGGTGTCAGAGAGCTCTGAATGTCCCAGAAACATTTGCAGCCTGAAAGGGGCATTAACACGCATCCTAGACCACTGAAATTTCCCAAAATAGTTTTGCCATGAAAAATGCATGCTACACCCCTGAAAGTTCAGAAAACAACCCAGAAATGTTGCCAGGTCAAAAAAGGCCTTGAAATGCATCTTAGGCCTGCAAATATGTTGAAAACTTTGGAGACCCAAAAAAGGGGTTTACAGGCATCCTAGACCCCCTAAAGTCCAGAAAATGTTGTTGGACCAAAATTGGTGTTAGAGAGCTCCGAATGTCCCAAAAAACATGTGCAACCTGAAAGGGGCATTAACCCGCATCCTAGACCACTGAAATTCCCAAAAATATTTTGGCACTGAAAATGCATCCTACACCCCTGAACGTTCATAAAATGTTGGCAGCTCAAGAAAAGGCCTTAAAATGCATGTTAGGCCTTCAAAAATGTTGAAAACTTTGGAGGCGCAAAATAGGGGTTTACAGGCATCCTAGACCCCCTAAAGTCCAGAAAATGTTGTGGGACCAAAAATGGTGTCAGAGAGCTCTGAATGTCCCAAAAACATTTGCAGCCACTGAAATTCCCAAAAATATTTTTGGCACGAAAAATGCATCCTACACCCCTGAAAGTTGAGAAAATGTTGGCAGCTCAAGAAAAGGCCTTAAAACGCATGTTAGGCCTTCAAAAATGTTGAAAACTTTGGAGGCCCAAAAAAGGGGTTTACAGGCATTCTAGACCCCGTAAGGTCCAGAAAATGTTGTTGGACCAAAAACGGTGTCAGAGAGCTCTGAATGTCCCAAAAACATTTGCACCCTGAAAGGGGCATTAACCCGCATCCTAGACCACTGAAATTTCCAAAAATATTTTTGGCATGAAAAATGCATCCTACACCCCTGCAAGTTCAGAAAATGTTGGCAACTCTAAAAAAGGCCTTAAAATGCATGTTAGGCCTTCAAAAATGTTGAAAACTTTGGAGACCCAAAAAAGGGATTTACAGGCATCCTAGACCCCCTAAAGTCCAGAAAATGTTGTTGGATCAAATACGGTGTCAGAGAGCTCTGAATGTCCCAAAAACATGTGCAGCTTGAAAGGGGCATTAACCCGCATCCTAGACCACTGAAATTCCCAAAAATATTTTTGCCACTAAAAATGCATCCTACACTCCTGAAAGTTCAGAAAATATTGGCAGCTCAAGAAAACGCCTTAAAATGCATTTTAGGCCTGCAAAAATGTTGAAAACTTTGGAGGCGCAAAATAGGGGTTTACAGGCATCCTAGACCCCCTAAAGTCAAGAAAATGTTGTTGGACCAAAAATGGTGTCAGAGAGCTCTGAATGTCCCAAAAACATTTGCAGCCTGAAAGGGGCATTAACCCGCATCCTAGACCACTGAAATTTCCCAAAATATTTTTGCCATGAAAAATGCATGCTACACCCCTGAAAGTTCAGAAAACACCCCAGAAATGTTGCCAGGTCAAAAAAGGCCTTGAAATGCATCCTAGACCTCTGAAATTCCAAAAAATATTTTGTGCACGAAAAATTCATACTACACCCCTGAAAGTTCAGAATATGTTGGCAGCTCAAGAAAAGGCCTTAAAATGCATGTTAGGCCTTCAAAAATGTTGAAAACTTTGGAGGCGCAAAATAGGGGTTTACAGGCATCCTAGACCTCCTAAAGTCCAGAAAATGTTGTTGGATCAAAAACGGTGTCAGAAAGCTCTGAATGTCCCAAAAACATGTGCAGCCTGAAAGGGGCATTAACCCGCATCCTAGACCTCTGAAATTCCCAAAAATATTTTGTGCACGAAAAATGCATCCTATACCCCTGAAACTCAGAATATGTTAGCAGCCCAAAGAAGGCCTTAAAATGCATTTTAGGCCTATACAAATTTAGAAAACTTTGGAGGCCCAAAAAAGGGGTTTACAGGCATCCTAGACCCCCTAAAGTCCAGAAAATGTTGTGGGACCAAAAATGGTGTCAGAGAGCTCTGAATGTCCCAAAAACATTTGCAGCCACTGAAATTCCCAAAAAATATTTTTGGCACGAAAAATGCATCCTACACCCCTGAAAGTTGAGAAAATGTTGGCAGCTCAAGTAAAGGCCTTAAAATGCATGTTAGGCCTTCAAAAATGTTGAAAACTTTGGAGGCGCAAAATAGGGGTTTACAGGCATCCTAGACCCCCTAAAGTCCAGAAAATGTTGTTGGACCAAAAATGGTGTCAGAGAGCTTTGAATGTCCCAAAATCATTTGCAGCCTGAAAGGGGCATTAACCCGCATCCTATACCTCTGAAATTCCCAAAAAAAAATATTTTTTGCACGAAAAATTCATACTACACCCCTGAAAGTTCAGAATATGTTAGCAGCCCAAAGAAGGCCTTAAAATGCATTTTAGGCCTACAAAAATTTAGAAAACTTTGGAGGCCAAAAAAAGGCGTTTACAGGCATCCTAGACCCCCTAAAGTCCAGAAAATGTTGTGGGACCAAAAATGGTGTCAGAGAGCTCTGAATGTCCCAAAAACATTTGCAGCCTGAAAGGGGCATTACCCACATCCTAGACCTCTGAAATTCCCAAAAATATTTTGTGCACGAAAAATTCATACTACACCCCTGAAAGTTCAGAATATGTTAGCAGCCCAAAAAAGGCATTAAAATGCATTTTAGGCCTGCAAAAATTTAGAAAACTTTGGAGGCCCAAAAAAGGGGTTTACAGGCATCCTAGACCCCCTAAAGTCCAGAAAATGTTGTTGGACCAAAAATGGTGTCAGAGAGCTCTGAATGTCCCAAAAACATTTGCAGCCTGAAAGGGGCATTAACACGCATCCTAGACCACTGAAATTTCCCAAAATATTTTTGCCATGAAAAATGCATGCTACACCCCTGAAAGTTCAGAAAACACCCCAGAAATGTTGCCAGGTCAAAAAAGGCCTTGAAATGCATCTTAGGCCTGCAAAAATGTTGATAACTTTGGAGGCCCAAAAAAGGGGTTTACAGGCATCCTAGACCCCCTAAAGTCCAGAAAATGTTGTTGGACCAAAAATGGTGTCAGAGAGCTCTGAATGTCCCAAAAACATTTGCAGCCTGAAAGGGGCATTAACACGCATCCTAGACCACTGAAATTTCCCAAAATATTTTTGCCATGAAAAATGCATGCTACACCCCTGAAAGTTCAGAAAACACCCCAGAAATGTTGCCAGGTCAAAAAAGGCCTTGAAATGCATCTTAGGCCTGCAAAAATGTTGATAACTTTGGAGACCCAAAAAAGGGGTTTACAGGCATCCTAGACCCCCTAAAGTCCAGAAAATGTTGTTGGACCAAAATCGGTGTCAGAGAGCTCCGAATGTCCCAAAAACATTTGCAGCCTGAAAGGGGCATTAACCCACATCCTAGACCTCTGAAATTCCCAAAAATATTTTGTGCACGAAAAATTCATACTACACCCTTGAAAGTTCAGAATATGTTAGCAGCCCAAAAAAGGCATTAAAATGCATTTTAGGCCTGCAAAAATTTAGAAAACTTTGGAGGCCCAAAAAAGGGGTTTACAGGCATCCTAGACCCCTTCAGGTCCAGAAAATGTTGTTGGATCAAAAATGGTGTCAGAGAGCTCTGAATGTCCCAAAAACATTTGCAACCTGAAAGGGGCATTAACCCGCATCCTAGAACACTGAAATTTCCCAAAATATTTTTGCCATGAAAAATGCATGCTACACCCCTGAAAGTTCAGAAAACACCCCAGAAATGTTGGCAGCTCAAGTAAAGGCCTTAAAATGCATGTTAGGCCTTCAAAAATGTTGAAAACTTTGGAGGCCCAAAAAGGGGTTTACAGGCATCCTAGACCCCCTAAAGTCCAGAAAATGTTTTTGGACCAATATCGGTGTCAGAGAGCTATGAATGTCCCAAAAAAATTTGCAGCCTGAAAGGGGCATTAACCCGCATCCTAGACCACTGAAATTTCCCAAAATATTTTTGGCATGAAAAATGCATGCTACACCCCTGAAAGTTCAGAAAACACCCCAGAAATGTTGCCAGCTCAAAAAAGGCCTTAAAATGCATCTTAGGCCTGCAAAAATGTTGAAAACTTTGAAGACCCAAAAAAGGGGTTTACAGGCATCCTAGACCCCCTAAAGTCCAGAAAATGTTTTTGGACCAAAATCGGTGTCAGAGAGCTCTGAAAGGGGCATTAACCCGCATCCTAGACCACTGAAATTCCCAAACATATTTTTGGCACGAAAAATGCATCCTACACCGCTGAAAGTTCAGAAAATGTTGGCAGCTCAAGAAAAGGCCTTAAAATGCATGTTAGGCCTTCAAAAATGTTGAAATCTTTGGAGGCCCAAAAAAGGGGTTTACAGGCATCCTAGACCCCCTAAAGTCCAGAAAATGTTGTTGGACCAAAATCGGTGTCAGAGAGCTCTGAATGTCCCAAAAACATTTGCAGCCTGAAAGGGGCATTAACCCGCATCCTAGACCACTGAAATTCCCCAAAAAATTTTTGTTTTGAAAAATGCATCCTACACCCCTGCAAGTTCAGAAAATGTTGGCAACTCTAAAAAAGGCCTTAAAATGCATGTTAGGCCTTCAGAAATGTTGAAAACTTTGGAGGCCCAAAAAAGGGATTTACAGGCATCCTAGACCTCCTAAAGTCCAGAAAATGTTGTTGGATCAAAAACGGTGTCAGAGAGCTCTGAATGTCCCAAAAACATTTGCAACCTGAAAGGGGCATTAACCCGCATCCTAGACCACTGAAATTTCCCAAAATATTTTTGCCATGAAAAATGCATGCTACACACCTGAAAGTTCAGAAAACACCCCAGAAATGTTGGCAGCTCAAGTAAAGGCCTTAAAATGCATGTTAGGCCTTCAAAAATGTTGAAAACTTTGGAGGCCCAAAAAAGGGGTTTACAGGCATCCTAGACCCCCTAAAGTCCAGAAAATGTTGTTGGACCAAAATCGGTGTCAGAGAGCTCTGATTGTCCCCAAAACATTTGCAGCCTGAAAGGGGCATTAACCCGCATCCTAGACCACTGAAATTCCCAAAAATATTTTTGGCATGAAAAATGCATCCTACACCCCTGCAAGTTCAGAAAATGTTGGTAACTCTAAAAAAGGCCTTAAAATGCATGTTAGGCCTTCAAAAATGTTGAAAACTTTGGAGGCCCAAAAATAGGGTTTACAGGCATCCTAGACCTCCTAAAGTCCAGAAAATGCTGTTGGATCAAAAACGGTGTCAGAGAGCTTTGAATGTCCCAAAAACATTTGCAGCCTGAAAGGGGCATTAACCCACATCCTAGACCTCTGAAATTCCAAAAAATATTTTGTGCACGAAAAATTCATACTACACCCCTGAAAGTTCAGAATATGTTAGCAGCCCAAAAAAGGCATTAAAATGCATTTTAGGCCTGCAAAAATTTAGAAAACTTTGGAGGCCCAAAAAAGGGGTTTACAGGCATCCTAGACCCCCTAAAGTCCAGAAAATGTTGTTGGACCAAAAATGGTGTCAGAGAGCTCTGAATGTCCCAAAAACATTTGCAGCCTGAAAGGGGCATTAACACGCATCCTAGACCACTGAAATTTCCCAAAATATTTTTGCCATGAAAAATGCATGCTACACCCCTGAAAGTTCAGAAAACACCCCAGAAATGTTGCCAGGTCAAAAAAGGCCTTGAAATGCATCCTAGACCTCTGAAATTCCAAAAAATATTTTGTGCACGAAAAATTCATACTACACCCCTGAAAGTTCAGAATATGTTAGCAGCCCAAAAAAGGCATTAAAATGCATTTTAGGCCTGCAAAAATGTTGAAAACTTTGGAGGCGCAAAATAGGGGTTTACAGGCATCCTAGACCTCCTAAAGTCCAGAAAATGTTGTTGGATCAAAAACGGTGTCAGAGAGCTCTGAATGTCCCAAAAACATTTGCAGCATGAAAGGGTCATTAACCCGCATCCTAGACCTCTAAAATTCCCAAAAATATTTTGTGCACGAAAAATTCATACTACACCCCTGAAAGTTCAGAATATGTTAGCAGCCCAAAGAAGGCCTTAAAATGCATTTTAGGCCTACAAAAATTTAGAAAACTTTGGAGGCCCAAAAAAGGCGTTTACGGGCATCCTAGACCCCCTAAAGTCCAGAAAATGTTGTGGGACCAAAAATAGTGTCAGAGAGCTCTGAATGTCCCAAAAACATTTGCAGCCTGAAAGGGGCATTAACCGGCATCCTTGACCTCTGAAATTCCCAAAAATATTTTTCCACGAAAAATGTATACTACCCCTAAAAGTTCAGAATATGTTAGAAGCCCAAAAAATGCATTCAAATGCATTTTAGGCCTGCAAAAATTTAGAAAACTTTGGAGGCCCAAAAAAGGGGTTTACAGGCATCCTAGACCCCCTAAAGTCCAGAAAATGTTGTTGGACCAACAATGGTGTCAGAGAGCTCTGAATGTCCCAAAAACATTTGCAGCCACTGAAATTCCCAAAAATATTTTTGGCACGAAAAATGCATCCTACACCCCTGCAAGTTGAGAAAATGTTGGTAACTCTAAAAAAGGCCTTAAAATGCATGTTAGGCCTTCAAAAATGTAGAAAACTTTGGAGGCCCAAAAAAGGGATTTACAGGCATCCTAGACCTCCTAAAGTCCAGAAAATGTTGTTGGATCAAAAACGGTGTCAGAGAGCTCTGAATGTCCCAAAAACATTTGCAGCCTGAAAGGGGCATTAACCCACATCCTAGACCTCTGAAATTCCCAAAAATATTTTGTGCACAAAAAATTCATACTACACCCCTGAAAGTTCAGAATATGTTAGCAGCCCAAAAAAGGCATTAAAATGCATTTTAGGCCTGCAAAAATTTAGAAAACTTTGGAGGCCCAAAAAAGGGGTTTACAGGCATCCTAGACCCCCTAAAATCCAGAAAATGTTGTTGGACCAAAAATGGTGTCAGAGAGCTCTGAATGTCCCAGAAACATTTGCAGCCTGAAAGGGGCATTAACACGCATCCTAGACCACTGAAATTTCCCAAAATAGTTTTGCCATGAAAAATGCATGCTACACCCCTGAAAGTTCAGAAAACAACCCAGAAATGTTGCCAGGTCAAAAAAGGCCTTGAAATGCATCTTAGGCCTGCAAATATGTTGAAAACTTTGGAGACCCAAAAAAGGGGTTTACAGGCATCCTAGACCCCCTAAAGTCCAGAAAATGTTGTTGGACCAAAATTGGTGTTAGAGAGCTCCGAATGTCCCAAAAAACATGTGCAACCTGAAAGGGGCATTAACCCGCATCCTAGACCACTGAAATTCCCAAAAATATTTTGGCACTGAAAATGCATCCTACACCCCTGAACGTTCATAAAATGTTGGCAGCTCAAGAAAAGGCCTTAAAATGCATGTTAGGCCTTCAAAAATGTTGAAAACTTTGGAGGCGCAAAATAGGGGTTTACAGGCATCCTAGACCCCCTAAAGTCCAGAAAATGTTGTGGGACCAAAAATGGTGTCAGAGAGCTCTGAATGTCCCAAAAACATTTGCAGCCACTGAAATTCCCAAAAATATTTTTGGCACGAAAAATGCATCCTACACCCCTGAAAGTTGAGAAAATGTTGGCAGCTCAAGAAAAGGCCTTAAAACGCATGTTAGGCCTTCAAAAATGTTGAAAACTTTGGAGGCCCAAAAAAGGGGTTTACAGGCATTCTAGACCCCGTAAGGTCCAGAAAATGTTGTTGGACCAAAAACGGTGTCAGAGAGCTCTGAATGTCCCAAAAACATTTGCACCCTGAAAGGGGCATTAACCCGCATCCTAGACCACTGAAATTTCCAAAAATATTTTTGGCATGAAAAATGCATCCTACACCCCTGCAAGTTCAGAAAATGTTGGCAACTCTAAAAAAGGCCTTAAAATGCATGTTAGGCCTTCAAAAATGTTGAAAACTTTGGAGACCCAAAAAAGGGATTTACAGGCATCCTAGACCCCCTAAAGTCCAGAAAATGTTGTTGGATCAAATACGGTGTCAGAGAGCTCTGAATGTCCCAAAAACATGTGCAGCTTGAAAGGGGCATTAACCCGCATCCTAGACCACTGAAATTCCCAAAAATATTTTTGCCACTAAAAATGCATCCTACACTCCTGAAAGTTCAGAAAATATTGGCAGCTCAAGAAAACGCCTTAAAATGCATTTTAGGCCTGCAAAAATGTTGAAAACTTTGGAGGCGCAAAATAGGGGTTTACAGGCATCCTAGACCCCCTAAAGTCAAGAAAATGTTGTTGGACCAAAAATGGTGTCAGAGAGCTCTGAATGTCCCAAAAACATTTGCAGCCTGAAAGGGGCATTAACCCGCATCCTAGACCACTGAAATTTCCCAAAATATTTTTGCCATGAAAAATGCATGCTACACCCCTGAAAGTTCAGAAAACACCCCAGAAATGTTGCCAGGTCAAAAAAGGCCTTGAAATGCATCCTAGACCTCTGAAATTCCAAAAAATATTTTGTGCACGAAAAATTCATACTACACCCCTGAAAGTTCAGAATATGTTGGCAGCTCAAGAAAAGGCCTTAAAATGCATGTTAGGCCTTCAAAAATGTTGAAAACTTTGGAGGCGCAAAATAGGGGTTTACAGGCATCCTAGACCTCCTAAAGTCCAGAAAATGTTGTTGGATCAAAAACGGTGTCAGAAAGCTCTGAATGTCCCAAAAACATGTGCAGCCTGAAAGGGGCATTAACCCGCATCCTAGACCTCTGAAATTCCCAAAAATATTTTGTGCACGAAAAATGCATCCTATACCCCTGAAACTCAGAATATGTTAGCAGCCCAAAGAAGGCCTTAAAATGCATTTTAGGCCTATACAAATTTAGAAAACTTTGGAGGCCCAAAAAAGGGGTTTACAGGCATCCTAGACCCCCTAAAGTCCAGAAAATGTTGTGGGACCAAAAATGGTGTCAGAGAGCTCTGAATGTCCCAAAAACATTTGCAGCCACTGAAATTCCCAAAAAATATTTTTGGCACGAAAAATGCATCCTACACCCCTGAAAGTTGAGAAAATGTTGGCAGCTCAAGTAAAGGCCTTAAAATGCATGTTAGGCCTTCAAAAATGTTGAAAACTTTGGAGGCGCAAAATAGGGGTTTACAGGCATCCTAGACCCCCTAAAGTCCAGAAAATGTTGTTGGACCAAAAATGGTGTCAGAGAGCTTTGAATGTCCCAAAATCATTTGCAGCCTGAAAGGGGCATTAACCCGCATCCTATACCTCTGAAATTCCCAAAAAAAAATATTTTTTGCACGAAAAATTCATACTACACCCCTGAAAGTTCAGAATATGTTAGCAGCCCAAAGAAGGCCTTAAAATGCATTTTAGGCCTACAAAAATTTAGAAAACTTTGGAGGCCAAAAAAAGGCGTTTACAGGCATCCTAGACCCCCTAAAGTCCAGAAAATGTTGTGGGACCAAAAATGGTGTCAGAGAGCTCTGAATGTCCCAAAAACATTTGCAGCCTGAAAGGGGCATTACCCACATCCTAGACCTCTGAAATTCCCAAAAATATTTTGTGCACGAAAAATTCATACTACACCCCTGAAAGTTCAGAATATGTTAGCAGCCCAAAAAAGGCATTAAAATGCATTTTAGGCCTGCAAAAATTTAGAAAACTTTGGAGGCCCAAAAAAGGGGTTTACAGGCATCCTAGACCCCCTAAAGTCCAGAAAATGTTGTTGGACCAAAAATGGTGTCAGAGAGCTCTGAATGTCCCAAAAACATTTGCAGCCTGAAAGGGGCATTAACACGCATCCTAGACCACTGAAATTTCCCAAAATATTTTTGCCATGAAAAATGCATGCTACACCCCTGAAAGTTCAGAAAACACCCCAGAAATGTTGCCAGGTCAAAAAAGGCCTTGAAATGCATCTTAGGCCTGCAAAAATGTTGATAACTTTGGAGACCCAAAAAAGGGGTTTACAGGCATCCTAGACCCCCTAAAGTCCAGAAAATGTTGTTGGACCAAAATCGGTGTCAGAGAGCTCCGAATGTCCCAAAAACATGTGCAACCTGAAAGGGGCATTAACCCGCATCCTAGACCACTGAAATTCCCAAAAATATTTTGGCACTAAAAATGCATCCTACACCCCTGAAAGTTCAGAATATGTTAGCAGCTCAAGAAAAGGCCTTAAAATGCATGTTAGGCCTTCAAAAATGTTGAAAACTTTGGAGGCGCAAAATAGGGGTTTACAGGCATCCTAGACCTCCTAAAGTCCAGAAAATGTTGTTGGATCAAAAACGGTGTCAGAGAGCTCTGAATGTCCCAAAAACATTTGCAGCCTGAAAGGGGCATTAACCCGCATCCTAGACCTCTGAAATTCCCAAAAATATTTTGTGCACGAAAAATTCATACTACACCCCTGAAAGTTCAGAATATGTTAGCAGCCCAAAAAAGGCATTAAAATGCATTTTAGGTCTGCAAAAATTTAGAAAACTTTGGAGGCCCAAAAAAGGGGTTTACAGGCATCCTAGACCCCCTAAAGTCCAGAAAATGTTGTTGGACCAAAAATGGTGTCAGAGAGCTCTGAATGTCCCAAAAACATTTGCAGCCTGAAAGGGGCATTAACCCGCATCCTAGACCACTGACATTTCCCAAAATATTTTTGGCATGAAAAATGCATGCTACACCCCTGAAAGTTCAGAAAACACCCCAGAAATGTTGCAAGCTCATAAAAGGCCTTAACATGCATCTTAGGTCTGCAAAAATGTTGAAAACTTTGGAGACCCAAAAAAGGGGTTTACAGGCATCCTAGACCCCCTAAAGTCCAGAAAATGTTGTTGGACCAAAAATGGTGTCAGAGAGCTCTGAATGTCCCAAAAACATTTGCAGCCTGAAAGGGGCATTAACCCGCATCCTAGACCTCGGAAATTCCCAAAAATATTTTGTGCACGAAAAATGCATCCTATACCCCTGAAAGCTCAGAAAATGATGGCAGCTCAAGAAAAGGCCTTAAAATGCATGTTAGGCCTTCAAAAATGTTAAAAACCTTGGAGGCCCAAAAAAGGGGTTTACATGCATCCTAGACCCCCTAAAGTCCAGAAACTTTTGTTGGACCAAAATCGGTGTCAGAGAGCTCTGAATGTCCCAAAAACATTTGCAGCCTGAAAGGGGCATTAACCCACATCCTAGACCACTGAAATTCCCAAAAATATTTTTGCCATGAAAAATGCATCCTACACCCTTGCAAGTTCAGAAAATGTTGGCAACTCTACAAAAGGCCTTAAAATGCATGTTCGGCCTTCAAAAATGTTGAAAACTTTGGAGGCCCAAAAAAGGGATTTACAGGCATCCTAGACCCCCTAAAGTCCAGAAAATGTTGGTGGATCAAAAACGGTGTCAGAGAGCTCCGAATGTCCCAAAAACATGTGCAACCTGAAAGGGGCATTAACCCACATCCTAGACCACTGAAATTCCCAGAAATATTTTTGGCAATAAAAATGCATCCTACACCCCTGAAAGTTCAGAAAATGTTGGCAGCTCAAGAAAAGGCCTTAAAATGCATGTTAGGCCTTCAAAAATGTTGAAAACTTTGGAGGCGCAAAATAGGGGTTTACAGGCATCCTAGACCTCCTAAAGTCCAGAAAATGTTGTTGGATCAAAAATGGTGTCAGAAAGCTCTGAATGTCCCAAAAACATGTGCAGCCTGAAAGGGGCATTAACCCGCATCCTAGACCTCTGAAATTCCCAAAAATATTTTGTGCACGAAAAATGCATCCTATACCCCTGAAACTCAGAATATGTTAGCAGCCCAAAGAAGGCCTTAAAATGCATTTTAGGCCTACAAAAATTTAGAAAACTTTGGAGGCCCAAAAAAGGGGTTTACAGGCATCCTAGACCCCCTAAAGTCCAGAAAATGTTGTGGGACCAAAAATGGTGTCAGAGAGCTCTGAATGTCCCAAAAACATTTGCAGCCACTGAAATTCCCAAAAATATTTTTGGCACGAAAAATGCATCCTACACCCCTGAAAGTTGAGAAAATGTTGGCAGCTCAAGTAAAGGCCTTAAAATGCATGTTAGGCCTTCAAAAATGTTGAAAACTTTGGAGGCCCAAAAAAGGGGATTACAGGCATCCTAGACCCCCTAAAGTCCAGAAAATGTTGTTGGACCAAAATCGGTGTCAGAGAGCTCTGATTGTCCCCAAAACATTTGCAGCCTGAAAGGGGCATTAACCCGCATCCTAGACCACTGAAATTCCCAAAAATATTTTTGGCATGAAAAATGCATCCTACACCCCTGCAAGTTCAGAAAATGTTGGTAAGTCTAAAAAAGGCCTTAAAATGCATGTTAGGCCTTCAAAAATGTTGAAAACTTTGGAGGCCCAAAAAAGGGATTTACAGGCATCCTAGACCTCCTAAAGTCCAGAAAATGTTGTTGGATCAAAAACGGTGTCAGAGAGCTCTGAATGTCCCAAAAACATTTGCAGCCTGAAAGGGGCATTAACCCACATCCTAGACCACTGAAATTTCCCAAAATATTTTTGCCATGAAAAATGCATGCTACACCCCTGAAAGTTCAGAAAACACCCCAGAAATGTTGCCAGGTCAAAAAAGGCCTTGAAATGCATCTTAGGCCTGCAAAAATGTTGAAAACTTTGGAGACCCAAAAAAGGGGTTTACAGGCATCCTAGACCCCCTAAAGTCCAGAAAATGTTGTTGGACCAAAATCGGTGTCAGAGAGCTCCGAATGTCCCAAAAACATGTGCAACCTGAAAGGGGCATTAACCCGCATCCTAGACCACTGAAATTCCCAAAAATATTTTGGCACTAAAAATGCATCCTACACCCCTGAACGTTCATAAAATGTTGGCAGCTCAAGAAAAGGCCTTAAAATGCATGTTAGGCCTTCAAAAATGTTGAAAACTTTGGAGGCGCAAAATAGGGGTTTACAGGCATCCTAGACCTCCTAAAGTCCAGAAAATGTTGTTGGATCAAAAACGGTGTCAGAGAGCTCTGAATGTCCCAAAAACATTTGCAGCCTGAAAGGGGCATTAACCCGCATCCTAGACCTCTGAAATTCCCAAAAATATTTTGTGCACGAAAAATTCATACTACACCCCTGAAAGTTCAGAATATGTTAGCAGCCCAAAAAAGGCATTAAAATGCATTTTAGGCCTACAAAAATTTAGAAAACTTTGGAGGCCCAAAAAAGGGGTTTACAGGCATCCTAGACCCCCTAAAGTCCAGAAAATGTTGTGGGACCAAAAATGGTGTCAGAGAGCTCTGAATGTCCCAAAAACATTTGCAGCCACTGAAATTCCCAAAAATATTTTTGGCACGAAAAATGCATCCTACACCCCTGAAAGTTGAGAAAATGTTGGCAGCTCAAGAAAAGGCCTTAAAACGCATGTTAGGCCTTCAAAAATGTTGAAAACTTTGGAGGCCCAAAAAAGGGGTTTACAGGCATTCTAGACCCCGTAAGGTCCAGAAAATGTTGTTGGACCAAAAACGGTGTCAGAGAGCTCTGAATGTCCCAAAAACATTTGCACCCTGAAAGGGGCATTAACCCGCATCCTAGACCACTGAAATTTCCAAAAATATTTTTGGCATGAAAAATGCATCCTACACCCCTGCAAGTTCAGAAAATGTTGGCAACTCTAAAAAAAGGCCTTAAAATGCATGTTAGGCCTTCAAAAATGTTGAAAACTTTGGAGACCCAAAAAAGGGATTTACAGGCATCCTAGACCCCCTAAAGTCCAGAAAATGTTGTTGGATCAAAAACGGTGTCAGAGAGCTCTGAATGTCCCAAAAACATTTGCAGCCTGAAAGGGGCATTAACCCGCATCCTAGAACTCTGAAATTCCCAAAAATATTTTTGGCACGAAAAATGCATCCTACACCCCTGAAAGTTGAGAAAATGTTGGCAGCTCAAGTAAAGGCCTTAAAATGCATGTTAGGCCTTCAAAAATGTTGAAAACTTTGGAGGCCCAAAAAAGGGGTTTACAGGCATCCTAGACCCCCTAAAGTCCAGAAAATGTTGTTGGACCAAAATCGGTGTCAGAGAGCTCTGATTGTCCCCAAAACATTTGCAGCCTGAAAGGGGCATTAACCCGCATCCTAGACCACTGAAATTCCCAAAAATATTTTGTGCACGAAAAATGCATCCTATACCCCTGAAACTCAGAATATGTTAGCAGCCCAAAGAAGGCCTTAAAATGCATTTTAGGCCTATACAAATTTAGAAAACTTTGGAGGCCCAAAAAAGGGGTTTACAGGCATCCTAGACCCCCTAAAGTCCAGAAAATGTTGTGGGACCAAAAATGGTGTCAGAGAGCTCTGAATGTCCCAAAAACATTTGCAGCCACTGAAATTCCCAAAAAATATTTTTGGCACGAAAAATGCATCCTACACCCCTGAAAGTTGAGAAAATGTTGGCAGCTCAAGTAAAGGCCTTAAAATGCATGTTAGGCCTTCAAAAATGTTGAAAACTTTGGAGGCGCAAAATAGGGGTTTACAGGCATCCTAGACCCCCTAAAGTCCAGAAAATGTTGTTGGACCAAAAATGGTGTCAGAGAGCTTTGAATGTCCCAAAATCATTTGCAGCCTGAAAGGGGCATTAACCCGCATCCTATACCTCTGAAATTCCCAAAAAAAAATATTTTTTGCACGAAAAATTCATACTACACCCCTGAAAGTTCAGAATATGTTAGCAGCCCAAAGAAGGCCTTAAAATGCATTTTAGGCCTACAAAAATTTAGAAAACTTTGGAGGCCCAAAAAAGGGGTTTACAGGCATCCTAGACCCCCTAAAGTCCAGAAAATGTTGTGGGACCAAAAATGGTGTCAGAGAGCTCTGAATGTCCCAAAAACATTTGCAGCCTGAAAGGGGCATTACCCACATCCTAGACCTCTGAAATTCCCAAAAATATTTTGTGCACGAAAAATTCATACTACACCCCTGAAAGTTCAGAATATGTTAGCAGCCCAAAAAAGGCATTAAAATGCATTTTAGGCCTGCAAAAATTTAGAAAACTTTGGAGGCCCAAAAAAGGGGTTTACAGGCATCCTAGACCCCCTAAAGTCCAGAAAATGTTGTTGGACCAAAAATGGTGTCAGAGAGCTCTGAATGTCCCAAAAACATTTGCAGCCTGAAAGGGGCATTAACACGCATCCTAGACCACTGAAATTTCCCAAAATATTTTTGCCATGAAAAATGCATGCTACACCCCTGAAAGTTCAGAAAACACCCCAGAAATGTTGCCAGGTCAAAAAAGGCCTTGAAATGCATCTTAGGCCTGCAAAAATGTTGATAACTTTGGAGACCCAAAAAAGGGGTTTACAGGCATCCTAGACCCCCTAAAGTCCAGAAAATGTTGTTGGACCAAAATCGGTGTCAGAGAGCTCCGAATGTCCCAAAAACATTTGCAGCCTGAAAGGGGCATTAACCCACATCCTAGACCTCTGAAATTCCCAAAAATATTTTGTGCACGAAAAATTCATACTACACCCTTGAAAGTTCAGAATATGTTAGCAGCCCAAAAAAGGCATTAAAATGCATTTTAGGCCTGCAAAAATTTAGAAAACTTTGGAGGCCCAAAAAAGGGGTTTACAGGCATCCTAGACCCCTTCAGGTCCAGAAAATGTTGTTGGATCAAAAACGGTGTCAGAGAGCTCTGAATGTCCCAAAAACATTTGCAACCTGAAAGGGGCATTAACCCGCATCCTAGACCACTGAAATTTCCCAAAATATTTTTGCCATGAAAAATGCATGCTACACCCCTGAAAGTTCAGAAAACACCCCAGAAATGTTGGCAGCTCAAGTAAAGGCCTTAAAATGCATGTTAGGCCTTCAAAAATGTTGAAAACTTTGGAGGCCCAAAAAGGGGTTTACAGGCATCCTAGACCCCCTAAAGTCCAGAAAATGTTTTTGGACCAATATCGGTGTCAGAGAGCTATGAATGTCCCAAAAAAATTTGCAGCCTGAAAGGGGCATTAACCCGCATCCTAGACCACTGAAATTTCCCAAAATATTTTTGGCATGAAAAATGCATGCTACACCCCTGAAAGTTCAGAAAACACCCCAGAAATGTTGCCAGCTCAAAAAAGGCCTTAAAATGCATCTTAGGCCTGCAAAAATGTTGAAAACTTTGAAGACCCAAAAAAGGGGTTTACAGGCATCCTAGACCCCCTAAAGTCCAGAAAATGTTTTTGGACCAAAATCGGTGTCAGAGAGCTCTGAAAGGGGCATTAACCCGCATCCTAGACCACTGAAATTCCCAAACATATTTTTGGCACGAAAAATGCATCCTACACCGCTGAAAGTTCAGAAAATGTTGGCAGCTCAAGAAAAGGCCTTAAAATGCATGTTAGGCCTTCAAAAATGTTGAAATCTTTGGAGGCCCAAAAAAGGGGTTTACAGGCATCCTAGACCCCCTAAAGTCCAGAAAATGTTGTTGGACCAAAATCGGTGTCAGAGAGCTCTGAATGTCCCAAAAACATTTGCAGCCTGAAAGGGGCATTAACCCGCATCCTAGACCACTGAAATTCCCCAAAAAATTTTTGTTTTGAAAAATGCATCCTACACCCCTGCAAGTTCAGAAAATGTTGGCAACTCTAAAAAAGGCCTTAAAATGCATGTTAGGCCTTCAGAAATGTTGAAAACTTTGGAGGCCCAAAAAAGGGATTTACAGGCATCCTAGACCTCCTAAAGTCCAGAAAATGTTGTTGGATCAAAAACGGTGTCAGAGAGCTCTGAATGTCCCAAAAACATTTGCAACCTGAAAGGGGCATTAACCCGCATCCTAGACCACTGAAATTTCCCAAAATATTTTTGCCATGAAAAATGCATGCTACACACCTGAAAGTTCAGAAAACACCCCAGAAATGTTGGCAGCTCAAGTAAAGGCCTTAAAATGCATGTTAGGCCTTCAAAAATGTTGAAAACTTTGGAGGCCCAAAAAAGGGGTTTACAGGCATCCTAGACCCCCTAAAGTCCAGAAAATGTTGTTGGACCAAAATCGGTGTCAGAGAGCTCTGATTGTCCCCAAAACATTTGCAGCCTGAAAGGGGCATTAACCCGCATCCTAGACCACTGAAATTCCCAAAAATATTTTTGGCATGAAAAATGCATCCTACACCCCTGCAAGTTCAGAAAATGTTGGTAACTCTAAAAAAGGCCTTAAAATGCATGTTAGGCCTTCAAAAATGTTGAAAACTTTGGAGGCCCAAAAATAGGGTTTACAGGCATCCTAGACCTCCTAAAGTCCAGAAAATGCTGTTGGATCAAAAACGGTGTCAGAGAGCTTTGAATGTCCCAAAAACATTTGCAGCCTGAAAGGGGCATTAACCCACATCCTAGACCTCTGAAATTCCAAAAAATATTTTGTGCACGAAAAATTCATACTACACCCCTGAAAGTTCAGAATATGTTAGCAGCCCAAAAAAGGCATTAAAATGCATTTTAGGCCTGCAAAAATTTAGAAAACTTTGGAGGCCCAAAAAAGGGGTTTACAGGCATCCTAGACCCCCTAAAGTCCAGAAAATGTTGTTGGACCAAAAATGGTGTCAGAGAGCTCTGAATGTCCCAAAAACATTTGCAGCCTGAAAGGGGCATTAACACGCATCCTAGACCACTGAAATTTCCCAAAATATTTTTGCCATGAAAAATGCATGCTACACCCCTGAAAGTTCAGAAAACACCCCAGAAATGTTGCCAGGTCAAAAAAGGCCTTGAAATGCATCCTAGACCTCTGAAATTCCAAAAAATATTTTGTGCACGAAAAATTCATACTACACCCCTGAAAGTTCAGAATATGTTAGCAGCCCAAAAAAGGCATTAAAATGCATTTTAGGCCTGCAAAAATGTTGAAAACTTTGGAGGCGCAAAATAGGGGTTTACAGGCATCCTAGACCTCCTAAAGTCCAGAAAATGTTGTTGGATCAAAAACGGTGTCAGAGAGCTCTGAATGTCCCAAAAACATTTGCAGCATGAAAGGGTCATTAACCCGCATCCTAGACCTCTAAAATTCCCAAAAATATTTTGTGCACGAAAAATTCATACTACACCCCTGAAAGTTCAGAATATGTTAGCAGCCCAAAGAAGGCCTTAAAATGCATTTTAGGCCTACAAAAATTTAGAAAACTTTGGAGGCCCAAAAAAGGCGTTTACGGGCATCCTAGACCCCCTAAAGTCCAGAAAATGTTGTGGGACCAAAAATAGTGTCAGAGAGCTCTGAATGTCCCAAAAACATTTGCAGCCTGAAAGGGGCATTAACCGGCATCCTTGACCTCTGAAATTCCCAAAAATATTTTTCCACGAAAAATGTATACTACCCCTAAAAGTTCAGAATATGTTAGAAGCCCAAAAAATGCATTCAAATGCATTTTAGGCCTGCAAAAATTTAGAAAACTTTGGAGGCCCAAAAAAGGGGTTTACAGGCATCCTAGACCCCCTAAAGTCCAGAAAATGTTGTTGGACCAACAATGGTGTCAGAGAGCTCTGAATGTCCCAAAAACATTTGCAGCCACTGAAATTCCCAAAAATATTTTTGGCACGAAAAATGCATCCTACACCCCTGCAAGTTGAGAAAATGTTGGTAACTCTAAAAAAGGCCTTAAAATGCATGTTAGGCCTTCAAAAATGTAGAAAACTTTGGAGGCCCAAAAAAGGGATTTACAGGCATCCTAGACCTCCTAAAGTCCAGAAAATGTTGTTGGATCAAAAACGGTGTCAGAGAGCTCTGAATGTCCCAAAAACATTTGCAGCCTGAAAGGGGCATTAACCCACATCCTAGACCTCTGAAATTCCCAAAAATATTTTGTGCACAAAAAATTCATACTACACCCCTGAAAGTTCAGAATATGTTAGCAGCCCAAAAAAGGCATTAAAATGCATTTTAGGCCTGCAAAAATTTAGAAAACTTTGGAGGCCCAAAAAAGGGGTTTACAGGCATCCTAGACCCCCTAAAATCCAGAAAATGTTGTTGGACCAAAAATGGTGTCAGAGAGCTCTGAATGTCCCAGAAACATTTGCAGCCTGAAAGGGGCATTAACACGCATCCTAGACCACTGAAATTTCCCAAAATAGTTTTGCCATGAAAAATGCATGCTACACCCCTGAAAGTTCAGAAAACAACCCAGAAATGTTGCCAGGTCAAAAAAGGCCTTGAAATGCATCTTAGGCCTGCAAATATGTTGAAAACTTTGGAGACCCAAAAAAGGGGTTTACAGGCATCCTAGACCCCCTAAAGTCCAGAAAATGTTGTTGGACCAAAATTGGTGTTAGAGAGCTCCGAATGTCCCAAAAAACATGTGCAACCTGAAAGGGGCATTAACCCGCATCCTAGACCACTGAAATTCCCAAAAATATTTTGGCACTGAAAATGCATCCTACACCCCTGAACGTTCATAAAATGTTGGCAGCTCAAGAAAAGGCCTTAAAATGCATGTTAGGCCTTCAAAAATGTTGAAAACTTTGGAGGCGCAAAATAGGGGTTTACAGGCATCCTAGACCCCCTAAAGTCCAGAAAATGTTGTGGGACCAAAAATGGTGTCAGAGAGCTCTGAATGTCCCAAAAACATTTGCAGCCACTGAAATTCCCAAAAATATTTTTGGCACGAAAAATGCATCCTACACCCCTGAAAGTTGAGAAAATGTTGGCAGCTCAAGAAAAGGCCTTAAAACGCATGTTAGGCCTTCAAAAATGTTGAAAACTTTGGAGGCCCAAAAAAGGGGTTTACAGGCATTCTAGACCCCGTAAGGTCCAGAAAATGTTGTTGGACCAAAAACGGTGTCAGAGAGCTCTGAATGTCCCAAAAACATTTGCACCCTGAAAGGGGCATTAACCCGCATCCTAGACCACTGAAATTTCCAAAAATATTTTTGGCATGAAAAATGCATCCTACACCCCTGCAAGTTCAGAAAATGTTGGCAACTCTAAAAAAGGCCTTAAAATGCATGTTAGGCCTTCAAAAATGTTGAAAACTTTGGAGACCCAAAAAAGGGATTTACAGGCATCCTAGACCCCCTAAAGTCCAGAAAATGTTGTTGGATCAAAAACGGTGTCAGAGAGCTCTGAATGTCCCAAAAACATGTGCAGCTTGAAAGGGGCATTAACCCGCATCCTAGACCACTGAAATTCCCAAAAATATTTTTGCCACTAAAAATGCATCCTACACTCCTGAAAGTTCAGAAAATATTGGCAGCTCAAGAAAACGCCTTAAAATGCATGTTAGGCCTTCAAAAATGTTGAAAACTTTGGAGGCGCAAAATAGGGGTTTACAGGCATCCTAGACTTCCTAAAGTCCAGAAAATGTTGTTGGATCAAAAACGGTGTCAGAGAGCTCTGAATGTCCCAAAAACATTTGCAGCCTGAAAGGGGCATTAACCCACATCCTAGACCTCTGAAATTCCCAAAAATATTTTGTGCACGAAAAATTCATACTACACCCCTGAAAGTTCAGAATATGTTAGCAGCCCAAAAAAGGCATTAAAATGCATTTTAGGCCTGCAAAAATTTAGAAAACTTTGGAGGCCCAAAAAAGGGGTTTACAGGCATCCTAGACCCCCTAAAGTCCAGAAAATGTTGTTGGACCAAAAATGGTGTCAGAGAGCTCTGAATGTCCCAAAAACATTTGCAGCCTGAAAGGGGCATTAACACGCATCCTAGACCACTGAAATTTCCCAAAATATTTTTGCCATGAAAAATGCATGCTACACCCCTGAAAGTTCAGAAAACACCCCAGAAATGTTGCCAGGTCAAAAAAGGCCTTGAAATGCATCCTAGACCTCTGAAATTCCAAAAAATATTTTGTGCACGAAAAATTCATACTACACCCCTGAAAGTTCAGAATATGTTAGCAGCCCAAAAAAGGCATTAAAATGCATTTTAGGCCTGCAAAAATGTTGAAAACTTTGGAGGCGCAAAATAGGGGTTTACAGGCATCCTAGACCTCCTAAAGTCCAGAAAATGTTGTTGGATCAAAAACGGTGTCAGAGAGCTCTGAATGTCCCAAAAACATTTGCAGCATGAAAGGGTCATTAACCCGCATCCTAGACCTCTAAAATTCCCAAAAATATTTTGTGCACGAAAAATTCATACTACACCCCTGAAAGTTCAGAATATGTTAGCAGCCCAAAGAAGGCCTTAAAATGCATTTTAGGCCTACAAAAATTTAGAAAACTTTGGAGGCCCAAAAAAGGCGTTTACGGGCATCCTAGACCCCCTAAAGTCCAGAAAATGTTGTGGGACCAAAAATAGTGTCAGAGAGCTCTGAATGTCCCAAAAACATTTGCAGCCTGAAAGGGGCATTAACCGGCATCCTTGACCTCTGAAATTCCCAAAAATATTTTTCCACGAAAAATGTATACTACCCCTAAAAGTTCAGAATATGTTAGAAGCCCAAAAAATGCATTCAAATGCATTTTAGGCCTGCAAAAATTTAGAAAACTTTGGAGGCCCAAAAAAGGGGTTTACAGGCATCCTAGACCCCCTAAAGTCCAGAAAATGTTGTTGGACCAACAATGGTGTCAGAGAGCTCTGAATGTCCCAAAAACATTTGCAGCCACTGAAATTCCCAAAAATATTTTTGGCACGAAAAATGCATCCTACACCCCTGCAAGTTGAGAAAATGTTGGTAACTCTAAAAAAGGCCTTAAAATGCATGTTAGGCCTTCAAAAATGTAGAAAACTTTGGAGGCCCAAAAAAGGGATTTACAGGCATCCTAGACCTCCTAAAGTCCAGAAAATGTTGTTGGATCAAAAACGGTGTCAGAGAGCTCTGAATGTCCCAAAAACATTTGCAGCCTGAAAGGGGCATTAACCCACATCCTAGACCTCTGAAATTCCCAAAAATATTTTGTGCACAAAAAATTCATACTACACCCCTGAAAGTTCAGAATATGTTAGCAGCCCAAAAAAGGCATTAAAATGCATTTTAGGCCTGCAAAAATTTAGAAAACTTTGGAGGCCCAAAAAAGGGGTTTACAGGCATCCTAGACCCCCTAAAATCCAGAAAATGTTGTTGGACCAAAAATGGTGTCAGAGAGCTCTGAATGTCCCAGAAACATTTGCAGCCTGAAAGGGGCATTAACACGCATCCTAGACCACTGAAATTTCCCAAAATAGTTTTGCCATGAAAAATGCATGCTACACCCCTGAAAGTTCAGAAAACAACCCAGAAATGTTGCCAGGTCAAAAAAGGCCTTGAAATGCATCTTAGGCCTGCAAATATGTTGAAAACTTTGGAGACCCAAAAAAGGGGTTTACAGGCATCCTAGACCCCCTAAAGTCCAGAAAATGTTGTTGGACCAAAATTGGTGTTAGAGAGCTCCGAATGTCCCAAAAAACATGTGCAACCTGAAAGGGGCATTAACCCGCATCCTAGACCACTGAAATTCCCAAAAATATTTTGGCACTGAAAATGCATCCTACACCCCTGAACGTTCATAAAATGTTGGCAGCTCAAGAAAAGGCCTTAAAATGCATGTTAGGCCTTCAAAAATGTTGAAAACTTTGGAGGCGCAAAATAGGGGTTTACAGGCATCCTAGACCCCCTAAAGTCCAGAAAATGTTGTGGGACCAAAAATGGTGTCAGAGAGCTCTGAATGTCCCAAAAACATTTGCAGCCACTGAAATTCCCAAAAATATTTTTGGCACGAAAAATGCATCCTACACCCCTGAAAGTTGAGAAAATGTTGGCAGCTCAAGAAAAGGCCTTAAAACGCATGTTAGGCCTTCAAAAATGTTGAAAACTTTGGAGGCCCAAAAAAGGGGTTTACAGGCATTCTAGACCCCGTAAGGTCCAGAAAATGTTGTTGGACCAAAAACGGTGTCAGAGAGCTCTGAATGTCCCAAAAACATTTGCACCCTGAAAGGGGCATTAACCCGCATCCTAGACCACTGAAATTTCCAAAAATATTTTTGGCATGAAAAATGCAATCTACACCCCTGCAAGTTCAGAAAATGTTGGCAACTCTAAAAAAGGCCTTAAAATGCATGTTAGGCCTTCAAAAATGTTGAAAACTTTGGAGACCCAAAAAAGGGATTTACAGGCATCCTAGACCCCCTAAAGTCCAGAAAATGTTGTTGGATCAAAAACGGTGTCAGAGAGCTCTGAATGTCCCAAAAACATGTGCAGCTTGAAAGGGGCATTAACCCGCATCCTAGACCACTGAAATTCCCAAAAATATTTTTGCCACTAAAAATGCATCCTACACTCCTGAAAGTTCAGAAAATATTGGCAGCTCAAGAAAACGCCTTAAAATGCATGTTAGGCCTTCAAAAATGTTGAAAACTTTGGAGGCGCAAAATAGGGGTTTACAGGCATCCTAGACTTCCTAAAGTCCAGAAAATGTTGTTGGATCAAAAACGGTGTCAGAGAGCTCTGAATGTCCCAAAAACATTTGCAGCCTGAAAGGGGCATTAACCCACATCCTAGACCTCTGAAATTCCCAAAAATATTTTGTGCACGAAAAATTCATACTACACCCCTGAAAGTTCAGAATATGTTAGCAGCCCAAAAAAGGCATTAAAATGCATTTTAGGCCTGCAAAAATGTTGAAAACTTTGGAGGCGCAAAATAGGGGTTTACAGGCATCCTAGACCCCCTAAAGTCAAGAAAATGTTGTTGGACCAAAAATGGTGTCAGAGAGCTCTGAATGTCCCAAAAACATTTGCAGCCTGAAAGGGGCATTAACCCGCATCCTAGACCACTGAAATTTCCCAAAATATTTTTGCCATGAAAAATGCATGCTACACCCCTGAAAGTTCAGAAAACACCCCAGAAATGTTGCCAGGTCAAAAAAGGCCTTGAAATGCATCCTAGACCTCTGAAATTCCAAAAAATATTTTGTGCACGAAAAATTCATACTACACCCCTGAAAGTTCAGAATATGTTGGCAGCTCAAGAAAAGGCCTTAAAATGCATGTTAGGCCTTCAAAAATGTTGAAAACTTTGGAGGCGCAAAATAGGGGTTTACAGGCATCCTAGACCTCCTAAAGTCCAGAAAATGTTGTTGGATCAAAAACGGTGTCAGAAAGCTCTGAATGTCCCAAAAACATGTGCAGCCTGAAAGGGGCATTAACCCGCATCCTAGACCTCTGAAATTCCCAAAAATATTTTGTGCACGAAAAATGCATCCTATACCCCTGAAACTCAGAATATGTTAGCAGCCCAAAGAAGGCCTTAAAATGCATTTTAGGCCTATACAAATTTAGAAAACTTTGGAGGCCCAAAAAAGGGGTTTACAGGCATCCTAGACCCCCTAAAGTCCAGAAAATGTTGTGGGACCAAAAATGGTGTCAGAGAGCTCTGAATGTCCCAAAAACATTTGCAGCCACTGAAATTCCCAAAAAATATTTTTGGCACGAAAAATGCATCCTACACCCCTGAAAGTTGAGAAAATGTTGGCAGCTCAAGTAAAGGCCTTAAAATGCATGTTAGGCCTTCAAAAATGTTGAAAACTTTGGAGGCGCAAAATAGGGGTTTACAGGCATCCTAGACCCCCTAAAGTCCAGAAAATGTTGTTGGACCAAAAATGGTGTCAGAGAGCTTTGAATGTCCCAAAATCATTTGCAGCCTGAAAGGGGCATTAACCCGCATCCTATACCTCTGAAATTCCCAAAAAAAAATATTTTTTGCACGAAAAATTCATACTACACCCCTGAAAGTTCAGAATATGTTAGCAGCCCAAAGAAGGCCTTAAAATGCATTTTAGGCCTACAAAAATTTAGAAAACTTTGGAGGCCAAAAAAAGGCGTTTACAGGCATCCTAGACCCCCTAAAGTCCAGAAAATGTTGTGGGACCAAAAATGGTGTCAGAGAGCTCTGAATGTCCCAAAAACATTTGCAGCCTGAAAGGGGCATTACCCACATCCTAGACCTCTGAAATTCCCAAAAATATTTTGTGCACGAAAAATTCATACTACACCCCTGAAAGTTCAGAATATGTTAGCAGCCCAAAAAAGGCATTAAAATGCATTTTAGGCCTGCAAAAATTTAGAAAACTTTGGAGGCCCAAAAAAGGGGTTTACAGGCATCCTAGACCCCCTAAAGTCCAGAAAATGTTGTTGGACCAAAAATGGTGTCAGAGAGCTCTGAATGTCGCAAAAACATTTGCAGCCTGAAAGGGGCATTAACACGCATCCTAGACCACTGAAATTTCCCAAAATATTTTTGCCATGAAAAATGCATGCTACACCCCTGAAAGTTCAGAAAACACCCCAGAAATGTTGCCAGGTCAAAAAAGGCCTTGAAATGCATCTTAGGCCTGCAAAAATGTTGATAACTTTGGAGACCCAAAAAAGGGGTTTACAGGCATCCTAGACCCCCTAAAGTCCAGAAAATGTTGTTGGACCAAAATCGGTGTCAGAGAGCTCCGAATGTCCCAAAAACATGTGCAACCTGAAAGGGGCATTAACCCGCATCCTAGACCACTGAAATTCCCAAAAATATTTTGGCACTAAAAATGCATCCTACACCCCTGAAAGTTCAGAATATGTTAGCAGCTCAAGAAAAGGCCTTAAAATGCATGTTAGGCCTTCAAAAATGTTGAAAACTTTGGAGGCGCAAAATAGGGGTTTACAGGCATCCTAGACCTCCTAAAGTCCAGAAAATGTTGTTGGATCAAAAACGGTGTCAGAGAGCTCTGAATGTCCCAAAAACATTTGCAGCCTGAAAGGGGCATTAACCCGCATCCTAGACCTCTGAAATTCCCAAAAATATTTTGTGCACGAAAAATTCATACTACACCCCTGAAAGTTCAGAATATGTTAGCAGCCCAAAAAAGGCATTAAAATGCATTTTAGGTCTGCAAAAATTTAGAAAACTTTGGAGGCCCAAAAAAGGGGTTTACAGGCATCCTAGACCCCCTAAAGTCCAGAAAATGTTGTTGGACCAAAAATGGTGTCAGAGAGCTCTGAATGTCCCAAAAACATTTGCAGCCTGAAAGGGGCATTAACCCGCATCCTAGACCACTGACATTTCCCAAAATATTTTTGGCATGAAAAATGCATGCTACACCCCTGAAAGTTCAGAAAACACCCCAGAAATGTTGCGAGCTCATAAAAGGCCTTAACATGCATCTTAGGTCTGCAAAAATGTTGAAAACTTTGGAGACCCAAAAAAGGGGTTTACAGGCATCCTAGACCCCCTAAAGTCCAGAAAATGTTGTTGGACCAAAAATGGTGTCAGAGAGCTCTGAATGTCCCAAAAACATTTGCAGCCTGAAAGGGGCATTAACCCGCATCCTAGACCTCGGAAATTCCCAAAAATATTTTGTGCACGAAAAATGCATCCTATACCCCTGAAAGCTCAGAAAATGATGGCAGCTCAAGAAAAGGCCTTAAAATGCATGTTAGGCCTTCAAAAATGTTAAAAACTTTGGAGGCCCAAAAAAGGGGTTTACATGCATCCTAGACCCCCTAAAGTCCAGAAACTTTTGTTGGACCAAAATCGGTGTCAGAGAGCTCTGAATGTCCCAAAAACATTTGCAGCCTGAAAGGGGCATTAACCCACATCCTAGACCACTGAAATTCCCAAAAATATTTTTGCCATGAAAAATGCATCCTACACCCTTGCAAGTTCAGAAAATGTTGGCAACTCTACAAAAGGCCTTAAAATGCATGTTCGGCCTTCAAAAATGTTGAAAACTTTGGAGGCCCAAAAAAGGGATTTACAGGCATCCTAGACCCCCTAAAGTCCAGAAAATGTTGGTGGATCAAAAACGGTGTCAGAGAGCTCCGAATGTCCCAAAAACATGTGCAACCTGAAAGGGGCATTAACCCACATCCTAGACCACTGAAATTCCCAGAAATATTTTTGGCAATAAAAATGCATCCTACACCCCTGAAAGTTCAGAAAATGTTGGCAGCTCAAGAAAAGGCCTTAAAATGCATGTTAGGCCTTCAAAAATGTTGAAAACTTTGGAGGCGCAAAATAGGGGTTTACAGGCATCCTAGACCTCCTAAAGTCCAGAAAATGTTGTTGGATCAAAAATGGTGTCAGAAAGCTCTGAATGTCCCAAAAACATGTGCAGCCTGAAAGGGGCATTAACCCGCATCCTAGACCTCTGAAATTCCCAAAAATATTTTGTGCACGAAAAATGCATCCTATACCCCTGAAACTCAGAATATGTTAGCAGCCCAAAGAAGGCCTTAAAATGCATTTTAGGCCTACAAAAATTTAGAAAACTTTGGAGGCCCAAAAAAGGGGTTTACAGGCATCCTAGACCCCCTAAAGTCCAGAAAATGTTGTGGGACCAAAAATGGTGTCAGAGAGCTCTGAATGTCCCAAAAACATTTGCAGCCACTGAAATTCCCAAAAATATTTTTGGCACGAAAAATGCATCCTACACCCCTGAAAGTTGAGAAAATGTTGGCAGCTCAAGTAAAGGCCTTAAAATGCATGTTAGGCCTTCAAAAATGTTGAAAACTTTGGAGGCCCAAAAAAGGGGATTACAGGCATCCTAGACCCCCTAAAGTCCAGAAAATGTTGTTGGACCAAAATCGGTGTCAGAGAGCTCTGATTGTCCCCAAAACATTTGCAGCCTGAAAGGGGCATTAACCCGCATCCTAGACCACTGAAATTCCCAAAAATATTTTTGGCATGAAAAATGCATCCTACACCCCTGCAAGTTCAGAAAATGTTGGTAAGTCTAAAAAAGGCCTTAAAATGCATGTTAGGCCTTCAAAAATGTTGAAAACTTTGGAGGCCCAAAAAAGGGATTTACAGGCATCCTAGACCTCCTAAAGTCCAGAAAATGTTGTTGGATCAAAAACGGTGTCAGAGAGCTCTGAATGTCCCAAAAACATTTGCAGCCTGAAAGGGGCATTAACCCACATCCTAGACCACTGAAATTTCCCAAAATATTTTTGCCATGAAAAATGCATGCTACACCCCTGAAAGTTCAGAAAACACCCCAGAAATGTTGCCAGGTCAAAAAAGGCCTTGAAATGCATCTTAGGCCTGCAAAAATGTTGAAAACTTTGGAGACCCAAAAAAGGGGTTTACAGGCATCCTAGACCCCCTAAAGTCCAGAAAATGTTGTTGGACCAAAATCGGTGTCAGAGAGCTCCGAATGTCCCAAAAACATGTGCAACCTGAAAGGGGCATTAACCCGCATCCTAGACCACTGAAATTCCCAAAAATATTTTGGCACTAAAAATGCATCCTACACCCCTGAACGTTCATAAAATGTTGGCAGCTCAAGAAAAGGCCTTAAAATGCATGTTAGGCCTTCAAAAATGTTGAAAACTTTGGAGGCGCAAAATAGGGGTTTACAGGCATCCTAGACCTCCTAAAGTCCAGAAAATGTTGTTGGATCAAAAACGGTGTCAGAGAGCTCTGAATGTCCCAAAAACATTTGCAGCCTGAAAGGGGCATTAACCCGCATCCTAGACCTCTGAAATTCCCAAAAATATTTTGTGCACGAAAAATTCATACTACACCCCTGAAAGTTCAGAATATGTTAGCAGCCCAAAAAAGGCATTAAAATGCATTTTAGGCCTACAAAAATTTAGAAAACTTTGGAGGCCCAAAAAAGGGGTTTACAGGCATCCTAGACCCCCTAAAGTCCAGAAAATGTTGTGGGACCAAAAATGGTGTCAGAGAGCTCTGAATGTCCCAAAAACATTTGCAGCCACTGAAATTCCCAAAAATATTTTTGGCACGAAAAATGCATCCTACACCCCTGAAAGTTGAGAAAATGTTGGCAGCTCAAGAAAAGGCCTTAAAACGCATGTTAGGCCTTCAAAAATGTTGAAAACTTTGGAGGCCCAAAAAAGGGGTTTACAGGCATTCTAGACCCCGTAAGGTCCAGAAAATGTTGTTGGACCAAAAACGGTGTCAGAGAGCTCTGAATGTCCCAAAAACATTTGCACCCTGAAAGGGGCATTAACCCGCATCCTAGACCACTGAAATTTCCAAAAATATTTTTGGCATGAAAAATGCATCCTACACCCCTGCAAGTTCAGAAAATGTTGGCAACTCTAAAAAAAGGCCTTAAAATGCATGTTAGGCCTTCAAAAATGTTGAAAACTTTGGAGACCCAAAAAAGGGATTTACAGGCATCCTAGACCCCCTAAAGTCCAGAAAATGTTGTTGGATCAAAAACGGTGTCAGAGGGCTCTGAATGTCCCAAAAACATTTGCAGCTTGAAAGGGGCATTAACCCGCATCCTAGACCACTGAAATTCCCAAAAATATTTTTGCCACTAAAAATGCATCCTACACCCCTGAAAGTTCAGAAAATATTGGCAGCTCAAGAAAACGCCTTAAAATGCATGTTAGGCCTTCAAAAATGTTGAAAACTTTGGAGGCCCAAAAAAGGGGTTTACAGGCATCCTAGACCCCCTAAAGTCCAGAAAATGTTGTTGGACCAAAAACGGTGTCAGAGAGCTCTGAATGTCCCAAAAACATTTGCACCCTGAAAGGGGCATTAACCCGCATCCTAGACCACTGAAATTTCCAAAAATATTTTTGGCATGAAAAATGCACCCTACACCCCTGCAAGTTCAGAAAATGTTGGTAACTCTAAAAAAGGCCTTAAAATGCATGTTAGGCCTTCAAAAATGTTGAAAACTTTGGAGGCCCAAAAAAGGGATTCACAGGCATCCTAGACCTCCTAAAGTCCAGAAAATGTTGTTGGATCAAAAACGGTGTCAGAGAGCTCTGAATGTCCCAAAAACATTTGCAGCCTGAAAGGGGCATTAACCCACATCCTAGACCTCTGAAATTCCAAAAAATATTTTGTGCACGAAAAATTCATACTACACCCCTGAAAGTTCAGAATATGTTAGCAGCCCAAAAAAGGCATTAAAATGCATTTTAGGCCTGCAAAAATTTAGAAAACTTTGGAGGCCCAAAAAAGGGGTTTACAGGCATCCTAGACCCCCTAAAGTCCAGAAAATGTTGTTGGACCAAAAATGGTGTCAGAGAGCTCTGAATGTCCCAAAAACATTTGCAGCCTGAAAGGGGCATTAACACGCATCCTAGACCACTGAAATTTCCCAAAATATTTTTGCCATGAAAAATGCCTGCTACACCCCTGAAAGTTCAGGAAACACCCCAGAAATGTTGCCAGCTCAAAAAAGGCCTTAAGATGCATCTTAGGCCTGCAAAAATGTTGAAAACTTTGGAGGCCCAAAAAAGGGGTTTACAGGCATCCTAGACCCCCTAAAGTCCAGAAAATGTTGTTGGACCAAAATCGCTGTTAGAGAGCTCCGAATGTCCCAAAAACATGTGCAACCTGAAAGGGGCATTAACCCGCACCCTAGACCACTGAAATTCCCAAAAATATTTTGGCACTGAAAATGCATCCTACACCCCTGAACGTTCATAAAATGTTGGTAACTCTAAAAAAGGCCTTAAAATGCATGTTAGGCCTTCAAAAATGTTGAAAACTTTGGAGGCCCAAAAAAGGGATTTACAGGCATTCTAGACCCCCTAAGGTCCAGAAAATGTTGTTGGACCAAAAACGGTGTCAGAGAGCTCTGAATGTCCCAAAAACATTTGCAGTCTGAAAGGGGCATTAACCTGCATCCTAGACCTCTGAAATTCCCAAAAATATTTTTGCCATGAAAAATGCCTGCTACACCCCTGAAAGTTCAGAAAACACCCCAGAAATGTTGCCAGCTCAAAAAAGGCCTTAAAATGCATCTTAGGCCTGCAAAAATGTTGAAAACTTTGGAGGCCCAAAAAAGGGATTTACAGGCATTCTAGACCCCCTAAAGTCCAGAAAATGTTGTGGGACCAAAAATGGTGTCAGAGAGCTCTGAATGTCCCAAAAACATTTGCAGCCACTGAAATTCCCAAAAATATTTTTGGCACGAAAAATGCATCCTACAACCCTGAAAGTTGAGAAAATGTTGGCAGCTCAATAAAAGGCCTTAAAATGCATGTTAGGCCTTCAAAAATGTTGAACACTTTGGAGGCCCAAAAAAGGGGTTCACAGGCATTCTAGACCCCCTAAGGTCCAGAAAATGTTGTTGGACCAAAAACGGTGTCAGAGAGCTCTGAATGTCCCAAAAACATTTGCAGTCTGAAAGGAGCATTAACCTGCATCCTAGACCTCTGAAATTCCCAAAAATATTTTGTGCACGAAAAATGCATCCTATACCCCTGAAACTCAGAATATGTTAGCAGCCCAAAGAAGGCCTTAAAATGCATTTTAGGCCTACAAAAATTTAGAAAACTTTGGAGGCCCAAAAAAGGGGTTTACAGGCATCCTAGACCCCCTAAAGTCCAGAAAATTTTCTGGGACCAAAAATGGTGTCAGAGAGCTCTGAATGTCCCAAAAACATTTGCAGCCACTGAAATTCCCAAAAATATTTTTGGCACGAAAAATGCATCCTACACCCCTGAAAGTTGAGAAAATGTTGGCAGCTCAAGTAAAGGCCTTAAAATGCATGTTAGGCCTTCAAAAATGTTGAAAACTTTGGAGGCCTAAAAAAGGGGTTTACAGGCATCCTAGACCCCCTAAAGTCCAGAAAATGTTGTTGGACCAAAATCGGTGTCAGAGAGCTCTGATTGTCCCCAAAACATTTGCAGCCTGAAGGGGGCATTAACCCGCATCCTAGACCACTGAAATTCCCAAAAATATTTTTGGCATGAAAAATGCATCCTACACCCCTGCAAGTTCAGAAAATGTTGGTAACTCTAAAAAAGGCCTTAAAATGCATGTTAGGCCTTCAAAAATGTTGAAAACTTTGGAGGCCCAAAAAAGGGATTTACAGGCATCCTAGACCTCCTAAAGTCCAGAAAATGTTGTTGGATCAAAAACGGTGTCAGAGAGCTCTGAATGTCCCAAAAACATTTGCAGCCTGAAAGGGGCATTAACCCACATCCTAGACCTCTGAAATTCCAAAAAATATTTTGTGCACGAAAAATTCATACTACACCCCTGAAAGGTCAGAATATGTTAGCAGCCCAAAAAAGGCATTAAAATGCATTTAAGGCCTGCAAAAATTTAGAAAACTTTGGAGGCCCAAAAAAGGGGTTTACAGGCATCCTAGACCCCCTAAAGTCCAGAAAATGTTGTTGGACCAAAATCGGTGTCAGAGAGCTCCGAATGTCCCAAAAACATGTGCAACCTGAAAGGGGCATTAACCCGCATCCTAGACCACTGAAATTTCCAAAAATATTTTTGGCATGAAAAATGCATCCTACACCCCTGCAAGTTCAGAAAATGTTGGCAACTCTAAAAAAAGGCCTTAAAATGCATGTTAGGCCTTCAAAAATGTTGAAAACTTTGGAGACCCAAAAAAGGGATTTACAGGCATCCTAGACCCCCTAAAGTCCAGAAAATGTTGTTGGATCAAAAACGGTGTCAGAGAGCTCTGAATGTCCCAAAAACATTTGCAGCTTGAAAGGGGCATTAACCCGCATCCTAGACCACTGAAATTCCCAAAAATATTTTTGCCACTAAAAATGCATCCTACACCCCTGAAAGTTCAGAAAATATTGGCAGCTCAAGAAAACGCCTTAAAATGCATGTTAGGCCTTCAAAAATGTTGAAAACTTTGGAGGCCCAAAAAAGGGGTTTACAGGCATCCTAGACCCCCTAAAGTCCAGAAAATGTTGTTGGACCAAAAACGGTGTCAGAGAGCTCTGAATGTCCCAAAAACATTTGCAGTCTGAAAGGAGCATTAACCTGCATCCTAGACCTCTGAAATTCCCAAAAATATTTTGTGCACGAAAAATGCATCCTATACCCCTGAAACTCAGAATATGTTAGCAGCCCAAAGAAGGCCTTAAAATGCATTTTAGGCCTTCAAAAATGTTGAAAACTTTGGAGACCCAAAAAAGGGATTTACAGGCATCCTAGACCCCCTAAAGTCCAGAAAATGTTGTTGGATCAAAAACGGTGTCAGAGAGCTCTGAATGTCCCAAAAACATTTGCAGCTTGAAAGGGGCATTAACCCGCATCCTAGACCACTGAAATTCCCAAAAATATTTTTGCCACTAAAAATGCATCCTACACCCCTGAAAGTTCAGAAAATATTGGCAGCTCAAGAAAACGCCTTAAAATGCATGTTAGGCCTTCAAAAATGTTGAAAACTTTGGAGGCCCAAAAAAGGGGTTTACAGGCATCCTAGACCCCCTAAAGTCCAGAAAATGTTGTTGGACCAAAAACGGTGTCAGAGAGCTCTGAATGTCCCAAAAACATTTGCACCCTGAAAGGGGCATTAACCCGCATCCTAGACCACTGAAATTTCCAAAAATATTTTTGGCATGAAAAATGCATCCTACACCCCTGCAAGTTCAGAAAATGTTGGTAACTCTAAAAAAGGCCTTAAAATGCATGTTAGGCCTTCAAAAATGTTGAAAACTTTGGAGGCCCAAAAAAGGGATTCACAGGCATCCTAGACCTCCTAAAGTCCAGAAAATGTTGTTGGATCAAAAACGGTGTCAGAGAGCTCTGAATGTCCCAAAAACATTTGCAGCCTGAAAGGGGCATTAACCCACATCCTAGACCTCTGAAATTCCAAAAAATATTTTGTGCACGAAAAATTCATACTACACCCCTGAAAGTTCAGAATATGTTAGCAGCCCAAAAAAGGCATTAAAATGCATTTTAGGCCTGCAAAAATTTAGAAAACTTTGGAGGCCCAAAAAAGGGGTTTACAGGCATCCTAGACCCCCTAAAGTCCAGAAAATGTTGTTGGACCAAAAATGGTGTCAGAGAGCTCTGAATGTCCCAAAAACATTTGCAGCCTGAAAGGGGCATTAACACGCATCCTAGACCACTGAAATTTCCCAAAATATTTTTGCCATGAAAAATGCCTGCTACACCCCTGAAAGTTCAGGAAACACCCCAGAAATGTTGCCAGCTCAAAAAAGGCCTTAAGATGCATCTTAGGCCTGCAAAAATGTTGAAAACTTTGGAGGCCCAAAAAAGGGGTTTACAGGCATCCTAGACCCCCTAAAGTCCAGAAAATGTTGTTGGACCAAAATCGGTGTTAGAGAGCTCCGAATGTCCCAAAAACATGTGCAACCTGAAAGGGGCATTAACCCGCACCCTAGACCACTGAAATTCCCAAAAATATTTTGGCACTGAAAATGCATCCTACACCCCTGAACGTTCATAAAATGTTGGTAACTCTAAAAAAGGCCTTAAAATGCATGTTAGGCCTTCAAAAATGTTGAAAACTTTGGAGGCCCAAAAAAGGGATTTACAGGCATTCTAGACCCCCTAAGGTCCAGAAAATGTTGTTGGACCAAAAACGGTGTCAGAGAGCTCTGAATGTCCCAAAAACATTTGCAGCCACTGAAATTCCCAAAAATATTTTTGGCACGAAAAATGCATCCTACAACCCTGAAAGTTGAGAAAATGTTGGCAGCTCAAGAAAAGGCCTTAAAATGCATGTTAGGCCTTCAAAAATGTTGAACACTTTGGAGGCCCAAAAAAGGGGTTCACAGGCATTCTAGACCCCCTAAGGTCCAGAAAATGTTGTTGGACCAAAAACGGTGTCAGAGAGCTCTGAATGTCCCAAAAACATTTGCAGTCTGAAAGGAGCATTAACCTGCATCCTAGACCTCTGAAATTCCCAAAAATATTTTGTGCACGAAAAATGCATCCTATACCCCTGAAACTCAGAATATGTTAGCAGCCCAAAGAAGGCCTTAAAATGCATTTTAGGCCTACAAAAATTTAGAAAACTTTGGAGGCCCAAAAAAGGGGTTTACAGGCATCCTAGACCCCCTAAAGTCCAGAAAATTTATTGGGACCAAAAATGGTGTCAGAGAGCTCTGAATGTCCCAAAAACATTTGCAGCCACTGAAATTCCCAAAAATATTTTTGGCACGAAAAATGCATCCTACACCCCTGAAAGTTGAGAAAATGTTGGCAGCTCAAGTAAAGGCCTTAAAATGCATGTTAGGCCTTCAAAAATGTTGAAAACTTTGGAGGCCTAAAAAAGGGGTTTACAGGCATCCTAGACCCCCTAAAGTCCAGAAAATGTTGTTGGACCAAAATCGGTGTCAGAGAGCTCTGATTGTCCCCAAAACATTTGCAGCCTGAAAGGGGCATTAACCCGCATCCTAGACCACTGAAATTCCCAAAAATATTTTTGGCATGAAAAATGCATCCTACACCCCTGCAAGTTCAGAAAATGTTGGTAACTCTAAAAAAGGCCTTAAAATGCATGTTAGGCCTTCAAAAATGTTGAAAACTTTGGAGGCCCAAAAAAGGGATTTACAGGCATCCTAGACCTCCTAAAGTCCAGAAAATGTTGTTGGATCAAAAACGGTGTCAGAGAGCTCTGAATGTCCCAAAAACATTTGCAGCCTGAAAGGGGCATTAACCCACATCCTAGACCTCTGAAATTCCAAAAAATATTTTGTGCACGAAAAATTCATACTACACCCCTGAAAGGTCAGAATATGTTAGCAGCCCAAAAAAGGCATTAAAATGCATTTAAGGCCTGCAAAAATTTAGAAAACTTTGGAGGCCCAAAAAAGGGGTTTACAGGCATCCTAGACCCCCTAAAGTCCAGAAAATGCTGTTGGACCAAAATCGGTGTCAGAGAGCTCCGAATGTCCCAAAAACATGTGCAACCTGAAAGGGGCATTAACCCGCATCCTAATCCACTGAAATTCCCAAAAATATTTTGGCACTAAAAATGCATCCTACACCCCTGAACGTTCATAAAATGTTGGCAGCTCAAGAAAAGGCCTTAAAATGCATGTTAGGCCTTCAAAAATGTTGAACACTTTGGAGGCGCAAAATAGGGGTTTACAGGCATCCTAGACCTCCTAAAGTCCAGAAAATGTTGTTGGATCAAAAATGGTGTCAGAGAGCTCTGAATGTCCCAAAAACATTTGCAGCCTGAAAGGGGCATTAACCGGCATCCTAGACCTCTGAAATTCCCAAAAATATTTTGTGCACGAAAAATGTATACTACCCCTAAAAGTTCAGAATATGTTAGAAGCCCAAAAAATGCATTCAAATGCATTTTATGCCTGCAAAACTTTAGAAAACTTTGGAGGCCCAAAAAAGGGGTTTACAGGCATCCTAGACCCCCTAAAGTCCAGAAAATGTTGGTGGATCAAAAACGGTGTCAGAGAGCTCCGAATGTCCCAAAAACATGTGCAACTTGAAAGGGGCATTAACCCGCATCCTAGACCACTGAAATTCCCAAAAATATTTTTGGCAATAAAAATGCATCCTACACCCCTGAAAGTTCAGAAAATGTTGGCAGCTCAAGAAAAGGCCTTAAAATGCATGTTAGGCCTTCAAAAATGTTGAAAACTTTGGAGGCCCAAAAAAGGGATTTACAGGCATCCTAGACCCCCTAAAGTCCAGAAAATGTTGGTGGATCAAAAACGGTGTCAGAGAGCTCCGAATGTCCCAAAAACATGTGCAACCTGAAAGGGGCATTAACCCACATCCTAGACCTCTGAAATTCCCAAAAATATTTTGTGCACGAAAAATTCATACTACACCCTTGAAAGTTCAGAATATGTTAGCAGCCCAAAAAAGGCATTAAAATGCATTTTAGGCCTGCAAAAATTTAGAAAACTTTGGAGGCCCAAAAAAGGGGTTTACAGGCATCCTAGACCCCCTAAAGTCCAGAAAATGTTGTTGGACCAAAAATGGTGTCAGAGAGCTCTGAATGTCCCAAAAACATTTGCAGCCACTGAAATTCCCAAAAATATTTTTGGCACGAAAAATGCATCCTACACCCCTGAAAGTTGAGAACATTTTGGCAGCTCTAGAAAAGGCCTTAAAACGCATGTTAGGCCTTCAAAAATGTTGAAAACTTTGGAGGCCCAAAAAAGGGGTTTACAGGCATCCTAGACCCCCTAAAGTCCAGAAAATGTTGTTGGACCAAAATCGGTGTCAGAGAGCTCTGATTGTCCCCAAAACATTTGCAGCCTGAAAGGGGCATTAACCCGCATCCTAGACCACTGAAATTCCCAAAAATATTTTTGGCATGAAAAATGCATCCTACACCCCTGCAAGTTCAGAAAATGTTGGTAACTCTAAAAAAGGCCTTAAAATGCATGTTAGGCCTTCAAAAATGTTGAAAACTTTGGAGGCCCAAAAAAGGGATTTACAGGCATCCTAGACCTCCTAAAGTCCAGAAAATGTTGTTGGATCAAAAACGGTGTCAGAGAGCTCTGAATGTCCCAAAAACATTTGCAGCCTGAAAGGGGCATTAACCCACATCCTAGACCTCTGAAATTCCAAAAAATATTTTGTGCACAAAAAATTCATACTACAACCCTGAAAGTTCAGAATATGTTAGCAGCCCAAAAAAGGCATTAAAATGCATTTTAGGCCTGCAAAAATTTAGAAAACTTTGGAGGCCCAAAAAAGGGGTTTACAGGCATCCTAGACCCCCTAAAGTCCAGAAAATGTTGTTGGACCAACAATGGTGTCAGAGAGCTCTGAATGTCCCAAAAACATTTGCAGCCTGAAAGGGGCATTAACCCGCATCCTAGACCTCTGAAATTCCCAAAAATATTTTGTGCACAAAAAATGCATCCTATACCCCTGAAAGCTCAAGAATATGTTAGCAGCCCAAAGAAGGCCTTAAAATGCATTTTAGGCATACAAAAATTTAGAAAACTTTGGAGGCCCAAAAAAGGGGTTTACAGGCATCCTAGACCCCCTAAAGTCCAGAAATTGTTGTTGGACTAAAAATGGCGTCAGAGAGCTCTGAATGTCCCAAAAACATTTGCAGCCACTGAAATTCCCAAAAATATTTTTGGCACGAAAAATGCATCCTACACCCCTGCAAGTTGAGAAAATGTTGGTAACTCTAAAAAAGGCCTTAAAATGCATGTTAGGCCTTCAAAAATGTTGAAAACTTTGGAGGCCCAAAAAAGGGATTTACAGGCATCCTAGACCTCCTAAAGTCCAGAAAATGTTGTTGGATCAAAAACGGTGTCAGAGAGCTGTGAATGTCCCAAAAACATTTGCAGCTTGAAAGGGGCATTAACCCACATCCTAGACCTCTGAAATTCCCAAAAATATTTTGTGCACAAAAAATTCATACCACACCCCTGAAAGTTCAGAATATGTTAGCAGCCCAAAAAAGGCATTAAAATGCATTTTAGGCCTGCAAAAATTTAGAAAACTTTGGAGGCCCAAAAAAGGGGTTTACAGGCATCCTAGACCCCCTAAAGTCCAGAAAATGTTGTTGGACCAAAAATGGTGTCAGAGAGCTCTGAATGTCCCAGAAACATTTGCAGCCTGAAAGGGGCATTAACACGCATCCTAGACCACTGAAATTTCCCAAAATAGTTTTGCCATGAAAAATGCATGCTACACCCCTGAAAGTTCAGAAAACACCCCAGAAATGTTGCCAGGTCAAAAAAGGCCTTGAAATGCATCTTAGGCCTGCAAATATGTTGAAAACTTTGGAGACCCAAAAAAGGGGTTTACAGGCATCCTAGACCCCCTAAAGTCCAGAAAATGTTGTTGGACCAAAATTGGTGTTAGAGAGCTCCGAATGTCCCAAAAACATGTGCAACCTGAAAGGGGCATTAACCCGCATCCTAGACCACTGAAATTCCCAAAAATATTTTGGCACTGAAAATGCATCCTACACCCCTGAACGTTCATAAAATGTTGCCAGCTCAAGAAAAGGCCTTAAAATGCATGTTAGGCCTTCAAAAATGTTGAAAACTTTGGAGGCGCAAAATAGGGGTTTACAGGCATCCTAGACCCCGTAAGGTCCAGAAAATGTTGTTGGACCAAAAACGGTGTCAGAGAGCTCTGAATGTCCCAAAAACATTTGCACCCTGAAAGGGGCATTAACCCGCATCCTAGACCACTGAAATTTCCAAAAATATTTTTGGCATGAAAAATGCATCCTACACCCCTGCAAGTTCAGAAAATGTTGGCAACTCTAAAAAAGGCCTTAAAATGCATGTTAGGCCTTCAAAAATGTTGAAAACTTTGGAGACCCAAAAAAGGGATTTACAGGCATCCTAGACCCCCTAAAGTCCAGAAAATGTTGTTGGATCAAAAACGGTGTCAGAGAGCTCTGAATGTCCCAAAAACATTTGCAGCTTGAAAGGGGCATTAACCCGCATCCTAGACCACTGAAATTCCCAAAAATATTTTTGCCACTAAAAATGCATCCTACACCCCTGAAAGTTCAGAAAATATTGGCAGCTCAAGAAAACGCCTTAAAATGCATGTTAGGCCTTCAAAAATGTTGAAAACTTTGGAGGCGCAAAATAGGGGTTTACAGGCATCCTAGACTTCCTAAAGTCCAGAAAATGTTGTTGGATCAAAAACGGTGTCAGAGAGCTCTGAATGTCCCAAAAACATTTGCAGCCTGAAAGGGGCATTAACCCACATCCTAGACCTCTGAAATTCCCAAAAATATTTTGTGCACGAAAAATTCATACTACACCCCTGAAAGTTCAGAATATGTTAGCAGCCCAAAAAAGTCATTAAAATGCATTTTAGGCCTGCAAAAATGTTGAAAACTTTGGAGGCGCAAAATAGGGGTTTACAGGCATCCTAGACCCCCTAAAGTCAAGAAAATGTTGTTGGACCAAAAATGGTGTCAGAGAGCTCTGAATGTCCCAAAAACATTTGCAGCCTGAAAGGGGCATTAACACGCATCCTAGACCACTGAAATTTCCCAAAATATTTTTGCCATGAAAAATGCATGCTACACCCCTGAAAGTTCAGAAAACACCCCAGAAATGTTGCCAGGTCAAAAAAAGCCTTGAAATGCATCCTAGACCTCTGAAATTCCAAAAAATATTTTGTGCACGAAAAATTCATACTACACCCCTGAAAGTTCAGAATATGTTAGCAGCCCAAAAAAGGCATTAAAATGCATTTTAGGCCTGCAAAAATGTTGAAAACTTTGGAGGCGCAAAATAGGGGTTTACAGGCATCCTAGACCTCCTAAAGTCCAGAAAATGTTGTTGGATCAAAAACGGTGTCAGAGAGCTCTGAATGTCCCAAAAACATTTGCAGCCTGAAAGGGTCATTAACCCGCATCCTAGACCTCTAAAATTCCCAAAAATATTTTGTGCACGAAAAATTCATACTACACCCCTGAAAGTTCAGAATATGTTAGCAGCCCAAAGAAGGCCTTAAAATGCATTTTAGGCCTACAAAAATTTAGAAAACTTTGGAGGCCCAAAAAAGGCGTTTACGGGCATCCTAGACCCCCTAAAGTCCAGAAAATGTTGTGGGACCAAAAATAGTGTCAGAGAGCTCTGAATGTCCCAAAAACATTTGCAGCCTGAAAGGGGCATTAACCCGCATCCTAGACTTCTGAAATTCCCAAAAATATTTTGTGCACGAAAAATGTATCCTATACCCCTGAAACTCAGAATATGTTAGCAGCCCACAGAAGGCCTTAAAATGCATTTTATGCCTACAAAAATTTAGAAAACTTTGGAGGCCCAAAAAAAGGCGTTTACAGGCATCCTAGACCCCCTAAAGTCCAGAAAATGTTGTTGGACCAAAAATGGTGTCAGAGAGCTCCGAATGTCCCAAAAACATGTGCAACCTGAAAGGGGCATTAACCCACATCCTAGACCACTGAAATTCCCAGAAATATTTTTGGCAATAAAAATGCATCCTACACCCCTGAAAGTTCAGAAAATGTTGGCAGCTCAAGAAAAGGCCTTAAAATGCATGTTAGGCCTTCAAAAATGTTGAAAACTTTGGAGGCGCAAAATAGGGGTTTACAGGCATCCTAGACCTCCTAAAGTCCAGAAAATGTTGTTGGATCAAAAACGATGTCAGAAAGCTCTGAATGTCCCAAAAACATGTGCAGCCTGAAAGGGGCATTAACCCGCATCCTAGACCTCTGAAATTCCCAAAAATATTTTGTGCACGAAAAATGCATCCTATACCCCTGAAACTCAGAATATGTTAGCAGCCCAAAGAAGGCCTTAAAATGCATTTTAGGCCTACAAAAATTTAGAAAACTTTGGAGGCCCAAAAAAGGGGTTTACAGGCATCCTAGACCCCCTAAAGTCCAGAAAATGTTGTGGGACCAAAAATGGTGTCAGAGAGCTCTGAATGTCCCAAAAACATTTGCAGCCACTGAAATTCCCAAAAATATTTTTGGCACGAAAAATGCATCCTACACCCCTGAAAGTTGAGAAAATGTTGGCAGCTCAAGAAAAGGCCTTAAAACGCATGTTAGGCCTTCAAAAATGTTGAAAACTTTGGAGGCCCAAAAAAGGGGTTTACAGGCATCCTAGACCCCCTAAAGTCCAGAAAATGTTGTTGGACCAAAATCGGTGTCAGAGAGCTCTGATTGTCCCCAAAACATTTGCAGCCTGAAAGGGGCATTAACCCGCATCCTAGACCACTGAAATTCCCAAAAATATTTTTGGCATGAAAAATGCATCCTACACCCCTGCAAGTTCAGAAAATGTTGGCAGCTCAAGAAAAGGCCTTAAAATGCATTTTAGGCCTATACAAATTTAGAAAACTTTGGAGGCCCAAAAAAGGGGTTTACAGGCATCCTAGACCCCCTAAAGTCCAGAAAATATTGCTGTAACAAAAATGGTGTCAGAGAGCTCTGAATGTCCCAAAAACATTTGCAGCCTGAAAGGGGCATTAACCCGCATCCTAGACCTCTGAAATTCCCAAAAATATTTTTGGCACGAAAAATGCATCCTACACCCCTGAAAGTTGAGAAAATGTTGGCAGCTCAAGTAAAGGCCTTAAAATGCATGTTAGGCCTTCAAAAATGTTGAAAACTTTGGAGGCACAAAATAGGGGTTTACAGGCATCCTAGACCCCCTAAAGTCCAGAAAATGTTGTTGGACCAAAAAGGGTGTCAGAGAGCTCTGAATGTCCCAAAAACATTTGCAGCCACTGAAATTCCCAAAAATATTTTTGGCACGAAAAATGCATCCTACACCCCTGAAAGTTCAGAAAATGTTGGCAGCTCAAGTAAAGGCCTTAAAATGCATGTTAGGCCTTCAAAAATGTTGAAAACTTTGGAGGCCCAAAAAAGGGATTTACAGGCATCCTAGACCTCCTAAAGTCCAGAAAATGTTGTTGGATCAAAAACGGTGTCAGAGAGCTCTGAATGTCCCAAAAACATTTGCAGCCTGAAAGGGGCATTAACCCACATCCTAGACCTCTGAAATTCCAAAAAATATTTTGTGCACAAAAAATTCATACTACAACCCTGAAAGTTCAGAATATGTTAGCAGCCCAAAAAAGGCATTAAAATGCATTTTAGGCCTGCAAAAATTTAGAAAACTTTGGAGGCCCAAAAAAGGGGTTTACAGGCATCCTAGACCCCCTAAAGTCCAGAAAATGTTGTTGGACCAACAATGGTGTCAGAGAGCTCTGAATGTCCCAAAAACATTTGCAGCCTGAAAGGGGCATTAACCCGCATCCTAGACCTCTGAAATTCCCAAAAATATTTTGTGCACAAAAAATGCATCCTATACCCCTGAAAGCTCAAGAATATGTTAGCAGCCCAAAGAAGGCCTTAAAATGCATTTTAGGCATACAAAAATTTAGAAAACTTTGGAGGCCCAAAAAAGGGGTTTACAGGCATCCTAGACCCCCTAAAGTCCAGAAAATGTTGTTGGACCAAAAATGGTGTCAGAGAGCTCTGAATGTCCCAGAAACATTTGCAGCCTGAAAGGGGCATTAACACGCATCCTAGACCACTGAAATTTCCCAAAATAGTTTTGCCATGAAAAATGCATGCTACACCCCTGAAAGTTCAGAAAACACCCCAGAAATGTTGCCAGGTCAAAAAAGGCCTTGAAATGCATCTTAGGCCTGCAAATATGTTGAAAACCTTGGAGACCCAAAAAAGGGGTTTACAGGCATCCTAGACCCCCTAAAGTCCAGAAAATGTTGTTGGACCAAAATTGGTGTTAGAGAGCTCCGAATGTCCCAAAAACATGTGCAACCTGAAAGGGGCATTAACCCGCATCCTAGACCACTGAAATTCCCAAAAATATTTTGGCACTGAAAATGCATCCTACACCCCTGAACGTTCATAAAATGTTGGCAGCTCAAGAAAAGGCCTTAAAATGCATGTTAGGCCTTCAAAAATGTTGAAAACTTTGGAGGCGCAAAATAGGGGTTTACAGGCATCCTAGACCCCGTAAGGTCCAGAAAATGTTGTTGGACCAAAAACGGTGTCAGAGAGCTCTGAATGTCCCAAAAACATTTGCACCCTGAAAGGGGCATTAACCCGCATCCTAGACCACTGAAATTTCCAAAAATATTTTTGGCATGAAAAATGCATCCTACACCCCTGCAAGTTCAGAAAATGTTGGCAACTCTAAAAAAGGCCTTAAAATGCATGTTAGGCCTTCAAAAATGTTGAAAACTTTGGAGACCCAAAAAAGGGATTTACAGGCATCCTAGACCCCCTAAAGTCCAGAAAATGTTGTTGGATCAAAAACGGTGTCAGAGAGCTCTGAATGTCCCAAAAACATTTGCAGTCTGAAAGGAGCATTAACCTGCATCCTAGACCTCTGAAATTCCCAAAAATATTTTGTGCACGAAAAATGCATCCTATACCCCTGAAACTCAGAATATGTTAGCAGCCCAAAGAAGGCCTTAAAATGCATTTTAGGCCTACAAAAATTTAGAAAACTTTGGAGGCCCAAAAAAGGGGTTTACAGGCATCCTAGACCCCCTAAAGTCCAGAAAATTTATTGGGACCAAAAATGGTGTCAGAGAGCTCTGAATGTCCCAAAAACATTTGCAGCCACTGAAATTCCCAAAAATATTTTTGGCACGAAAAATGCATCCTACACCCCTGAAAGTTGAGAAAATGTTGGCAGCTCAAGTAAAGGCCTTAAAATGCATGTTAGGCCTTCAAAAATGTTGAAAACTTTGGAGGCCTAAAAAAGGGGTTTACAGGCATCCTAGACCCCCTAAAGTCCAGAAAATGTTGTTGGACCAAAATCGGTGTCAGAGAGCTCTGATTGTCCCCAAAACATTTGCAGCCTGAAAGGGGCATTAACCCGCATCCTAGACCACTGAAATTCCCAAAAATATTTTTGGCATGAAAAATGCATCCTACACCCCTGCAAGTTCAGAAAATGTTGGTAACTCTAAAAAAGGCCTTAAAATGCATGTTAGGCCTTCAAAAATGTTGAAAACTTTGGAGGCCCAAAAAAGGGATTTACTGGCATCCTAGACCTCCTAAAGTCCAGAAAATGTTGTTGGATCAAAAACGGTGTCAGAGAGCTCTGAATGTCCCAAAAACATTTGCAGCCTGAAAGGGGCATTAACCCACATCCTAGACCTCTGAAATTCCAAAAAATATTTTGTGCACGAAAAATTCATACTACACCCCTGAAAGGTCAGAATATGTTAGCAGCCCAAAAAAGGCATTAAAATGCATTTAAGGCCTGCAAAAATTTAGAAAACTTTGGAGGCCCAAAAAAGGGGTTTACAGGCATCCTAGACCCCCTAAAGTCCAGAAAATGTTGTTGGACCAAAATCGGTGTCAGAGAGCTCCGACTGTCCCAAAAACATGTGCAACCTGAAAGGGGCATTAACCCGCATCCTAATCCACTGAAATTCCCAAAAATATTTTGGCACTAAAAATGCATCCTACACCCCTGAACGTTCATAAAATGTTGGCAGCTCAAGAAAAGGCCTTAAAATGCATGTTAGGCCTTCAAAAATGTTGAACACTTTGGAGGCGCAAAATAGGGGTTTACAGGCATCCTAGACCTCCTAAAGTCCAGAAAATGTTGTTGGATCAAAAACGGTGTCAGAGAGCTCTGAATGTCCCAAAAACATTTGCAGCCTGAAAGGGGCATTAACCGGCATCCTAGACCTCTGAAATTCCCAAAAATATTTTGTGCACGAAAAATGTATACTACCCCTAAAAGTTCAGAATATGTTAGAAGCCCAAAAAATGCATTCAAATGCATTTTATGCCTGCAAAACTTTAGAAAACTTTGGAGGCCCAAAAAAGGGGTTTACAGGCATCCTAGACCCCCTAAAGTCCAGAAAATGTTGGTGGATCAAAAACGGTGTCAGAGAGCTCCGAATGTCCCAAAAACATGTGCAACTTGAAAGGGGCATTAACCCGCATCCTAGAACACTGAAATTCCCAAAAATATTTTTGGCAATAAAAATGCATCCTACACCCCTGAAAGTTCAGAAAATGTTGGCAGCTCAAGAAAAGGCCTTAAAATGCATGTTAGGCCTTCAAAAATGTTGAAAACTTTGGAGGCCCAAAAAAGGAATTTACAGGCATCCTAGACCCCCTAAAGTCCAGAAAATGTTGGTGGATCAAAAACGGTGTCAGAGAGCTCCGAATGTCCCAAAAACATGTGCAACCTGAAAGGGGCATTAACCCACATCCTAGACCTCTGAAATTCCCAAAAATATTTTGTGCACGAAAAATTCATACTACACCCTTGAAAGTTCAGAATATGTTAGCAGCCCAAAAAAGGCATTAAAATGCATTTTAGGCCTGCAAAAATTTAGAAAACTTTGGAGGCCCAAAAAAGGGGTTTACAGGCATCCTAGACCCCCTAAAGTCCAGAAAATGTTGTTGGACCAACAATGGTGTCAGAGAGCTCTGAATGTCCCAAAAACATTTGCAGCCTGAAAGGGGCATTAACCCGCATCCTAGACCTCTGAAATTCCCAAAAATATTTTGTGCACAAAAAATGCATCCTATACCCCTGAAAGCTCAAGAATATGTTAGCAGCCCAAAGAAGGCCTTAAAATGCATCTTAGGCATACAAAAATTTAGAAAACTTTGGAGGCCCAAAAAAGGGGTTTACAGGCATCCTAGACCCCCTAAAGTCCAGAAAATGTTGTTGGACCAAAAATGGTGTCAGAGAGCTCTGAATGTCCCAAAAACATTTGCAGCCACTGAAATTCCCAAAAATATTTTTGGCACGAAAAATGCATCCTACACCCCTGAAAGTTGAGAACATTTTGGCAGCTCTAGAAAAGGCCTTAAAACGCATGTTAGGCCTTCAAAAATGTTGAAAACTTTGGAGGCCCAAAAAAGGGGTTTACAGGCATCCTAGACCCCCTAAAGTCCAGAAAATGTTGTTGGACCAAAATCGGTGTCAGAGAGCTCTGATTGTCCCCAAAACATTTGCAGCCTGAAAGGGGCATTAACCCGCATCCTAGACCACTGAAATTCCCAAAAATATTTTTGGCATGAAAAATGCATCCTACACCCCTGCAAGTTCAGAAAATGTTGGTAACTCTAAAAAAGGCCTTAAAATGCATGTTAGGCCTTCAAAAATGTTGAAAACTTTGGAGGCCCAAAAAAGGGATTTACAGGCATCCTAGACCTCCTAAAGTCCAGAAAATGTTGTTGGATCAAAAACGGTGTCAGAGAGCTCTGAATGTCCCAAAAACATTTGCAGCCTGAAAGGGGCATTAACCCACATCCTAGACCTCTGAAATTCCAAAAAATATTTTGTGCACAAAAAATTCATACTACAACCCTGAAAGTTCAGAATATGTTAGCAGCCCAAAAAAGGCATTAAAATGCATTTTAGGCCTGCAAAAATTTAGAAAACTTTGGAGGCCCAAAAAAGGGGTTTACAGGCATCCTAGACCCCCTAAAGTCCAGAAAATGTTGTTGGACCAACAATGGTGTCAGAGAGCTCTGAATGTCCCAAAAACATTTGCAGCCTGAAAGGGGCATTAACCCGCATCCTAGACCTCTGAAATTCCCAAAAATATTTTGTGCACAAAAAATGCATCCTATACCCCTGAAAGCTCAAGAATATGTTAGCAGCCCAAAGAAGGCCTTAAAATGCATTTTAGGCATACAAAAATTTAGAAAACTTTGGAGGCCCAAAAAAGGGGTTTACAGGCATCCTAGACCCCCTAAAGTCCAGAAATTGTTGTTGGACCAAAAATGGCGTCAGAGAGCTCTGAATGTCCCAAAAACATTTGCAGCCACTGAAATTCCCAAAAATATTTTTGGCACGAAAAATGCATCCTACACCCCTGCAAGTTGAGAAAATGTTGGTAACTCTAAAAAAGGCCTTAAAATGCATGTTAGGCCTTCAAAAATGTTGAAAACTTTGGAGGCCCAAAAAAGGGATTTACAGGCATCCTAGACCTCCTAAAGTCCAGAAAATGTTGTTGGATCAAAAACGGTGTCAGAGAGCTCTGAATGTCCCAAAAACATTTGCAGCTTGAAAGGGGCATTAACCCACATCCTAGACCTCTGAAATTCCCAAAAATATTTTGTGCACAAAAAATTCATACTACACCCCTGAAAGTTCAGAATATGTTAGCAGCCCAAAAAAGGCATTAAAATGCATTTTAGGCCTGCAAAAATTTAGAAAACTTTGGAGGCCCAAAAAAGGGGTTTACAGGCATCCTAGACCCCCTAAAGTCCAGAAAATGTTGTTGGACCAAAAATGGTGTCAGAGAGCTCTGAATGTCCCAGAAACATTTGCAGCCTGAAAGGGGCATTAACACGCATCCTAGACCACTGAAATTTCCCAAAATAGTTTTGCCATGAAAAATGCATGCTACACCCCTGAAAGTTCAGAAAACACCCCAGAAATGTTGCCAGGTCAAAAAAGGCCTTGAAATGCATCTTAGGCCTGCAAATATGTTGAAAACTTTGGAGACCCAAAAAAGGGGTTTACAGGCATCCTAGACCCCCTAAAGTCCAGAAAATGTTGTTGGACCAAAATTGGTGTTAGAGAGCTCCGAATGTCCCAAAAACATGTGCAACCTGAAAGGGGCATTAACCCGCATCCTAGACCACTGAAATTCCCAAAAATATTTTGGCACTGAAAATGCATCCTACACCCCTGAACGTTCATAAAATGTTGGCAGCTCAAGAAAAGGCCTTAAAATGCATGTTAGGCCTTCAAAAATGTTGAAAACTTTGGAGGCGCAAAATAGGGGTTTACAGGCATCCTAGACCCCGTAAGGTCCAGAAAATGTTGTTGGACCAAAAACGGTGTCAGAGAGCTCTGAATGTCCCAAAAACATTTGCACCCTGAAAGGGGCATTAACCCGCATCCTAGACCACTGAAATTTCCAAAAATATTTTTGGCATGAAAAATGCATCCTACACCCCTGCAAGTTCAGAAAATGTTGGCAACTCTAAAAAAGGCCTTAAAATGCATGTTAGGCCTTCAAAAATGTTGAAAACTTTGGAGACCCAAAAAAGGGATTTACAGGCATCCTAGACCCCCTAAAGTCCAGAAAATGTTGTTGGATCAAAAACGGTGTCAGAGAGCTCTGAATGTCCCAAAAACATTTGCAGCTTGAAAGGGGCATTAACCCGCATCCTAGACCACTGAAATTCCCAAAAATATTTTTGCCACTAAAAATGCATCCTACACCCCTGAAAGTTCAGAAAATATTGGCAGCTCAAGAAAACGCCTTAAAATGCATGTTAGGCCTTCAAAAATGTTGAAAACTTTGGAGGCGCAAAATAGGGGTTTACAGGCATCCTAGACTTCCTAAAGTCCAGAAAATGTTGTTGGATCAAAAACGGTGTCAGAGAGCTCTGAATGTCCCAAAAACATTTGCAGCCTGAAAGGGGCATTAACCCACATCCTAGACCTCTGAAATTACCAAAAATATTTTGTGCACGAAAAATTCATACTACACCCCTGAAAGTTCAGAATATGTTAGCAGCCCAAAAAAGGCATTAAAATGCATTTTAGGCCTGCAAAAATGTTGAAAACTTTGGAGGCGCAAAATAGGGGTTTACAGGCATCCTAGACCCCCTAAAGTCAAGAAAATGTTGTTGGACCAAAAATGGTGTCAGAGAGCTCTGAATGTCCCAAAAACATTTGCAGCCTGAAAGGGGCATTAACACGCATCCTAGACCACTGAAATTTCCCAAAATATTTTTGCCATGAAAAATGCATGCTACACCCCTGAAAGTTCAGAAAACACCCCAGAAATGTTGCCAGGTCAAAAAAAGCCTTGAAATGCATCCTAGACCTCTGAAATTCCAAAAAATATTTTGTGCACGAAAAATTCATACTACACCCCTGAAAGTTCAGAATATGTTAGCAGCCCAAAAAAGGCATTAAAATGCATTTTAGGCCTGCAAAAATGTTGAAAACTTTGGAGGCGCAAAATAGGGGTTTACAGGCATCCTAGACCTCCTAAAGTCCAGAAAATGTTGTTGGATCAAAAACGGTGTCAGAGAGCTCTGAATGTCCCAAAAACATTTGCAGCCTGAAAGGGTCATTAACCCGCATCCTAGACCTCTAAAATTCCCAAAAATATTTTGTGCACGAAAAATTCATACTACACCCCTGAAAGTTCAGAATATGTTAGCAGCCCAAAGAAGGCCTTAAAATGCATTTTAGGCCTACAAAAATTTAGAAAACTTTGGAGGCCCAAAAAAGGCGTTTACGGGCATCCTAGACCCCCTAAAGTCCAGAAAATGTTGTGGGACCAAAAATAGTGTCAGAGAGCTCTGAATGTCCCAAAAACATTTGCAGCCTGAAAGGGGCATTAACCCGCATCCTAGACTTCTGAAATTCCCAAAAATATTTTGTGCACGAAAAATGTATCCTATACCCCTGAAACTCAGAATATGTTAGCAGCCCACAGAAGGCCTTAAAATGCATTTTATGCCTACAAAAATTTAGAAAACTTTGGAGGCCCAAAAAAAGGCGTTTACAGGCATCCTAGACCCCCTAAAGTCCAGAAAATGTTGTTGGACCAAAAATGGTGTCAGAGAGCTCCGAATGTCCCAAAAACATGTGCAACCTGAAAGGGGCATTAACCCACATCCTAGACCACTGAAATTCCCAGAAATATTTTTGGCAATAAAAATGCATCCTACACCCCTGAAAGTTCAGAAAATGTTGGCAGCTCAAGAAAAGGCCTTAAAATGCATGTTAGGCCTTCAAAAATGTTGAAAACTTTGGAGGCGCAAAATAGGGGTTTATAGGCATCCTAGACCTCCTAAAGTCCAGAAAATGTTGTTGGATCAAAAACGATGTCAGAAAGCTCTGAATGTCCCAAAAACATGTGCAGCCTGAAAGGGGCATTAACCCGCATCCTAGACCTCTGAAATTCCCAAAAATATTTTGTGCACGAAAAATGCATCCTATACCCCTGAAACTCAGAATATGTTAGCAGCCCAAAGAAGGCCTTAAAATGCATTTTAGGCCTACAAAAATTTAGAAAACTTTGGAGGCCCAAAAAAGGGGTTTACAGGCATCCTAGACCCCCTAAAGTCCAGAAAATGTTGTGGGACCAAAAATGGTGTCAGAGAGCTCTGAATGTCCCAAAAACATTTGCAGCCACTGAAATTCCCAAAAATATTTTTGGCACGAAAAATGCATCCTACACCCCTGAAAGTTGAGAAAATGTTGGCAGCTCAAGAAAAGGCCTTAAAACGCATGTTAGGCCTTCAAAAATGTTGAAAACTTTGGAGGCCCAAAAAAGGGGTTTACAGACATCCTAGACCCCCTAAAGTCCAGAAAATGTTGTTGGACCAAAATCGGTGTCAGAGAGCTCTGATTGTCCCCAAAACATTTGCAGCCTGAAAGGGGCATTAACCCGCATCCTAGACCACTGAAATTCCCAAAAATATTTTTGGCATGAAAAATGCATCCTACACCCCTGCAAGTTCAGAAAATGTTGGCAGCTCAAGAAAAGGCCTTAAAATGCATTTTAGGCCTATACAAATTTAGAAAACTTTGGAGGCCCAAAAAAGGGGTTTACAGGCATCCTAGACCCCCTAAAGTCCAGAAAATATTGCTGTAACAAAAATGGTGTCAGAGAGCTCTGAATGTCCCAAAAACATTTGCAGCCTGAAAGGGGCATTAACCCGCATCCTAGACCTCTGAAATTCCCAAAAATATTTTTGGCACGAAAAATGCATCCTACACCCCTGAAAGTTGAGAAAATGTTGGCAGCTCAAGTAAAGGCCTTAAAATGCATGTTAGGCCTTCAAAAATGTTGAAAACTTTGGAGGCACAAAATAGGGGTTTACAGGCATCCTAGACCCCCTAAAGTCCAGAAAATGTTATTGGACCAAAAAGGGTGTCAGAGAGCTCTGAATGTCCCAAAAACATTTGCAGCCACTGAAATTCCCAAAAATATTTTTGGCACGAAAAATGCATCCTACACCCCTGAAAGTTCAGAAAATGTTGGCAGCTCAAGTAAAGGCCTTAAAATGCATGTTAGGCCTTCAAAAATGTTGAAAACTTTGGAGGCCCAAAAAAGGGATTTACAGGCATCCTAGACCTCCTAAAGTCCAGAAAATGTTGTTGGATCAAAAACGGTGTCAGAGAGCTCTGAATGTCCCAAAAACATTTGCAGCCTGAAAGGGGCATTAACACGCATCCTAGACCACTGAAATTTCCCAAAATAGTTTTGCCATGAAAAATGCATGCTACACCCCTGAAAGTTCAGAAAACACCCCAGAAATGTTGCCAGGTCAAAAAAGGCCTTGAAATGCATCTTAGGCCTGCAAATATGTTGAAAACCTTGGAGACCCAAAAAAGGGGTTTACAGGCATCCTAGACCCCCTAAAGTCCAGAAAATGTTGTTGGACCAAAATTGGTGTTAGAGAGCTCCGAATGTCCCAAAAACATGTGCAACCTGAAAGGGGCATTAACCCGCATCCTAGACCACTGAAATTTCCAAAAATATTTTTGGCATGAAAAATGCATCCTACACCCCTGCAAGTTCAGAAAATGTTGGCAACTCTAAAAAAGGCCTTAAAATGCATGTTAGGCCTTCAAAAATGTTGAAAACTTTGGAGACCCAAAAAAGGGATTTACAGGCATCCTAGACCCCCTAAAGTCCAGAAAATGTTGTTGGATCAAAAACGGTGTCAGAGAGCTCTGAATGTCCCAAAAACATTTGCAGTCTGAAAGGAGCATTAACCTGCATCCTAGACCTCTGAAATTCCCAAAAATATTTTGTGCACGAAAAATGCATCCTATACCCCTGAAACTCAGAATATGTTAGCAGCCCAAAGAAGGCCTTAAAATGCATTTTAGGCCTACAAAAATTTAGAAAACTTTGGAGGCCCAAAAAAGGGGTTTACAGGCATCCTAGACCCCCTAAAGTCCAGAAAATTTATTGGGACCAAAAATGGTGTCAGAGAGCTCTGAATGTCCCAAAAACATTTGCAGCCACTGAAATTCCCAAAAATATTTTTGGCACGAAAAATGCATCCTACACCCCTGAAAGTTGAGAAAATGTTGGCAGCTCAAGTAAAGGCCTTAAAATGCATGTTAGGCCTTCAAAAATGTTGAAAACTTTGGAGGCCTAAAAAAGGGGTTTACAGGCATCCTAGACCCCCTAAAGTCCAGAAAATGTTGTTGGATCAAAAACGGTGTCAGAGAGCTCTGAATGTCCCAAAAACATTTGCAGCCTGAAAGGGGCATTAACCCACATCCTAGACCTCTGAAATTCCAAAAAATATTTTGTGCACGAAAAATTCATACTACACCCCTGAAAGGTCAGAATATGTTAGCAGCCCAAAAAAGGCATTAAAATGCATTTAAGGCCTGCAAAAATTTAGAAAACTTTGGAGGCCCAAAAAAGGGGTTTACAGGCATCCTAGACCCCCTAAAGTCCAGAAAATGTTGTTGGACCAAAATCGGTGTCAGAGAGCTCCGAATGTCCCAAAAACATGTGCAACCTGAAAGGGGCATTAACCCGCATCCTAATCCACTGAAATTCCCAAAAATATTTTGGCACTAAAAATGCATCCTACACCCCTGAACGTTCATAAAATGTTGGCAGCTCAAGAAAAGGCCTTAAAATGCATGTTAGGCCTTCAAAAATGTTGAACACTTTGGAGGCGCAAAATAGGGGTTTACAGGCATCCTAGACCTCCTAAAGTCCAGAAAATGTTGTTGGATCAAAAACGGTGTCAGAGAGCTCTGAATGTCCCAAAAACATTTGCAGCCTGAAAGGGGCATTAACCGGCATCCTAGACCTCTGAAATTCCCAAAAATATTTTGTGCACGAAAAATGTATACTACCCCTAAAAGTTCAGAATATGTTAGAAGCCCAAAAAATGCATTCAAATGCATTTTATGCCTGCAAAACTTTAGAAAACTTTGGAGGCCCAAAAAAGGGGTTTACAGGCATCCTAGACCCCCTAAAGTCCAGAAAATGTTGGTGGATCAAAAACGGTGTCAGAGAGCTCCGAATGTCCCAAAAACATGTGCAACTTGAAAGGGGCATTAACCCGCATCCTAGACCACTGAAATTCCCAAAAATATTTTTGGCAATAAAAATGCATCCTACACCCCTGAAAGTTCAGAAAATGTTGGCAGCTCAAGAAAAGGCCTTAAAATGCATGTTAGGCCTTCAAAAATGTTGAAAACTTTGGAGGCCCAAAAAAGGGATTTACAGGCATCCTAGACCCCCTAAAGTCCAGAAAATGTTGGTGGATCAAAAACGGTGTCAGAGAGCTCCGAATGTCCCAAAAACATGTGCAACCTGAAAGGGGCATTAACCCACATCCTAGACCTCTGAAATTCCCAAAAATATTTTGTGCACGAAAAATTCATACTACACCCTTGAAAGTTCAGAATATGTTAGCAGCCCAAAAAAGGCATTAAAATGCATTTTAGGCCTGCAAAAATTTAGAAAACTTTGGAGGCCCAAAAAAGGGGTTTACAGGCATCCTAGACCCCCTAAAGTCCAGAAAATGTTGTTGGACCAACAATGGTGTCAGAGAGCTCTGAATGTCCCAAAAACATTTGCAGCCTGAAAGGGGCATTAACCCGCATCCTAGACCTCTGAAATTCCCAAAAATATTTTGTGCACAAAAAATGCATCCTATACCCCTGAAAGCTCAAGAATATGTTAGCAGCCCAAAGAAGGCCTTAAAATGCATCTTAGGCATACAAAAATTTAGAAAACTTTGGAGGCCCAAAAAAGGGGTTTACAGGCATCCTAGACCCCCTAAAGTCCAGAAAATGTTGTTGGACCAAAAATGGTGTCAGAGAGCTCTGAATGTCCCAAAAACATTTGCAGCCACTGAAATTCCCAAAAATATTTTTGGCACGAAAAATGCATCCTACACCCCTGAAAGTTGAGAACATTTTGGCAGCTCTAGAAAAGGCCTTAAAACGCATGTTAGGCCTTCAAAAATGTTGAAAACTTTGGAGGCCCAAAAAAGGGGTTTACAGGCATCCTAGACCCCCTAAAGTCCAGAAAATGTTGTTGGACCAAAATCGGTGTCAGAGAGCTCTGATTGTCCCCAAAACATTTGCAGCCTGAAAGGGGCATTAACCCGCATCCTAGACCACTGAAATTCCCAAAAATATTTTTGGCATGAAAAATGCATCCTACACCCCTGCAAGTTCAGAAAATGTTGGTAACTCTAAAAAAGGCCTTAAAATGCATGTTAGGCCTTCAAAAATGTTGAAAACTTTGGAGGCCCAAAAAAGGGGTTTACAGGCATCCTAGACCCCCTAAAGTCCAGAAAATGTTGTTGGACCAAAATCGGTGTCAGAGAGCTCCGAATGTCCCAAAAACATGTGCAACCTGAAAGGGGCATTAACCCGCATCCTAATCCACTGAAATTCCCAAAAATATTTTGGCACTAAAAATGCATCCTACACCCCTGAACGTTCATAAAATGTTGGCAGCTCAAGAAAAGGCCTTAAAATGCATGTTAGGCCTTCAAAAATGTTGAACACTTTGGAGGCGCAAAATAGGGGTTTACAGGCATCCTAGACCTCCTAAAGTCCAGAAAATGTTGTTGGATCAAAAACGGTGTCAGAGAGCTCTGAATGTCCCAAAAACATTTGCAGCCTGAAAGGGGCATTAACCGGCATCCTAGACCTCTGAAATTCCCAAAAATATTTTGTGCACGAAAAATGTATACTACCCCTAAAAGTTCAGAATATGTTAGAAGCCCAAAAAATGCATTCAAATGCATTTTATGCCTGCAAAACTTTAGAAAACTTTGGAGGCCCAAAAAAGGGGTTTACAGGCATCCTAGACCCCCTAAAGTCCAGAAAATGTTGGTGGATCAAAAACGGTGTCAGAGAGCTCCGAATGTCCCAAAAACATGTGCAACTTGAAAGGGGCATTAACCCGCATCCTAGACCACTGAAATTCCCAAAAATATTTTTGGCAATAAAAATGCATCCTACACCCCTGAAAGTTCAGAAAATGTTGGCAGCTCAAGAAAAGGCCTTAAAATGCATGTTAGGCCTTCAAAAATGTTGAAAACTTTGGAGGCCCAAAAAAGGGATTTACAGGCATCCTAGACCCCCTAAAGTCCAGAAAATGTTGGTGGATCAAAAACGGTGTCAGAGAGCTCCGAATGTCCCAAAAACATGTGCAACCTGAAAGGGGCATTAACCCACATCCTAGACCTCTGAAATTCCCAAAAATATTTTGTGCACGAAAAATTCATACTACACCCTTGAAAGTTCAGAATATGTTAGCAGCCCAAAAAAGGCATTAAAATGCATTTTAGGCCTGCAAAAATTTAGAAAACTTTGGAGGCCCAAAAAAGGGGTTTACAGGCATCCTAGACCCCCTAAAGTCCAGAAAATGTTGTTGGACCAACAATGGTGTCAGAGAGCTCTGAATGTCCCAAAAACATTTGCAGCCTGAAAGGGGCATTAACCCGCATCCTAGACCTCTGAAATTCCCAAAAATATTTTGTGCACAAAAAATGCATCCTATACCCCTGAAAGCTCAAGAATATGTTAGCAGCCCAAAGAAGGCCTTAAAATGCATCTTAGGCATACAAAAATTTAGAAAACTTTGGAGGCCCAAAAAAGGGGTTTACAGGCATCCTAGACCCCCTAAAGTCCAGAAAATGTTGTTGGACCAAAAATGGTGTCAGAGAGCTCTGAATGTCCCAAAAACATTTGCAGCCACTGAAATTCCCAAAAATATTTTTGGCACGAAAAATGCATCCTACACCCCTGAAAGTTGAGAACATTTTGGCAGCTCTAGAAAAGGCCTTAAAACGCATGTTAGGCCTTCAAAAATGTTGAAAACTTTGGAGGCCCAAAAAAGGGGTTTACAGGCATCCTAGACCCCCTAAAGTCCAGAAAATGTTGTTGGACCAAAATCGGTGTCAGAGAGCTCTGATTGTCCCCAAAACATTTGCAGCCTGAAAGGGGCATTAACCCGCATCCTAGACCACTGAAATTCCCAAAAATATTTTTGGCATGAAAAATGCATCCTACACCCCTGCAAGTTCAGAAAATGTTGGTAACTCTAAAAAAGGCCTTAAAATGCATGTTAGGCCTTCAAAAATGTTGAAAACTTTGGAGGCCCAAAAAAGGGATTTACAGGCATCCTAGACCTCCTAAAGTCCAGAAAATGTTGTTGGATCAAAAACGGTGTCAGAGAGCTCTGAATGTCCCAAAAACATTTGCAGCCTGAAAGGGGCATTAACCCGCATCCTAGACCTCTGAAATTCCCAAAAATATTTTGTGCACAAAAAATGCATCCTATACCCCTGAAAGCTCAAGAATATGTTAGCAGCCCAAAGAAGGCCTTAAAATGCATTTTAGGCATACAAAAATTTAGAAAACTTTGGAGGCCCAAAAAAGGGGTTTACAGGCATCCTAGACCCCCTAAAGTCCAGAAATTGTTGTTGGACCAAAAATGGCGTCAGAGAGCTCTGAATGTCCCAAAAACATTTGCAGCCACTGAAATTCCCAAAAATATTTTTGGCACGAAAAATGCATCCTACACCCCTGCAAGTTGAGAAAATGTTGGTAACTCTAAAAAAGGCCTTAAAATGCATGTTAGGCCTTCAAAAATGTTGAAAACTTTGGAGGCCCAAAAAAGGGATTTACAGGCATCCTAGACCTCCTAAAGTCCAGAAAATGTTGTTGGATCAAAAACGGTGTCAGAGAGCTCTGAATGTCCCAAAAACATTTGCAGCTTGAAAGGGGCATTAACCCACATCCTAGACCTCTGAAATTCCCAAAAATATTTTGTGCACAAAAAATTCATACTACACCCCTGAAAGTTCAGAATATGTTAGCAGCCCAAAAAAGGCATTAAAATGCATTTTAGGCCTGCAAAAATTTAGAAAACTTTGGAGGCCCAAAAAAGGGGTTTACAGGCATCCTAGACCCCCTAAAGTCCAGAAAATGTTGTTGGACCAAAAATGGTATCAGAGAGCTCTGAATGTCCCAGAAACATTTGCAGCCTGAAAGGGGCATTAACACGCATCCTAGACCACTGAAATTTCCCAAAATAGTTTTGCCATGAAAAATGCATGCTACACCCCTGAAAGTTCAGAAAACACCCCAGAAATGTTGCCAGGTCAAAAAAGGCCTTGAAATGCATCTTAGGCCTGCAAATATGTTGAAAACTTTGGAGACCCAAAAAAGGGGTTTACAGGCATCCTAGACCCCCTAAAGTCCAGAAAATGTTGTTGGACCAAAATTGGTGTTAGAGAGCTCCGAATGTCCCAAAAACATGTGCAACCTGAAAGGGGCATTAACCCGCATCCTAGACCACTGAAATTCCCAAAAATATTTTGGCACTGAAAATGCATCCTACACCCCTGAACGTTCATAAAATGTTGGCAGCTCAAGAAAAGGCCTTAAAATGCATGTTAGGCCTTCAAAAATGTTGAAAACTTTGGAGGCGCAAAATAGGGGTTTACAGGCATCCTAGACCTCCTAAAGTCCAGAAAATGTTGTTGGATCAAAAACGGTGTCAGAGAGCTCTGAATGTCCCAAAAACATTTGCACCCTGAAAGGGGCATTAACCCGCATCCTAGACCACTGAAATTCCCAAAAATATTTTTGCCACTAAAAATGCATCCTACACCCCTGAAAGTTCAGAAAATATTGGCAGCTCAAGAAAACGCCTTAAAATGCATGTTAGGCCTTCAAAAATGTTGAAAACTTTGGAGGCGCAAAATAGGGGTTTACAGGCATCCTAGACTTCCTAAAGTCCAGAAAATGTTGTTGGATCAAAAACGGTGTCAGAGAGCTCTGAATGTCCCAAAAACATTTGCAGCCTGAAAGGGGCATTAACCCACATCCTAGACCTCTGAAATTCCCAAAAATATTTTGTGCACGAAAAATTCATACTACACCCCTGAAAGTTCAGAATATGTTAGCAGCCCAAAAAAGGCATTAAAATGCATTTTAGGCCTGCAAAAATGTTGAAAACTTTGGAGGCGCAAAATAGGGGTTTACAGGCATCCTAGACCCCCTAAAGTCAAGAAAATGTTGTTGGACCAAAAATGGTGTCAGAGAGCTCTGAATGTCCCAAAAACATTTGCAGCCTGAAAGGGGCATTAACACGCATCCTAGACCACTGAAATTTCCCAAAATATTTTTGCCATGAAAAATGCATGCTACACCCCTGAAAGTTCAGAAAACACCCCAGAAATGTTGCCAGGTCAAAAAAAGCCTTGAAATGCATCCTAGACCTCTGAAATTCCCAAAAATATTTTGTGCACGAAAAATTCATACTACACCCCTGAAAGTTCAGAATATGTTAGCAGCCCAAAAAAGGCATTAAAATGCATTTTAGGCCTGCAAAAATGTTGAAAACTTTGGAGGCGCAAAATAGGGGTTTACAGGCATCCTAGACCTCCTAAAGTCCAGAAAATGTTGTTGGATCAAAAACGGTGTCAGAGAGCTCTGAATGTCCCAAAAACATTTGCAGCCTGAAAGGGTCATTAACCCGCATCCTAGACCTCTAAAATTCCCAAAAATATTTTGTGCACGAAAAATTCATACTACACCCCTGAAAGTTCAGAATATGTTAGCAGCCCAAAGAAGGCCTTAAAATGCATTTTAGGCCTACAAAAATTTAGAAAACTTTGGAGGCCCAAAAAAGGCGTTTACGGGCATCCTAGACCCCCTAAAGTCCAGAAAATGTTGTGGGACCAAAAATAGTGTCAGAGAGCTCTGAATGTCCCAAAAACATTTGCAGCCTGAAAGGGGCATTAACCCGCATCCTAGACTTCTGAAATTCCCAAAAATATTTTGTGCACGAAAAATGTATCCTATACCCCTGAAACTCAGAATATGTTAGCAGCCCACAGAAGGCCTTAAAATGCATTTTATGCCTACAAAAATTTAGAAAACTTTGGAGGCCCAAAAAAAGGCGTTTACAGGCATCCTAGACCCCCTAAAGTCCAGAAAATGTTGTTGGACCAAAAATGGTGTCAGAGAGCTCCGAATGTCCCAAAAACATGTGCAACCTGAAAGGGGCATTAACCCACATCCTAGACCACTGAAATTCCCAGAAATATTTTTGGCAATAAAAATGCATCCTACACCCCTGAAAGTTCAGAAAATGTTGGCAGCTCAAGAAAAGGCCTTAAAATGCATGTTAGGCCTTCAAAAATGTTGAAAACTTTGGAGGCGCAAAATAGGGGTTTACAGGCATCCTAGACCTCCTAAAGTCCAGAAAATGTTGTTGGATCAAAAACGATGTCAGAAAGCTCTGAATGTCCCAAAAACATGTGCAGCCTGAAAGGGGCATTAACCCGCATCCTAGACCTCTGAAATTCCCAAAAATATTTTGTGCACGAAAAATGCATCCTATACCCCTGAAACTCAGAATATGTTAGCAGCCCAAAGAAGGCCTTAAAATGCATTTTAGGCCTACAAAAATTTAGAAAACTTTGGAGGCCCAAAAAAGGGGTTTACAGGCATCCTAGACCCCCTAAAGTCCAGAAAATGTTGTGGGACCAAAAATGGTGTCAGAGAGCTCTGAATGTCCCAAAAACATTTGCAGCCACTGAAATTCCCAAAAATATTTTTGGCACGAAAAATGCATCCTACACCCCTGAAAGTTGAGAAAATGTTGGCAGCTCAAGAAAAGGCCTTAAAACGCATGTTAGGCCTTCAAAAATGTTGAAAACTTTGGAGGCCCAAAAAAGGGGTTTACAGGCATCCTAGACCCCCTAAAGTCCAGAAAATGTTGTTGGACCAAAATCGGTGTCAGAGAGCTCTGATTGTCCCCAAAACATTTGCAGCCTGAAAGGGGCATTAACCCGCATCCTAGACCACTGAAATTCCCAAAAATATTTTTGGCATGAAAAATGCATCCTACACCCCTGCAAGTTCAGAAAATGTTGGCAGCTCAAGAAAAGGCCTTAAAATGCATTTTAGGCCTATACAAATTTAGAAAACTTTGGAGGCCCAAAAAAGGGGTTTACAGGCATCCTAGACCCCCTAAAGTCCAGAAAATATTGCTGTAACAAAAATGGTGTCAGAGAGCTCTGAATGTCCCAAAAACATTTGCAGCCTGAAAGGGGCATTAACCCGCATCCTAGACCTCTGAAATTCCCAAAAATATTTTTGGCACGAAAAATGCATCCTACACCCCTGAAAGTTGAGAAAATGTTGGCAGCTCAAGTAAAGGCCTTAAAATGCATGTTAGGCCTTCAAAAATGTTGAAAACTTTGGAGGCACAAAATAGGGGTTTACAGGCATCCTAGACCCCCTAAAGTCCAGAAAATGTTGTTGGACCAAAAAGGGTGTCAGAGAGCTCTGAATGTCCCAAAAACATTTGCAGCCACTGAAATTCCCAAAAATATTTTTGGCACGAAAAATGCATCCTACACCCCTGAAAGTTCAGAAAATGTTGGCAGCTCAAGTAAAGGCCTTAAAATGCATGTTAGGCCTTCAAAAATGTTGAAAACTTTGGAGGCCCAAAAAAGGGATTTACAGGCATCCTAGACCTCCTAAAGTCCAGAAAATGTTGTTGGATCAAAAACGGTGTCAGAGAGCTCTGAATGTCCCAAAAACATTTGCAGCCTGAAAGGGGCATTAACCCACATCCTAGACCTCTGAAATTCCAAAAAATATTTTGTGCACAAAAAATTCATACTACAACCCTGAAAGTTCAGAATATGTTAGCAGCCCAAAAAAGGCATTAAAATGCATTTTAGGCCTGCAAAAATTTAGAAAACTTTGGAGGCCCAAAAAAGGGGTTTACAGGCATCCTAGACCCCCTAAAGTCCAGAAAATGTTGTTGGACCAAAATCGGTGTCAGAGAGCTCTGATTGTCCCCAAAACATTTGCAGCCTGAAAGGGGCATTAACCCGCATCCTAGACCACTGAAATTCCCAAAAATATTTTTGGCATGAAAAATGCATCCTACACCCCTGCAAGTTCAGAAAATGTTGGCAGCTCAAGAAAAGGCCTTAAAATGCATTTTAGGCCTATACAAATTTAGAAAACTTTGGAGGCCCAAAAAAGGGGTTTACAGGCATCCTAGACCCCCTAAAGTCCAGAAAATATTGCTGTAACAAAAATGGTGTCAGAGAGCTCTGAATGTCCCAAAAACATTTGCAGCCTGAAAGGGGCATTAACCCGCATCCTAGACCTCTGAAATTCCCAAAAATATTTTTGGCACGAAAAATGCATCCTACACCCCTGAAAGTTGAGAAAATGTTGGCAGCTCAAGTAAAGGCCTTAAAATGCATGTTAGGCCTTCAAAAATGTTGAAAACTTTGGAGGCACAAAATAGGGGTTTACAGGCATCCTAGACCCCCTAAAGTCCAGAAAATGTTGTTGGACCAAAAAGGGTGTCAGAGAGCTCTGAATGTCCCAAAAACATTTGCAGCCACTGAAATTCCCAAAAATATTTTTGGCACGAAAAATGCATCCTACACCCCTGAAAGTTCAGAAAATGTTGGCAGCTCAAGTAAAGGCCTTAAAATGCATGTTAGGCCTTCAAAAATGTTGAAAACTTTGGAGGCCCAAAAAAGGGATTTACAGGCATCCTAGACCTCCTAAAGTCCAGAAAATGTTGTTGGATCAAAAACGGTGTCAGAGAGCTCTGAATGTCCCAAAAACATTTGCAGCCTGAAAGGGGCATTAACCCACATCCTAGACCTCTGAAATTCCAAAAAATATTTTGTGCACAAAAAATTCATACTACAACCCTGAAAGTTCAGAATATGTTAGCAGCCCAAAAAAGGCATTAAAATGCATTTTAGGCCTGCAAAAATTTAGAAAACTTTGGAGGCCCAAAAAAGGGGTTTACAGGCATCCTAGACCCCCTAAAGTCCAGAAAATGTTGTTGGACCAAAAATGGTGTCAGAGAGCTCTGAATGTCCCAAAAACATTTGCAGCCTGAAAGGGGCATTAACCCGCATCCTAGACCTCTGAAATTCCCAAAAATATTTTGTGCACAAAAAATGCATCCTATACCCCTGAAAGCTCAAGAATATGTTAGCAGCCCAAAGAAGGCCTTAAAATGCATTTTAGGCATACAAAAATTTAGAAAACTTTGGAGGCCCAAAAAAGGGGTTTACAGGCATCCTAGACCCCCTAAAGTCCAGAAAATGTTGTTGGACCAAAAATGGCGTCAGAGAGCTCTGAATGTCCCAAAAACATTTGCAGCCACTGAAATTCCCAAAAATATTTTTGGCACGAAAAATGCATCCTACACCCCTGCAAGTTGAGAAAATGTTGGTAACTCTAAAAAAGGCCTTAAAATGCATGTTAGGCCTTCAAAAATGTTGAAAACTTTGGAGGCCCAAAAAAGGGATTTACAGGCATCCTAGACCTCCTAAAGTCCAGAAAATGTTGTTGGATCAAAAACGGTGTCAGAGAGCTCTGAATGTCCCAAAAACATTTGCAGCTTGAAAGGGGCATTAACCCACATCCTAGACCTCTGAAATTCCCAAAAATATTTTGTGCACAAAAAATTCATACTACACCCCTGAAAGTTCAGAATATGTTAGCAGCCCAAAAAAGGCATTAAAATGCATTTTAGGCCTGCAAAAATTTAGAAAACTTTGGAGGCCCAAAAAAGGGGTTTACAGGCATCCTAGACCCCCTAAAGTCCAGAAAATGTTGTTGGACCAAAAATGGTGTCAGAGAGCTCTGAATGTCCCAGAAACATTTGCAGCCTGAAAGGGGCATTAACACGCATCCTAGACCACTGAAATTTCCCAAAATAGTTTTGCCATGAAAAATGCATGCTACACCCCTGAAAGTTCAGAAAACACCCCAGAAATGTTGCCAGGTCAAAAAAGGCCTTGAAATGCATCTTAGGCCTGCAAATATGTTGAAAACTTTGGAGACCCAAAAAAGGGGTTTACAGGCATCCTAGACCCCCTAAAGTCCAGAAAATGTTGTTGGACCAAAATTGGTGTTAGAGAGCTCCGAATGTCCCAAAAACATGTGCAACCTGAAAGGGGCATTAACCCGCATCCTAGACCACTGAAATTCCCAAAAATATTTTGGCACTGAAAATGCATCCTACACCCCTGAACGTTCATAAAATGTTGGCAGCTCAAGAAAAGGCCTTAAAATGCATGTTAGGCCTTCAAAAATGTTGAAAACTTTGGAGGCGCAAAATAGGGGTTTACAGGCATCCTAGACCCCGTAAGGTCCAGAAAATGTTGTTGGACCAAAAACGGTGTCAGAGAGCTCTGAATGTCCCAAAAACATTTGCACCCTGAAAGGGGCATTAACCCGCATCCTAGACCACTGAAATTTCCAAAAATATTTTTGGCATGAAAAATGCATCCTACACCCCTGCAAGTTCAGAAAATGTTGGCAACTCTAAAAAAGGCCTTAAAATGCATGTTAGGCCTTCAAAAATGTTGAAAACTTTGGAGACCCAAAAAAGGGATTTACAGGCATCCTAGACCCCCTAAAGTCCAGAAAATGTTGTTGGATCAAAAACGGTGTCAGAGAGCTCTGAATGTCCCAAAAACATTTGCAGCTGGAAAGGGGCATTAACCCGCATCCTAGACCACTGAAATTCCCAAAAATATTTTTGCCACTAAAAATGCATCCCACACCCCTGAAAGTTCAGAAAATATTGGCAGCTCAAGAAAACGCCTTAAAATGCATGTTAGGCCTTCAAAAATGTTGAAAACTTTGGAGGCGCAAAATAGGGGTTTACAGGCATCCTAGACTTCCTAAAGTCCAGAAAATGTTGTTGGATCAAAAACGGTGTCAGAGAGCTCTGAATGTCCCAAAAACATTTGCAGCCTGAAAGGGGCATTAACCCACATCCTAGACCTCTGAAATTCCCAAAAATATTTTGTGCACGAAAAATTCATACTACACCCCTGAAAGTTCAGAATATGTTAGCAGCCCAAAAAAGGCATTAAAATGCATTTTAGGCCTGCAAAAATGTTGAAAACTTTGGAGGCGCAAAATAGGGGTTTACAGGCATCCTAGACCCCCTAAAGTCAAGAAAATGTTGTTGGACCAAAAATGGTGTCAGAGAGCTCTGAATGTCCCAAAAACATTTGCAGCCTGAAAGGGGCATTAACACGCATCCTAGACCACTGAAATTTCCCAAAATATTTTTGCCATGAAAAATGCATGCTACACCCCTGAAAGTTCAGAAAACACCCCAGAAATGTTGCCAGGTCAAAAAAGGCCTTGAAATGCATCCTAGACCTCTGAAATTCCAAAAAATATTTTGTGCACGAAAAATTCATACTACACCCCTGAAAGTTCAGAATATGTTAGCAGCCCAAAAAAGGCATTAAAATGCATTTTAGGCCTGCAAAAATGTTGAAAACTTTGGAGGCGCAAAATAGGGGTTTACAGGCATCCTAGACCTCCTAAAGTCCAGAAAATGTTGTTGGATCAAAAACGGTGTCAGAGAGCTCTGAATGTCCCAAAAACATTTGCAGCCTGAAAGGGTCATTAACCCGCATCCTAGACCTCTAAAATTCCCAAAAATATTTTGTGCACGAAAAATTCATACTACACCCCTGAAAGTTCAGAATATGTTAGCAGCCCAAAGAAGGCCTTAAAATGCATTTTAGGCCTACAAAAATTTAGAAAACTTTGGAGGCCCAAAAAAGGCGTTTACGGGCATCCTAGACCCCCTAAAGTCCAGAAAATGTTGTGGGACCAAAAATAGTGTCAGAGAGCTCTGAATGTCCCAAAAACATTTGCAGCCTGAAAGGGGCATTAACCCGCATCCTAGACTTCTGAAATTCCCAAAAATATTTTGTGCACGAAAAATGTATCCTATACCCCTGAAACTCAGAATATGTTAGCAGCCCAAAGAAGGCCTTAAAATGCATTTTATGCCTACAAAAATTTAGAAAACTTTGGAGGCCCAAAAAAGGCGTTTACAGGCATCCTAGACCCCCTAAAGTCCAGAAAATGTTGTTGGACCAAAAATGGTGTCAGAGAGCTCCGAATGTCCCAAAAACATGTGCAACCTGAAAGGGGCATTAACCCACATCCTAGACCACTGAAATTCCCAGAAATATTTTTGGCAATAAAAATGCATCCTACACCCCTGAAAGTTCAGAAAATGTTGGCAGCTCAAGAAAAGGCCTTAAAATGCATGTTAGGCCTTCAAAAATGTTGAAAACTTTGGAGGCGCAAAATAGGGGTTTACAGGCATCCTAGACCTCCTAAAGTCCAGAAAATGTTGTTGGATCAAAAACGATGTCAGAAAGCTCTGAATGTCCCAAAAACATGTGCAGCCTGAAAGGGGCATTAACCCGCATCCTAGACCTCTGAAATTCCCAAAAATATTTTGTGCACGAAAAATGCATCCTATACCCCTGAAACTCAGAATATGTTAGCAGCCCAAAGAAGGCCTTAAAATGCATTTTAGGCCTACAAAAATTTAGAAAACTTTGGAGGCCCAAAAAAGGGGTTTACAGGCATCCTAGACCCCCTAAAGTCCAGAAAATGTTGTGGGACCAAAAATGGTGTCAGAGAGCTCTGAATGTCCCAAAAACATTTGCAGCCACTGAAATTCCCAAAAATATTTTGGCACTGAAAATGCATCCTACACCCCTGAACGTTCATAAAATGTTGGCAGCTCAAGAAAAGGCCTTAAAATGCATGTTAGGCCTTCAAAAATGTTGAAAACTTTGGAGGCGCAAAATAGGGGTTTACAGGCATCCTAGACCCCGTAAGGTCCAGAAAATGTTGTTGGACCAAAAACGGTGTCAGAGAGCTCTGAATGTCCCAAAAACATTTGCACCCTGAAAGGGGCATTAACCCGCATCCTAGACCACTGAAATTTCCAAAAATATTTTTGGCATGAAAAATGCATCCTACACCCCTGCAAGTTCAGAAAATGTTGGCAACTCTAAAAAAGGCCTTAAAATGCATGTTAGGCCTTCAAAAATGTTGAAAACTTTGGAGACCCAAAAAAGGGATTTACAGGCATCCTAGACCCCCTAAAGTCCAGAAAATGTTGTTGGATCAAAAACGGTGTCAGAGAGCTCTGAATGTCCCAAAAACATTTGCAGCTGGAAAGGGGCATTAACCCGCATCCTAGACCACTGAAATTCCCAAAAATATTTTGTGCACGAAAAATTCATACTACACCCCTGAAAGTTCAGAATATGTTAGCAGCCCAAAAAAGGCATTAAAATGCATTTTAGGCCTGCAAAAATGTTGAAAACTTTGGAGGCGCAAAATAGGGGTTTACAGGCATCCTAGACCCCCTAAAGTCAAGAAAATGTTGTTGGACCAAAAATGGTGTCAGAGAGCTCTGAATGTCCCAAAAACATTTGCAGCCTGAAAGGGGCATTAACACGCATCCTAGACCACTGAAATTTCCCAAAATATTTTTGCCATGAAAAATGCATGCTACACCCCTGAAAGTTCAGAAAACACCCCAGAAATGTTGCCAGGTCAAAAAAGGCCTTGAAATGCATCCTAGACCTCTGAAATTCCAAAAAATATTTTGTGCACGAAAAATTCATACTACACCCCTGAAAGTTCAGAATATGTTAGCAGCCCAAAAAAGGCATTAAAATGCATTTTAGGCCTGCAAAAATGTTGAAAACTTTGGAGGCGCAAAATAGGGGTTTACAGGCATCCTAGACCTCCTAAAGTCCAGAAAATGTTGTTGGATCAAAAACGGTGTCAGAGAGCTCTGAATGTCCCAAAAACATTTGCAGCCTGAAAGGGTCATTAACCCGCATCCTAGACCTCTAAAATTCCCAAAAATATTTTGTGCACGAAAAATTCATACTACACCCCTGAAAGTTCAGAATATGTTAGCAGCCCAAAGAAGGCCTTAAAATGCATTTTAGGCCTACAAAAATTTAGAAAACTTTGGAGGCCCAAAAAAGGCGTTTACGGGCATCCTAGACCCCCTAAAGTCCAGAAAATGTTGTGGGACCAAAAATAGTGTCAGAGAGCTCTGAATGTCCCAAAAACATTTGCAGCCTGAAAGGGGCATTAACCCGCATCCTAGACTTCTGAAATTCCCAAAAATATTTTGTGCACGAAAAATGTATCCTATACCCCTGAAACTCAGAATATGTTAGCAGCCCAAAGAAGGCCTTAAAATGCATTTTATGCCTACAAAAATTTAGAAAACTTTGGAGGCCCAAAAAAGGCGTTTACAGGCATCCTAGACCCCCTAAAGTCCAGAAAATGTTGTTGGACCAAAAATGGTGTCAGAGAGCTCCGAATGTCCCAAAAACATGTGCAACCTGAAAGGGGCATTAACCCACATCCTAGACCACTGAAATTCCCAGAAATATTTTTGGCAATAAAAATGCATCCTACACCCCTGAAAGTTCAGAAAATGTTGGCAGCTCAAGAAAAGGCCTTAAAATGCATGTTAGGCCTTCAAAAATGTTGAAAACTTTGGAGGCGAAAAATAGGGGTTTACAGGCATCCTAGACCTCCTAAAGTCCAGAAAATGTTGTTGGATCAAAAACGATGTCAGAAAGCTCTGAATGTCCCAAAAACATGTGCAGCCTGAAAGGGGCATTAACCCGCATCCTAGACCTCTGAAATTCCCAAAAATATTTTGTGCACGAAAAATGCATCCTATACCCCTGAAACTCAGAATATGTTAGCAGCCCAAAGAAGGCCTTAAAATGCATTTTAGGCCTACAAAAATTTAGAAAACTTTGGAGGCCCAAAAAAGGGGTTTACAGGCATCCTAGACCCCCTAAAGTCCAGAAAATGTTGTGGGACCAAAAATGGTGTCAGAGAGCTCTGAATGTCCCAAAAACATTTGCAGCCACTGAAATTCCCAAAAATATTTTTGGCACGAAAAATGCATCCTACACCCCTGAAAGTTGAGAAAATGTTGGCAGCTCAAGAAAAGGCCTTAAAACGCATGTTAGGCCTTCAAAAATGTTGAAAACTTTGGAGGCCCAAAAAAGGGGTTTACAGGCATCCTAGACCCCCTAAAGTCCAGAAAATGTTGTTGGACCAAAATCGGTGTCAGAGAGCTCTGATTGTCCCCAAAACATTTGCAGCCTGAAAGGGGCATTAACCCGCATCCTAGACCACTGAAATTCCCAAAAATATTTTTGGCATGAAAAATGCATCCTACACCCCTGCAAGTTCAGAAAATGTTGGCAGCTCAAGAAAAGGCCTTAAAATGCATTTTAGGCCTATACAAATTTAGAAAACTTTGGAGGCCCAAAAAAGGGGTTTACAGGCATCCTAGACCCCCTAAAGTCCAGAAAATATTGCTGTAACAAAAATGGTGTCAGAGAGCTCTGAATGTCCCAAAAACATTTGCAGCCTGAAAGGGGCATTAACCCGCATCCTAGACCTCTGAAATTCCCAAAAATATTTTTGGCACGAAAAATGCATCCTACACCCCTGAAAGTTGAGAAAATGTTGGCAGCTCAAGTAAAGGCCTTAAAATGCATGTTAGGCCTTCAAAAATGTTGAAAACTTTGGAGGCACAAAATAGGGGTTTACAGGCATCCTAGACCCCCTAAAGTCCAGAAAATGTTGTTGGACCAAAAAGGGTGTCAGAGAGCTCTGAATGTCCCAAAAACATTTGCAGCCACTGAAATTCCCAAAAATATTTTTGGCACGAAAAATGCATCCTACACCCCTGAAAGTTCAGAAAATGTTGGCAGCTCAAGTAAAGGCCTTAAAATGCATGTTAGGCCTTCAAAAATGTTGAAAACTTTGGAGGCACAAAATAGGGGTTTACAGGCATCCTAGACCTCCTAAAGTCCAGAAAATGTTGTTGTATCAAAAGCGGTGTCAGAGAGCTCTGAATGTCCCAAAAACATTTGCAGCCTGAAAGGGGCATTAACACGCATCCTAGACCACTGAAATTTCCCAAAATATTTTTGCCATGAAAAATGCATGCTACACCCCTGAAAGTTCAGAAAACACCCCAGAAATGTTGCCAGGTCAAAAAAGGCCTTGAAATGCATCTTAGGCCTGCAAAAATGTTGAAAACTTTGGAGACCCAAAAAAGGGGTTTACAGGCATCCTAGACCCCCTAAAGTCCAGAAAATGTTGTTGGACCAAAAATGGTGTCAGAGAGCTCTGAATGTCCCAAAAACATTTGCAGCCTGAAAGGGGCATTAACCCGCATCCTAGACCTCTGAAATTCCCAAAAATATTTTGTGCACAAAAAATGCATCCTATACCCCTGAAAGCTCAAGAATATGTTAGCAGCCCAAAGAAGGCCTTAAAATGCATTTTAGGCCTACAAAAATTTAGAAAACTTTGGAGCCCAAAAAAGGGGTTTACAGGCATCCTAGACCCCCTAAAGTCCAGAAAATGTTGTTGGATCAAAAACGGTGTCAGAGAGCTCTGAATGTCCCAAAAACATTTGCAGCCTGAAAGGGGCATTAACCCGCATCCTAGACCACTGAAATTCCCAAAAATATTTTTGCCACTAAAAATGCATCCTACACCCCTGAAAGTTCAGAAAATGTTGGCAGCTCAAGAAAAGGCCTTAAAATGCATGTTAGGCCTTCAAAAATGTTGAAAACTTTGGAGGCACAAAATAGGGGTTTACAGGCATCCTAGACCTCCTAAAGTCCAGAAAATGTTGTTGGATCAAAAACGGTGTCAGAGAGCTCTGAATGTCCCAAAAACATTTGCAACCTGAAAGGGGCATTAACCCGCATCCTAGACCACTGAAATTTCCCAAAATATTTTTGCCATGAAAAATGCATGCTACACCCCTGAAAGTTCAGAAAACACCCCAGAAATGTTGGCAGCTCAAGTAAAGGCCTTAAAATGCATGTTAGGCCTTCAAAAATGTTGAAAACTTTGGAGCCCCAAAAAAGGGGTTTACAGGCATCCTAGACCCCCTAAAGTCCAGAAAATGTTGTTGGACCAATATCGGTGTCAGAGAGCTCTGATTGTCCCCAAAACATTTGCAGCCTGAAAGGGGCATTAACCCGCATCCTAGACCACTGAAATTCCCAAAAATATTTTTGGCATGAAAAATGCATCCTACACCCCTGCAAGTTCAGAAAATGTTGGTAACTCTAAAAAAGGCCTTAAAATGCATGTTAGGCCTTCAAAAATGTTGAAAACTTTGGAGGCCCAAAAATAGGGTTTACAGGCATCCTAGACCTCCTAAAGTCCAGAAAATGTTGTTGGATCAAAAACGGTGTCAGAGAGCTTTGAATGTCCCAAAAACATTTGCAGCCTGAAAGGGGCATTAACCCACATCCTAGACCTCTGAAATTCCAAAAAATATTTTGTGCACGAAAAATTCATACTACACCCCTGAAAGTTCAGAATATGTTAGCAGCCCAAAAAAGGCATTAAAATGCATTTTAGGCCTGCAAAAATTTAGAAAACTTTGGAGGCCCAAAGAAGGGGTTTACAGGCATCCTAGACCCCCTAAAGTCCAGAAAATGTTGTTGGATCAAAAACGGTGTCAGAGAGCTCTGAATGTCCCAAAAACATTTGCAGCCTGAAAGGGGCATTAACCCGCATCCTAGACCACTGAAATTCCCAAAAATATTTTTGCCACTAAAAATGCATCCTACACCCCTGAAAGTTCAGAAAATGTTGGCAGCTCAAGAAAACGCCTTAAAATGCATGTTAGGCCTGCAAAAATTTAGAAAACTTTGGAGGCCCAAAAAAGGGGTTTACAGGCATCCTAGACCCCCTAAAGTCCAGAAAATGTTGTTGGACCAAAAATGGTGTCAGAGAGCTCTGAATGTCCCAAAAACATTTGCAGCCACTGAAATTCCCAAAAATATTTTTGGCACGAAAAATGCATCCTACACCCCTGAAAGTTGAGAAAATGTTGGCAGCTCAAGAAAAGGCCTTAAAATGCATGTTAGGCCTTCAAAAATGTTGAAAACTTTGGAGGCCCAAAAAAGGGGTTTACAGGCATTCTAGACCCCGTAAGGTCCAGAAAATGTTGTTGGACCAAAAACGGTGTCAGAGAACTCTGAATGTCCCAAAAACATGTGCAGCCTGAAAGGGGCATTAACCCGCATCCTAGACCACTGAAATTTCCCAAAATATTTTTCCCATGAAAAAAGCATGCTACACCCCTGAAAGTTCAGAAAACACCACAGAAATGTTGCCAGCTCAAAAAAGGCCTTAAAATGCATCTTAGGCCTGCAAAAATGTTGAAAACTTTGGAGACCCAAAAAAGGGGTTTACAGGCATCCTAGACCCCCTAAAGTCCAGAAAATGTTGTTGGACCAAAATCGGTGTCAGAGAGCTCTGAAAGGGGCATTAACCCGCATCCTAGACCACGGAAATTCCCAAAAATATTTTTGGCACGAAAAATGCATCCTACACCCCTGAAAGGTCAGAAAATGTTGGCAGCTCAAGAAAAGGCCTTAAAACACATCTTAGGCCTGCAAAAATATTGAAAACTTTGGAGACCCAAAAAAGGGGTTCACAGGCATCCTAGACCCCCTAAAGTCCAGAAAATGTTGTTGGACCAAAAATGGTGTCAGAGAGCTCTGAATGTCCCAAAAACATTTGCAGCCTGAAAGGGGCATTAACCCGCATCCCAGACCTCTGAAATTCCCAAAAATATTTTGTGCACGAAAAATTCATACTACACCCCTGAAAGTTCCAAATATGTTAGCAGCCCAAAAAGGCATTAAAATCCATTTTAGGCCTGCAAAAATTTAGAAAACTTTGGAGGCCCAAAAAAGGGGTTTACAGGCATCCTAGACCCCCTAAAGTCCAGAAAATGTTGTTGGACCAAAAATGGTGTCAGAGATCTCTGAATGTCCCAAAAACATTTGCAGCCTGAAAGGGGCATTAACCCGCATCCTAGACCTCTGAAATTCCCAAAAATATTTTGTGCACGAAAAATGCATCCTTTATCCCTGAAAGCTCAGAATATGTTAGCAGCCCAAAGAAGGCCTTAAAATGCATTTTAGGCATACAAAAATGTTGAAAACTTTGGAGACCCAAAAAAGGGGTTTACAGGCATCCTAGACCCCCTAAAGTCCAGAAAATGTTGTTGGACCAAAATCGGTGTCAGAGAGCTCCGAATGTCCCAAAAACATGTGCAACCTGAAAGGGGCATTAACCCGCATCCTAGACCACTGAAATTCCCAAAAATATTTTGGCACTAAAAATGCATCCTACACCCCTGAACGTTCATAAAATGTTGGCAGCTCAAGAAAAGGCCTTAAAATGCATGTTAGGCCTGCAAAAATGTTGAAAACTTTGGAGGCGCAAAATAGGGGTTTACAGGCATCCTAGACCTCCTAAAGTCCAGAAAATGTTGTTGGATCAAAAACGGTGTCAGAGAGCTCTGAATGTCCCAAAAACATTTGCATCCTGAAAGGGGCATTAACCCGCATCCTAGACCTCTAAAATTCCCAAAAATATTTTGTGCACGCAAAATTCATACTACACCCCTGAAAGTTCAGAATATGTTAGCAGCCCAAAAAAGGCATTAAAATGCATTTTAGGCCTGCAAAAATTTAGAAAACTTTGGAGGCCCAAAAAAGGGGTTTACAGGCATCCTAGACCCCCTAAAGTCCAGAAAATGTTGTTGGACCAAAAATGGTGTCAGAGAGCTCTGAATGTCCCAAAAATATTTGCAGCCTGAAAGCGGCATTAACCCGCATCCTAGACCTCTGAAATTCCCAAAAATATTTTGTGCACGAAAAATTCATACTACACCCCTGAAAGTTCAGAATATGTTAGCAGCCCAAAGAAGGCCTCAAAATGCATTTTAGGCCTACAAAAATTTAGAAAACTTTGGAGGCCCAAAAAAGGCGTTTACAGGCATCCTAGACCCCCTAAAGTCCAGAAAATGTTGTGGGACCAAAAATGGTGTCAGAGAGCTCTGAATGTCCCAAAAACATTTGCAGCCTGAAAGGGGCATTAACCGGCATCCTAGACCTCTGAAATTCCCAAAAATATTTTGTGCACGAAAAATGTATACTACCCCTAAAAGTTCAGAATATGTTAGAAGCCCAAAAAATGCATTCAAATGCATTTTAGGCCTGCAAAAATTTAGAAAACTTTGGAGGCCCAAAAAAGGGGGTTACAGGCATCCTAGACCCCCTAAAGTCCAGAAAATGTTGGTGGATCAAAAAACGGTGTCAGAGAGCTCCGAATGTCCCAAAAACATGTGCAACCTGAAAGGGGCATTAACCCGCATCCTAGACCACTGAAATTCCCAAAAATATTTTTGGCAATAAAAATGCATCCTACACCCCTGAAAGTTCAGAAAATGTTGGCAGCTCAAGAAAAGGCCTTAAAATGCATGTTAGGCCTTCAAAAATGTTGAAAACTTTGGAGGCACAAAATAGGGGTTTACAGGCATCCTAGACCTCCTAAAGTCCAGAAAATGTTGTTGGATCAAAAACGGTGTCAGAGAGCTCTGAATGTCCCAAAAACATTTGCAGCCTGAAAGGGGCATTAACCCACATCCTAGACCTCTGAAATTCCCAAAAATATTTTGTGCACGAAAAATTCATACTACACCCTTGAAAGTTCAGAATATGTTAGCAGCCCAAAAAAGGCATTAAAATGCATTTTAGGCCTGCAAAAATTTAGAAAACTTTGGATGCCCAAAAAAGGGGTTTACAGGCATCCTAGACCCCCTAAAGTCCAGAAAATGTTGTTGGACCAAAAATGGTGTAGAGAGCTCTGAATGTCCCAAAAACATTTGCAGCCTGAAAGGGGCATTAACCCGCATCCTAGACCTCTGAAATTCCCAAAAATATTTTTGGCACGAAAAATGCATCCTACACCCCTGAAAGTTCAGAAAATGTTGGCAGCTCAAGAAAAGGCCTTAAAATGCATGTTAGGCCTTCAAAAATGTTGAAAACTTTGGAGGCACAAAATAGGGGTTTACAGGCATCCTAGACCTCCTAAAGTCCAGAAAATGTTGTTGTATCAAAAACGGTGTCAGAGAGCTCTGAATGTCCCAAAAACATTTGCAGCCTGAAAGGGGCATTAACACGCATCCTAGACCACTGAAATTTCCCAAAATATTTTTGCCATGAAAAATGCATGCTACACCCCTGAAAGTTCAGAAAACACCCCAGAAATGTTGACAGGTCAAAAAAGGCCTTGAAATGCATCTTAGGCCTGCAAAAATGTTGAAAACTTTGGAGACCCAAAAAAGGGGTTTACAGGCATCCTAGACCCCCTAAAGTCTAGAAAATGTTGTTGGACCAAAAATGGTGTCAGAGAGCTCTGAATGTCCCAAAAACATTTGCAGCCTGAAAGGGGCATTAACCCGCATCCTAGACCTCTGAAATTCCAAAAAATATTTTGTGCACGAAAAATGTATCCTATACCCCTGAAACTCAGAAAATGTTGGCAGCTCAAGAAAACGCCTTAAAATGCATGTTAGGCCTGCAAAAATTTCAAAAACTTTGGAGGCCCAAAAAAGGGGTTTACAGGCATCCTAGACCCCGTAAGGTCCAGAAAATGTTGTTGGACCAAAAACGGTGTCAGAGAGCTCTGAATGTCCCAAAAACATGTGCAGCCTGAAAGGGGCATTAACCCGCATCCTAGACCACTGAAATTTCCCAAAATATTTTTGCCATGAAAAAAGCATGCTACACCCCTGAAAGTTCAGAAAACACCACAGAAATGTTGCCAGCTCAAAAAAGGCCTTAAAATGCATCTTAGGCCTGCAAAAATGTTGAAAACTTTGGAGACCCAAAAAAAGGGGTTTACAGGCATCCTAGACCCCCTAAAGTCCAGAAAATGTTGTTGGACCAAAATCGGTGTCAGAGAGCTCTGAAAGGGGCATTAACCCGCATCCTAGACCACGGAAATTCCCAAAAATATTTTTGGCACGGAAAATGCATCCTACACCCCTGAAAGGTCAGAAAATGTTGGCAGCTCAAGAAAAGGCCTTAAAACACATCTTAGGCCTGCAAAAATATTGAAAACTTTGGAGACCCAAAAAAGGGGTTCACAGGCATCCTAGACCCCCTAAAGTCCAGAAAATGTTGTTGGACCAAAAATGGTGTCAGAGAGCTCTGAATGTCCCAAAAACATTTGCAGCCTGAAAGGGGCATTAACCCGCATCCCAGACCTCTGAAATTCCCAAAAATATTTTGTGCACGAAAAATTCATACTACACCCCTGAAAGTTCCAAATATGTTAGCAGCCCAAAAAGGCTTTAAAATCCATTTTAGGCCTGCAAAAATTTAGAAAACTTTGGAGGCCCAAAAAAGGGGTTTACAGGCATCCTAGACCCCCTAAAGTCCAGAAAATGTTGTTGGACCAAAAATGGTGTCAGAGATCTCTGAATGTCCCAAAAACATTTGCAGCCTGAAAGGGGCATTAACCCGCATCCTAGACCTCTGAAATTCCCAAAAATATTTTGTGCACGAAAAATGCATCCTTTATCCCTGAAAGCTCAGAATATGTTAGCAGCCCAAAGAAGGCCTTAAAATGCATTTTAGGCATACAAAAATGTTGAAAACTTTGGAGACCCAAAAAAGGGGTTTACAGGCATCCAAGACCCCCTAAAGTCCAGAAAATGTTGTTGGACCAAAATCGGTGTCAGAGAGCTCCGAATGTCCCAAAAACATGTGCAACCTGAAAGGGGCATTAACCCGCATCCTAGACCACTGAAATTCCCAAAAATATTTTGGCACTAAAAATGCATCCTACACCCCTGAACGTTCATAAAATGTTGGCAGCTCAAGAAAAGGCCTTAAAATGCATGTTAGGCCTTCAAAAATGTTGAAAACTTTGGAGGCGCAAAATAGGGGTTTACAGGCATCCTAGACCTCCTAAAGTCCAGAAAATGTTGTTGGATCAAAAACGGTGTCAGAGAGCTCTGAATGTCCCAAAAACATTTGCAGCCTGAAAGGGGCATTAACCCGCATCCTAGACCTCTAAAATTCCCAAAAATATTTTGTGCACGAAAAATTCATACTACACCCCTGAAAGTTCAGAATATGTTAGCAGCCCAAAAAAGGCATTAAAATGCATTTTAGGCCTGCAAAAATTTAGAAAACTTTGGAGGCCCAAAAAAGGGGTTTACAGGCATCCTAGACCCCCTAAAGTCCAGAAAATGTTGTTGGACCAAAAATGGTGTCAGAGAGCTCTGAATGTCCCAAAAATATTTGCAGCCTGAAAGGGGCATTAACCCGCATCCTAGACCTCTGAAATTCCCAAAAATATTTTGTGCACGAAAAATTCATACTACACCCCTGAAAGTTCAGAATATGTTAGCAGCCCAAAGAAGGCCTCAAAATGCATTTTAGGCCTACAATAATTTAGAAAACTTTGGAGGCCCAAAAAAGGCGTTTACAGGCATCCTAGACCCCCTAAAGTCCAGAAAATGTTGTGGGACCAAAAATGGTGTCAGAGAGCTCTGAATGTCCCAAAAACATTTGCAGCCTGAAAGGGGCATTAACCGGCATCCTAGACCTCTGAAATTCCCAAAAATATTTTGTGCACGAAAAATGTATACTACCCCTAAAAGTTCAGAAAATGTTGGCAGCTCAAGAAAAGGCCTTAAAATGCATGTTAGGCCTTCAAAAATGTTGAAAACTTTGGAGGCACAAAATAGGGGTTTACAGGCATCCTAGACCTCCTAAAGTCCAGAAAATGTTGTTGGATCAAAAACGGTGTCAGAGAGCTCTGAATGTCCCAAAAACATTTGCAGCCTGAAAGGGGCATTAACCCACATCCTAGACCTCTGAAATTCCCAAAAATATTTTGTGCACGAAAAATTCATACTACACCCTTGAAAGTTCAGAATATGTTAGCAGCCCAAAGAAGGCCTTAAAATGCATTTTAGGCCTACAAAAATTTAGAAAACTTTGGAGCCCAAAAAAGGGGTTTACAGGCATCCTAGACCTCTAAAGTCCAGAAAATGTTGTTGGACCAAAAATGGTGTCAGAGAGCTCTGAATGTCCCAAAAACATTTGCAGCCACTGAAATTCCCAAAAATATTTTTGGCACGAAAAATGCATCCTACACCCCTGAAAGTTGAGAAAATGTTGGCAGCTCAAGAAAAGGCTTTAAAAGGCATGTTAGGCCTTCAAAAATGTTGAAAACTTTGGAGGCCCAAAAAAGGGATTTACAGGCATCCTAGACAACCTGAAGTCCAGAAAATGTTGTTGGATCAAAAACGGTGTCAGAGAGCTCTGAATGTCCCAAAAACATTTGCAGCCTGAAAGGGGCATTAACCGGCATCCTAGACCTCTGAAATTCCCAAAAATATTTTGTGCACGAAAAATGTATACTACCCCTAAAAGTTCAGAATATGTTAGAAGCCCAAAAAATGCATTCAAATGCATTTTAGGCCTGCAAAAATTTAGAAAACTTTGGAGGCCCAAAAAAGGGGTTTACAGGCATCCTAGACCCCCTAAAGTCCAGAAAATGTTGGTGGATCAAAAACGGTGTCAGAGAGCTCCGAATGTCCCAAAAACATGTGCAACCTGAAAGGGGCATTAACCCGCATCCTAGACCACTGAAATTCCCAAAAATATTTTTGGCAATAAAAATGCATCCTACACCCCTGAAAGTTCAGAAAATGTTGGCAGCTCAAGAAAAGGCCTTAAAATGCATGTTAGGCCTTCAAAAATGTTGAAAACTTTGGAGGCACAAAATAGGGGTTTACAGGCATCCTAGACCTCCTAAAGTCCAGAAAATGTTGTTGTATCAAAAACGGTGTCAGAGAGCTCTGAATGTCCCAAAAACATTTGCAGCCTGAAAGGGGCATTAACACGCATCCTAGACCACTGAAACTTCCCAAAATATTTTTGCCATGAAAAATGCATGCTACACCCCTGAAAGTACAGAAAACACCCCAGAAATGTTGCCAGGTCAAAAAAGGCCTTGAAATGCATCTTAGGCCTGCAAAAATGTTGAAAACTTTGGAGACCCAAAAAAGGGGTTTACAGGCATCCTAGACCCCCTAAAGTCCAGAAAATGTTGTTGGACCAAAAATGGTGTCAGAGAGCTCTGAATGTCCCAAAAACATTTGCAGCCTGAAAGGGGCATTAACCCGCATCCTAGACCTCTGAAATTCCAAAAAATATTTTGTGCACGAAAAATGTATCCTATACCCCTGAAACTCAGAATATGTTAGCAGCCCAAAGAAGGCCTTAAAATGCATTTTAGGCCTACAAAAATTTAGAAAACTTTGGAGGCCCAAAAAAGGCGTTTACAGGCATCCTAGACCCCCTAAAGTCCAGAAAATGTTGTGGGACCAAAAATAGTGTCAGAGAGCTCTGAATGTCCCAAAAACATTTGCAACCTGAAAGGGGCATTAACCGGCATCCTAGACCTCTGAAATTCCCAAAAATATTTTGTGCACGAAAAATGTATACTACCCCTAAAAGTTCAGAATATGTTAGAAGCCCAAAAAATGCATTCAAATGCATTTTAGGCCTGCAAAAATTTAGAAAACTTTGGAGGCCCAAAAAAGGGGTTTACAGGCATCCTAGACCCCCTAAAGTCCAGAAAATGTTGTGGGACCAAAAATAGTGTCAGAGAGCTCTGAATGTCCCAAAAACATTTGCAGCCACTGAAATTCCCAAAAATATTTTTGGCACGAAAAATGCATCCTACACCCCTGAAAGTTGAGAAAATGTTGGCAGCTCAAGAAAAGGCCTTAAAATGCATGTTAGGCCTTCAAAAATGTTGAAAACTTTGGAGGCCCAAAAAAGGGGTTTACAGGCATTCTAGACCCCGTAAGGTCCAGAAAATGTTGTTGGACCAAAAACGGTGTCAGAGACAGAGAGCTCTGAATGTCCCAAAAACATGTGCAGCCTGAAAGGGGCATTAACCCGCATCCTAGACCACTGAAATTTCCCAAAATATTTTTGCCATGAAAAATGCATGCTACACCCATGAAAGTTCACAAAACACCACAGAAATGTTGGCAGCTCAAAAAAGGCCTTAAAATGCATCTTAGGCCTGCAAAAATGTTGAAAACTTTGGAGACCCAAAAAAGGGATTTACAGGCATCCTACACCCCCTAAAGTCCAGAAAATGTTGTTGGACCAAAATCGGTGTCAGAGAGCTCTGAAAGGGGCATTAACCCGCATCCTAGACCACGGAAATGCCCAAAAATATTTTGTGCACGAAAAATTCATACTACACCCCTGAAAGTTCCAAATATGTTAGCAGCCCAAAAAGGCATTAAAATCCATTTTAGGCCTGCAAAAATTTAGAAAACTTTGGAGGCCCAAAAAAGGGGTTTACAGGCATCCTAGACCCCCTAAAGTCCAGAAAATGTTGTTGGACCAAAAATGGTGTCAGAGATCTCTGAATGTCCCAAAAACATTTGCAGCCTGAAAGGGGCATTAACCCGCATCCTAGACCTCTGAAATTCCCAAAAATATTTTGTGCACGAAAAATGCATCCTTTATCCCTGAAACTCAGAATATGTTAGCAGCCCAAAGAAGGCCTTAAAATGCATTTTAGGCCTACAAAAATTTAGAAAACTTTGGAGCCCAAAAAAGGGGTTTACAGGCATCCTAGACCCCCTAAAGTCCAGAAAATGTTGTTGGACCAAAAATGGTGTCAGAGAGCTCTGAATGTCCCAAAAACATTTGCAGCCACTGAAATTCCCAAAAATATTTTTGGCACGAAAAATGCATCCTACACCCCTGAAAGTTGAGAAAATGTTGGCAGCTCAAGAAAAGGCCTTAAAACGCATGTTAGGCCTTCAAAAATGTTGAAAACTTTGGAGGCCCAAAAAAGGGATTTACAGGCATCCTAGACCCCCTGAAGTCCAGAAAATGTTGTTGGATCAAAAACGGTGTCAGAGAGCTCTGAATGTCCCAAAAACATTTGCAGCCTGAAAGGGGCATTAACCGGCATCCTAGACCTCTGAAATTCCCAAAAATATTTTGTGCACGAAAAATGTATACTACCCCTAAAAGTTCAGAATATGTTAGAAGCCCAAAAAATGCATTCAAATGCATTTTAGGCTTGCAAAAATTTAGAAAACTTTGGAGGCCCAAAAAAGGGGTTTACAGGCATCCTAGACCCCCTAAAGTCCAGAAAATTTTGGTGGATCAAAAACGGTGTCAGAGAGCTCCGAATGTCCCAAAAACATGTGCAACCTGAAAGGGGCATTAACCCGCATCCTAGACCACTGAAATTCCCAAAAATATTTTTGGCAATAAAAATGCATCCTACACCCCTGAAAGTTCAGAAAATGTTGGCAGCTCAAGAAAACGCCTTAAAATGCATGTTAGGCCTTCAAAAATGTTGAAAACTTTGGAGGCACAAAATAGGGGTTTACAGGCATCCTAGACCTCCTAAAGTCCAGAAAATGTTGTTGTATCAAAAACGGTGTCAGAGAGCTCTGAATGTCCCAAAAACATTTGCAGCCTGAAAGGGGCATTAACACGCATCCTAGACCACTGAAATTTCCCAAAATATTTTTGCCATGAAAAATGCATGCTACACCCCTGAAAGTTCAGAAAACACCCCAGAAATGTTGCCAGGTCAAAAAAGGCCTTGAAATGCATCTTAGGCCTGCAAAAATTTAGAAAACTTTGGAGGCCCATAAAAGGGGTTTACAGGCATCCTAGACCCCCTAAAGTCCAGAAAATGTTGTTGGACCAAAAATGGTGTCAGAAAGCTCTGAATGTCCCAAAAACATTTGCAGCCTGAAAGGGGCATTAACCCGCATCCTAGACCACTGAAATTTCCCAAAATATTTTTGCCATAAAAAAAATGCATGCTACACCCCTGAAAGTTCAGAAAACACCACAGAAATGTTGGCAGCTCAAAAAAGGCCTTAAAATGCATCTTAGGCCTACAAAAATTTAGAAAACCTTGGAGGCCCAAAAAAGGGGTTTACAGGCATCCTAGACCCCCTAAAGTCCAGAAAATGTTGTTGGACCAAAAATGGTGTCAGAGAGCTCTGAATGTCCCAAAAACATTTGCAGCCACTGAAATTCCCAAAAATATTTTTGGCACGAAAAATGCATCCTACACCCCTGAAAGTTGAGAACATTTTGGCAGCTCTAGAAAAGGCCTTAAAACGCATGTTAGGCCTTCAAAAATGTTGAAAACTTTGGAGGCCCAAAAAAGGGGTTTACAGGCATCCTAGACCCCCTAAAGTCCAGAAAATGTTGTTGGACCAAAATCGGTGCCAGAGAGCTCTGATTGTCCCCAAAACATTTGCAGCCTGAAAGGGGCATTAACCCGCATCCTAGACCACTGAAATTCCCAAAAATATTTTTGGCATGAAAAATGCATCCTACACCCCTGCAAGTTCCGAAAATGTTGGTAACTCTAAAAAAGGCCTTAAAATGCATGTTAGGCCTTCAAAAATGTTGAAAACTTTGGAGGCCCAAAAAAGGGATTTGCAGGCATCCTAGACCTCCTAAAGTCCAGAAAATGTTGTTGGATCAAAAACGGTGTCAGAGAGCTCTGAATGTCCCAAAAACATTTGCAGCCACTGAAATTCCCAAAAATATTTTTGGCATGAAAAATGCATCCTACACCCCTGAAAGTTGAGAAAATGTTGGCAGCTCAAGAAAAGGCCTTAAAATGCATGTTAGGCCTTCAAAAATGTTGAAAACTTTGGAGGCCCAAAAAAGGGGTTTACAGGCATTCTAGACCCCGTAAGGTCCAGAAAATGTTGTTGGACCAAAAACGGTGTCAGAGACAGAGAGCTCTGAATGTCCCAAAAACATGTGCAGCCTGAAAGGGGCATTAACCCGCATCCTAGACCACTGAAATTTCCCAAAATATTTTTGCCATGAAAAATGCATGCTACACCCCTGAAAGTTCAGAAAACACCACAGAAATGTTGGCAGCTCAAAAAAGGCCTTAAAATGCATCTTAGGCCTGCAAAAATGTTGAAAACTTTGGAGACCCAAAAAAGGGGTTTACAGGCATCCTACACCCCCTAAAGTCCAGAAAATGTTGTTGGACCAAAATCGGTGTCAGAGAGCTCTGAAAGGGGCATTAACCCGCATCCTAGACCACGGAAATTCCCAAAAATATTTTTGGCACGAAAAATGCATCCTACACCCCTGAAAGGTCAGAAAATGTTGGCAGCTCAAGAAAAGGCCTTAAAACACATCTTAGGCCTGCAAAAATGTTGAAAACTTTGGAGACCCAAAAAAGGGGTTCACAGGCATCCTAGACCCCCTAAAGTCCAGAAAATGTTGTTGGACCAAAAATGGTGTCAGAGAGCTCTGAATGTCCCAAAAACATTTGCAGCCTGAAAGGGGCATTAACCTGCATCCCAGACCTCTGAAATTCCCAAAAATATTTTGTGCACGAAAAATTCATACTACACCCCTGAAAGTTCCAAATATGTTAGCAGCCCAAAAAGGCATTAAAATCCATTTTAGGCCTGCAAAAATTTAGAAAACTTTGGAGGCCCAAAAAAGGGGTTTACAGGCATCCTAGACCCCCTAAAGTCCAGAAAATGTTGTTGGACCAAAAATGGTGTCAGAGATCTCTGAATGTCCCAAAAACATTTGCAGCCTGAAAGGGGCATTAACCCGCATCCTAGACCTCTGAAATTCCCAAAAATATTTTGTGCACGAAAAATGCATCCTTTATCCCTGAAACTCAGAATATGTTAGCAGCCCAAAGAAGGCCTTAAAATGCATTTTAGGCATACAAAAATGTTGAAAACTTTGGAGGCCCAAAAAAGGGGTTTATAGGCATTCTAGACCCCCTAAAGTCCAGAAAATGTTGGTGGACCAAAAACTGTGTCAGGGAGCTCTGAATGTCCCAAAAATATTTGCAGCCTGAAAGTGGCATTAACTCGCATCCTAGACCACTGAAATATCCCAAAATATTTTTGGCAGGAAAAATGCATCCCATATCCCTGAAAGCTCAGAATATGTTAGCAGCCCAAAGAAGGCCTTAAAATGCATTTTAGGCATACAAAAATGTTGAAAACTTTGGAGACCCAAAAAAGGGGTTTACAGGCATCCTAGACCCCCTAAAGTCCAGAAAATGTTGTTGGACCAAAATCGGTGTCAGAGAGCTCCGAATGTCCCAAAAACATGTGCAACCTGAAAGGGGCATTAACCCGCATCCTAGACCACTGAAATTCCCAAAAATATTTTTGGCAATAAAAATGCATCCTACACCCCTGAAAGTTCAGAAAATGTTGGCAGCTCAAGAAAAGGCCTTAAAATGCATGTTAGGCCTTCAAAAATGTTGAAAACTTTGGAGGCACAAAATAGGGGTTTACAGGCATCCTAGACCTCCTAAAGTCCAGAAAATGTTGTTGGATTAAAAACGGTGTCAGAGAGCTCTGAATGTCCCAAAAACATTTGCAGCCTGAAAGGGGCATTAACCCACATCCTAGACCTCTGAAATTCCCAAAAATATTTTGTGCACGAAAAATTCATACTACACCCTTCCCTTGAAAGTTCAGAATATTTTAGCATCCCAAAAAAGGCATTAAAATGCATTTTAGGCCTGCAAAAATTTAGAAAACTTTGGATGCCCAAAAAAGGGGTTTACAGGCATCCTAGACCCCCTAAAGTCCAGAAAATGTTGTTGGACCAAAAATGGTGTCAGAGAGCTCTGAATGTCCCAAAAACATTTGCAGCCTGAAAGGGGCATTAACCCGCATCCTAGACCTCTGAAATTCCCAAAAATATTTTTTTGAAAAGAATTGCATCCTATACCCCTGAAAGCTCAAGAATATGTTAGCAGCCCAAAGAAGGCCTTAAAATGCATTTTAGGCCTACAAAAATTTAGAAAACTTTGGAGCCCAAAAAAGGGGTTTACAGGCATCCTAGACCCCCTAAAGTCCAGAAAATGTTGTTGGACCAAAAATGGTGTCAGAGAGCTCTGAATGTCCCAAAAACATTTGCAGCCTGAAAGGGGCATTAACCCGCATCCTAGACCTCTGAAATTCCCAAAAATATTTTGTGCACGAAAAATGTATACTACCCCTTAAAGTTCAGAATATGTTAGAATCCCAAAAAATGCATTCAAATGCATTTTAGGCCTGCAAAAATTTAGAAAACTTTGGAGGCCCAAAAAAGGGGTTTACAGGCATCCTAGACCCCCTAAAGTCCAGAAAATGTTGTTAGATCAAAAACGGTGTCAGAGAGCTCTGAATGTCCCAAAAACATTTGCAGCCTGAAAGGGGCATTAACCCGCATCCTAGACCTCTGAAATTCCCAAAAATATTTTGTGCACAAAGAATGCATCCTATACCCCTGAAAGCTCAAGAATATGTTAGCAGCCCAAAGAAGGCCTTAAAATGCATTTTAGGCCTACAAAAATTTAGAAAACTTTGGAGGCCCAAAAAAGGCGTTTACAGGCATCCTAGACCCCCTAAAGTCCAGAAAATGTTGTGGGACTAAAAATGGTGTCAGAGAGCTCCGAATGTCCCAAAAACATGTGCAACCTGAAAGGGGCATTAACCCGCATCCTAGACCACTGAAATTCCCAAAAATATTTTGCCACTAAAAATGCATCCTACACCCCTGAACGTTCATAAAATGTTAGCAGCCCAAAAAAGGCATTAAAATGCATTTTAGACCTGCAAAAATTTAGAAAACTTTGGAGGCCCAAAAAAGGGGTTTACAGGCATCCTAGACCCCCTAAAGACCAGAAAATGTTGGTGGATCAAAAACGGTGTCAGAGAGCTCCGAATGTCCCAAAAACATGTGCAACCTGAAAGAGGCATTAACCCACATCCTAGACCTCTGAAATTCCCAAAAATATTTTGTGCACGAAAAATTCATACTACACCCTTGAAAGTTCAGAATATGTTAGCAGCCCAAAAAAGGCATTAAAATGCATTTTAGGCCTGCAAAAATTTAGAAAACTTTGGAGGCCCAAAAAAGGCGTTTACAGGCATCCTAGATCCCCTAAAGTCCAGAAAATGTTGTGGGACTAAAAATGGTGTCAGAGAGCTCCGAATGTCCCAAAACCATGTGCAACCTGAAAGGAGCATTAACCCGCATCCTAGACCACTGAAATTCCCAAAAATATTTTGCCACTAAAAATGCATCCTACACCCCTGAACGTTCATAAAATGTTAGCAGCCTAAAAAAGGCATTAAAATGCATTTTAGGCCTGCAAAAATTTAGAAAACTTTGGAGGCCCAAAAAGGGGTTTACAGGCATCCTAGACCCCCTAAAGTCCAGAAAATGTTGTTGGACCAAAAATGGTGTCAGAGAGCTCTGAATGTCCCAAAAACATTTGCAGCCACTGAAATTCCCAAAAATATTTTTGGCACGAAAAATGCATCCTACACCCCTGAAAGTTGAGAAAATGTTGGCAGCTCAAGAAAAGGCCTTAAAGCACATGTTAGGCCTTCAAAAATGTTGAAAACTTTGGAGGCCCAAAAAAGGGGTTTACAGGCATCCTAGACTCCCTAAAGTCCAGAAAATGTTGTTGGACCAATATCGGTGTCAGAGAGCTATGAATGTCCCAAAAACATTTGCAGCCTGAAAGGGGCATTAACCCGCATCCTAGACCACTGAAATTTCCCAAAATATTTTTGGCATGAAAAATGCATGCTACACCCCTGAAAGTTCAGAAAACACCCCAGAAATGTTGCCAGCTCAAAAAAGGCCTTAAAATGCATCTTAGACCTGCAAAAATGTTGAAAACTTTGAAGACCCAAAAAAGGGGTTTACAGGCATCCTAGACCCCCTAAAGTCCAGAAAATGTTGTTGGACCAAAATCGGTGTCAGAGAGCTCTGAAAGGGGCATTAACCCGCATCCTAGACCACTGAAATTCCCAAACATATTTTTGGCACGGAAAATGCATCCTACACCCCTGAAAGTTCAGAAAATGTTGGCAGCTCAAGAAAAGGCCTTAAAGTGCATGTTAGGCCTTCAAAATGTTGAAAACTTTGGAGGCCCAAAAAAGGGGTTTACAGGCATCCTAGACCCCCTAAAGTCCAGAAAATGTTGTTGGACCAAAAATGGTGTCAGAGAGCTCTGAATGTCCCAAAAACATCTGCAGCCTGAAAGGGGCATTAACCCGCATCCTAGACCTCTGAAATTCCTAAAAATATTTTGTGCACGAAAAATGCATCCTATACCCCTGAAACTCAGAATATGTTAGCAGCCCAAAGAAGGCCTTAAAATGCATTTTAGGCCTACAAAAATTTAGAAAACTTTGGAGCCCAAAAAAGGGGTTTACAGGCATCCTAGACCCCCTAAAGTCCAGAAAATGTTGTTGGACCAAAAATGGTGTCAGAGAGCTCTGAATGTCCCAAAAACATTTGCAGCCACTGAAATTCCCAAAAATATTTTTGGCACGAAAAATGCATCCTACACCCCTGAAAGTTGAGAAAATGTTGGCAGCTCAAGAAAAGGCCTTAAAACGCATGTTAGGCCTTCAAAAATGTTGAAAACTTTGGAGGCCCAAAAAAGGGATTTACAGGCATCCTAGACCCCCTGAAGTCCAGAAAATGTTGTTGGATCAAAAACGGTGTCAGAGAGCTCTGAATGTCCCAAAAACATTTGCAGCCTGAAAGGGGCATTAACCGGCATCCTAGACCTCTGAAATTCCCAAAAATATTTTGTGCACGAAAAATGTATACTACCCCTAAAAGTTCAGAATATGTTAGAAGCCCAAAAAATGCATTCAAATGCATTTTAGGCTTGCAAAAATTTAGAAAACTTTGGAGGCCCAAAAAAGGGGTTTACAGGCATCCTAGACCCCCTAAAGTCCAGAAAATTTTGGTGGATCAAAAACGGTGTCAGAGAGCTCCGAATGTCCCAAAAACATGTGCAACCTGAAAGGGGCATTAACCCGCATCCTAGACCACTGAAATTCCCAAAAATATTTTTGGCAATAAAAATGCATCCTACACCCCTGAAAGTTCAGAAAATGTTGGCAGCTCAAGAAAAGGCCTTAAAATGCATGTTAGGCCTTCAAAAATGTTGAAAACTTTGGAGGCACAAAATAGGGGTTTACAGGCATCCTAGACCTCCTAAAGTCCAGAAAATGTTGTTGTATCAAAAACGGTGTCAGAGAGCTCTGAATGTCCCAAAAACATTTGCAGCCTGAAAGGGGCATTAACACGCATCCTAGACCACTGAAATTTCCCAAAATATTTTTGCCATGAAAAATGCATGCTACACCCCTGAAAGTTCAGAAAACACCCCAGAAATGTTGCCAGGTCAAAAAAGGCCTTGAAATGCATCTTAGGCCTGCAAACATTTAGAAAACTTTGGAGGCCCATAAAAGGGGTTTACAGGCATCCTAGACCCCCTAAAGTCCAGAAAATGTTGTTGGACCAAAAATGGTGTCAGAAAGCTCTGAATGTCCCAAAAACATTTGCAGCCTGAAAGGGGCATTAACCCGCATCCTAGACCACTGAAATTTCCCAAAATATTTTTGCCATGAAAAATACATGCTGCACCCCTGAAAGTTCAGAAAACACCACAGAAATGTTGGCAGCTCAAAAAAGGCCTTAAAATGCATCTTAGGCCTACAAAAATTTAGAAAACCTTGGAGGCCCAAAAAAGGGGTTTACAGGCATCCTAGACCCCCTAAAGTCCAGAAAATGTTGTTGGACCAAAAATGGTGTCAGAGAGCTCTGAATGTCCCAAAAACATTTGCAGCCACTGAAATTCCCAAAAATATTTTTGGCACGAAAAATGCATCCTACACCCCTGAAAGTTGAGAACATTTTGGCAGCTCTAGAAAAGGCCTTAAAACGCATGTTAGGCCTTCAAAAATGTTGAAAACTTTGGAGGCCCAAAAAAGGGGTTTACAGGCATCCTAGACCCCCTAAAGTCCAGAAAATGTTGTTGGACCAAAATCGGTGTCAGAGAGCTCTGATTGTCCCCAAAACATTTGCAGCCTGAAAGGGGCATTAACCCGCATCCTAGACCACTGAAATTCCCAAAAATATTTTTGGCATGAAAAATGCATCCTACACCCCTGCAAGTTCCGAAAATGTTGGTAACTCTAAAAAAGGCCTTAAAATGCATGTTAGGCCTTCAAAAATGTTGAAAACTTTGGAGGCCCAAAAAAGGGATTTGCAGGCATCCTAGACCTCCTAAAGTCCAGAAAATGTTGTTGGATCAAAAACGGTGTCAGAGAGCTCTGAATGTCCCAAAAACATTTGCAGCCACTGAAATTCCCAAAAATATTTTTGGCATGAAAAATGCATCCTACACCCCTGAAAGTTGAGAAAATGTTGGCAGCTCAAGAAAAGGCCTTAAAATGCATGTTAGGCCTTCAAAAATGTTGAAAACTTTGGAGGCCCAAAAAAGGGGTTTACAGGCATTCTAGACCCCGTAAGGTCCAGAAAATGTTGTTGGACCAAAAACGGTGTCAGAGACAGAGAGCTCTGAATGTCCCAAAAACATGTGCAGCCTGAAAGGGGCATTAACCCGCATCCTAGACCACTGAAATTTCCCAAAATATTTTTGCCATGAAGAATGCATGCTACACCCCTGAAAGTTCAGAAAACACCACAGAAATGTTGGCAGCTCAAAAAAGGCCTTAAAATGCATCTTAGGCCTGCAAAAATGTTGAAAACTTTGGAGACCCAAAAAAGGGGTTTACAGGCATCCTACACCCCCTAAAGTCCAGAAAATGTTGTTGGACCAAAATCGGTGTCAGAGAGCTCTGAAAGGGGCATTAACCCGCATCCTAGACCACGGAAATTCCCAAAAATATTTTTGGCACGAAAAATGCATCCTACACCCCTGAAAGGTCAGAAAATGTTGGCAGCTCAAGAAAAGGCCTTAAAACACATCTTAGGCCTGCAAAAATGTTGAAAACTTTGGAGACCCAAAAAAGGGGTTCACAGGCATCCTAGACCCCCTAAAGTCCAGAAAATGTTGTTGGACCAAAAATGGTGTCAGAGAGCTCTGAATGTCCCAAAAACACTTGCAGCCTGAAAGGGGCATTAACCTGCATCCCAGACCTCTGAAATTCCCAAAAATATTTTGTGCACGAAAAATTCATACTACACCCCTGAAAGTTCCAAATATGTTAGCAGCCCAAAAAGGCATTAAAATCCATTTTAGGCCTGCAAAAATTTAGAAAACTTTGGAGGCCCAAAAAAGGGGTTTACAGGCATCCTAGACCCCCTAAAGTCCAGAAAATGTTGTTGGACCAAAAATGGTGTCAGAGATCTCTGAATGTCCCAAAAACATTTGCAGCCTGAAAGGGGCATTAACCCGCATCCTAGACCTCTGAAATTCCCAAAAATATTTTGTGCACGAAAAATGCATCCTTTATCCCTGAAACTCAGAATATGTTAGCAGCCCAAAGAAGGCCTTAAAATGCATTTTAGGCATACAAAAATGTTGAAAACTTTGGAGGCCCAAAAAAGGGGTTTATAGGCATTCTAGACCCCCTAAAGTCCAGAAAATGTTGGTGGACCAAAAACTGTGTCAGGGAGCTCTGAATGTCCCAAAAACATTTGCAGCCTGAAAGTGGCATTAACTCGCATCCTAGACCACTGAAATATCCCAAAATATTTTTGGCAGGAAAAATGCATCCCATATCCCTGAAAGCTCAGAATATGTTAGCAGCCCAAAGAAGGCCTTAAAATGCATTTTAGGCATACAAAAATGTTGAAAACTTTGGAGACCCAAAAAAGGGGTTTACAGGCATCCTAGACCCCCTAAAGTCCAGAAAATGTTGTTGGACCAAAATCGGTGTCAGAGAGCTCCGAATGTCCCAAAAACATGTGCAACCTGAAAGGGGCATTAACCCGCATCCTAGACCACTGAAATTCCCAAAAATATTTTTGGCAATAAAAATGCATCCTACACCCCTGAAAGTTCAGAAAATGTTGGCAGCTCAAGAAAAGGCCTTAAAATGCATGTTAGGCCTTCAAAAATGTTGAAAACTTTGGAGGCACAAAATAGGGGTTTACAGGCATCCTAGACCTCCTAAAGTCCAGAAAATGTTGTTGGATTAAAAACGGTGTCAGAGAGCTCTGAATGTCCCAAAAACATTTGCAGCCTGAAAGGGGCATTAACCCACATCCTAGACCTCTGAAATTCCCAAAAATATTTTGTGCACGAAAAATTCATACTACACCCTTCCCTTGAAAGTTCAGAATATTTTAGCATCCCAAAAAAGGCATTAAAATGCATTTTAGGCCTGCAAAAATTTAGAAAACTTTGGATGCCCAAAAAAGGGGTTTACAGGCATCCTAGACCCCCTAAAGTCCAGAAAATGTTGTTGGACCAAAAATGGTGTCAGAGAGCTCTGAATGTCCCAAAAACATTTGCAGCCTGAAAGGGGCATTAACCCGCATCCTAGACCTCTGAAATTCCCAAAAATATTTTTTTGAAAAGAATTGCATCCTATACCCCTGAAAGCTCAAGAATATGTTAGCAGCCCAAAGAAGGCCTTAAAATGCATTTTAGGCCTACAAAAATTTAGAAAACTTTGGAGCCCAAAAAAGGGGTTTACAGGCATCCTAGACCCCCTAAAGTCCAGAAAATGTTGTTGGACCAAAAATGGTGTCAGAGAGCTCTGAATGTCCCAAAAACATTTGCAGCCTGAAAGGGGCATTAACCCGCATCCTAGACCTCTGAAATTCCCAAAAATATTTTGTGCACGAAAAATGTATACTACCCCTTAAAGTTCAGAATATGTTAGAATCCCAAAAAATGCATTCAAATGCATTTTAGGCCTGCAAAAATTTAGAAAACTTTGGAGGCCCAAAAAAGGGGTTTACAGGCATCCTAGACCCCCTAAAGTCCAGAAAATGTTGTTAGATCAAAAACGGTGTCAGAGAGCTCTGAATGTCCCAAAAACATTTGCAGCCTGAAAGGGGCATTAACCCGCATCCTAGACCTCTGAAATTCCCAAAAATATTTTGTGCACAAAGAATGCATCCTATACCCCTGAAAGCTCAAGAATATGTTAGCAGCCCAAAGAAGGCCTTAAAATGCATTTTAGGCCTACAAAAATTTAGAAAACTTTGGAGGCCCAAAAAAGGCGTTTACAGGCATCCTAGACCCCCTAAAGTCCAGAAAATGTTGTGGGACTAAAAATGGTGTCAGAGAGCTCCGAATGTCCCAAAAACATGTGCAACCTGAAAGGGGCATTAACCCGCATCCTAGACCACTGAAATTCCCAAAAATATTTTGCCACTAAAAATGCATCCTACACCCCTGAACGTTCATAAAATGTTAGCAGCCCAAAAAAGGCATTAAAATGCATTTTAGGCCTGCAAAAATTTAGAAAACTTTGGAGGCCCAAAAAAGGGGTTTACAGGCATCCTAGACCCCCTAAAGACCAGAAAATGTTGGTGGATCAAAAACGGTGTCAGAGAGCTCCGAATGTCCCAAAAACATGTGCAACCTGAAAGAGGCATTAACCCACATCCTAGACCTCTGAAATTCCCAAAAATATTTTGTGCACGAAAAATTCATACTACACCCTTGAAAGTTCAGAATATGTTAGCAGCCCAAAAAAGGCATTAAAATGCATTTTAGGCCTGCAAAAATTTAGAAAACTTTGGAGGCCCAAAAAAGGCGTTTACAGGCATCCTAGATCCCCTAAAGTCCAGAAAATGTTGTGGGACTAAAAATGGTGTCAGAGAGCTCCGAATGTCCCAAAACCATGTGCAACCTGAAAGGAGCATTAACCCGCATCCTAGACCACTGAAATTCCCAAAAATATTTTGCCACTAAAAATGCATCCTACACCCCTGAACGTTCATAAAATGTTAGCAGCCTAAAAAAGGCATTAAAATGCATTTTAGGCCTGCAAAAATTTAGAAAACTTTGGAGGCCCAAAAAGGGGTTTACAGGCATCCTAGACCCCCTAAAGTCCAGAAAATGTTGTTGGACCAAAAATGGTGTCAGAGAGCTCTGAATGTCCCAAAAACATTTGCAGCCACTGAAATTCCCAAAAATATTTTTGGCACGAAAAATGCATCCTACACCCCTGAAAGTTGAGAAAATGTTGGCAGCTCAAGAAAAGGCCTTAAAGCACATGTTAGGCCTTCAAAAATGTTGAAAACTTTGGAGGCCCAAAAAAGGGGTTTACAGGCATCCTAGACTCCCTAAAGTCCAGAAAATGTTGTTGGACCAATATCGGTGTCAGAGAGCTATGAATGTCCCAAAAACATTTGCAGCCTGAAAGGGGCATTAACCCGCATCCTAGACCACTGAAATTTCCCAAAATATTTTTGGCATGAAAAATGCATGCTACACCCCTGAAAGTTCAGAAAACACCCCAGAAATGTTGCCAGCTCAAAAAAGGCCTTAAAATGCATCTTAGACCTGCAAAAATGTTGAAAACTTTGAAGACCCAAAAAAGGGGTTTACAGGCATCCTAGACCCCCTAAAGTCCAGAAAATGTTGTTGGACCAAAATCGGTGTCAGAGAGCTCTGAAAGGGGCATTAACCCGCATCCTAGACCACTGAAATTCCCAAACATATTTTTGGCACGGAAAATGCATCCTACACCCCTGAAAGTTCAGAAAATGTTGGCAGCTCAAGAAAAGGCCTTAAAGTGCATGTTAGGCCTTCAAAATGTTGAAAACTTTGGAGGCCCAAAAAAGGGGTTTACAGGCATCCTAGACCCCCTAAAGTCCAGAAAATGTTGTTGGACCAAAAATGGTGTCAGAGAGCTCTGAATGTCCCAAAAACATCTGCAGCCTGAAAGGGGCATTAACCCGCATCCTAGACCTCTGAAATTCCTAAAAATATTTTGTGCACGAAAAATGCATCCTATACCCCTGAAACTCAGAATATGTTAGCAGCCCAAAGAAGGCCTTAAAATGCATTTTAGGCCTACAAAAATTTAGAAAACTTTGGAGGCCCAAAAAAGGGGTTTACAGGCATCCTAGACCCCCTAAAGTCCAGAAAATGCTGTGGGACCAAAAATGGTGTCAGGGAGCTCTGAAAGGGGCATTAACCTGCATCCTAGACCACTGAAATTCCCAAAAATATTTTTGGCAATAAAAATGCATCCTACACCCCTGAAAGTTCAGAAAATGTTGGCAGCTCAAGAAAAGGCCTTAAAATGCATGTTAGGCCTTCAAAAATGTTGAAAACTTTGGAGGCACAAAATAGGGGTTTACAGGCATCCTAGACCTCCTAAAGTCCAGAAAATGTTGTTGGATCAAAAACGGTGTCAGAGAGCTCTGAAAGTCCCAAAAACATTTGCAGCCTGAAAGGGGCATTAACCCACATCCTAGACCTCTGAAATTCCCAAAAATATTTTGTGCACGAAAAATTCATACTACTCCCTTGAAAGTTCAGAATATGTTAGCAGCCCAAAAAAGGCATTAAAATGCATTTTAGGCCTGCAAAAATTTAGAAAACTTTGGAGGCCCAAAAAAGGGGTTTACAGGCATCCTAGACCCCTTCAGGTCCAGAAAATGTTGTTGGATCAAAAACGGTGTCAGAGAGCTCTGAATGTCCCAAAAACATTTGCAACCTGAAAGGGGCATTAACCCGCATCCTAGACCACTGAAATTTCCCAAAATATTTTTGCCATGAAAAATGCATGCTACACCCCTGAAAGTTCAGAAAACACCCCAGAAATGTTGGCAGCTCAAGTAAAGGCCTTAAAATGCATGTTAGGCCTTCAAAAATGTTGAAAACTTTGGAGGCCCAAAAAAGGGGTTTACAGGCATCCTAGACCCCCTAAAGTCCAGAAAATGTTGTTGGACCAAAATCGGTGTCAGAGAGCTCTGATTGTCCCCAAAACATTTGCAGCCTGAAAGGGGCATTAACCCGCATCCTAGACCACTGAAATTCCCAAAAATATTTTTGGCATGAAAAATGCATCCTACACCCCTGCAAGTTAAGAAAATGTTGGTAACTGTAAAAAAGGCCTTAAAATGCATGTTAGGCCTTCAAAAATGTTGAAAACTTTGGAGGCCCAAAAATAGGGTTTACAGGCATCCTAGACCTCCTAAAGTCCAGAAAATGTTGTTGGATCAAAAACGGTGTCAGAGAGCTTTGAATGTCCCAAAAACATTTGCAGCCTGAAAGGGGCATTAACCCACATCCTAGACCTCTGAAATTCCAAAAAATATTTTGTGCACGAAAAATTCATACTACACCCCTGAAAGTTCAGAATATGTTAGCAGCCCAAAAAAGACATTAAAATGCATTTTAGGCCTGCAAAAATTTGGAAAACTTTGGAGGCCCAAAAAAGGGGTTTACGGGCATCCTAGGCCCCCTAAAGTCCAGAAAATGTTGTGGGACCAAAAATGGTGTCAGAGAGCTCTGAATGTCCCAAAAACATTTGCAGCCTGAAAGGGGCATTAACCGGCATCCTAGACCTCTGAAATTCCCAAAAATATTTTGTGCAAGAAAAATGTATACTACCCATAAAAGTTCAGAATATGTTAGAAGCCCAAAAAATGCATTCAAATGCATTTTAGGCCTGCAAAAATTTAGAAAACTTTGGAGGCCCAAAAAAGGGGTTTACAGGCATCCTAGACCCCCTAAAGTCCAGAAAATGTTGGTGGACCAAAAATGGTGTCAGAGAGCTCTGAATGTCCCAAAAACATTTGCAGCCTGAAAGGGGCATTAACCCGCATCCTAGACCTCTGAAATTCCAAAAAATATTTTGTGCACGAAAAATGTATCCTATACCCCTGAAACTCAGAATATGTTAGCAGCCCAAAGAAGGCCTTAAAATGCATTTTAGGCCTACAAAAATTTAGAAAACTTTGGAGGCCCAAAAAAGGCGTTTACAGGCATCCTAGACCCCCTAAAGTCCAGAAAATGTTGTGGGACCAAAAATGGTGTCAGAGAGCTCTGAATGTCCCAAAAACATTTGCAGCCTGAAAGGGGCATTAACCGGCATCCTAGACCTCTGAAATTCCCAAAAATATTTTGTGCACGAAAAATGTATACTACCCCTAAAAGTTCAGAATATGTTAGAAGCCCAAAAAATGCATTCAAATGCATTTTAGGCCTGCAAAAATTTAGAAAACTTTGGAGGCCCAAAAAAGGGGTTTACAGGCATCCTAGACCCCCTAAAGTCCAGAAAATGTTGGTGGACCAAAAATGGTGTCAGAGAGCTCTGAATGTCCCAAAAACATGTGCAGCCTGAAAGGGGCATTAACCCGCATGCTAGACCTCTGAAATTCCAAAAAATATTTTGTGCACGAAAAATGTATCCTATACCCCTGAAACTCAGAATATGTTAGCAGCCCAAAGAAGGCCTTAAAATGCATTTTAGGCCTACAAAAATTTAGAAAACTTTGGAGGCCCAAAAAAGGCGTTTACAGGCATCCTAGACCCCCTAAAGTCCAGAAAATGTTGTGGGACCAAAAATGGTGTCAGAGAGCTCTGAATGTCCCAAAAACATTTGCAGCCTGAAAGGGGCATTAACCGGCATCCTAGACCTCTGAAATTCCCAAAAATATTTTGTGCACGAAAAATGTATACTACCCCTAAAAGTTCAGAATATGTTAGAAGCCCAAAAAATGCATTCAAATGCACTTTAGGCCTGCAAAAATTTAGAAAACTTTGGAGGCCCAAAAAAGGGGTTTACAGGCATCCTAGACCCCCTAAAGTCCAGAAAATGTTGTTGGATCAAAAACGGTGTCAGAGAGCTCTGAATGTCCCAAAAACATTTGCAGCCTGAAAGGGGCATTAACCCGCATCCTAGACCACTGAAATTCCCAAAAATATTTTTGCCACTAAAAATGCATCCTACACCCCTGAAAGTTCAGAAAATGTTGGCAGCTCAAGAAAACGCCTTAAAATGCATGTTAGGCCTGCAAAAATTTAGAAAACTTTGGAGGCCCAAAAAAGGGGTTTACAGGCATCCTAGACCCCCTAAAGTCCAGAAAATGTTGTTGGACCAAAAATGGTGTCAGAGAGCTCTGAATGTCCCAAAAACATTTGCAGCCACTGAAATTCCCAAAAATATTTTTGGCACGAAAAATGCATCCTACACCCCTGAAAGTTGAGAAAACGTTGGCAGCTCAAGAAAAGGCCTTAAAATGCATGTTAGGCCTTCAAAAATGTTGAAAACTTTGGAGGCCCAAAAAAGGGGTTTACAGGCATTCTAGACCCCGTAAGGTCCAGAAAATGTTGTTGGACCAAAAACGGTGTCAGAGAGCTCTGAATGTCCCAAAAACATGTGCAGCCTGAAAGGGGCATTAACCCGCATCCTAGACCACTGAAATTTCCCAAAATATTTTTGCCATGAAAAAAGCATGCTACACCCCTGAAAGTTCAGAAAACACCACAGAAATGTTGCCAGCTCAAAAAAGGCCTTAAAATGCATCTTAGGCCTGCAAAAATGTTGAAAACTTTGGAGACCCAAAAAAGGGGTTTACAGGCATCCTAGACCCCCTAAAGTCCAGAAAATGTTGTTGGACCAAAATCGGTGTCAGAGAGCTCTGAAAGGGGCATTAACCCGCATCCTAGACCACGGAAATTCCCAAAAATATTTTTGGCACGAAAAATGCATCCTACACCCCTGAAAGGTCAGAAAATGTTGGCAGCTCAAGAAAAGGCCTTAAAACACATCTTAGGCCTGCAAAAATATTGAAAACTTTGGAGACCCAAAAAAGGGGTTCACAGGCATCCTAGACCCCCTAAAGTCCAGAAAATGTTGTTGGACCAAAATCGGTGTCAGAGAGCTCTGAATGTCCCAAAAACATGTGCAACCTGAAAGGGGCATTAACCCGCATCCTAGACCACTGAAATTCCCAAAAATATTTTGGCACTAAAAATGCATCCTACACCCCTGAACGTTCATAAAATGTTGGCAGCTCAAGAAAAGGCCTTAAAATGCATGTTAGGCCTGCAAAAATGTTGAAAACTTTGGAGGCGCCAAATAGGGGTTTACAGGCATCCTAGACCTCCTAAAGTCCAGAAAATGTTGTTGGATCAAAAACGGTGTCAGAGAGCTCTGAATGTCCCAAAAACATTTGCATCCTGAAAGGGGCATTAACCCGCATCCTAGACCTCTAAAATTCCAAAAAATATTTTGTGCACGAAAAATTCATACTACACCCCTGAAAGTTCAGAATATGTTAGCAGCCCAAAAAGGCATTAAAATCCATTTTAGGCCTGCAAAAATTTAGAAAACTTTGGAGGCCCAAAAAAGGGGTTTACAGGCATCCTAGACCCCCTAAAGTCCAGAAAATGTTGTTGGACCAAAAATGGTGTCAGAGATCTCTGAATGTCCCAAAAACATTTGCAGCCTGAAAGGGGCATTAACCCGCATCCTAGACCTCTGAAATTCCCAAAAATATTTTGTGCACGAAAAATGCATCCTTTATCCCTGAAAGCTCAGAATATGTTAGCAGCCCAAAGAAGGCCTTAAAATGCATTTTAGGCATACAAAAATGTTGAAAACTTTGGAGACCCAAAAAAGGGGTTTACAGGCATCCTAGACCCCCTAAAGTCCAGAAAATGTTGTTGGACCAAAATCGGTGTCAGAGAGCTCCGAATGTCCCAAAAACATGTGCAACCTGAAAGGGGCATTAACCCGCATCCTAGACCACTGAAATTCCCAAAAATATTTTGCAACTAAAAATGCATCCTACACCCCTGAACGTTCATAAAATGTTGGCAGCTCAAGAAAAGGCCTTAAAATGCATGTTAGGCCTGCAAAAATGTTGAAAACTTTGGAGGCGCAAAATAGGGGTTTACAGGCATCCTAGACCTCCTAAAGTCCAGAAAATGTTGTTGGATCAAAAATGGTGTCAGAGAGCTCTGAATGTCCCAAAAACATTTGCATCCTGAAAGGGGCATTAACCCGCATCCTAGACCTCTAAAATTCCCAAAAATATTTTGTGCACGAAAAATTCATACTACACCCCTGAAAGTTCAGAATATGTTAGCAGCCCAAAAAAGGCATTAAAATGCATTTTAGGCCTGCAAAAATTTAGAAAACTTTGGAGGCCCAAAAAAGGGGTTTACAGGCATCCTAGACCCCCTAAAGTCCAGAAAATGTTGTGGGACCAAAAATGGTGTCAGAGAGCTCTGAATGTCCCAAAAACATTTGCAGCCTGAAAGGGGCATTAACCGGCATCCTAGACCTCTGAAATTCCCAAAAATATTTTGTGCACGAAAAATGTATACTACCCCTAAAAGTTCAGAATATGTTAGAAGCCCAAAAAATGCATTCAAATGCATTTTAGGCCTGCAAAAATTTAGAAAACTTTGGAGGCCCAAAAAAGGGGGTTACAGGCATCCTAGACCCCCTAAAGTCCAGAAAATGTTGGTGGATCAAAAAACGGTGTCAGAGAGCTCCGAATGTCCCAAAAACATGTGCAACCTGAAAGGGGCATTAACCCGCATCCTAGACCACTGAAATTCCCAAAAATATTTTTGGCAATAAAAATGCATCCTACACCCCTGAAAGTTCAGAAAATGTTGGCAGCTCAAGAAAAGGCCTTAAAATGCATGTTAGGCCTTCAAAAATGTTGAAAACTTTGGAGGCACAAAATAGGGGTTTACAGGCATCCTAGACCTCCTAAAGTCCAGAAAATGTTGTTGGATCAAAAACGGTGTCAGAGAGCTCTGAATGTCCCAAAAACATTTGCAGCCTGAAAGGGGCATTAACCCACATCCTAGACCTCTGAAATTCCCAAAAATATTTTGTGCACGAAAAATTCATACTACACCCTTGAAAGTTCAGTATATGTTAGCAGCCCAAAAAAGGCATTAAAATGCATTTTAGGCCTGCAAAAATTTAGAAAACTTTGGATGCCCAAAAAAGGGGTTTACAGGCATCCTAGACCCCCTAAAGTCCAGAAAATGTTGTTGGACCAAAAATGGTGTAGAGAGCTCTGAATGTCCCAAAAACATTTGCAGCCTGAAAGGGGCATTAACCCGCATCCTAGACCTCTGAAATTCCCAAAAATATTTTGTGCACAAAAAATGCATCCTATACCCCTGAAAGCTCAAGAATATGTTAGCAGCCCAAAGAAGGCCTTAAAATGCATTTTAGGCCTACACAAATTTAGAAAACTTTGGAGCCCAAAAAAGGGGTTTACAGGCATCCTAGACCCCCTAAAGTCCAGAAAATGTTGTTGGACCAAAAATGGTGTAAAGAGCTCTGAATGTCCCAAAAACATTTGCAGCCTGAAAGGGGCATTAACCCGCATCCTAGACCACTGAAATTCCCAAAAATATTTTTGGCAATAAAAATGCATCCTACACCCCTGAAAGTTCAGAAAATGTTGGCAGCTCAAGAAAAGGCCTTAAAATGCATGTTAGGCCTTCAAAAATGTTGAAAACTTTGGAGGCACAAAATAGGGGTTTACAGGCATCCTAGACCTCCTAAAGTCCAGAAAATGTTGTTGTATCAAAAACGGTGTCAGAGAGCTCTGAATGTCCCAAAAACATTTGCAGCCTGAAAGGGGCATTAACACGCATCCTAGACCACTGAAATTTCCCAAAATATTTTTGCCATGAAAAATGCATGCTACACCCCTGAAAGTTCAGAAAACACCCCAGAAATGTTGCCAGGTCAAAAAAGGCCTTGAAATGCATCTTAGGCCTGCAAAAATGTTGAAAACTTTGGAGACCCAAAAAAGGGGTTTACAGGCATCCTAGACCCCCTAAAGTCTAGAAAATGTTGTTGGACCAAAAATGGTGTCAGAGAGCTCTGAATGTCCCAAAAACATTTGCAGCCTGAAAGGGGCATTAACCCGCATCCTAGACCTCTGAAATTCCAAAAAATATTTTGTGCATGAAAAATGTATCCTATACCCCTGAAACTCAGAATATGTTAGCAGCCCAAAGAAGGCCTTAAAATGCATTTTAGGCCTACAAAAATTTAGAAAACTTTGGAGGCCCAAAAAAGGCGTTTACAGGCATCTTAGACCCCCTAAAGTCCAGAAAATGTTGTGGGACCAAAAATGGTGTCAGAGAGCTCTGAATGTCCCAAAAACATTTGCAGCCTGAAAGGGGCATTAACCGGCATCCTAGACCTCTGAAATTCCCAAAAATATTTTGTGCACGAAAAATGTATACTACCCCTAAAAGTTCAGAATATGTTAGAAGCCCAAAAAATGCATTCAAATGCATTTTAGGCCTGCAAAAATTTAGAAAACTTTGGAGGCCCAAAAAAGGGGTTTACAGGCATCCTAGACCCCCTAAAGTCCAGAAAATGTTGTTGGATCAAAAACGGTGTCAGAGAGCTCTGAATGTCCCAAAAACATTTGCAGCCTGAAAGGGGCATTAACCCGCAGCCTAGACCACTGAAATTCCCAAAAATATTTTTGCCACTAAAAATGCATCCTACACCCCTGAAAGTTCAGAAAATGTTGGCAGCTCAAGAAAACGCCTTAAAATGCATGTTAGGCCTGCAAAAATTTAGAAAACTTTGGAGGCCCAAAAAAGGGGTTTACAGGCATCCTAGACCCCGTAAGGTCCAGAAAATGTTGTTGGACCAAAAACGGTGTCAGAGAGCTCTGAATGTCCCAAAAACATGTGCAGCCTGAAAGGGGCATTAACCCGCATCCTAGACCACTGAAATTTCCCAAAATATTTTTGCCATGAAAAAAGCATGCTACACCCCTGAAAGTTCAGAAAACACCACAGAAATGTTGCCAGCTCAAAAAAGGCCTTAAAATGCATCTTAGGCCTGCAAAAATGTTGAAAACTTTGGAGACCCAAAAAAAGGGGTTTACAGGCATCCTAGACCCCCTAAAGTCCAGAAAATGTTGTTGGACCAAAATCGGTGTCAGAGAGCTCTGAAAGGGGCATTAACCCGCATCCTAGACCACGGAAATTCCCAAAAATATTTTTGGCACGGAAAATGCATCCTACACCCCTGAAAGGTCAGAAAATGTTGGCAGCTCAAGAAAAGGCCTTAAAACACATCTTAGGCCTGCAAAAATATTGAAAACTTTGGAGACCCAAAAAAGGGGTTCACAGGCATCCTAGACCCCCTAAAGTCCAGAAAATGTTGTTGGACCAAAAATGGTGTCAGAGAGCTCTGAATGTCCCAAAAACATTTGCAGCCTGAAAGGGGCATTAACCCGCATCCCAGACCTCTGAAATTCCCAAAAATATTTTGTGCACGAAAAATTCATACTACACCCCTGAAAGTTCCAAATATGTTAGCAGCCCAAAAAGGCTTTAAAATCCATTTTAGGCCTGCAAAAATTTAGAAAACTTTGGAGGCCCAAAAAAGGGGTTTACAGGCATCCTAGACCCCCTAAAGTCCAGAAAATGTTGTTGGACCAAAAATGGTGTCAGAGATCTCTGAATGTCCCAAAAACATTTGCAGCCTGAAAGGGGCATTAACCCGCATCCTAGACCTCTGAAATTCCCAAAAATATTTTGTGCACGAAAAATGCATCCTTTATCCCTGAAAGCTCAGAATATGTTAGCAGCCCAAAGAAGGCCTTAAAATGCATTTTAGGGATACAAAAATGTTGAAAACTTTGGAGACCCAAAAAAGGGGTTTACAGGCATCCTAGACCCCCTAAAGTCCAGAAAATGTTGTTGGACCAAAATCGGTGTCAGAGAGCTCCGAATGTCCCAAAAACATGTGCAACCTGAAAGGGGCATTAACCCGCATCCTAGACCACTGAAATTCCCAAAAATATTTTGGCACTAAAAATGCATCCTACACCCCTGAACGTTCATAAAATGTTGGCAGCTCAAGAAAAGGCCTTAAAATGCATGTTAGGCCTTCAAAAATGTTGAAAACTTTGGAGGCGCAAAATAGGGGTTTACAGGCATCCTAGACCTCCTAAAGTCCAGAAAATGTTGTTGGATCAAAAACGGTGTCAGAGAGCTCTGAATGTCCCAAAAACATTTGCAGCCTGAAAGGGGCATTAACCCGCATCCTAGACCTCTAAAATTCCCAAAAATATTTTGTGCACGAAAAATTCATACTACACCCCTGAAAGTTCAGAATATGTTAGCAGCCCAAAAAAGGCATTAAAATGCATTTTAGGCCTGCAAAAATTTAGAAAACTTTGGAGGCCCAAAAAAGGGGTTTACAGGCATCCTAGACCCCCTAAAGTCCAGAAAATGTTGTTGGACCAAAAATGGTGTCAGAGAGCTCTGAATGTCCCAAAAATATTTGCAGCCTGAAAGGGGCATTAACCCGCATCCTAGACCTCTGAAATTCCCAAAAATATTTTGTGCACGAAAAATTCATACTACACCCCTGAAAGTTCAGAATATGTTAGCAGCCCAAAGAAGGCCTCAAAATGCATTTTAGGCCTACAATAATTTAGAAAACTTTGGAGGCCCAAAAAAGGCGTTTACAGGCATCCTAGACCCCCTAAAGTCCAGAAAATGTTGTGGGACCAAAAATGGTGTCAGAGAGCTCTGAATGTCCCAAAAACATTTGCAGCCTGAAAGGGGCATTAACCGGCATCCTAGACCTCTGAAATTCCCAAAAATATTTTGTGCACGAAAAATGTATACTACCCCTAAAAGTTCAGAATATGTTAGAAGCCCAAAAAATGCATTCAAATGCATTTTAGGCCTGCAAAAATTTAGAAAACTTTGGAGGCCCAAAAAAGGGGTTTACAGGCATCCTAGACCCCCTAAAGTCCAGAAAATGTTGGTGGATCAAAAACGGTGTCAGAGAGCTCCGAATGTCCCAAAAACATGTGCAACCTGAAAGGGGCATTAACCCGCATCCTAGACCACTGAAATTCCCAAAAATATTTTTGGCATTAAAAATGCATCCTACACCCCTGAAAGTTCAGAAAATGTTGGCAGCTCAAGAAAAGGCCTTAAAATGCATGTTAGGCCTTCAAAAATGTTGAAAACTTTGGAGGCACAAAATAGGGGTTTACAGGCATCCTAGACCTCCTAAAGTCCAGAAAATGTTGTTGGATCAAAAACGGTGTCAGAGAGCTCTGAATGTCCCAAAAACATTTGCAGCCTGAAAGGGGCATTAACCCACATCCTAGACCTCTGAAATTCCCAAAAATATTTTGTGCACGAAAAATTCATACTACACCCTTGAAAGTTCAGAATATGTTAGCAGCCCAAAGAAGGCCTTAAAATGCATTTTAGGCCTACAAAAATTTAGAAAACTTTGGAGCCCAAAAAAGGGGTTTACAGGCATCCTAGACCTCTAAAGTCCAGAAAATGTTGTTGGACCAAAAATGGTGTCAGAGAGCTCTGAATGTCCCAAAAACATTTGCAGCCACTGAAATTCCCAAAAATATTTTTGGCACGAAAAATGCATCCTACACCCCTGAAAGTTGAGAAAATGTTGGCAGCTCAAGAAAAGGCTTTAAAAGGCATGTTAGGCCTTCAAAAATGTTGAAAACTTTGGAGGCCCAAAAAAGGGATTTACAGGCATCCTAGACAACCTGAAGTCCAGAAAATGTTGTTGGATCAAAAACGGTGTCAGAGAGCTCTGAATGTCCCAAAAACATTTGCAGCCTGAAAGGGGCATTAACCGGCATCCTAGACCTCTGAAATTCCCAAAAATATTTTGTGCACGAAAAATGTATACTACCCCTAAAAGTTCAGAATATGTTAGAAGCCCAAAAAATGCATTCAAATGCATTTTAGGCCTGCAAAAATTTAGAAAACTTTGGAGGCCCAAAAAAGGGGTTTACAGGCATCCTAGACCCCCTAAAGTCCAGAAAATGTTGGTGGATCAAAAACGGTGTCAGAGAGCTCCGAATGTCCCAAAAACATGTGCAACCTGAAAGGGGCATTAACCCGCATCCTAGACCACTGAAATTCCCAAAAATATTTTTGGCAATAAAAATGCATCCTACACCCCTGAAAGTTCAGAAAATGTTGGCAGCTCAAGAAAAGGCCTTAAAATGCATGTTAGGCCTTCAAAAATGTTGAAAACTTTGGAGGCACAAAATAGGGGTTTACAGTCATCCTAGACCTCATAAAGTCCAGAAAATGTTGTTGTATCAGAAACGGTGTCAGAGAGCTCTGAATGTCCCAAAAACATTTGCAGCCTGAAAGGGGCATTAACACGCATCCTAGACCACTGAAATTTCCCAAAATATTTTTGCCATGAAAAATGCATGCTACACCCCTGAAAGTTCAGAAAACACCCCAGAAATGTTGCCAGGTCAAAAAAGGCCTTGAAATGCATCTTAGGCCTGCAAAAATTTAGAAAACTTTGGCGGCCCATAAAAGGGGTTTACAGGCATCCTAGACCTCCTAAAGTCCAGAAAATGTTGTTGGATCAAAAATGGTGTCAGAGAGCTCTGAATGTCCCAAAAACATTTGCATCCTGAAAGGGGCATTAACCCGCATCCTAGACCTCTAAAATTCCCAAAAATATTTTGTGCACGAAAAATTCATACTACACCCCTGAAAGTTCAGAATATGTTAGCAGCCCAAAAAGGCATTAAAATCCATTTTAGGCCTGCAAAAATTTAGAAAACTTTGGAGGCCCAAAAAAGGGGTTTACAGGCATCCTAGACCCCCTAAAGTCCAGAAAATGTTGTTGGACCAAAAATGGTGTCAGAGATCTCTGAATGTCCCAAAAACATTTGCAGCCTGAAAGGGGCATTAATCCGCATCCTAGACCTCTGAAATTCCCAAAAATATTTTGTGCACGAAAAATGCATCCTTTATCCCTGAAAGCTCAGAATATGTTAGCAGCCCAAAGAAGGCCTTAAAATGCATTTTAGGCATACAAAAATGTTGAAAACTTTGGAGACCCAAAAAAGGGGTTTACAGGCATCCTAGACCCCCTAAAGTCCAGAAAATGTTGTTGGACCAAAATCGGTGTCAGAGAGCTCCGAATGTCCCAAAAACATGTGCAACCTGAAAGGGGCATTAACCCGCATCCTAGACCACTGAAATTCCCAAAAATATTTTGGCACTAAAAATGCATCCTACACCCCTGAACGTTCATAAAATGTTGGCAGCTCAAGAAAAGGCCTTAAAATGCATGTTAGGCCTGCAAAAATGTTGAAAACTTTGGAGGCGCAAAATAGGGGTTTACAGGCATCCTAGACCTCCTAAAGTCCAGAAAATGTTGTTGGATCAAAAATGGTGTCAGAGAGCTCTGAATGTCCCAAAAACATTTGCATCCTGAAAGGGGCATTAACCCGCATCCTAGACCTCTAAAATTCCCAAAAATATTTTGTGCACGAAAAATTCATACTACACCCCTGAAAGTTCAGAATATGTTAGCAGCCCAAAAAAGGCATTAAAATGCATTTTAGGCCTGCAAAAATTTAGAAAACTTTGGAGGCCCAAAAAAGGGGTTTACAGGCATCCTAGACCCCCTAAAGTCCAGAAAATGTTGTGGGACCAAAAATGGTGTCAGAGAGCTCTGAATGTCCCAAAAACATTTGCAGCCTGAAAGGGGCATTAACCGGCATCCTAGACCTCTGAAATTCCCAAAAATATTTTGTGCACGAAAAATGTATACTACCCCTAAAAGTTCAGAATATGTTAGAAGCCCAAAAAATGCATTCAAATGCATTTTAGGCCTGCAAAAATTTAGAAAACTTTGGAGGCCCAAAAAAGGGGGTTACAGGCATCCTAGACCCCCTAAAGTCCAGAAAATGTTGGTGGATCAAAAAACGGTGTCAGAGAGCTCCGAATGTCCCAAAAACATGTGCAACCTGAAAGGGGCATTAACCCGCATCCTAGACCACTGAAATTCCCAAAAATATTTTTGGCAATAAAAATGCATCCTACACCCCTGAAAGTTCAGAAAATGTTGGCAGCTCAAGAAAAGGCCTTAAAATGCATGTTAGGCCTTCAAAAATGTTGAAAACTTTGGAGGCACAAAATAGGGGTTTACAGGCATCCTAGACCTCCTAAAGTCCAGAAAATGTTGTTGGATCAAAAACGGTGTCAGAGAGCTCTGAATGTCCCAAAAACATTTGCAGCCTGAAAGGGGCATTAACCCACATCCTAGACCTCTGAAATTCCCAAAAATATTTTGTGCAAGAAAAATTCATACTACACCCTTGAAAGTTCAGAATATGTTAGCAGCCCAAAAAAGGCATTAAAATGCATTTTAGGCCTGCAAAAATTTAGAAAACTTTGGATGCCCAAAAAGGGGGTTTACAGGCATCCTAGACCCCCTAAAGTCCAGAAAATGTTGTTGGACCAAAAATGGTGTAGAGAGCTCTGAATGTCCAAAAAACATTTGCAGCCTGAAAGGGGCATTAACCCGCATCCTAGACCTCTGAAATTCCCAAAAATATTTTGTGCACAAAAAATGCATCCTATACCCCTGAAAGCTCAAGAATATGTTAGCAGCCCAAAGAAGGCCTTAAAATGCATTTTAGGCCTACAAAAATTTAGAAAACTTTGGAGCCCAAAAAAGGGGTTTACAGGCATCCTAGACCCCCTAAAGTCCAGAAAATGTTGTTGGACCAAAAATGGTGTAGAGAGCTCTGAATGTCGCAAAAACATTTGCAGCCTGAAAGGGGCATTAACCCGCATCCTAGACCACTGAAATTCCCAAAAATATTTTTGGCAATAAAAATGCATCCTACACCCCTGAAAGTTCAGAAAATGTTGGCAGCTCAAGAAAAGGCCTTAAAATGCATGTTAGGCCTTCAAAAATGTTGAAAACTTTGGAGGCACAAAATAGGGGTTTACAGGCATCCTAGACCTCCTAAAGTCCAGAAAATGTTGTTGTATCAAAAACGGTGTCAGAGAGCTCTGAATGTCCCAAAAACATTTGCAGCCTGAAAGGGGCATCAACACGCATCCTAGACCACTGAAATTTCCCAAAATATTTTTGCCATGAAAAATGCATGCTACACCCCTGAAAGTTCAGAAAACACCCCAGAAATGTTGCCAGGTCAAAAAAGGCCTTGAAATGCATCTTAGGCCTGCAAAAATGTTGAAAACTTTGGAGACCCAAAAAAGGGGTTTACAGGCATCCTAGACCCCCTAAAGTCTAGAAAATGTTGTTGGACCAAAAATGGTGTCAGAGAGCTCTGAATGTCCCAAAAACATTTGCAGCCTGAAAGGGGCATTAACCCGCATCCTAGACCTCTGAAATTCCAAAAAATATTTTGTGCATGAAAAATGTATCCTATACCCCTGAAACTCAGAATATGTTAGCAGCCCAAAGAAGGCCTTAAAATGCATTTTAGGCCTACAAAAATTTAGAAAACTTTGGAGGCCCAAAAAAGGCGTTTACAGGCATCTTAGACCCCCTAAAGTCCAGAAAATGTTGTGGGACCAAAAATGGTGTCAGAGAGCTCTGAATGTCCCAAAAACATTTGCAGCCTGAAAGGGGCATTAACCGGCATCCTAGACCTCTGAAATTCCCAAAAATATTTTGTGCACGAAAAATGTATACTACCCCTAAAAGTTCAGAATATGTTAGAAGCCCAAAAAATGCATTCAAATGCATTTTAGGCCTGCAAAAATTTAGAAAACTTTGGAGGCCCAAAAAAGGGGTTTACAGGCATCCTAGACCCCCTAAAGTCCAGAAAATGTTGTTGGATCAAAAACGGTGTCAGAGAGCTCTGAATGTCCCAAAAACATTTGCAGCCTGAAAGGGGCATTAACCCGCATCCTAGACCACTGAAATTCCCAAAAATATTTTTGCCACTAAAAATGCATCCTACACCCCTGAAAGTTCAGAAAATGTTGGCAGCTCAAGAAAACGCCTTAAAATGCATGTTAGGCCTGCAAAAATTTAGAAAACTTTGGAGGCCCAAAAAAGGGGTTTACAGGCATCCTAGACCCCGTAAGGTCCAGAAAATGTTGTTGGACCAAAAACGGTGTCAGAGAGCTCTGAATGTCCCAAAAACATGTGCAGCCTGAAAGGGGCATTAACCCGCATCCTAGACCACTGAAATTTCCCAAAATATTTTTGCCATGAAAAAAGCATGCTACACCCCTGAAAGTTCAGAAAACACCACAGAAATGTTGCCAGCTCAAAAAAGGCCTTAAAATGCATCTTAGGCCTGCAAAAATGTTGAAAACTTTGGAGACCCAAAAAAAGGGGTTTACAGGCATCCTAGACCCCCTAAAGTCCAGAAAATGTTGTTGGACCAAAATCGGTGTCAGAGAGCTCTGAAAGGGGCATTAACCCGCATCCTAGACCACGGAAATTCCCAAAAATATTTTTGGCACGGAAAATGCATCCTACACCCCTGAAAGGTCAGAAAATGTTGGCAGCTCAAGAAAAGGCCTTAAAACACATCTTAGGCCTGCAAAAATATTGAAAACTTTGGAGACCCAAAAAAGGGGTTCACAGGCATCCTAGACCCCCTAAAGTCCAGAAAATGTTGTTGGACCAAAAATGGTGTCAGAGAGCTCTGAATGTCCCAAAAACATTTGCAGCCTGAAAGGGGCATTAACCCGCATCCCAGACCTCTGAAATTCCCAAAAATATTTTGTGCACGAAAAATTCATACTACACCCCTGAAAGTTCCAAATATGTTAGCAGCCCAAAAAGGCTTTAAAATCCATTTTAGGCCTGCAAAAATTTAGAAAACTTTGGAGGCCCAAAAAAGGGGTTTACAGGCATCCTAGACCCCCTAAAGTCCAGAAAATGTTGTTGGACCAAAAATGGTGTCAGAGATCTCTGAATGTCCCAAAAACATTTGCAGCCTGAAAGGGGCATTAACCCGCATCCTAGACCTCTGAAATTCCCAAAAATATTTTGTGCACGAAAAATGCATCCTTTATCCCTGAAAGCTCAGAATATGTTAGCAGCCCAAAGAAGGCCTTAAAATGCATTTTAGGGATACAAAAATGTTGAAAACTTTGGAGACCCAAAAAAGGGGTTTACAGGCATCCTAGACCCCCTAAAGTCCAGAAAATGTTGTTGGACCAAAATCGGTGTCAGAGAGCTCCGAATGTCCCAAAAACATGTGCAACCTGAAAGGGGCATTAACCCGCATCCTAGACCACTGAAATTCCCAAAAATATTTTGGCACTAAAAATGCATCCTACACCCCTGAACGTTCATAAAATGTTGGCAGCTCAAGAAAAGGCCTTAAAATGCATGTTAGGCCTTCAAAAATGTTGAAAACTTTGGAGGCGCAAAATAGGGGTTTACAGGCATCCTAGACCTCCTAAAGTCCAGAAAATGTTGTTGGATCAAAAACGGTGTCAGAGAGCTCTGAATGTCCCAAAAACATTTGCAGCCTGAAAGGGGCATTAACCCGCATCCTAGACCTCTAAAATTCCCAAAAATATTTTGTGCACGAAAAATTCATACTACACCCCTGAAAGTTCAGAATATGTTAGCAGCCCAAAAAAGGCATTAAAATGCATTTTAGGCCTGCAAAAATTTAGAAAACTTTGGAGGCCCAAAAAAGGGGTTTACAGGCATCCTAGACCCCCTAAAGTCCAGAAAATGTTGTTGGACCAAAAATGGTGTCAGAGAGCTCTGAATGTCCCAAAAATATTTGCAGCCTGAAAGGGGCATTAACCCGCATCCTAGACCTCTGAAATTCCCAAAAATATTTTGTGCACGAAAAATTCATACTACACCCCTGAAAGTTCAGAATATGTTAGCAGCCCAAAGAAGGCCTCAAAATGCATTTTAGGCCTACAATAATTTAGAAAACTTTGGAGGCCCAAAAAAGGCGTTTACAGGCATCCTAGACCCCCTAAAGTCCAGAAAATGTTGTGGGACCAAAAATTGTGTCAGAGAGCTCTGAATGTCCCAAAAACATTTGCAGCCTGAAAGGGGCATTAACCGGCATCCTAGACCTCTGAAATTCCCAAAAATATTTTGTGCACGAAAAATGTATACTACCCCTAAAAGTTCAGAATATGTTAGAAGCCCAAAAAATGCATTCAAATGCATTTTAGGCCTGCAAAAATTTAGAAAACTTTGGAGGCCCAAAAAAGGGGTTTACAGGCATCCTAGACCCCCTAAAGTCCAGAAAATGTTGTTGGATCAAAAACGGTGTCAGAGAGCTCTGAATGTCCCAAAAACATTTGCATCCTGAAAGGGGCATTAACCCGCATCCTAGACCTCTAAAATTCCCAAAAATATTTTGTGCACGAAAAATTCATACTACACCCCTGAAAGTTCAGAATATGTTAGCAGCCCAAAAAGGCATTAAAATCCATTTTAGGCCTGCAAAAATTTAGAAAACTTTGGAGGCCCAAAAAAGGGGTTTACAGGCATCCTAGACCCCCTAAAGTCCAGAAAATGTTGTTGGACCAAAAATGGTGTCAGAGATCTCTGAATGTCCCAAAAACATTTGCAGCCTGAAAGGGGCATTAACCCGCATCCTAGACCTCTGAAATTCCCAAAAATATTTTGTGCACGAAAAATGCATCCTTTATCCCTGAAAGCTCAGAATATGTTAGCAGCCCAAAGAAGGCCTTAAAATGCATTTTAGGCATACAAAAATGTTGAAAACTTTGGAGACCCAAAAAAGGGGTTTACAGGCATCCTAGACCCCCTAAAGTCCAGAAAATGTTGTTGGACCAAAATCGGTGTCAGAGAGCTCCGAATGTCCCAAAAACATGTGCAACCTGAAAGGGGCATTAACCCGCATCCTAGACCACTGAAATTCCCAAAAATATTTTGGCACTAAAAATGCATCCTACACCCCTGAACGTTCATAAAATGTTGGCAGCTCAAGAAAAGGCCTTAAAATGCATGTTAGGCCTGCAAAAATGTTGAAAACTTTGGAGGCGCAAAATAGGGGTTTACAGGCATCCTAGACCTCCTAAAGTCCAGAAAATGTTGTTGGATCAAAAATGGTGTCAGAGAGCTCTGAATGTCCCAAAAACATTTGCATCCTGAAAGGGGCATTAACCCGCATCCTAGACCTCTAAAATTCCCAAAAATATTTTGTGCACGAAAAATTCATACTACACCCCTGAAAGTTCAGAATATGTTAGCAGCCCAAAAAAGGCATTAAAATGCATTTTAGGCCTGCAAAAATTTAGAAAACTTTGGAGGCCCAAAAAAGGGGTTTACAGGCATCCTAGACCCCCTAAAGTCCAGAAAATGTTGTGGGACCAAAAATGGTGTCAGAGAGCTCTGAATGTCCCAAAAACATTTGCAGCCTGAAAGGGGCATTAACCGGCATCCTAGACCTCTGAAATTCCCAAAAATATTTTGTGCACGAAAAATGTATACTACCCCTAAAAGTTCAGAATATGTTAGAAGCCCAAAAAATGCATTCAAATGCATTTTAGGCCTGCAAAAATTTAGAAAACTTTGGAGGCCCAAAAAAGGGGGTTACAGGCATCCTAGACCCCCTAAAGTCCAGAAAATGTTGGTGGATCAAAAAACGGTGTCAGAGAGCTCCGAATGTCCCAAAAACATGTGCAACCTGAAAGGGGCATTAACCCGCATCCTAGACCACTGAAATTCCCAAAAATATTTTTGGCAATAAAAATGCATCCTACACCCCTGAAAGTTCAGAAAATGTTGGCAGCTCAAGAAAAGGCCTTAAAATGCATACTAGGCCTTCAAAAATGTTGAAAACTTTGGAGGCACAAAATAGGGGTTTACAGGCATCCTAGACCTCCTAAAGTCCAGAAAATGTTGTTGGATCAAAAACGGTGTCAGAGAGCTCTGAATGTCCCAAAAACATTTGCAGCCTGAAAGGGGCATTAACCCACATCCTAGACCTCTGAAATTCCCAAAAATATTTTGTGCACGAAAAATTCATACTACACCCTTGAAAGTTCAGAATATGTTAGCAGCCCAAAAAAGGCATTAAAATGCATTTTAGGCCTGCAAAAATTTAGAAAACTTTGGATGCCCAAAAAAGGGGTTTACAGGCATCCTAGACCCCCTAAAGTCCAGAAAATGTTGTTGGACCAAAAATGGTGTAGAGAGCTCTGAATGTCCAAAAAACATTTGCAGCCTGAAAGGGGCATTAACCCGCATCCTAGACCTCTGAAATTCCCAAAAATATTTTGTGCACAAAAAATGCATCCTATACCCCTGAAAGCTCAAGAATATGTTAGCAGCCCAAAGAAGGCCTTAAAATGCATTTTAGGCCTACAAAAATTTAGAAAACTTTGGAGCCCAAAAAAGGGGTTTACAGGCATCCTAGACCCCCTAAAGTCCAGAAAATGTTGTTGGACCAAAAATGGTGTAGAGAGCTCTGAATGTCCCAAAAACATTTGCAGCCTGAAAGGGGCATTAACCCGCATCCTAGACCACTGAAATTCCCAAAAATATTTTTGGCAATAAAAATGCATCCTACACCCCTGAAAGTTCAGAAAATGTTGGCAGCTCAAGAAAAGGCCTTAAAATGCATGTTAGGCCTTCAAAAATGTTGAAAACTTTGGAGGCACAAAATAGGGGTTTACAGGCATCCTAGACCTCCTAAAGTCCAGAAAATGTTGTTGTATCAAAAACGGTGTCAGAGAGCTCTGAATGTCCCAAAAACATTTGCAGCCTGAAAGGGGCATCAACACGCATCCTAGACCACTGAAATTTCCCAAAATATTTTTGCCATGAAAAATGCATGCTACACCCCTGAAAGTTCAGAAAACACCCCAGAAATGTTGCCAGGTCAAAAAAGGCCTTGAAATGCATCTTAGGCCTGCAAAAATGTTGAAAACTTTGGAGACCCAAAAAAGGGGTTTACAGGCATCCTAGACCCCCTAAAGTCTAGAAAATGTTGTTGGACCAAAAATGGTGTCAGAGAGCTCTGAATGTCCCAAAAACATTTGCAGCCTGAAAGGGGCATTAACCCGCATCCTAGACCTCTGAAATTCCAAAAAATATTTTGTGCATGAAAAATGTATCCTATACCCCTGAAACTCAGAATATGTTAGCAGCCCAAAGAAGGCCTTAAAATGCATTTTAGGCCTACAAAAATTTAGAAAACTTTGGAGGCCCAAAAAAGGCGTTTACAGGCATCTTAGACCCCCTAAAGTCCAGAAAATGTTGTGGGACCAAAAATGGTGTCAGAGAGCTCTGAATGTCCCAAAAACATTTGCAGCCTGAAAGGGGCATTAACCGGCATCCTAGACCTCTGAAATTCCCAAAAATATTTTGTGCACGAAAAATGTATACTACCCCTAAAAGTTCAGAATATGATAGAAGCCCAAAAAATGCATTCAAATGCATTTTAGGCCTGCAAAAATTTAGAAAACTTTGGAGGCCCAAAAAAGGGGTTTACAGGCATCCTAGACCCCCTAAAGTCCAGAAAATGTTGTTGGATCAAAAACGGTGTCAGAGAGCTCTGAATGTCCCAAAAACATTTGCAGCCTGAAAGGGGCATTAACCCGCATCCTAGACCACTGAAATTCCCAAAAATATTTTTGCCACTAAAAATGCATCCTACACCCCTGAAAGTTCAGAAAATGTTGGCAGCTCAAGAAAACGCCTTAAAATGCATGTTAGGCCTGCAAAAATTTAGAAAACTTTGGAGGCCCAAAAAAGGGGTTTACAGGCATCCTAGACCCCGTAAGGTCCAGAAAATGTTGTTGGACCAAAAACGGTGTCAGAGAGCTCTGAATGTCCCAAAAACATGTGCAGCCTGAAAGGGGCATTAACCCGCATCCTAGACCACTGAAATTTCCCAAAATATTTTTGCCATGAAAAAAGCATGCTACACCCCTGAAAGTTCAGAAAACACCACAGAAATGTTGCCAGCTCAAAAAAGGCCTTAAAATGCATCTTAGGCCTGCAAAAATGTTGAAAACTTTGGAGACCCAAAAAAAGGGGTTTACAGGCATCCTAGACCCCCTAAAGTCCAGAAAATGTTGTTGGACCAAAATCGGTGTCAGAGAGCTCTGAAAGGGGCATTAACCCGCATCCTAGACCACGGAAATTCCCAAAAATATTTTTGGCACGGAAAATGCATCCTACACCCCTGAAAGGTCAGAAAATGTTGGCAGCTCAAGAAAAGGCCTTAAAACACATCTTAGGCCTGCAAAAATATTGAAAACTTTGGAGACCCAAAAAAGGGGTTCACAGGCATCCTAGACCCCCTAAAGTCCAGAAAATGTTGTTGGACCAAAAATGGTGTCAGAGAGCTCTGAATGTCCCAAAAACATTTGCAGCCTGAAAGGGGCATTAACCCGCATCCCAGACCTCTGAAATTCCCAAAAATATTTTGTGCACGAAAAATTCATACTACACCCCTGAAAGTTCCAAATATGTTAGCAGCCCAAAAAGGCTTTAAAATCCATTTTAGGCCTGCAAAAATTTAGAAAACTTTGGAGGCCCAAAAAAGGGGTTTACAGGCATCCTAGACCCCCTAAAGTCCAGAAAATGTTGTTGGACCAAAAATGGTGTCAGAGATCTCTGAATGTCCCAAAAACATTTGCAGCCTGAAAGGGGCATTAACCCGCATCCTAGACCTCTGAAATTCCCAAAAATATTTTGTGCACGAAAAATGCATCCTTTATCCCTGAAAGCTCAGAATATGTTAGCAGCCCAAAGAAGGCCTTAAAATGCATTTTAGGGATACAAAAATGTTGAAAACTTTGGAGACCCAAAAAAGGGGTTTACAGGCATCCTAGACCCCCTAAAGTCCAGAAAATGTTGTTGGACCAAAATCGGTGTCAGAGAGCTCCGAATGTCCCAAAAACATGTGCAACCTGAAAGGGGCATTAACCCGCATCCTAGACCACTGAAATTCCCAAAAATATTTTGGCACTAAAAATGCATCCTACACCCCTGAACGTTCATAAAATGTTGGCAGCTCAAGAAAAGGCCTTAAAATGCATGTTAGGCCTTCAAAAATGTTGAAAACTTTGGAGGCGCAAAATAGGGGTTTACAGGCATCCTAGACCTCCTAAAGTCCAGAAAATGTTGTTGGATCAAAAACGGTGTCAGAGAGCTCTGAATGTCCCAAAAACATTTGCAGCCTGAAAGGGGCATTAACCCGCATCCTAGACCTCTAAAATTCCCAAAAATATTTTGTGCACGAAAAATTCATACTACACCCCTGAAAGTTCAGAATATGTTAGCAGCCCAAAAAAGGCATTAAAATGCATTTTAGGCCTGCAAAAATTTAGAAAACTTTGGAGGCCCAAAAAAGGGGTTTACAGGCATCCTAGACCCCCTAAAGTCCAGAAAATGTTGTTGGACCAAAAATGGTGTCAGAGAGCTCTGAATGTCCCAAAAATATTTGCAGCCTGAAAGGGGCATTAACCCGCATCCTAGACCTCTGAAATTCCCAAAAATATTTTGTGCACGAAAAATTCATACTACACCCCTGAAAGTTCAGAATATGTTAGCAGCCCAAAGAAGGCCTCAAAATGCATTTTAGGCCTACAATAATTTAGAAAACTTTGGAGGCCCAAAAAAGGCGTTTACAGGCATCCTAGACCCCCTAAAGTCCAGAAAATGTTGTGGGACCAAAAATGGTGTCAGAGAGCTCTGAATGTCCCAAAAACATTTGCAGCCTGAAAGGGGCATTAACCGGCATCCTAGACCTCTGAAATTCCCAAAAATATTTTGTGCACGAAAAATGTATACTACCCCTAAAAGTTCAGAATATGTTAGAAGCCCAAAAAATGCATTCAAATGCATTTTAGGCCTGCAAAAATTTAGAAAACTTTGGAGGCCCAAAAAAGGGGTTTACAGGCATCCTAGACCCCCTAAAGTCCAGAAAATGTTGGTGGATCAAAAACGGTGTCAGAGAGCTCCGAATGTCCCAAAAACATGTGCAACCTGAAAGGGGCATTAACCCGCATCCTAGACCACTGAAATTCCCAAAAATATTTTTGGCAATAAAAATGCATCCTACACCCCTGAAAGTTCAGAAAATGTTGGCAGCTCAAGAAAAGGCCTTAAAATGCATGTTAGGCCTTCAAAAATGTTGAAAACTTTGGAGGCACAAAATAGGGGTTTACAGGCATCCTAGACCTCCTAAAGTCCAGAAAATGTTGTTGGATCAAAAACGGTGTCAGAGAGCTCTGAATGTCCCAAAAACATTTGCAGCCTGAAAGGGGCATTAACCCACATCCTAGACCTCTGAAATTCCCAAAAATATTTTGTGCACGAAAAATTCATACTACACCCTTGAAAGTTCAGAATATGTTAGCAGCCCAAAGAAGGCCTTAAAATGCATTTTAGGCCTACAAAAATTTAGAAAACTTTGGAGCCCAAAAAAGGGGTTTACAGGCATCCTAGACCTCTAAAGTCCAGAAAATGTTGTTGGACCAAAAATGGTGTCAGAGAGCTCTGAATGTCCCAAAAACATTTGCAGCCACTGAAATTCCCAAAAATATTTTTGGCACGAAAAATGCATCCTACACCCCTGAAAGTTGAGAAAATGTTGGCAGCTCAAGAAAAGGCTTTAAAAGGCATGTTAGGCCTTCAAAAATGTTGAAAACTTTGGAGGCCCAAAAAAGGGATTTACAGGCATCCTAGACAACCTGAAGTCCAGAAAATGTTGTTGGATCAAAAACGGTGTCAGAGAGCTCTGAATGTCCCAAAAACATTTGCAGCCTGAAAGGGGCATTAACCGGCATCCTAGACCTCTGAAATTCCCAAAAATATTTTGTGCACGAAAAATGTATACTACCCCTAAAAGTTCAGAATATGTTAGAAGCCCAAAAAATGCATTCAAATGCATTTTAGGCCTGCAAAAATTTAGAAAACTTTGGAGGCCCAAAAAAGGGGTTTACAGGCATCCTAGACCCCCTAAAGTCCAGAAAATGTTGGTGGATCAAAAACGGTGTCAGAGAGCTCCGAATGTCCCAAAAACATGTGCAACCTGAAAGGGGCATTAACCCGCATCCTAGACCACTTAAATTCCCAAAAATATTTTTGGCAATAAAAATGCATCCTACACCCCTGAAAGTTCAGAAAATGTTGGCAGCTCAAGAAAAGGCCTTAAAATGCATGTTAGGCCTTCAAAAATGTTGAAAACTTTGGAGGCACAAAATAGGGGTTTACAGTCATCCTAGACCTCATAAAGTCCAGAAAATGTTGTTGTATCAGAAACGGTGTCAGAGAGCTCTGAATGTCCCAAAAACATTTGCAGCCTGAAAGGGGCATTAACACGCATCCTAGACCACTGAAATTTCCCAAAATATTTTTGCCATGAAAAATGCATGCTACACCCCTGAAAGTTCAGAAAACACCCCAGAAATGTTGCCAGGTCAAAAAAGGCCTTGAAATGCATCTTAGGCCTGCAAAAATTTAGAAAACTTTGGCGGCCCATAAAAGGGGTTTACAGGCATCCTAGACCTCCTAAAGTCCAGAAAATGTTGTTGGATCAAAAACGGTGTCAGAGAGCTCTGAATGTCCCAAAAACATTTGCATCCTGAAAGGGGCATTAACCCGCATCCTAGACCTCTAAAATTCCCAAAAATATTTTGTGCACGAAAAATTCATACTACACCCCTGAAAGTTCAGAATATGTTAGCAGCCCAAAAAGGCATTAAAATCCATTTTAGGCCTGCAAAAATTTAGAAAACTTTGGAGGCCCAAAAAAGGGGTTTACAGGCATCCTAGACCCCCTAAAGTCCAGAAAATGTTGTTGGACCAAAAATGGTGTCAGAGATCTCTGAATGTCCCAAAAACATTTGCAGCCTGAAAGGGGCATTAACCCGCATCCTAGACCTCTGAAATTCCCAAAAATATTTTGTGCACGAAAAATGCATCCTTTATCCCTGAAAGCTCAGAATATGTTAGCAGCCCAAAGAAGGCCTTAAAATGCATTTTAGGCATACAAAAATGTTGAAAACTTTGGAGACCCAAAAAAGGGGTTTACAGGCATCCTAGACCCCCTAAAGTCCAGAAAATGTTGTTGGACCAAAATCGGTGTCAGAGAGCTCCGAATGTCCCAAAAACATGTGCAACCTGAAAGGGGCATTAACCCGCATCCTAGACCACTGAAATTCCCAAAAATATTTTGGCACTAAAAATGCATCCTACACCCCTGAACGTTCATAAAATGTTGGCAGCTCAAGAAAAGGCCTTAAAATGCATGTTAGGCCTGCAAAAATGTTGAAAACTTTGGAGGCGCAAAATAGGGGTTTACAGGCATCCTAGACCTCCTAAAGTCCAGAAAATGTTGTTGGATCAAAAATGGTGTCAGAGAGCTCTGAATGTCCCAAAAACATTTGCATCCTGAAAGGGGCATTAACCCGCATCCTAGACCTCTAAAATTCCCAAAAATATTTTGTGCACGAAAAATTCATACTACACCCCTGAAAGTTCAGAATATGTTAGCAGCCCAAAAAAGGCATTAAAATGCATTTTAGGCCTGCAAAAATTTAGAAAACTTTGGAGGCCCAAAAAAGGGGTTTACAGGCATCCTAGACCCCCTAAAGTCCAGAAAATGTTGTGGGACCAAAAATGGTGTCAGAGAGCTCTGAATGTCCCAAAAACATTTGCAGCCTGAAAGGGGCATTAACCGGCATCCTAGACCTCTGAAATTCCCAAAAATATTTTGTGCACGAAAAATGTATACTACCCCTAAAAGTTCAGAATATGTTAGAAGCCCAAAAAATGCATTCAAATGCATTTTAGGCCTGCAAAAATTTAGAAAACTTTGGAGGCCCAAAAAAGGGGGTTACAGGCATCCTAGACCCCCTAAAGTCCAGAAAATGTTGGTGGATCAAAAAACGGTGTCAGAGAGCTCCGAATGTCCCAAAAACATGTGCAACCTGAAAGGGGCATTAACCCGCATCCTAGACCACTGAAATTCCCAAAAATATTTTTGGCAATAAAAATGCATCCTACACCCCTGAAAGTTCAGAAAATGTTGGCAGCTCAAGAAAAGGCCTTAAAATGCATGTTAGGCCTTCAAAAATGTTGAAAACTTTGGAGGCACAAAATAGGGGTTTACAGGCATCCTAGACCTCCTAAAGTCCAGAAAATGTTGTTGGATCAAAAACGGTGTCAGAGAGCTCTGAATGTCCCAAAAACATTTGCAGCCTGAAAGGGGCATTAACCCACATCCTAGACCTCTGAAATTCCCAAAAATATTTTGTGCACGAAAAATTCATACTACACCCTTGAAAGTTCAGAATATGTTAGCAGCCCAAAAAAGGCATTAAAATGCATTTTAGGCCTGCAAAAATTTAGAAAACTTTGGATGCCCAAAAAAGGGGTTTACAGGCATCCTAGACCCCCTAAAGTCCAGAAAATGTTGTTGGACCAAAAATGGTGTAGAGAGCTCTGAATGTCCAAAAAACATTTGCAGCCTGAAAGGGGCATTAACCCGCATCCTAGACCTCTGAAATTCCCAAAAATATTTTGTGCACAAAAAATGCATCCTATACCCCTGAAAGCTCAAGAATATGTTAGCAGCCCAAAGAAGGCCTTAAAATGCATTTTAGGCCTACAAAAATTTAGAAAACTTTGGAGCCCAAAAAAGGGGTTTACAGGCATCCTAGACCCCCTAAAGTCCAGAAAATGTTGTTGGACCAAAAATGGTGTAGAGAGCTCTGAATGTCCCAAAAACATTTGCAGCCTGAAAGGGGCATTAACCCGCATCCTAGACCACTGAAATTCCCAAAAATATTTTTGGCAATAAAAATGCATCCTACACCCCTGAAAGTTCAGAAAATGTTGGCAGCTCAAGAAAAGGCCTTAAAATGCATGTTAGGCCTTCAAAAATGTTGAAAACTTTGGAGGCACAAAATAGGGGTTTACAGGCATCCTAGACCTCCTAAAGTCCAGAAAATGTTGTTGTATCAAAAACGGTGTCAGAGAGCTCTGAATGTCCCAAAAACATTTGCAGCCTGAAAGGGGCATCAACACGCATCCTAGACCACTGAAATTTCCCAAAATATTTTTGCCATGAAAAATGCATGCTACACCCCTGAAAGTTCAGAAAACACCCCAGAAATGTTGCCAGGTCAAAAAAGGCCTTGAAATGCATCTTAGGCCTGCAAAAATGTTGAAAACTTTGGAGACCCAAAAAAGGGGTTTACAGGCATCCTAGACCCCCTAAAGTCTAGAAAATGTTGTTGGACCAAAAATGGTGTCAGAGAGCTCTGAATGTCCCAAAAACATTTGCAGCCTGAAAGGGGCATTAACCCGCATCCTAGACCTCTGAAATTCCAAAAAATATTTTGTGCATGAAAAATGTATCCTATACCCCTGAAACTCAGAATATGTTAGCAGCCCAAAGAAGGCCTTAAAATGCATTTTAGGCCTACAAAAATTTAGAAAACTTTGGAGGCCCAAAAAAGGCGTTTACAGGCATCTTAGACCCCCTAAAGTCCAGAAAATGTTGTGGGACCAAAAATGGTGTCAGAGAGCTCTGAATGTCCCAAAAACATTTGCAGCCTGAAAGGGGCATTAACCGGCATCCTAGACCTCTGAAATTCCCAAAAATATTTTGTGCACGAAAAATGTATACTACCCCTAAAAGTTCAGAATATGTTAGAAGCCCAAAAAATGCATTCAAATGCATTTTAGGCCTGCAAAAATTTAGAAAACTTTGGAGGCCCAAAAAAGGGGTTTACAGGCATCCTAGACCCCCTAAAGTCCAGAAAATGTTGTTGGATCAAAAACGGTGTCAGAGAGCTCTGAATGTCCCAAAAACATTTGCAGCCTGAAAGGGGCATTAACCCGCATCCTAGACCACTGAAATTCCCAAAAATATTTTTGCCACTAAAAATGCATCCTACACCCCTGAAAGTTCAGAAAATGTTGGCAGCTCAAGAAAACGCCTTAAAATGCATGTTAGGCCTGCAAAAATTTAGAAAACTTTGGAGGCCCAAAAAAGGGGTTTACAGGCATCCTAGACCCCGTAAGGTCCAGAAAATGTTGTTGGACCAAAAACGGTGTCAGAGAGCTCTGAATGTCCCAAAAACATGTGCAGCCTGAAAGGGGCATTAACCCGCATCCTAGACCACTGAAATTTCCCAAAATATTTTTGCCATGAAAAAAGCATGCTACACCCCTGAAAGTTCAGAAAACACCACAGAAATGTTGCCAGCTCAAAAAAGGCCTTAAAATGCATCTTAGGCCTGCAAAAATGTTGAAAACTTTGGAGACCCAAAAAAAGGGGTTTACAGGCATCCTAGACCCCCTAAAGTCCAGAAAATGTTGTTGGACCAAAATCGGTGTCAGAGAGCTCTGAAAGGGGCATTAACCCGCATCCTAGACCACGGAAATTCCCAAAAATATTTTTGGCACGGAAAATGCATCCTACACCCCTGAAAGGTCAGAAAATGTTGGCAGCTCAAGAAAAGGCCTTAAAACACATCTTAGGCCTGCAAAAATATTGAAAACTTTGGAGACCCAAAAAAGGGGTTCACAGGCATCCTAGACCCCCTAAAGTCCAGAAAATGTTGTTGGACCAAAAATGGTGTCAGAGAGCTCTGAATGTCCCAAAAACATTTGCAGCCTGAAAGGGGCATTAACCCGCATCCCAGACCTCTGAAATTCCCAAAAATATTTTGTGCACGAAAAATTCATACTACACCCCTGAAAGTTCCAAATATGTTAGCAGCCCAAAAAGGCTTTAAAATCCATTTTAGGCCTGCAAAAATTTAGAAAACTTTGGAGGCCCAAAAAAGGGGTTTACAGGCATCCTAGACCCCCTAAAGTCCAGAAAATGTTGTTGGACCAAAAATGGTGTCAGAGATCTCTGAATGTCCCAAAAACATTTGCAGCCTGAAAGGGGCATTAACCCGCATCCTAGACCTCTGAAATTCCCAAAAATATTTTGTGCACGAAAAATGCATCCTTTATCCCTGAAAGCTCAGAATATGTTAGCAGCCCAAAGAAGGCCTTAAAATGCATTTTAGGGATACAAAAATGTTGAAAACTTTGGAGACCCAAAAAAGGGGTTTACAGGCATCCTAGACCCCCTAAAGTCCAGAAAATGTTGTTGGACCAAAATCGGTGTCAGAGAGCTCCGAATGTCCCAAAAACATGTGCAACCTGAAAGGGGCATTAACCCGCATCCTAGACCACTGAAATTCCCAAAAATATTTTGGCACTAAAAATGCATCCTACACCCCTGAACGTTCATAAAATGTTGGCAGCTCAAGAAAAGGCCTTAAAATGCATGTTAGGCCTTCAAAAATGTTGAAAACTTTGGAGGCGCAAAATAGGGGTTTACAGGCATCCTAGACCTCCTAAAGTCCAGAAAATGTTGTTGGATCAAAAACGGTGTCAGAGAGCTCTGAATGTCCCAAAAACATTTGCAGCCTGAAAGGGGCATTAACCCGCATCCTAGACCTCTAAAATTCCCAAAAATATTTTGTGCACGAAAAATTCATACTACACCCCTGAAAGTTCAGAATATGTTAGCAGCCCAAAAAAGGCATTAAAATGCATTTTAGGCCTGCAAAAATTTCGAAAACTTTGGAGGCCCAAAAAAGGGGTTTACAGGCATCCTAGACCCCCTAAAGTCCAGAAAATGTTGTTGGACCAAAAATGGTGTCAGAGAGCTCTGAATGTCCCAAAAATATTTGCAGCCTGAAAGGGGCATTAACCCGCATCCTAGACCTCTGAAATTCCCAAAAATATTTTGTGCACGAAAAATTCATACTACACCCCTGAAAGTTCAGAATATGTTAGCAGCCCAAAGAAGGCCTCAAAATGCATTTTAGGCCTACAATAATTTAGAAAACTTTGGAGGCCCAAAAAAGGCGTTTACAGGCATCCTAGACCCCCTAAAGTCCAGAAAATGTTGTGGGACCAAAAATGGTGTCAGAGAGCTCTGAATGTCCCAAAAACATTTGCAGCCTGAAAGGGGCATTAACCGGCATCCTAGACCTCTGAAATTCCCAAAAATATTTTGTGCACGAAAAATGTATACTACCCCTAAAAGTTCAGAATATGTTAGAAGCCCAAAAAATGCATTCAAATGCATTTTAGGCCTGCAAAAATTTAGAAAACTTTGGAGGCCCAAAAAAGGGGTTTACAGGCATCCTAGACCCCCTAAAGTCCAGAAAATGTTGGTGGATCAAAAACGGTGTCAGAGAGCTCCGAATGTCCCAAAAACATGTGCAACCTGAAAGGGGCATTAACCCGCATCCTAGACCACTGAAATTCCCAAAAATATTTTTGGCAATAAAAATGCATCCTACACCCCTGAAAGTTCAGAAAATGTTGGCAGCTCAAGAAAAGGCCTTAAAATGCATGTTAGGCCTTCAAAAATGTTGAAAACTTTGGAGGCACAAAATAGGGGTTTACAGGCATCCTAGACCTCCTAAAGTCCAGAAAATGTTGTTGGATCAAAAACGGTGTCAGAGAGCTCTGAATGTCCCAAAAACATTTGCAGCCTGAAAGGGGCATTAACCCACATCCTAGACCTCTGAAATTCCCAAAAATATTTTGTGCACGAAAAATTCATACTACACCCTTGAAAGTTCAGAATATGTTAGCAGCCCAAAGAAGGCCTTAAAATGCATTTTAGGCCTACAAAAATTTAGAAAACTTTGGAGCCCAAAAAAGGGGTTTACAGGCATCCTAGACCTCTAAAGTCCAGAAAATGTTGTTGGACCAAAAATGGTGTCAGAGAGCTCTGAATGTCCCAAAAACATTTGCAGCCACTGAAATTCCCAAAAATATTTTTGGCACGAAAAATGCATCCTACACCCCTGAAAGTTGAGAAAATGTTGGCAGCTCAAGAAAAGGCTTTAAAAGGCATGTTAGGCCTTCAAAAATGTTGAAAACTTTGGAGGCCCAAAAAAGGGATTTACAGGCATCCTAGACAACCTGAAGTCCAGAAAATGTTGTTGGATCAAAAACGGTGTCAGAGAGCTCTGAATGTCCCAAAAACATTTGCAGCCTGAAAGGGGCATTAACCGGCATCCTAGACCTCTGAAATTCCCAAAAATATTTTGTGCACGAAAAATGTATACTACCCCTAAAAGTTCAGAATATGTTAGAAGCCCAAAAAATGCATTCAAATGCATTTTAGGCCTGCAAAAATTTAGAAAACTTTGGAGGCCCAAAAAAGGGGTTTACAGGCATCCTAGACCCCCTAAAGTCCAGAAAATGTTGGTGGATCAAAAACGGTGTCAGAGAGCTCCGAATGTCCCAAAAACATGTGCAACCTGAAAGGGGCATTAACCCGCATCCTAGACCACTGAAATTCCCAAAAATATTTTTGGCAATAAAAATGCATCCTACACCCCTGAAAGTTCAGAAAATGTTGGCAGCTCAAGAAAAGGCCTTAAAATGCATGTTAGGCCTTCAAAAATGTTGAAAACTTTGGAGGCACAAAATAGGGGTTTACAGTCATCCTAGACCTCATAAAGTCCAGAAAATGTTGTTGTATCAGAAACGGTGTCAGAGAGCTCTGAATGTCCCAAAAACATTTGCAGCCTGAAAGGGGCATTAACACGCATCCTAGACCACTGAAATTTCCCAAAATATTTTTGCCATGAAAAATGCATGCTACACCCCTGAAAGTTCAGAAAACACCCCAGAAATGTTGCCAGGTCAAAAAAGGCCTTGAAATGCATCTTAGGCCTGCAAAAATTTAGAAAACTTTGGCGGCCCATAAAAGGGGTTTACAGGCATCCTAGACCCCCTAAAGTCCAGAAAATGTTGTTGGACCAAAAATGGTGTCAGAAAGCTCTGAATGTCCCAAAAACATTTGCAGCCTGAAAGGGGCATTAACCCGCATCCTAGACCACTGAAATTTCCCAAAATATTTTTGCCATGAAAAATGCATGCTACACCCCTGAAAGTTCAGAAAACACCACAGAAATGTTGGCAGCTCAAAAAAGGCCTTAAAATGCATCTTAGGCCTACAAAAATTTAGAAAACCTTGGAGGCCCAAAAAAGGGGTTTACAGGCATCCTAGACCCCCTAAAGTCCAGAAAATGTTGTTGGACCAAAAATGGTGTCAGAGAGCTCTGAATGTCCCAAAAACATTTGCAGCCACTGAAATTCCCAAAAATATTTTTGGCACGAAAAATGCATCCTACACCCCTGAAAGTTGAGAACATTTTGGCAGCTCTAGAAAAGGCCTTAAAACGCATGTTAGGCTATCAAAAATGTTGAAAACTTTGGAGGCCCAAAAAAGGGGTTTAGAGGCATCCTAGACCCCCTAAAGTCCAGAAAATGTTGTTGGACCAAAATCGGTGTCAGAGAGCTCTGATTGTCCCCAAAACATTTGCAGCCTGAAAGGGGCATTAACCCGCATCCTAGACCACTGAAATTCCCAAAAATATTTTTGGCATGAAAAATGCATCCTACACCCCTGCAAGTTCCGAAAATGTTGGTAACTCTAAAAAAGGCCTTAAAATGCATGTTAGGCCTTCAAAAATGTTGAAAACTTTGGAGGCCCAAAAAAGGGATTTACAGGCATCCTAGACCTCCTAAAGTCCAGAAAATGTTGTTGGATCAAAAACGGTGTCAGAGAGCTCTGAATGTCCCAAAAACATTTGCAGCCACTGAAATTCCCAAAAATATTTTTGGCACGAAAAATGCATCCTACACCCCTGAAAGTTGAGAAAATGTTGGCAGCTCAAGAAAAGGCCTTAAAATGCATGTTAGGCCTTCAAAAATGTTGAAAACTTTGGAGGCCCAAAAAAGGGGTTTACAGGCATTCTAGACCCCGTAAGGTCCAGAAAATGTTGTTGGACCAAAAACGGTGTCAGAGACAGAGAGCTCTGAATGTCCCAAAAACATGTGCAGCCTGAAAGGGGCATTAACCCGCATCCTAGACCACTGAAATTTCCCAAAATATTTTTGCCATGAAAAATGCATGCTACACCCCTGAAAGTTCAGAAAACACCACAGAAATGTTGGCAGCTCAAAAAAGGCCTTAAAATGCATCTTAGGCCTGCAAAAATGTTGAAAACTTTGGAGACCCAAAAAAGGGGTTTACAGGCATCCTACACCCCCTAAAGTCCAGAAAATGTTGTTGGACCAAAATCGGTGTCAGAGAGCTCTGAAAGGGGCATTAACCCGCATCCTAGACCACGGAAATTCCCAAAAATATTTTTGGCACGAAAAATGCATCCTACACCCCTGAAAGGTCAGAAAATGTTGGCAGCTCAAGAAAAGGCCTTAAAACACATCTTAGGCCTGCAAAAATGTTGAAAACTTTGGAGACCCAAAAAAGGGGTTCACAGGCATCCTAGACCCCCTAAAGTCCAGAAAATGTTGTTGGACCAAAAATGGTGTCAGAGAGCTCTGAATGTCCCAAAAACATTTGCAGCCTGAAAGGGGCATTAACCTGCATCCCAGACCTCTGAAATTCCCAAAAATATTTTGTGCACGAAAAATTCATACTACACCCCTGAAAGTTCCAAATATGTTAGCAGCCCAAAAAGGCATTAAAATCCATTTTAGGCCTGCAAAAATTTAGAAAACTTTGGAGGCCCAAAAAAGGGGTTTACAGGCATCCTAGACCCCCTAAAGTCCAGAAAATGTTGTTGGACCAAAAATGGTGTCAGAGATCTCTGAATGTCCCAAAAACATTTGCAGCCTGAAAGGGGCATTAACCCGCATCCTAGACCTCTGAAATTCCCAAAAATATTTTGTGCACGAAAAATGCATCCTTTATCCCTGAAACTCAGAATATGTTAGCAGCCCAAAGAAGGCCTTAAAATGCATTTTAGGCATACAAAAATGTTGAAAACTTTGGAGGCCCAAAAAAGGGGTTTATAGGCATTCTAGACCCCCTAAAGTCCAGAAAATGTTGGTGGACCAAAAACTGTGTCAGGGAGCTCTGAATGTCCCAAAAACATTTGCAGCCTGAAAGGGGCATTAACTCGCATCCTAGACCACTGAAATATCCCAAAATATTTTTGGCAGGAAAAATGCATCCCATATCCCTGAAAGCTCAGAATATGTTAGCAGCCCAAAGAAGGCCTTAAAATGCATTTTAGGCATACAAAAATGTTGAAAACTTTGGAGACCCAAAAAAGGGGTTTACAGGCATCCTAGACCCCCTAAAGTCCAGAAAATGTTGTTGGACCAAAATCGGTGTCAGAGAGCTCCGAATGTCCCAAAAACATGTGCAACCTGAAAGGGGCATTAACCCGCATCCTAGACCACTGAAATTCCCAAAAATATTTTTGGCAATAAAAATGCATCCTACAACCCTGAAGTTCAGAAAATGTTGGCAGCTCAAGAAAAGGCCTTAAAATGCATGTTAGGCCTTCAAAAATGTTGAAAACTTTGGAGGCACAAAATAGGGGTTTACAGGCATCCTAGACCTCCTAAAGTCCAGAAAATGTTGTTGGATCAAAAACGGTGTCAGAGAGCTCTGAATGTCCCAAAAACATTTGCAGCCTGAAAGGGGCATTAACCCACATCCTAGACCTCTGAAATTCCCAAAAATATTTTGTGCACGAAAAATTCATACTACACCCTTGAAAGTTCAGAATATGTTAGCAGCCCAAAAAAGGCATTAAAATGCATTTTAGGCCTGCAAAAATTTAGAAAACTTTGGATGCCCAAAAAAGGGGTTTACAGGCATCCTAGACCCCCTAAAGTCCAGAAAATGTTGTTGGACCAAAAATGGTGTAGAGAGCTCTGAATGTCCAAAAAACATTTGCAGCCTGAAAGGGGCATTAACCCGCATCCTAGACCTCTGAAATTCCCAAAAATATTTTGTGCACAAAAAATGCATCCTATACCCCTGAAAGCTCAAGAATATGTTAGCAGCCCAAAGAAGGCCTTAAAATGCATTTTAGGCCTACAAAAATTTAGAAAACTTTGGAGCCCAAAAAAGGGGTTTACAGGCATCCTAGACCCCCTAAAGTCCAGAAAATGTTGTTGGACCAAAAATGGTGTAGAGAGCTCTGAATGTCCCAAAAACATTTGCAGCCTGAAAGGGGCATTAACCCGCATCCTAGACCACTGAAATTCCCAAAAATATTTTTGGCAATAAAAATGCATCCTACACCCCTGAAAGTTCAGAAAATGTTGGCAGCTCAAGAAAAGGCCTTAAAATGCATGTTAGGCCTTCAAAAATGTTGAAAACTTTGGAGGCACAAAATAGGGGTTTACAGGCATCCTAGACCTCCTAAAGTCCAGAAAATGTTGTTGTATCAAAAACGGTGTCAGAGAGCTCTGAATGTCCCAAAAACATTTGCAGCCTGAAAGGGGCATCAACACGCATCCTAGACCACTGAAATTTCCCAAAATATTTTTGCCATGAAAAATGCATGCTACACCCCTGAAAGTTCAGAAAACACCCCAGAAATGTTGCCAGGTCAAAAAAGGCCTTGAAATGCATCTTAGGCCTGCAAAAATGTTGAAAACTTTGGAGACCCAAAAAAGGGGTTTACAGGCATCCTAGACCCCCTAAAGTCTAGAAAATGTTGTTGGACCAAAAATGGTGTCAGAGAGCTCTGAATGTCCCAAAAACATTTGCAGCCTGAAAGGGGCATTAACCCGCATCCTAGACCTCTGAAATTCCAAAAAATATTTTGTGCATGAAAAATGTATCCTATACCCCTGAAACTCAGAATATGTTAGCAGCCCAAAGAAGGCCTTAAAATGCATTTTAGGCCTACAAAAATTTAGAAAACTTTGGAGGCCCAAAAAAGGCGTTTACAGGCATCTTAGACCCCCTAAAGTCCAGAAAATGTTGTGGGACCAAAAATGGTGTCAGAGAGCTCTGAATGTCCCAAAAACATTTGCAGCCTGAAAGGGGCATTAACCGGCATCCTAGACCTCTGAAATTCCCAAAAATATTTTGTGCACGAAAAATGTATACTACCCCTAAAAGTTCAGAATATGTTAGAAGCCCAAAAAATGCATTCAAATGCATTTTAGGCCTGCAAAAATTTAGAAAACTTTGGAGGCCCAAAAAAGGGGTTTACAGACATCCTAGACCCCCTAAAGTCCAGAAAATGTTGTTGGATCAAAAACGGTGTCAGAGAGCTCTGAATGTCCCAAAAACATTTGCAGCCTGAAAGGGGCATTAACCCGCATCCTAGACCACTGAAATTCCCAAAAATATTTTTGCCACTAAAAATGCATCCTACACCCCTGAAAGTTCAGAAAATGTTGGCAGCTCAAGAAAACGCCTTAAAATGCATGTTAGGCCTGCAAAAATTTAGAAAACTTTGGAGGCCCAAAAAAGGGGTTTACAGGCATCCTAGACCCCGTAAGGTCCAGAAAATGTTGTTGGACCAAAAACGGTGTCAGAGAGCTCTGAATGTCCCAAAAACATGTGCAGCCTGAAAGGGGCATTAACCCGCATCCTAGACCACTGAAATTTCCCAAAATATTTTTGCCATGAAAAAAGCATGCTACACCCCTGAAAGTTCAGAAAACACCACAGAAATGTTGCCAGCTCAAAAAAGGCCTTAAAATGCATCTTAGGCCTGCAAAAATGTTGAAAACTTTGGAGACCCAAAAAAAGGGGTTTACAGGCATCCTAGACCCCCTAAAGTCCAGAAAATGTTGTTGGACCAAAATCGGTGTCAGAGAGCTCTGAAAGGGGCATTAACCCGCATCCTAGACCACGGAAATTCCCAAAAATATTTTTGGCACGGAAAATGCATCCTACACCCCTGAAAGGTCAGAAAATGTTGGCAGCTCAAGAAAAGGCCTTAAAACACATCTTAGGCCTGCAAAAATATTGAAAACTTTGGAGACCCAAAAAAGGGGTTCACAGGCATCCTAGACCCCCTAAAGTCCAGAAAATGTTGTTGGACCAAAAATGGTGTCAGAGAGCTCTGAATGTCCCAAAAACATTTGCAGCCTGAAAGGGGCATTAACCCGCATCCCAGACCTCTGAAATTCCCAAAAATATTTTGTGCACGAAAAATTCATACTACACCCCTGAAAGTTCCAAATATGTTAGCAGCCCAAAAAGGCTTTAAAATCCATTTTAGGCCTGCAAAAATTTAGAAAACTTTGGAGGCCCAAAAAAGGGGTTTACAGGCATCCTAGACCCCCTAAAGTCCAGAAAATGTTGTTGGACCAAAAATGGTGTCAGAGATCTCTGAATGTCCCAAAAACATTTGCAGCCTGAAAGGGGCATTAACCCGCATCCTAGACCTCTGAAATTCCCAAAAATATTTTGTGCACGAAAAATGCATCCTTTATCCCTGAAAGCTCAGAATATGTTAGCAGCCCAAAGAAGGCCTTAAAATGCATTTTAGGGATACAAAAATGTTGAAAACTTTGGAGACCCAAAAAAGGGGTTTACAGGCATCCTAGACCCCCTAAAGTCCAGAAAATGTTGTTGGACCAAAATCGGTGTCAGAGAGCTCCGAATGTCCCAAAAACATGTGCAACCTGAAAGGGGCATTAACCCGCATCCTAGACCACTGAAATTCCCAAAAATATTTTGGCACTAAAAATGCATCCTACACCCCTGAACGTTCATAAAATGTTGGCAGCTCAAGAAAAGGCCTTAAAATGCATGTTAGGCCTTCAAAAATGTTGAAAACTTTGGAGGCGCAAAATAGGGGTTTACAGGCATCCTAGACCTCCTAAAGTCCAGAAAATGTTGTTGGATCAAAAACGGTGTCAGAGAGCTCTGAATGTCCCAAAAACATTTGCAGCCTGAAAGGGGCATTAACCCGCATCCTAGACCTCTAAAATTCCCAAAAATATTTTGTGCACGAAAAATTCATACTACACCCCTGAAAGTTCAGAATATGTTAGCAGCCCAAAAAAGGCATTAAAATGCATTTTAGGCCTGCAAAAATTTAGAAAACTTTGGAGGCCCAAAAAAGGGGTTTACAGGCATCCTAGACCCCCTAAAGTCCAGAAAATGTTGTTGGACCAAAAATGGTGTCAGAGAGCTCTGAATGTCCCAAAAATATTTGCAGCCTGAAAGGGGCATTAACCCGCATCCTAGACCTCTGAAATTCCCAAAAATATTTTGTGCACGAAAAATTCATACTACACCCCTGAAAGTTCAGAATATGTTAGCAGCCCAAAGAAGGCCTCAAAATGCATTTTAGGCCTACAATAATTTAGAAAACTTTGGAGGCCCAAAAAAGGCGTTTACAGGCATCCTAGACCCCCTAAAGTCCAGAAAATGTTGTGGGACCAAAAATGGTGTCAGAGAGCTCTGAATGTCCCAAAAACATTTGCAGCCTGAAAGGGGCATTAACCGGCATCCTAGACCTCTGAAATTCCCAAAAATATTTTGTGCACGAAAAATGTATACTACCCCTAAAAGTTCAGAATATGTTAGAAGCCCAAAAAATGCATTCAAATGCATTTTAGGCCTGCAAAAATTTAGAAAACTTTGGAGGCCCAAAAAAGGGGTTTACAGGCATCCTAGACCCCCTAAAGTCCAGAAAATGTTGGTGGATCAAAAACGGTGTCAGAGAGCTCCGAATGTCCCAAAAACATGTGCAACCTGAAAGGGGCATTAACCCGCATCCTAGACCACTGAAATTCCCAAAAATATTTTTGGCAATAAAAATGCATCCTACACCCCTGAAAGTTCAGAAAATGTTGGCAGCTCAAGAAAAGGCCTTAAAATGCATGTTAGGCCTTCAAAAATGTTGAAAACTTTGGAGGCACAAAATAGGGGTTTACAGGCATCCTAGACCTCCTAAAGTCCAGAAAATGTTGTTGGATCAAAAACGGTGTCAGAGAGCTCTGAATGTCCCAAAAACATTTGCAGCCTGAAAGGGGCATTAACCCACATCCTAGACCTCTGAAATTCCCAAAAATATTTTGTGCACGAAAAATTCATACTACACCCTTGAAAGTTCAGAATATGTTAGCAGCCCAAAGAAGGCCTTAAAATGCATTTTAGGCCTACAAAAATTTAGAAAACTTTGGAGCCCAAAAAAGGGGTTTACAGGCATCCTAGACCTCTAAAGTCCAGAAAATGTTGTTGGACCAAAAATGGTGTCAGAGAGCTCTGAATGTCCCAAAAACATTTGCAGCCACTGAAATTCCCAAAAATATTTTTGGCACGAAAAATGCATCCTACACCCCTGAAAGTTGAGAAAATGTTGGCAGCTCAAGAAAAGGCTTTAAAAGGCATGTTAGGCCTTCAAAAATGTTGAAAACTTTGGAGGCCCAAAAAAGGGATTTACAGGCATCCTAGACAACCTGAAGTCCAGAAAATGTTGTTGGATCAAAAACGGTGTCAGAGAGCTCTGAATGTCCCAAAAACATTTGCAGCCTGAAAGGGGCATTAACCGGCATCCTAGACCTCTGAAATTCCCAAAAATATTTTGTGCACGAAAAATGTATACTACCCCTAAAAGTTCAGAATATGTTAGAAGCCCAAAAAATGCATTCAAATGCATTTTAGGCCTGCAAAAATTTAGAAAACTTTGGAGGCCCAAAAAAGGGGTTTACAGGCATCCTAGACCCCCTAAAGTCCAGAAAATGTTGGTGGATCAAAAACGGTGTCAGAGAGCTCCGAATGTCCCAAAAACATGTGCAACCTGAAAGGGGCATTAACCCGCATCCTAGACCACTGAAATTCCCAAAAATATTTTTGGCAATAAAAATGCATCCTACACCCCTGAAAGTTCAGAAAATGTTGGCAGCTCAAGAAAAGGCCTTAAAATGCATGTTAGGCCTTCAAAAATGTTGAAAACTTTGGAGGCACAAAATAGGGGTTTACAGTCATCCTAGACCTCATAAAGTCCAGAAAATGTTGTTGTATCAGAAACGGTGTCAGAGAGCTCTGAATGTCCCAAAAACATTTGCAGCCTGAAAGGGGCATTAACACGCATCCTAGACCACTGAAATTTCCCAAAATATTTTTGCCATGAAAAATGCATGCTACACCCCTGAAAGTTCAGAAAACACCCCAGAAATGTTGCCAGGTCAAAAAAGGCCTTGAAATGCATCTTAGGCCTGCAAAAATTTAGAAAACTTTGGCGGCCCATAAAAGGGGTTTACAGGCATCCTAGACCTCCTAAAGTCCAGAAAATGTTGTTGGATCAAAAACGGTGTCAGAGAGCTCTGAATGTCCCAAAAACATTTGCATCCTGAAAGGGGCATTAACCCGCATCCTAGACCTCTAAAATTCCCAAAAATATTTTGTGCACGAAAAATTCATACTACACCCCTGAAAGTTCAGAATATGTTAGCAGCCCAAAAAGGCATTAAAATCCATTTTAGGCCTGCAAAAATTTAGAAAACTTTGGAGGCCCAAAAAAGGGGTTTACAGGCATCCTAGACCCCCTAAAGTCCAGAAAATGTTGTTGGACCAAAAATGGTGTCAGAGATCTCTGAATGTCCCAAAAACATTTGCAGCCTGAAAGGGGCATTAACCCGCATCCTAGACCTCTGAAATTCCCAAAAATATTTTGTGCACGAAAAATGCATCCTTTATCCCTGAAAGCTCAGAATATGTTAGCAGCCCAAAGAAGGCCTTAAAATGCATTTTAGGCATACAAAAATGTTGAAAACTTTGGAGACCCAAAAAAGGGGTTTACAGGCATCCTAGACCCCCTAAAGTCCAGAAAATGTTGTTGGACCAAAATCGGTGTCAGAGAGCTCCGAATGTCCCAAAAACATGTGCAACCTGAAAGGGGCATTAACCCGCATCCTAGACCACTGAAATTCCCAAAAATATTTTGGCACTAAAAATGCATCCTACACCCCTGAACGTTCATAAAATGTTGGCAGCTCAAGAAAAGGCCTTAAAATGCATGTTAGGCCTGCAAAAATGTTGAAAACTTTGGAGGCGCAAAATAGGGGTTTACAGGCATCCTAGACCTCCTAAAGTCCAGAAAATGTTGTTGGATCAAAAATGGTGTCAGAGAGCTCTGAATGTCCCAAAAACATTTGCATCCTGAAAGGGGCATTAACCCGCATCCTAGACCTCTAAAATTCCCAAAAATATTTTGTGCACGAAAAATTCATACTACACCCCTGAAAGTTCAGAATATGTTAGCAGCCCAAAAAAGGCATTAAAATGCATTTTAGGCCTGCAAAAATTTAGAAAACTTTGGAGGCCCAAAAAAGGGGTTTACAGGCATCCTAGACCCCCTAAAGTCCAGAAAATGTTGTGGGACCAAAAATGGTGTCAGAGAGCTCTGAATGTCCCAAAAACATTTGCAGCCTGAAAGGGGCATTAACCGGCATCCTAGACCTCTGAAATTCCCAAAAATATTTTGTGCACGAAAAATGTATACTACCCCTAAAAGTTCAGAATATGTTAGAAGCCCAAAAAATGCATTCAAATGCATTTTAGGCCTGCAAAAATTTAGAAAACTTTGGAGGCCCAAAAAAGGGGGTTACAGGCATCCTAGACCCCCTAAAGTCCAGAAAATGTTGGTGGATCAAAAAACGGTGTCAGAGAGCTCCGAATGTCCCAAAAACATGTGCAACCTGAAAGGGGCATTAACCCGCATCCTAGACCACTGAAATTCCCAAAAATATTTTTGGCAATAAAAATGCATCCTACACCCCTGAAAGTTCAGAAAATGTTGGCAGCTCAAGAAAAGGCCTTAAAATGCATGTTAGGCCTTCAAAAATGTTGAAAACTTTGGAGGCACAAAATAGGGGTTTACAGGCATCCTAGACCTCCTAAAGTCCAGAAAATGTTGTTGGATCAAAAACGGTGTCAGAGAGCTCTGAATGTCCCAAAAACATTTGCAGCCTGAAAGGGGCATTAACCCACATCCTAGACCTCTGAAATTCCCAAAAATATTTTGTGCACGAAAAATTCATACTACACCCTTGAAAGTTCAGAATATGTTAGCAGCCCAAAAAAGGCATTAAAATGCATTTTAGGCCTGCAAAAATTTAGAAAACTTTGGATGCCCAAAAAAGGGGTTTACAGGCATCCTAGACCCCCTAAAGTCCAGAAAATGTTGTTGGACCAAAAATGGTGTAGAGAGCTCTGAATGTCCAAAAAACATTTGCAGCCTGAAAGGGGCATTAACCCGCATCCTAGACCTCTGAAATTCCCAAAAATATTTTGTGCACAAAAAATGCATCCTATACCCCTGAAAGCTCAAGAATATGTTAGCAGCCCAAAGAAGGCCTTAAAATGCATTTTAGGCCTACAAAAATTTAGAAAACTTTGGAGCCCAAAAAAGGGGTTTACAGGCATCCTAGACCCCCTAAAGTCCAGAAAATGTTGTTGGACCAAAAATGGTGTAGAGAGCTCTGAATGTCCCAAAAACATTTGCAGCCTGAAAGGGGCATTAACCCGCATCCTAGACCACTGAAATTCCCAAAAATATTTTTGGCAATAAAAATGCATCCTACACCCCTGAAAGTTCAGAAAATGTTGGCAGCTCAAGAAAAGGCCTTAAAATGCATGTTAGGCCTTCAAAAATGTTGAAAACTTTGGAGGCACAAAATAGGGGTTTACAGGCATCCTAGACCTCCTAAAGTCCAGAAAATGTTGTTGTATCAAAAACGGTGTCAGAGAGCTCTGAATGTCCCAAAAACATTTGCAGCCTGAAAGGGGCATCAACACGCATCCTAGACCACTGAAATTTCCCAAAATATTTTTGCCATGAAAAATGCATGCTACACCCCTGAAAGTTCAGAAAACACCCCAGAAATGTTGCCAGGTCAAAAAAGGCCTTGAAATGCATCTTAGGCCTGCAAAAATGTTGAAAACTTTGGAGACCCAAAAAAGGGGTTTACAGGCATCCTAGACCCCCTAAAGTCTAGAAAATGTTGTTGGACCAAAAATGGTGTCAGAGAGCTCTGAATGTCCCAAAAACATTTGCAGCCTGAAAGGGGCATTAACCCGCATCCTAGACCTCTGAAATTCCAAAAAATATTTTGTGCATGAAAAATGTATCCTATACCCCTGAAACTCAGAATATGTTAGCAGCCCAAAGAAGGCCTTAAAATGCATTTTAGGCCTACAAAAATTTAGAAAACTTTGGAGGCCCAAAAAAGGCGTTTACAGGCATCTTAGACCCCCTAAAGTCCAGAAAATGTTGTGGGACCAAAAATGGTGTCAGAGAGCTCTGAATGTCCCAAAAACATTTGCAGCCTGAAAGGGGCATTAACCGGCATCCTAGACCTCTGAAATTCCCAAAAATATTTTGTGCACGAAAAATGTATACTACCCCTAAAAGTTCAGAATATGTTAGAAGCCCAAAAAATGCATTCAAATGCATTTTAGGCCTGCAAAAATTTAGAAAACTTTGGAGGCCCAAAAAAGGGGTTTACAGGCATCCTAGACCCCCTAAAGTCCAGAAAATGTTGTTGGATCAAAAACGGTGTCAGAGAGCTCTGAATGTCCCAAAAACATTTGCAGCCTGAAAGGGGCATTAACCCGCATCCTAGACCACTGAAATTCCCAAAAATATTTTTGCCACTAAAAATGCATCCTACACCCCTGAAAGTTCAGAAAATGTTGGCAGCTCAAGAAAACGCCTTAAAATGCATGTTAGGCCTGCAAAAATTTAGAAAACTTTGGAGGCCCAAAAAAGGGGTTTACAGGCATCCTAGACCCCGTAAGGTCCAGAAAATGTTGTTGGACCAAAAACGGTGTCAGAGAGCTCTGAATGTCCCAAAAACATGTGCAGCCTGAAAGGGGCATTAACCCGCATCCTAGACCACTGAAATTTCCCAAAATATTTTTGCCATGAAAAAAGCATGCTACACCCCTGAAAGTTCAGAAAACACCACAGAAATGTTGCCAGCTCAAAAAAGGCCTTAAAATGCATCTTAGGCCTGCAAAAATGTTGAAAACTTTGGAGACCCAAAAAAAGGGGTTTACAGGCATCCTAGACCCCCTAAAGTCCAGAAAATGTTGTTGGACCAAAATCGGTGTCAGAGAGCTCTGAAAGGGGCATTAACCCGCATCCTAGACCACGGAAATTCCCAAAAATATTTTTGGCACGGAAAATGCATCCTACACCCCTGAAAGGTCAGAAAATGTTGGCAGCTCAAGAAAAGGCCTTAAAACACATCTTAGGCCTGCAAAAATATTGAAAACATTGGAGACCCAAAAAAGGGGTTCACAGGCATCCTAGACCCCCTAAAGTCCAGAAAATGTTGTTGGACCAAAAATGGTGTCAGAGAGCTCTGAATGTCCCAAAAACATTTGCAGCCTGAAAGGGGCATTAACCCGCATCCCAGACCTCTGAAATTCCCAAAAATATTTTGTGCACGAAAAATTCATACTACACCCCTGAAAGTTCCAAATATGTTAGCAGCCCAAAAAGGCTTTAAAATCCATTTTAGGCCTGCAAAAATTTAGAAAACTTTGGAGGCCCAAAAAAGGGGTTTACAGGCATCCTAGACCCCCTAAAGTCCAGAAAATGTTGTTGGACCAAAAATGGTGTCAGAGATCTCTGAATGTCCCAAAAACATTTGCAGCCTGAAAGGGGCATTAACCCGCATCCTAGACCTCTGAAATTCCCAAAAATATTTTGTGCACGAAAAATGCATCCTTTATCCCTGAAAGCTCAGAATATGTTAGCAGCTCAAAGAAGGCCTTAAAATGCATTTTAGGGATACAAAAATGTTGAAAACTTTGGAGACCCAAAAAAGGGGTTTACAGGCATCCTAGACCCCCTAAAGTCCAGAAAATGTTGTTGGACCAAAATCGGTGTCAGAGAGCTCCGAATGTCCCAAAAACATGTGCAACCTGAAAGGGGCATTAACCCGCATCCTAGACCACTGAAATTCCCAAAAATATTTTGGCACTAAAAATGCATCCTACACCCCTGAACGTTCATAAAATGTTGGCAGCTCAAGAAAAGGCCTTAAAATGCATGTTAGGCCTTCAAAAATGTTGAAAACTTTGGAGGCGCAAAATAGGGGTTTACAGGCATCCTAGACCTCCTAAAGTCCAGAAAATGTTGTTGGATCAAAAACGGTGTCAGAGAGCTCTGAATGTCCCAAAAACATTTGCAGCCTGAAAGGGGCATTAACCCGCATCCTAGACCTCTAAAATTCCCAAAAATATTTTGTGCACGAAAAATTCATACTACACCCCTGAAAGTTCAGAATATGTTAGCAGCCCAAAAAAGGCATTAAAATGCATTTTAGGCCTGCAAAAATTTAGAAAACTTTGGAGGCCCAAAAAAGGGGTTTACAGGCATCCTAGACCCCCTAAAGTCCAGAAAATGTTGTTGGACCAAAAATGGTGTCAGAGAGCTCTGAATGTCCCAAAAATATTTGCAGCCTGAAAGGGGCATTAACCCGCATCCTAGACCTCTGAAATTCCCAAAAATATTTTGTGCACGAAAAATTCATACTACACCCCTGAAAGTTCAGAATATGTTAGCAGCCCAAAGAAGGCCTCAAAATGCATTTTAGGCCTACAATAATTTAGAAAACTTTGGAGGCCCAAAAAAGGCGTTTACAGGCATCCTAGACCCCCTAAAGTCCAGAAAATGTTGTGGGACCAAAAATGGTGTCAGAGAGCTCTGAATGTCCCAAAAACATTTGCAGCCTGAAAGGGGCATTAACCGGCATCCTAGACCTCTGAAATTCCCAAAAATATTTTGTGCACGAAAAATGTATACTACCCCTAAAAGTTCAGAATATGTTAGAAGCCCAAAAAATGCATTCAAATGCATTTTAGGCCTGCAAAAATTTAGAAAACTTTGGAGGCCCAAAAAAGGGGTTTACAGGCATCCTAGACCCCCTAAAGTCCAGAAAATGTTGGTGGATCAAAAACGGTGTCAGAGAGCTCCGAATGTCCCAAAAACATGTGCAACCTGAAAGGGGCATTAACCCGCATCCTAGACCACTGAAATTCCCAAAAATATTTTTGGCAATAAAAATGCATCCTACACCCCTGAAAGTTCAGAAAATGTTGGCAGCTCAAGAAAAGGCCTTAAAATGCATGTTAGGCCTTCAAAAATGTTGAAAACTTTGGAGGCACAAAATAGGGGTTTACAGGCATCCTAGACCTCCTAAAGTCCAGAAAATGTTGTTGGATCAAAAACGGTGTCAGAGAGCTCTGAATGTCCCAAAAACATTTGCAGCCTGAAAGGGGCATTAACCCACATCCTAGACCTCTGAAATTCCCAAAAATATTTTGTGCACGAAAAATTCATACTACACCCTTGAAAGTTCAGAATATGTTAGCAGCCCAAAGAAGGCCTTAAAATGCATTTTAGGCCTACAAAAATTTAGAAAACTTTGGAGCCCAAAAAAGGGGTTTACAGGCATCCTAGACCTCTAAAGTCCAGAAAATGTTGTTGGACCAAAAATGGTGTCAGAGAGCTCTGAATGTCCCAAAAACATTTGCAGCCACTGAAATTCCCAAAAATATTTTTGGCACGAAAAATGCATCCTACACCCCTGAAAGTTGAGAAAATGTTGGCAGCTCAAGAAAAGGCTTTAAAAGGCATGTTAGGCCTTCAAAAATGTTGAAAACTTTGGAGGCCCAAAAAAGGGATTTACAGGCATCCTAGACAACCTGAAGTCCAGAAAATGTTGTTGGATCAAAAACGGTGTCAGAGAGCTCTGAATGTCCCAAAAACATTTGCAGCCTGAAAGGGGCATTAACCGGCATCCTAGACCTCTGAAATTCCCAAAAATATTTTGTGCACGAAAAATGTATACTACCCCTAAAAGTTCAGAATATGTTAGAAGCCCAAAAAATGCATTCAAATGCATTTTAGGCCTGCAAAAATTTAGAAAACTTTGGAGGCCCAAAAAAGGGGTTTACAGGCATCCTAGACCCCCTAAAGTCCAGAAAATGTTGGTGGATCAAAAACGGTGTCAGAGAGCTCCGAATGTCCCAAAAACATGTGCAACCTGAAAGGGGCATTAACCCGCATCCTAGACCACTGAAATTCCCAAAAATATTTTTGGCAATAAAAATGCATCCTACACCCCTGAAAGTTCAGAAAATGTTGGCAGCTCAAGAAAAGGCCTTAAAATGCATGTTAGGCCTTCAAAAATGTTGAAAACTTTGGAGGCACAAAATAGGGGTTTACAGTCATCCTAGACCTCATAAAGTCCAGAAAATGTTGTTGTATCAGAAACGGTGTCAGAGAGCTCTGAATGTCCCAAAAACATTTGCAGCCTGAAAGGGGCATTAACACGCATCCTAGACCACTGAAATTTCCCAAAATATTTTTGCCATGAAAAATGCATGCTACACCCCTGAAAGTTCAGAAAACACCCCAGAAATGTTGCCAGGTCAAAAAAGGCCTTGAAATGCATCTTAGGCCTGCAAAAATTTAGAAAACTTTGGCGGCCCATAAAAGGGGTTTACAGGCATCCTAGACCCCCTAAAGTCCAGAAAATGTTGTTGGACCAAAAATGGTGTCAGAAAGCTCTGAATGTCCCAAAAACATTTGCAGCCTGAAAGGGGCATTAACCCGCATCCTAGACCACTGAAATTTCCCAAAATATTTTTGCCATGAAAAATGCATGCTACACCCCTGAAAGTTCAGAAAACACCACAGAAATGTTGGCAGCTCAAAAAAGGCCTTAAAATGCATCTTAGGCCTACAAAAATTTAGAAAACCTTGGAGGCCCAAAAAAGGGGTTTACAGGCATCCTAGACCCCCTAAAGTCCAGAAAATGTTGTTGGACCAAAAATGGTGTCAGAGAGCTCTGAATGTCCCAAAAACATTTGCAGCCACTGAAATTCCCAAAAATATTTTTGGCACGAAAAATGCATCCTACACCCCTGAAAGTTGAGAACATTTTGGCAGCTCTAGAAAAGGCCTTAAAACGCATGTTAGGCTATCAAAAATGTTGAAAACTTTGGAGGCCCAAAAAAGGGGTTTACAGGCATCCTAGACCCCCTAAAGTCCAGAAAATGTTGTTGGACCAAAATCGGTGTCAGAGAGCTCTGATTGTCCCCAAAACATTTGCAGCCTGAAAGGGGCATTAACCCGCATCCTAGACCACTGAAATTCCCAAAAATATTTTTGGCATGAAAAATGCATCCTACACCCCTGCAAGTTCCGAAAATGTTGGTAACTCTAAAAAAGGCCTTAAAATGCATGTTAGGCCTTCAAAAATGTTGAAAACTTTGGAGGCCCAAAAAAGGGATTTACAGGCATCCTAGACCTCCTAAAGTCCAGAAAATGTTGTTGGATCAAAAACGGTGTCAGAGAGCTCTGAATGTCCCAAAAACATTTGCAGCCACTGAAATTCCCAAAAATATTTTTGGCACGAAAAATGCATCCTACACCCCTGAAAGTTGAGAAAATGTTGGCAGCTCAAGAAAAGGCCTTAAAATGCATGTTAGGCCTTCAAAAATGTTGAAAACTTTGGAGGCCCAAAAAAGGGGTTTACAGGCATTCTAGACCCCGTAAGGTCCAGAAAATGTTGTTGGACCAAAAACGGTGTCAGAGACAGAGAGCTCTGAATGTCCCAAAAACATGTGCAGCCTGAAAGGGGCATTAACCCGCATCCTAGACCACTGAAATTTCCCAAAATATTTTTGCCATGAAAAATGCATGCTACACCCCTGAAAGTTCAGAAAACACCACAGAAATGTTGGCAGCTCAAAAAAGGCCTTAAAATGCATCTTAGGCCTGCAAAAATGTTGAAAACTTTGGAGACCCAAAAAAGGGGTTTACAGGCATCCTACACCCCCTAAAGTCCAGAAAATGTTGTTGGACCAAAATCGGTGTCAGAGAGCTCTGAAAGGGGCATTAACCCGCATCCTAGACCACGGAAATTCCCAAAAATATTTTTGGCACGAAAAATGCATCCTACACCCCTGAAAGGTCAGAAAATGTTGGCAGCTCAAGAAAAGGCCTTAAAACACATCTTAGGCCTGCAAAAATGTTGAAAACTTTGGAGACCCAAAAAAGGGGTTCACAGGCATCCTAGACCCCCTAAAGTCCAGAAAATGTTGTTGGACCAAAAATGGTGTCAGAGAGCTCTGAATGTCCCAAAAACATTTGCAGCCTGAAAGGGGCATTAACCTGCATCCCAGACCTCTGAAATTCCCAAAAATATTTTGTGCACGAAAAATTCATACTACACCCCTGAAAGTTCCAAATATGTTAGCAGCCCAAAAAGGCATTAAAATCCATTTTAGGCCTGCAAAAATTTAGAAAACTTTGGAGGCCCAAAAAAGGGGTTTACAGGCATCCTAGACCCCCTAAAGTCCAGAAAATGTTGTTGGACCAAAAATGGTGTCAGAGATCTCTGAATGTCCCAAAAACATTTGCAGCCTGAAAGGGGCATTAACCCGCATCCTAGACCTCTGAAATTCCCAAAAATATTTTGTGCACGAAAAATGCATCCTTTATCCCTGAAACTCAGAATATGTTAGCAGCCCAAAGAAGGCCTTAAAATGCATTTTAGGCATACAAAAATGTTGAAAACTTTGGAGGCCCAAAAAAGGGGTTTATAGGCATTCTAGACCCCCTAAAGTCCAGAAAATGTTGGTGGACCAAAAACTGTGTCAGGGAGCTCTGAATGTCCCAAAAACATTTGCAGCCTGAAAGGGGCATTAACTCGCATCCTAGACCACTGAAATATCCCAAAATATTTTTGGCAGGAAAAATGCATCCCATATCCCTGAAAGCTCAGAATATGTTAGCAGCCCAAAGAAGGCCTTAAAATGCATTTTAGGCATACAAAAATGTTGAAAACTTTGGAGACCCAAAAAAGGGGTTTACAGGCATCCTAGACCCCCTAAAGTCCAGAAAATGTTGTTGGACCAAAATCGGTGTCAGAGAGCTCCGAATGTCCCAAAAACATGTGCAACCTGAAAGGGGCATTAACCCGCATCCTAGACCACTGAAATTCCCAAAAATATTTTTGGCAATAAAAATGCATCCTACAACCCTGAAGTTCAGAAAATGTTGGCAGCTCAAGAAAAGGCCTTAAAATGCATGTTAGGCCTTCAAAAATGTTGAAAACTTTGGAGGCACAAAATAGGGGTTTACAGGCATCCTAGACCTCCTAAAGTCCAGAAAATGTTGTTGGATTAAAAACGGTGTCAGAGAGCTCTGAATGTCCCAAAAACATTTGCAGCCTGAAAGGGGCATTAACCCACATCCTAGACCTCTGAAATTCCCAAAAATATTTTGTGCACGAAAAATTCATACTACACCCTTGAAAGTTCAGAATATTTTAGCATCCCAAAAAAGGCATTAAAATGCATTTTAGGCCTGCAAAAATTTAGAAAACTTTGGATGCCCAAAAAAGGGGTTTACAGGCATCCTAGACCCCCTAAAGTCCAGAAAATGTTGTTGGACCAAAAATGGTGTCAGAGAGCTCTGAATGTCCCAAAAACATTTGCAGCCTGAAAGGGGCATTAACCCGCACCCTAGACCTCTGAAATTCCCAAAAATATTTTTTTGAAAAAAATTGCATCCTATACCCCTGAAAGCTCAAGAATATGTTAGCAGCCCAAAGAAGGCCTTAAAATGCATTTTAGGCCTACAAAAATTTAGAAAACTTTGGAGGCACAAAATAGGGGTTTACAGGCATCCTAGACCTCCTAAAGTCCAGAAAATGTTGTTGGATCAAAAACGGTGTCAGAACTCTGAATGTCCCAAAAACATTTGCAGCCTGAAAGGGTCATTAACCCGCATCCTAGACCTCTAAAATTCCCAAAAATATTTTGTGCACGAAAAATTCATACTACACCCCTGAAAGTTCAGAATATGTTAGCAGCCCAAAGAAGGCCTTAAAATGCATTTTAGGCCTACAAAAATTTAGAAAACTTTGGAGGCCCAAAAAAGGCGTTTACGGGCATCCTAGACCCCCTAAAGTCCAGAAAATGTTGTGGGACCAATAATAGTGTCAGAGAGCTCTGAATGTCCCAAAAACATTTGCAGCCTGAAAGGGGCATTAACCGGCATCCTTGACCTCTGAAATTCCCAAAAATATTTTTTGCACGAAAAATGTATACTACCCCTAAAAGTTCAGAATATGTTAGAAGCCCAAAAAATGCATTCAAATGCATTTTAGGCCTGCAAAAATTTAGAAAACTTTGGAGGCCCAAAAAAGGGGTTTACAGGCATCCTAGACCCCCTAAAGTCCAGAAAATGTTGTTGGACCAAAATCGGTGTCAGAGAGCTCCGAATGTCCCAAAAACATGTGCAACCTGAAAGGGGCATTAACCCGCATCCTAGACCACTGAAATTCCCAAAAATATATTTGCCATGAAAAATGCATCCTACACCCCTGCAAGTTCAGAAAATGTTGACAGCTCAAGAAAAGGCCTTAAAATGCATGTTAGGCCTTCAAAAATGTTGAAAACTTTGGAGGCCCAAAAAAGGGGTTTACAGGCATTCTAGACCCCCTAAGGTCCAGAAAATCTTGTTGGACCAGAATCGGTGTCAGAGAGCTCTGAATGTCCCAAAAACATGTGCAACCTGAAAGGGGCATTAACTCGCATCCCAGACCACTGAAATTCCCAAAAATATTTTTGGCACTAATAATACATCCTACACCCCTGAAAGTTCAGAAAATGTTTGCAGCTCAAGAAAAGGCCTTAAAATGCATGTTCGGCCTTCAAAAATGTTGAAAACTTTGGAGGCCCAAAAAAGGGGTTTACAGGCATCCTAGACCCCCTAAAGTCCAGAAAATGTTGTTGGACCAGAATCGGTGTCAGAGAGCTCTGAATGTCCCAAAAACATTTGCAGCCTGAAAGGGGCATTAACCCACATCCTAGACCACTGAAATGCCCAAAAATATTTTTACCCTGAAAAATGCATCCTACACCCCTGCAGGTTCAGAAAATGTTGGCAACTCCAAAAAAGGCCTTAAAATGCATGTTAGGCCTTCAAAAACGTTGAAAACTTTGGAGGCCCAAAAAAGGGATTTACAGGCATCCTAGACCCCCTAACGTCCAGAAAATGTTGTTGGATCAAAAACGGTGTCAGAAAGCTCTGAATGTCCCAAAAACATGTGCAACCTGAAAGGGGCATTAACCCGCATCCTAGACCACTGAAATTCCCAAAAATATTTTTGGCAATAAAAATGCATCCTACACCCCTGAAAGTTCAGAAAATGTTGGCAGCTCAAGAAAAGGCCTTAAAATGCATGTTAGGCCTTCAAAAATGTTGAAAACTTTGGAGGCACAAAATAGGGGTTTACAGGCATCCTAGACCTCCTAAAGTCCAGAAAATGTTGTTGGATCAAAAACGGTGTCAGAGAGCTCTGAATGTCCCAAAAACATTTGCAGCCTGAAAGGGGCATTAACCCACATCCTAGACCTCTGAAATTCCCAAAAATATTTTGTGCACGAAAAATTCATACTACACCCTTGAAAGTTCAGAATATGTTAGCAGCCCAAAAAAGGCATTAAAATGCATTTTAGGCCTGCAAAAATTTAGAAAACTTTGGATGCCCAAAAAAGGGGTTTACAGGCATCCTAGAACCCCTAAAGTCCAGAAAATGTTGTTGGACCAAAATGGTGTCAGAGAGCTCTGAATGTCCCAAAAACATTTGCAGCCTGAAAGGGGCATTAACCCGCAACCTAGACCTCTAAAATTCCCAAAAATATTTTGTGCACGAAAAATTCATACTACACCCCTGAAAGTTCAGAATATGTTAGCAGCCCAAAGAAGGCCTTAAAATGCATTTTAGGCCTACAAAAATTTAGAAAACTTTGGAGGCCCAAAAAAGGCGTTTACGGGCATCCTAGACCCCCTAAAGACCAGAAAATGTTGGTGGATCAAAAATGGTGTCAGAGAGCTCCGAATGTCCCAAAAACATGTGCAACCTGAAAGGGGCATTAACCCGCATCCTAGACCACTGAAATTCCCAAAAACATTTTGCCACTAAAAATGCATCCTACACCCCTGAACGTTCATAAAATGTTAGCAGCCCAAAAAAGGCATTAAAATGCATTTTAGGCCTGCAAAAATTTAGAAAACTTTGGAGGCCCAGAAAAGGGGTTTACAAGCATCCTAGAACCCCTAAAGTCCAGAAAATGTTGTTGGACCAAAAATGGTGTCAGAGAGCTCTGAATGTCCCAAGAACATTTGCAGCCTGAAAGGGGCATTAACCCGCAACCTAGACCTCTAAAATTCCCAAAAATATTTTGTGCACGAAAAATTCATACTACACCCCTGAAAGTTCAGAATATGTTAGCAGCCCAAAGAAGGCCTTAAAATGCATTTTAGGCCTACAAAAATTTAGAAAAATTTGGAGGCCCAAAAAAGGCGTTTACGGGCATCCTAGACCCCCTAAAGACCAGAAAATGTTGGTGGATCAAAAATGGTGTCAGAGAGCTCCGAATGTCCCAAAAACATGTGCAACCTGAAAGGGGCATTAACCCGCATCCTAGACCACTGAAATTCCCAAAAACATTTTGCCACTAAAAATGCATCCTACACCCCTGAACGTTCATAAAATGTTAGCAGCCCAAAAAAGGCATTAAAATGCATTTTAGGCCTGCAAAAATTTAGAAAACTTTGGAGGCCCAAAAAAGGCGTTTACAGGCATCCTAGACCCCCTAAAGTCCAGAAAATGTTGTGGGACTAAAAATGGTGTCAGAGAGCTCCGAATGTCCCAAAAACATGTGCAACCTGAAAGGGGCATTAACCCGCATCCTAGACCACTGAAATTCCCAAAAATATTTTGCCACTAAAAATGCATCCTACACCCCTGAACGTTCATAAAATGTTAGCAGCCCAAAAAAGGCATTAAAATGCATTTTAGGCCTGCAAAAATTTAGAAAACTTTGGAGGCCCAGAAAAGGGGTTTACAAGCATCCTAGACCCCCTAAAGACCAGAAAATGTTGGTGGATCAAAAACGGTGTCAGAGAGCTCCGAATGTCCCAAAAACATGTGCAACCTGAAAGGGGCATTAACCCACATCCTAGACCTCTGAAATTCCCAAAAATATTTTGTGCACGAAAAATTCATACTACACCCTTGAAAGTTCAGAATATGTTAGCAGCCCAAAAAAGGCATTAAAATGCATTTTAGGCCTGCAAAAATTTAGAAAACTTTGGAGGCCCAAAAAGGGGTTTACAGGCATCCTAGACCCCCTAAAGTCCAGAAAATGTTGTTGGACCAAAAATGGTGTCAGAGAGCTCTGAATGTCCCAAAAACATTTGCAGCCTGAAAGGGGCATTAACCCGCATCCTAGACCTCTGAAATTCCAAAAAATATTTTGTGCACAAAAAATGTATACTATACCCCTGAAACTCAGAATATGTTAGCAGCCCAAAGAAGGCCTTAAAATGCATTTTAGGCCTACAAAAATTTAGAAAACTTTGGAGGCCCAAAAAAGGCGTTTACAGGCATCCTAGACCCCCTAAAGTCCAGAAAATGTTGTGGGACTAAAAATGGTGTCAGAGAGCTCCGAATGTCCCAAAAACATGTGCAACCTGAAAGGGGCATTAACCCGCATCCTAGACCACTGAAATTCCCAAAAATATTTTGCCACTAAAAATGCATCCTACACCCCTGAACGTTCATAAAATGTTAGCAGCCCAAAAAAGGCATTAAAATGCATTTTAGGCCTGCAAAAATTTAGAAAACTTTGGAGGCCCAAAAAAGGGGTTTACAGGCATCCTAGACCCCCTAAAGTCCAGAAAATGTTGTTGGACCAAAAATGGTGTCAGAGAGCTCTGAATGTCCCAAAAACATCTGCAGCCTGAAAGGGGCATTAACCCGCATCCTAGACCTCTGAAATTCCTAAAAATATTTTGTGCACGAAAAATCCATCCTATACCCCTGAAACTCAGAATATGTTAGTAGCCCAAAGAAGGCCTTAAAATGCATTTTAGGCCTACAAAAATTTAGAACACTTTGGAGGCCCAAAAAAGGGGTTTACAGGCATCCTAGACCCCCTAAAGTCCAGAAAATGTTGTGGGACCAAAAATGGTGTCAGGGAGCTCTGAAAGGGGCATTAACCTGCATCCTAGACCACTGAAATTCACAAAAATATTTTTGGCACGAAAAATGCATCCTACACCCCTGAAAGTTCAGAAAATGTTGGCAGCTCAAGAAAAGGCCTTAAAATGCATGTTAGGCCTTCAAAAATGTTGAAAACTTTGGAGGCCCAAAAAAGGGGTTTACAGGCATCCTAGACCCCCTAAAGTCCAGAAAATGTTGTTGGACCAATATCGGTGTCAGAGAGCTATGAATGTCCCAAAAACATTTGCAGCCTGAAAGGGGCATTAACCCGCATCCTAGACCACTGAAATATCCCAAAATATTTTTGGCATGAAAAATGCATGCTACACCCCTGAAAGTTCAGAAAACACCCCAGAAATGTTGCCAGCTCAAAAAAGGCCTTAAAATGCATCTTAGACCTGCAAAAATGTTGAAAACTTTGAAGACCCAAAAAAGGGGTTTACAGGCATCCTAGACCCCCTAAAGTCCAGAAAATGTTGTTGGACCAAAAATGGTGTCAGAGATCTCTGAATGTCCCAAAAACATTTGCAGCCTGAAAGGGGCATTAACCCGCATCCTAGACCTCTGAAATTCCCAAAAATATTTTGTGCACGAAAAATGCATCCTTTATCCATGAAACTCAGAATATGTTAGCAGCCCAAAGAAGGCCTTAAAATGCATTTTAGGCATACACAAATGTTGAAAACTTTGGAGGCCCAAAAAAGGGGTTTATAGGCATTCTAGACCCCCTAAAGTCCAGAAAATGTTGGTGGACCAAAAACTGTGTCAGGGAGCTCTGAATGTCCCAAAAACATTTGCAGCCTGAAAGGGGCATTAACTCGCATCCTAGACCACTGAAATATCCCAAAATATTTTTGGCAGGAAAAATGCATCCCATATCCCTGAAAGCTCAGAATATGTTAGCAGCCCAAAGAAGGCCTTAAAATGCATTTTAGGCATACAAAAATGTTGAAAACTTTGGAGACCCAAAAAAGGGGTTTACAGGCATCCTAGACCCCCTAAAGTCCAGAAAATGTTGTTGGACCAAAATCGGTGTCAGAGAGCTCCGAATGTCCCAAAAACATGTGCAACCTGAAAGGGGCATTAACCCGCATCCTAGACCACTGAAATTCCCAAAAATATTTTTGGCAATAAAAATGCATCCTACACCCCTGAAAGTTCAGAAAATGTTGGCAGCTCAAGAAAAGGCCTTAAAATGCATGTTAGGCCTTCAAAAATGTTGAAAACTTTGGAGGCACAAAATAGGGGTTTACAGGCATCCTAGACCTCCTAAAGTCCAGAAAATGTTGTTGGATTAAAAACGGTGTCAGAGAGCTCTGAATGTCCCAAAAACATTTGCAGCCTGAAAGGGGCATTAACCCACATCCTAGACCTCTGAAATTCCCAAAAATATTTTGTGCACGAAAAATTCATACTACACCCTTGAAAGTTCAGAATATGTTAGCATCCCAAAAAAGGCATTAAAATGCATTTTAGGCCTGCAAAAATTTAGAAAACTTTGGATGCCCAAAAAAGGGGTTTACAGGCATCCTAGACCCCCTAAAGTCCAGAAAATGTTGTTGGACCAAAAATGGTGTCAGAGAGCTCTGAATGTCCCAAAAACATTTGCAGCCTGAAAGGGGCATTAACCCGCATCCTAGACCTCTGAAATTCCCAAAAATATTTTGTGCACAAAAAATGCATCCTATACCCCTGAAAGCTCAAGAATATGTTAGCAGCCCAAAGAAGGCCTTAAAATGCATTTTAGGCCTACAAAATTTAGAAAACTTTGGAGCCCAAAAAAGGGGTTTACAGGCATCCTAGACCCCCTAAAGTCCAGAAAATGTTGTTGGACCAAAAATGGTGTCAGAGAGCTCTGAATGTCCCAAAAACATTTGCAGCCTGAAAGGGGCATTAACCGGCATCCTAGACCTCTGAAATTCCCAAAAATATTTTGTGCACGAAAAATGTATACTACCCCTAAAAGTTCAGAATATGTTAGAATCCCAAAAAATGCATTCAAATGCATTTTAGGCCTGCAAAAATTTAGAAAACTTTGGAGGCCCAAAAAAGGGGTTTACAGGCATCCTAGACCCCCTAAAGTCCAGAAAATGTTGTTAGATCAAAAACGGTGTCAGAGAGCTCTGAATGTCCCAAAAACATTTGCAGCCACTGAAATTCCCAAAAATATTTTTGGCACGAAAAATGCATCCTACACCCCTGAAAGTTGAGAAAATGTTGGCAGCTCAAGAAAAGGCCTTAAACGCATGTTAGGCCTTCAAAAATGTTGAAAACTTTGGAGGCCCAAAAAAGGGATTTACAGGCATCCTAGACCCCCTGAAGTCCAGAAAATGTTGTTGGATCAAAAACGGTGTCAGAGAGCTCTGAATGTCCCAAAAACATTTGCAGCCTGAAAGGGGCATTAACCGGCATCCTAGACCTCTGAAATTCCCAAAAATATTTTGTGCACGAAAAATGTATACTACCCCTAAAAGTTCAGAATATGTTAGAAGCCCAAAAAATGCATTCAAATGCATTTTAGGCTTGCAAAAATTTAGAAAACTTTGGAGGACCAAAAAAGGGGTTTACAGGCATCCTAGACCCCCTAAAGTCCAGAAAATGTTGGTGGATCAAAAACGGTGTCAGAGAGCTCCGAATGTCCCAAAAACATGTGCAACCTGAAAGGGGCATTAACCCGCATCCTAGACCACTGAAATTCCCAAAAATATTTTTGGCAATAAAAATGCATCCTACACCCCTGAAAGTTCAGAAAATGTTGGCAGCTCAAGAAAAGGCCTTAAAATGCATGTTAGGCCTTCAAAAATGTTGAAAACTTTGGAGGCACAAAATAGGGGTTACAGGCATCCTAGACCTCCTAAAGTCCAGAAAATGTTGGTGGATCAAAAACGGTGTCAGAGAGCTCTGAATGTCCCAAAAACATTTGCAGCCTGAAAGGGGCATTAACACGCATCCTAGACCACTGAAATTTCCCAAAATATTTTTGCCATGAAAAATGCATGCTACACCCCTGAAAGTTCAGAAAACACCCCAGAAATGTTGCCAGGTCAAAAAAGGCCTTGAAATGCATCTTAGGCCTGCAAAAATTTAGAAAACTTTGGAGGCCCATAAAAGGGGTTTACAGGCATCCAAGACCCCCTAAAGTCCAGAAAATGTTGTTGGACCAAAAATGGTGTCAGAGAGCTCTGAATGTCCCAAAAACATTTGCAGCCTGAAAGGGGCATTAACCCGCATCCTAGACCACTGAAATTTCCCAAAATATTTTTGCCATGAAAAATGCATGCTACACCCCTGAAAGTTCAGAAAACACCACAGAAATGTTGGCAGCTCAAAAAAGGCCTTAAAATGCATCTTAGGCCTACAAAAATTTAGAAAACCTTGGAAGGCCCAAAAAAGGGGTTTATAGGCATCCTAGACCCCCTAAAGTCCAGAAAATGTTGTTGGACCAAAAATGGTGTCAGAGAGCTCTGAATGTCCCAAAAACATTTGCAGCCACTGAAATTCCCAAAAATATTTTTGGCACGAAAAATGCATCCTACACCCCTGAAAGTTGAGAACATTTTGGCAGCTCTAGAAAAGGCCTTAAAACGCATGTTAGGCCTTCAAAAATGTTGAAAACTTTGGAGGCCCAAAAAAGGGGTTTACAGGCATCCTAGACCCCCTAAAGTCCAGAAAATGTTGTTGGACCAAAATCGGTGTCAGAGAGCTCTGATTGTCCCCAAAACATTTGCAGCCTGAAAGGGGCATTAACCCGCATCCTAGACCACTGCAATTCCCAAAAATATTTTTGGCATGAAAAATGCATCCTACACCCCTGCAAGTTCAGAAAATGTTGGTAACTCTAAAAAAGGCCTTAAAATGCATGTTAGGCCTTCAAAAATGTTGAAAACTTTGGAGGCCCAAAAAAGGGATTTACAGGCATCCTAGACCTCCTAAAGTCCAGAAAATGTTGTTGGATCAAAAACGGTGTCAGAGAGCTCTGAATGTCCCAAAAACATTTGCAGCCTGAAAGGGGCATTAACCTACATCCTAGACCTCTGAAATTCCAAAAAATATTTTGTGCACGAAAAATTCATACTACACCCCTGAAAGTTCCGAATATGTTAGCAGCCCAAAAAAGGCATTACAATGCATTTTAGGCCTGCAAAAATTTAGAAAACTTTGGAGGCCCAAAAAAGGGGTTTACAGGCATCCTAGACCCCCTAAAGTCCAGAAAATGTTGTTAGATCAAAAACGGTGTCAGAGAGCTCTGAATGTCCCAAAAACATTTGCAGCCTGAAAGGGGCATTAACCCGCATCCTAGACCTCTGAAATTCCCAAAAATATTTTGTGCACAAAGAATGCATCCTATACCCCTGAAAGCTCAAGAATATGTTAGCAGCCCAAAGAAGGCCTTAAAATGCATTTTAGGCCTACAAAAATTTAGAAAACTTTGGAGCCCAAAAAAGGGGTTTACAGGCATCCTAGACCCCCTAAAGTCCAGAAAATGTTGTTGGACCAAAAATGGTGTCAGAGAGCTCTGAATGTCCCAAAAACATTTGCAGCCACTGAAATTCCCAAAAATATTTTGGGCACGAAAAATGCATCCTACACCCCTGAAAGTTGAGAAAATGTTGGCAGCTCAAGAAAAGGCCTTAAAACGCATGTTAGGCCTTCAAAAATGTTGAAAACTTTGGAGGCCCAAAAAAGGGATTTACAGGCATCCTAGACCCCCTGAAGTCCAGAAAATGTTGTTGGATCAAAAACGGTGTCAGAGAGCTCTGAATGTCCCAAAAACATTTGCAGCCTGAAAGGGGCATTAACCGGCATCCTAGACCTCTGAAATTCCCAAAAATATTTTGTGCACGAAAAATGTATACTACCCCTAAAAGTTCAGAATATGTTAGAAGCCCAAAAAATGCATTCAAATGCATTTTAGGCTTGCAAAAATTTAGAAAACTTTGGAGGCCCAAAAAAGGAGTTTACAGGCATCCTAGACCCCCTAAAGTCCAGAAAATGTTGGTGGATCAAAAACGGTGTCAGAGAGCTCTGAATGTCCCAAAAACATTTGCAGCCTGAAAGGGGCATTAACACGCATCCTAGACCACTGAAATTTCCCAAAATATTTTTGCCATGAAAAATGCATCCTACACCCCTGAAAGTTGAGAAAATGTTGGCAGCTCAAGAAAAGGCCTTAAAATGCATGTTAGGCCATCAAAAATGTTGAAAACTTTGGAGGCCCAAAAAAGGGGTTTACAGGCACTCTAGACCCCGTAAGGTCCAGAAAATGTTGTTGGACCAAAAACGGTGTCAGAGACAGAGAGCTCTGAATGTCCCAAAAACATGTGCAGCCTGAAAGGGGCATTAACCCGCATCCTAGACCACTGAAATTTCCCAAAATATTTTTGCCATGAAAAATGCATGCTACACCCCTGAAAGTTCAGAAAACACCACAGAAATGTTGGCAGCTCAAAAAAGGCCTTAAAATGCATCTTAGGCCTACAAAAATGTTGAAAACTTTGGAGACCCAAAAAAGGGGTTTACAGGCATCCTAGACCCCCTAAAGTCCAGAAAATGTTGTTGGACCAAAAATGGTGTCAGAGAGCTCTGAATGTCCCAAAAACATTTGCAGCCACTGAAATTCCCAAAAATATTTTTGGCACGAAAAATGCATCCTACACCCCTGAAAGTTGAGAACATTTTGGCAGCTCTAGAAAAGGCCTTAAAACGCATGTTAGGCCTTCAAAAATGTTGAAAACTTTGGAGGCCCAAAAAAGGGGTTTACAGGCATCCTAGACCCCCTAAAGTCCAGAAAATGTTGTTGGACCAAAATCGGTGTCAGAGAGCTCTGATTGTCCCCAAAACATTTGCAGCCTGAAAGGGGCATTAACCCGCATCCTATACCACTGAAATTCCCAAAAATATTTTTGGCATGAAAAATGCATCCTACACCCCTGAAAGTTGAGAAAATGTTGGCAGCTCAAGAAAAGGCCTTAAAATGCATGTTAGGCCTTCAAAAATGTTGAAAACTTTGGAGGCCCAAAAAAGGGGTTTACAGGCACTCTAGACCCCGTAAGGTCCAGAAAATGTTGTTGGACCAAAAACGGTGTCAGAGACAGAGAGCTCTGAATGTCCCAAAAACATGTGCAGCCTGAAAGGGGCATTAACCCGCATCCTAGACCACTGAAATTTCCCAAAATATTTTTGCCATGAAAAATGCATGCTACACCCCTGAAAGTTCAGAAAACACCACAGAAATGTTGGCAGCTCAAAAAAGGCCTTAAAATGCATCTTAGGCCTGCAAAAATGTTGAAAACTTTGGAGACCCAAAAAAGGGGTTTACAGGCATCCTACACCCCCTAAAGTCCAGAAAATGTTGTTGGACCAAAATCGGTGTCAGAGAGCTCTGAAAGGGGCATTAACCCGCATCCTAGACCACGGAAATTCCCAAAAATATTTTTGGCACGAAAAATGCATCCTACACCCCTGAAAGGTCAGAAAATGTTGGCAGCTCAAGAAAAGGCCTTAAAACACATCTTAGGCCTGCAAAAATGTTGAAAACTTTGGAGACCCAAAAAAGGGGTTCACAGGCATCCTAGACCCCCTAAAGTCCAGAAAATGTTGTTGGACCAAAAATGGTGTCAGAGAGCTCTGAATGTCCCAAAAACATTTGCAGCCTGAAAGGGGCATTAACCTGCATCCCAGACCTCTGAAATTCCCAAAAATATTTTGTGCACGAAAAATTCATACTACACCCCTGAAAGTTCCAAATATGTTAGCAGCCCAAAAAGGCATTAAAATCCATTTTAGGCCTGCAAAAATTTAGAAAACTTTGGAGGCCCAAAAAAGGGGTTTACAGGCATCCTAGACCCCCTAAAGTCCAGAAAATGTTGTTGGACCAAAAATGGTGTCAGAGATCTCTGAATGTCCCAAAAACATTTGCAGCCTGAAAGGGGCATTAACCCGCATCCTAGACCTCTGAAATTCCCAAAAATATTTTGTGCACGAAAAATGCATCCTTTATCCATGAAACTCAGAATATGTTAGCAGCCCAAAGAAGGCCTTAAAATGCATTTTAGGCATACAAAAATGTTGAAAACTTTGGAGGCCCAAAAAAGGGGTTTATAGGCATTCTAGACCCCCTAAAGTCCAGAAAATGTTGGTGGACCAAAAACGGTGTCAGGGAGCTCTGAATGTCCCAAAAACATTTGCAGCCTGAAAGGGGCATTAACTCGCATCCTAGACCACTGAAATTTCCCAAAATATTTTTGGCAGGAAAAATGCATCCCATATCCCTGAAAGCTCAGAATATGTTAGCAGCCCAAAGAAGGCCTTAAAATGCATTTTAGGCATACAAAAATGTTGAAAACTTTGGAGACCCAAAAAAGGGGTTTACAGGCATCCTAGACCCCCTAAAGTCCAGAAAATGTTGTTGGACCAAAATCGGTGTCAGAGAGCTCCGAATGTCCCAAAAACATGTGCAACCTGAAAGGGGCATTAACCCGCATCCTAGACCACTGAAATTCCCAAAAATATTTTTGGCAATAAAAATGCATCCTACACCCCTGAAAGTTCAGAAAATGTTGGCAGCTCAAGAAAAGGCCTTAAAATGCATGTTACGCCTTCAAAAATGTTGAAAACTTTGGAGGCACAAAATAGGGGTTTACAGGCATCCTAGACCTCCTAAAGTCCAGAAAATGTTGTTGGATTAAAAACGGTGTCAGAGAGCTCTGAATGTCCCAAAAACATTTGCAGCCTGAAAGGGGCATTAACCCACATCCTAGACCTCTGAAATTCCCAAAAATATTTTGTGCACGAAAAATTCATACTACACCCTTGAAAGTTCAGAATATGTTAGCATCCCAAAAAAGGCATTAAAATGCATTTTAGGCCTGCAAAAATTTAGAAAACTTTGGATGCCCAAAAAAGGGGTTTACAGGCATCCTAGACCCCCTAAAGTCCAGAAAATGTTGTTGGACCAAAAATGGTGTCAGAGAGCTCTGAATGTCCCAAAAACATTTGCAGCCTGAAAGGGGCATTAACCCGCATCCTAGACCTCTGAAATTCCCAAAAATATTTTGTGCACAAAAAATGCATCCTATACCCCTGAAAGCTCAAGAATATGTTAGCAGCCCAAAGAAGGCCTTAAAATGCATTTTAGGCCTACAAAATTTAGAAAACTTTGGAGCCCAAAAAAGGGGTTTACAGGCATCCTAGACCCCCTAAAGTCCAGAAAATGTTGTTGGACCAAAAATGGTGTCAGAGAGCTCTGAATGTCCCAAAAACATTTGCAGCCTGAAAGGGGCATTAACCGGCATCCTAGACCTCTGAAATTCCCAAAAATATTTTGTGCACGAAAAATGTATACTACCCCTAAAAGTTCAGAATATGTTAGAATCCCAAAAAATGCATTCAAATGCATTTTAGGCCTGCAAAAATTTAGAAAACTTTGGAGGCCCAAAAAAGGGGTTTACAGGCATCCTAGACCCCCTAAAGTCCAGAAAATGTTGTTAGATCAAAAACGGTGTCAGAGAGCTCTGAATGTCCCAAAAACATTTGCAGCCACTGAAATTCCCAAAAATATTTTTGGCACGAAAAATGCATCCTACACCCCTGAAAGTTGAGAAAATGTTGGCAGCTCAAGAAAAGGCCTTAAACGCATGTTAGGCCTTCAAAAATGTTGAAAACTTTGGAGGCCCAAAAAAGGGATTTACAGGCATCCTAGACCCCCTGAAGTCCAGAAAATGTTGTTGGATCAAAAACGGTGTCAGAGAGCTCTGAATGTCCCAAAAACATTTGCAGCCTGAAAGGGGCATTAACCGGCATCCTAGACCACTGAAATTCCCAAAAATATTTTGTGCACGAAAAATTCATACTACACCCTTGAAAGTTCAGAATATGTTAGCAGCCCAAAAAAGGCATTAAAATGCATTTTAGGCCTGCAAAAATTTAGAAAACTTTGGATGCCCAAAAAAGGGGTTTACAGGCATCCTAGAACCCCTAAAGTCCAGAAAATGTTGTTGGACCAAAAATGGTGTCAGAGAGCTCTGAATGTCCCAAAAACATTTGCAGCCTGAAAGGGGCATTAACCCGCATCCTAGACCACTGAAATTTCCCAAAATATTTTTGCCATGAAAAATGCATGCCACACCCCTGAAAGTTCAGAAAACACCACAGAAATGTTGGCAGCTCAAAAAAGGCCTTAAAATGCATCTTAGGCCTACAAAAATTTAGAAAACCTTGGAGGCCCAAAAAAGGGGTTTACAGGCATCCTAGACCCCCTAAAGTCCAGAAAATGTTGTTGGACCAAAAATGGTGTCGGAGAGCTCTGAATGTCCCAAAAACATTTGCAGCCACTGAAATTCCCAAAAATATTTTTGGCACGAAAAATGCATCCTACACCCCTGAAAGTTGAGAACATTTTGGCAGCTCTAGAAAAGGCCTTAAAACGCATGTTAGGCCTTCAAAAATGTTGAAAACTTTGGAGGCCCAAAAAAGGGGTTTACAGGCATCCTAGACCCCCTAAAGTCCAGAAAATGTTGTTGGACCAAAATCGGTGTCAGAGAGCTCTGATTGTCCCCAAAACATTTGCAGCCTGAAAGGGGCATTAACCCGCATCCTATACCACTGAAATTCCCAAAAATATTTTTGGCATGAAAAATGCATCCTACACCCCTGAAAGTTGAGAAAATGTTGGCAGCTCAAGAAAAGGCCTTAAAATGCATGTTAGGCCTTCAAAAATGTTGAAAACTTTGGAGGCCCAAAAAAGGGGTTTACAGGCACTCTAGACCCCGTAAGGTCCAGAAAATGTTGTTGGACCAAAAACGGTGTCAGAGACAGAGAGCTCTGAATGTCCCAAAAACATGTGCAGCCTGAAAGGGGCATTAACCCGCATCCTAGACCACTGAAATTTCCCAAAATATTTTTGCCATGAAAAATGCATGCTACACCCCTGAAAGTTCAGAAAACACCACAGAAATGTTGGCAGCTCAAAAAAGGCCTTAAAATGCATCTTAGGCCTGCAAAAATGTTGAAAACTTTGGAGACCCAAAAAAGGGGTTTACAGGCATCCTACACCCCCTAAAGTCCAGAAAATGTTGTTGGACCAAAATCGGTGTCAGAGAGCTCTGAAAGGGGCATTAACCCGCATCCTAGACCACGGAAATTCCCAAAAATATTTTTGGCACGAAAAATGCATCCTACACCCCTGAAAGGTCAGAAAATGTTGGCAGCTCAAGAAAAGGCCTTAAAACACATCTTAGGCCTGCAAAAATGTTGAAAACTTTGGAGACCCAAAAAAGGGGTTCACAGGCATCCTAGACCCCCTAAAGTCCAGAAAATGTTGTTGGACCAAAAATGGTGTCAGAGAGCTCTGAATGTCCCAAAAACATTTGCAGCCTGAAAGGGGCATTAACCTGCATCCCAGACCTCTGAAATTCCCAAAAATATTTTGTGCATGAAAAATTCATACTACACCCCTGAAAGTTCCAAATATGTTAGCAGCCCAAAAAGGCATTAAAATCCATTTTAGGCCTGCAAAAATTTAGAAAACTTTGGAGGCCCAAAAAAGGGGTTTACAGGCATCCTAGACCCCCTAACGTCCAGAAAATGTTGTTGGACCAAAAATGGTGTCAGAGATCTCTGAATGTCCCAAAAACATTTGCAGCCTGAAAGGGGCATTAACCCGCATCCTAGACCTCTGAAATTCCCAAAAATATTTTTGGCACGAAAAATGCATCCTACACCCCTGAAAGTTGAGAAAATGTTGGCAGCTCAAGAAAAGGCCTTAAACGCATGTTAGGCCTTCAAAAATGTTGAAAACATTGGAGGCCCAAAAAAGGGATTTACAGGCATCCTAGACCCCCTGAAGTCCAGAAAATGTTGTTGGATCAAAAACGGTGTCAGAGAGCTCTGAATGTCCCAAAAACATTTGCAGCCTGAAAGGGGCATTAACCGGCATCCTAGACCTCTGAAATTCCCAAAAATATTTTGTGCACGAAAAATGTATACTACCCCTAAAAGTTCAGAATATGTTAGAAGCCCAAAAAATGCATTCAAATGCATTTTAGGCTTGCAAAAATTTAGAAAACTTTGGAGGACCAAAAAAGGGGTTTACAGGCATCCTAGACCCCCTAAAGTCCAGAAAATGTTGGTGGATTAAAAACGGTGTCAGAGAGCTCCGAATGTCCCAAAAACATGTGCAACCTGAAAGGGGCATTAACCCGCATCCTAGACCACTGAAATTCCCAAAAATATTTTTGGCAATAAAAATGCATCCTACACCCCTGAAAGTTCAGAAAATGTTGGCAGCTCAAGAAAAGGCCTTAAAATGCATGTTAGGCCTTCAAAAATGTTGAAAACTTTGGAGGCACAAAATAGGGGTTACAGGCATCCTAGACCTCCTAAAGTCCAGAAAATGTTGGTGGATCAAAAACGGTGTCAGAGAGCTCTGAATGTCCCAAAAACATTTGCAGCCTGAAAGGGGCATTAACACGCATCCTAGACCACTGAAATTTCCCAAAATATTTTTGCCATGAAAAATGCATGCTACACCCCTGAAAGTTCAGAAAACACCCCAGAAATGTTGCCAGGTCAAAAAAGGCCTTGAAATGCATCTTAGGCCTGCAAAAATTTAGAAAACTTTGGAGGCCCATAAAAGGGGTTTACAGGCATCCAAGACCCCCTAAAGTCCAGAAAATGTTGTTGGACCAAAAATGGTGTCAGAGAGCTCTGAATGTCCCAAAAACATTTGCAGCCTGAAAGGGGCATTAACCCGCATCCTAGACCACTGAAATTTCCCAAAATATTTTTGCCATGAAAAATGCATGCTACACCCCTGAAAGTTCAGAAAACACCACAGAAATGTTGGCAGCTCAAAAAAGGCCTTAAAATGCATCTTAGGCCTACAAAAATTTAGAAAACCTTGGAAGGCCCAAAAAAGGGGTTTACAGGCATCCTAGACCCCCTAAAGTCCAGAAAATGTTGTTGGACCAAAAATGGTGTCAGAGAGCTCTGAATGTCCCAAAAACATTTGCAGCCACTGAAATTCCCAAAAATATTTTTGGCACGAAAAATGCATCCTACACCCCTGAAAGTTGAGAACATTTTGGCAGCTCTAGAAAAGGCCTTAAAACGCATGTTAGGTCTTCAAAAATGTTGAAAACTTTGGAGGCCCAAAAAAGGGGTTTACAGGCATCCTAGACCCCCTAAAGTCCAGAAAATGTTGTTGGACCAAAATCGGTGTCAGAGAGCTCTGATTGTCCCCAAAACATTTGCAGCCTGAAAGGGGCATTAACCCGCATCCTAGACCACTGAAATTCCCAAAAATATTTTTGGCATGAAAAATGCATCCTACACCCCTGCAAGGTCAAAAAATGTTGGTAACTCTAAAAAAGGCCTTAAAATGCATGTTAGGCCTTCAAAAATGTTGAAAACTTTGGAGGCCCAAAAAAGGGATTTACAGGCATCCTAGACCTCCTAAAGTCCAGAAAATGTTGTTGGATCAAAAACGGTGTCAGAGAGCTCTGAATGTCCCAAAAACATTTGCAGCCTGAAAGGGGCATTAACCTACATCCTAGACCTCTGAAATTCCAAAAAATATTTTGTGCACGAAAAATTCATACTACACCCCTGAAAGTTCCGAATATGTTAGCAGCCCAAAAAAGGCATTACAATGCATTTTAGGCCTGCAAAAATTTAGAAAACTTTGGAGGCCCAAAAAAGGGGTTTACAGGCATCCTAGACCCCCTAAAGTCCAGAAAATGTTGTTGGACCAAAAATGGTGTCAGAGAGCTCTGAATGTCCCAAAAACATTTGCAGCCTGAAAGGGGCATTAACACGCATCCTAGACCACTGAAATTTCCCAAAATATTTTTGCCATGAAAAATGCATGCCACACCCCTGAAAGTTCAGAAAACACCCCAGAAATGTTGCCAGGTCAAAAAAGGCCTTGAAATGCATCTTAGGCCTGCAAAAATGTTGAAAACTTTGGAGACCCAAAAAAGGGGTTTACAGGCATCCTAGACCCCCTAAAGTCCAGAAAATGTTGTTGGACCAAAATCGGTGTCAGAGAGCTCTGAAAGGGGCATTAACCCGCATCCTAGACCACGGAAATTCCCAAAAATATTTTTGGCATGAAAAATGCATCCTACACCCCTGCAAGTTCAGAAAATGTTGGTAACTCTAAAAAAGGCCTTAAAATGCATGTTAGGCCTTCAAAAATGTTGAAAACTTTGGAGGCCCAAAAAAGGGATTTACAGGCATTCTAGACCCCCTAAGGTCCAGAAAATGTTGTTGGACCAAAAACGGTGTCAGAGAGCTCTGAATGTCCCAAAAACATTTGCAGTCTGAAAGGGGCATTAACCTGCATCCTAGACCTCTGAAATTCCCAAAAATATTTTTGCCATGAAAAATGCCTGCTACACCCCTGAAAGTTCAGAAAACACCCCAGAAATGTTGTCAGCTCAAAAAAGGCCTTAAAATGCATCTTAGGCCTGCAAAAATGTTGAAAACTTTGGAGGCCCAAAAAAGGGATTTATAGGCATTCTAGACCCCCTAAAGTCCAGAAAATGTTGTGGGACCAAAAATGGTGTCAGAGAGCTCTGAATGTCCCAAAAACATTTGCAGCCACTGAAATTCCCAAAAATATTTTTGGCACGAAAAATGCATCCTACACCCCTGAAAGTTGAGAAAATGTTGGCAGCTCAAGAAAAGGCCTTAAAATGCATGTTAGGCCTTCAAAAATGTTGAACACTTTGGAGGCCCAAAAAAGGGGTTCACAGGCATTCTAGACCCCCTAAGTTCCAGAAAATGGTGTTGGACCAAAATCGGTGTCAGAGAGCTCTGATTGTCCCCAAAACATTTGCAGCCTGAAAGGGGCATTAACCCGCATCCTAGACCACTGAAATTCCCAAAAATATTTTTGGCATGAAAAATGCATCCTACACCCCTGCAAGTTCAGAAAATGTTGGTAACTCTAAAAAAGGCCTTAAAATGCATGTTAGGCCTTCAAAAATGTTGAAAACTTTGGAGGCCCAAAAAAGGGGTTTACAGGCATCCTAGACCCCCTAAAGTCCAGAAAATGTTGTTGGACCAAAATCGGTGTTAGAGAGCTCCGAATGTCCCAAAAACATGTGCAACCTGAAAGGGGCATTAACCCGCACCCTAGACCACTGAAATTCCCAAAAATATTTTGGCACTGAAAATGCATCCTACACCCCTGAACGTTCATAAAATGTTGGTAACTCTAAAAAAGGCCTTAAAATGCATGTTAGGCCTTCAAAAATGTTGAAAACTTTGGAGGCCCAAAAAAGGGATTTACAGGCATTCTAGACCCCCTAAGGTCCAGAAAATGTTGTTGGACCAAAAACGGTGTCAGAGAGCTCTGAATGTCCCAAAAACATTTGCAGTCTGAAAGGGGCATTAACCTGCATCCTAGACCTCTGAAATTCCCAAAAATATTTTTGCCATGAAAAATGCCTGCTACACCCCTGAAAGTTCAGAAAACACCCCAGAAATGTTGTCAGCTCAAAAAAGGCCTTAAAATGCATCTTAGGCCTGCAAAAATGTTGAAAACTTTGGAGGCCCAAAAAAGGGATTTATAGGCATTCTAGACCCCCTAAAGTCCAAAAAATGTTGTGGGACCAAAAATGGTGTCAGAGAGCTCTGAATGTCCCAAAAACATTTGCAGCCACTGAAATTCCCAAAAATATTTTTGGCACGAAAAATGCATCCTACACCCCTGAAAGTTGAGAAAATGTTGGCAGCTCAAGAAAAGGCCTTAAAATGCATGTTAGGCCTTCAAAAATGTTGAACACTTTGGAGGCCCAAAAAAGGGGTTCACAGGCATTCTAGACCCCCTAAGTTCCAGAAAATGGTGTTGGACCAAAATCGGTGTCAGAGAGCTCTGATTGTCCCCAAAACATTTGCAGCCTGAAAGGGGCATTAACCCGCATCCTAGACCACTGAAATTCCCAAAAATATTTTTGGCATGAAAAATGCATCCTACACCCCTGCAAGTTCAGAAAATGTTGGTAACTCTAAAAAAGGCCTTAAAATGCATGTTAGGCCTTCAAAAATGTTGAAAACTTTGGAGGCCCAAAAAAGGGATTTACAGGCATCCTAGACCTCCTAAAGTCCAGAAAATGTTGTTGGATCAAAAACGGTGTCAGAGAGCTCTGAATGTCCCAAAAACATTTGCAGCCTGAAAGGGGCATTAACCTACATCCTAGACCTCTGAAATTGCAAAAAATATTTTGTGCACGAAAAATTCATACTACACCCCTGAAAGTTCCGAATATGTTAGCAGCCCAAAAAAGGCATTACAATGCATTTTAGGCCTGCAAAAATTTAGAAAACTTTGGAGGCCCAAAAAAGGGGTTTACAGGCATCCTAGACCCCCTAAAGTCCAGAAAATGTTGTTGGACCAAAAATGGTGTCAGAGAGCTCTGAATGTCCCAAAAACATTTGCAGCCTGAAAGGGGCATTAACACGCATCCTAGACCACTGAAATTTCCCAAAATATTTTTGCCATGAAAAATGCATGCCACACCCCTGAAAGTTCAGAAAACACCCCAGAAATGTTGCCAGGTCAAAAAAGGCCTTGAAATGCATGTTAGGCCTTCAAAAATGTTGAAAACTTTGGAGGCCCAAAAAAGGGATTTACAGGCATTCTAGACCCCCTAAGTTCCAGAAAATGTTGTTGGACCAAAATCGGTGTCAGAGAGCTCTGATTGTCCCCAAAACATTTGCAGCCTGAAAGGGGCATTAACCCGCATCCTAGACTACTGAAATTCCCAAAAATATTTTTGGCATGAAAAATGCATCCTACACCCCTGCAAGTTCAGAAAATGTTGGTAACTCTAAAAAAGGCCTTAAAATGCATGTTAGGCCTTCAAAAATGTTGAAAACTTTGGAGGCCCAAAAAAGGGATTTACAGGCATCCTAGACCTCCTAAAGTCCAGAAAATGTTGTTGGATCAAAAACGGTGTCAGAGAGCTCTGAATGTCCCAAAAACATTTGCAGCCTGAAAGGGGCATTAACCTACATCCTAGACCTCTGAAATTCCCAAAAATATTTTGTGCACGAAAAATTCATACTACACCCCTGAAAGTTCCGAATATGTTAGCAGCCCAAAAAAGGCATTACAATGCATTTTAGGCCTGCAAAAATTTAGAAAACTTTGGAGGCCCAAAAAAGGGGTTTACAGGCATCCTAGACCCCCTAAAGTCCAGAAAATGTTGTTGGACCAAAAATGGTGTCAGAGAGCTCTGAATGTCCCAAAAACATTTGCAGCCTGAAAGGGGCATTAACACGCATCCTAGACCACTGAAATTTCCCAAAATATTTTTGCCATGAAAAATGCATGCCACACCCCTGAAAGTTCAGAAAACACCCCAGAAATGTTGCCAGGTCAAAAACGGCCTTGAAATGCATCTTAGGCCTGCAAAAATGTTGAAAACTTTGGAGACCCAAAAAAGGGGTTTACAGGCATCCTAGACCCCCTAAAGTCCAGAAAATGTTGTTGGACCAAAATCGGTGTCAGAGAGCTCTGAAAGGGGCATTAACCCGCATCCTAGACCACGGAAATTCCCAAAAATATTTTTGGCATGAAAAATGCATCCTACACCCCTGCAAGTTCAGAAAATGTTGGTAACTCTAAAAAAGGCCTTAAAATGCATGTTAGGCCTTCAAAAATGTTGAAAACTTTGGAGGCCCAAAAAAGGGATTTACAGGCATTCTAGACCCCCTAAGGTCCAGAAAATGTTGTTGGACCAAAAACGGTGTCAGAGAGCTCTGAATGTCCCAAAAACATTTGCAGTCTGAAAGGGGCATTAACCTGCATCCTAGACCTCTGAAATTCCCAAAAATATTTTTGCCATGAAAAATGCCTGCTACACCCCTGAAAGTTCAGAAAACACCCCAGAAATGTTGCCAGCTCAAAAAAGGCCTTAAAATGCATCTTAGGCCTGCAAAAATGTTGAAAACTTTGGAGGCCCAAAAAAGGGATTTACAGGCATTCTAGACCCCCTAAAGTCCAGAAAATGTTGTGGGACCAAAAATGGTGTCAGAGAGCTCTGAATGTCCCAAAAACATTTGCAGCCACTGAAATTCCCAAAAATATTTTTGGCACGAAAAATGCATCCTACAACCCTGAAAGTTGAGAAAATGTTGGCAGCTCAAGAAAAGGCCTTAAAATGCATGTTAGGCCTTCAAAAATGTTGAACACTTTGGAGGCCCAAAAAAGGGGTTCACAGGCATTCTAGACCCCCTAAGGTCCAGAAAATGTTGTTGGACCAAAAACGGTGTCAGAGAGCTCTGAATGTCCCAAAAACATTTGCAGTCTGAAAGGAGCATTAACCTGCATCCTAGACCTCTGAAATTCCCAAAAATATTTTGTGCACGAAAAATGCATCCTATACCCCTGAAACTCAGAATATGTTAGCAGCCCAAAGAAGGCCTTAAAATGCATTTTAGGCCTACAAAAATTTAGAAAACTTTGGAGGCCCAAAAAAGGGGTTTACAGGCATCCTAGACCCCCTAAAGTCCAGAAAATTTTCTGGGACCAAAAATGGTGTCAGAGAGCTCTGAATGTCCCAAAAACATTTGCAGCCACTGAAATTCCCAAAAATATTTTTGGCACGAAAAATGCATCCTACACCCCTGAAAGTTGAGAAAATGTTGGCAGCTCAAGTAAAGGCCTTAAAATGCATGTTAGGCCTTCAAAAATGTTGAAAACTTTGGAGGCCTAAAAAAGGGGTTTACAGGCATCCTAGACCCCCTAAAGTCCAGAAAATGTTGTTGGACCAAAATCGGTGTCAGAGAGCTCTGATTGTCCCCAAAACATTTGCAGCCTGAAAGGGGCATTAACCCGCATCCTAGACCACTGAAATTCCCAAAAATATTTTTGGCATGAAAAATGCATCCTACACCCCTGCAAGTTCAGAAAATGTTGGTAACTCTAAAAAAGACCTTAAAATGCATGTTAGGCCTTCAAAAATGTTGAAAACTTTGGAGGCCCAAAAAAGGGATTTACAGGCATCCTAGACCTCCTAAAGTCCAGAAAATGTTGTTGGATCAAAAACGGTGTCAGAGAGCTCTGAATGTCCCAAAAACATTTGCAGCATGATAGGGGCATTAACCCACATCCTAGACCTCTGAAATTCCAAAAAATATTTTGTGCACGAAAAATTCATACTACACCCCTGAAAGGTCAGAATATGTTAGCAGCCCAAAAAAGGCATTAAAATGCATTTTATGCCTGCAAAACTTTAGAAAACTTTGGAGGCCCAAAAAAGGGGTTTACAGGCATCCTAGACCCCCTAAAGTCCAGAAAATGTTGGTGGATCAAAAACGGTGTCAGAGAGCTCCGAATGTCCCAAAAACATGTGCAACTTGAAAGGGGCATTAACCCGCATCCTAGACCACTGAAATTCCCAAAAATATTTTTGGCAATAAAAATGCATCCTACACCCCTGAAAGTTCAGAAAATGTTGGCAGCTCAAGAAAAGGCCTTAAAATGCATGTTAGGCCTTCAAAAATGTTGAAAACTTTGGAGGCCCAAAAAAGGGATTTACAGGCATCCTAGACCCCCTAAAGTCCAGAAAATGTTGGTGGATCAAAAACGGTGTCAGAGAGCTCCGAATGTCCCAAAAACATGTGCAACCTGAAAGGGGCATTAACCCACATCCTAGACCTCTGAAATTCCCAAAAATATTTTGTGCACGAAAAATTCATACTACACCCTTGAAAGTTCAGAATATGTTAGCAGCCCAAAAAAGGCATTAAAATGCATTTTAGGCCTGCAAAAATTTAGAAAACTTTGGAGGCCCAAAAAAGGGGTTTACAGGCATCCTAGACCCCCTAAAGTCCAGAAAATGTTGTTGGACCAACAATGGTGTCAGAGAGCTCTGAATGTCCCAAAAACATTTGCAGCCTGAAAGGGGCATTAACCCGCATCCTAGACCACTGAAATTTCCCAAAATATTTTTGCCATGAAAAATGCATGCTACACCCCTGAAAGTTCAGAAAACACCACAGAAATGTTGGCAGCTCAAAAAAGGCCTTAAAATGCATCTTAGGCCTACAAAAATTTAGAAAACCTTGGAAGGCCCAAAAAAGGGGTTTACAGGCATCCTAGACCCCCTAAAGTCCAGAAAATGTTGTTGGACCAAAAATGGTGTCAGAGAGCTCTGAATGTCCCAAAAACATTTGCAGCCACTGAAATTCCCAAAAATATTTTTGGCACGAAAAATGCATCCTACACCCCTGAAAGTTGAGAACATTTTGGCAGCTCTAGAAAAGGCCTTAAAACGCATGTTAGGTCTTCAAAAATGTTGAAAACTTTGGAGGCCCAAAAAAGGGGTTTACAGGCATCCTAGACCCCCTAAAGTCCAGAAAATGTTGTTGGACCAAAATCGGTGTCAGAGAGCTCTGATTGTCCCCAAAACATTTGCAGCCTGAAAGGGGCATTAACCCACATCCTAGACCACTGAAATTCCCAAAAATATTTTTGGCATGAAAAATGCATCCTACACCCCTGCAAGGTCAAAAAATGTTGGTAACTCTAAAAAAGGCCTTAAAATGCATGTTAGGCCTTCAAAAATGTTGAAAACTTTGGAGGCCCAAAAAAGGGATTTACAGGCATCCTAGACCTCCTAAAGTCCAGAAAATGTTGTTGGATCAAAAACGGTGTCAGAGAGCTCTGAATGTCCCAAAAACATTTGCAGCCTGAAAGGGGCATTAACCTACATCCTAGACCTCTGAAATTCCAAAAAATATTTTGTGCACGAAAAATTCATACTACACCCCTGAAAGTTCCGAATATGTTAGCAGCCCAAAAAAGGCATTACAATGCATTTTAGGCCTGCAAAAATTTAGAAAACTTTGGAGGCCCAAAAAAGGGGTTTACAGGCATCCTAGACCCCCTAAAGTGCAGAAAATGTTGTTGGACCAAAAATGGTGTCAGAGAGCTCTGAATGTCCCAAAAACATTTGCAGCCTGAAAGGGGCATTAACACGCATCCTAGACCACTGAAATTTCCCAAAATATTTTTGCCATGAAAAATGCATGCCACACCCCTGAAAGTTCAGAAAACACCCCAGAAATGTTGCCAGGTCAAAAAAGGCCTTGAAATGCATCTTAGGCCTGCAAAAATGTTGAAAACTTTGGAGACCCAAAAAAGGGGTTTACAGGCATCCTAGACCCCCTAAAGTCCAGAAAATGTTGTTGGACCAAAATCGGTGTCAGAGAGCTCTGAAAGGGGCATTAACCCGCATCCTAGACCACGGAAATTCCCAAAAATATTTTTGGCATGAAAAATGCATCCTACACCCCTGCAAGTTCAGAAAATGTTGGTAACTCTAAAAAAGGCCTTAAAATGCATGTTAGGCCTTCAAAAATGTTGAAAACTTTGGAGGCCCAAAAAAGGGATTTACAGGCATTCTAGACCCCCTAAGGTCCAGAAAATGTTGTTGGACCAAAAACGGTGTCAGAGAGCTCTGAATGTCCCAAAAACATTTGCAGTCTGAAAGGGGCATTAACCTGCATCCTAGACCTCTGAAATTCCCAAAAATATTTTTGCCATGAAAAATGCCTGCTACACCCCTGAAAGTTCAGAAAACACCCCAGAAATGTTGTCAGCTCAAAAAAGGCCTTAAAATGCATCTTAGGCCTGCAAAAATGTTGAAAACTTTGGAGGCCCAAAAAAGGGATTTATAGGCATTCTAGACCCCCTAAAGTCCAGAAAATGTTGTGGGACCAAAAATGGTGTCAGAGAGCTCTGAATGTCCCAAAAACATTTGCAGCCACTGAAATTCCCAAAAATATTTTTGGCACGAAAAATGCATCCTACACCCCTGAAAGTTGAGAAAATGTTGGCAGCTCAAGAAAAGGCCTTAAAATGCATGTTAGGCCTTCAAAAATGTTGAACACTTTGGAGGCCCAAAAAAGGGGTTCACAGGCATTCTAGACCCCCTAAGTTCCAGAAAATGGTGTTGGACCAAAATCGGTGTCAGAGAGCTCTGATTGTCCCCAAAACATTTGCAGCCTGAAAGGGGCATTAACCCGCATCCTAGACCACTGAAATTCCCAAAAATATTTTTGGCATGAAAAATGCATCCTACACCCCTGCAAGTTCAGAAAATGTTGGTAACTCTAAAAAAGGCCTTAAAATGCATGTTAGGCCTTCAAAAATGTTGAAAACTTTGGAGGCCCAAAAAAGGGGTTTACAGGCATCCTAGACCCCCTAAAGTCCAGAAAATGTTGTTGGACCAAAATCGGTGTTAGAGAGCTCCGAATGTCCCAAAAACATGTGCAACCTGAAAGGGGCATTAACCCGCACCCTAGACCACTGAAATTCCCAAAAATATTTTGGCACTGAAAATGCATCCTACACCCCTGAACGTTCATAAAATGTTGGTAACTCTAAAAAAGGCCTTAAAATGCATGTTAGGCCTTCAAAAATGTTGAAAACTTTGGAGGCCCAAAAAAGGGATTTACAGGCATTCTAGACCCCCTAAGGTCCAGAAAATGTTGTTGGACCAAAAACGGTGTCAGAGAGCTCTGAATGTCCCAAAAACATTTGCAGTCTGAAAGGGGCATTAACCTGCATCCTAGACCTCTGAAATTCCCAAAAATATTTTTGCCATGAAAAATGCCTGCTACACCCCTGAAAGTTCAGAAAACACCCCAGAAATGTTGTCAGCTCAAAAAAGGCCTTAAAATGCATCTTAGGCCTGCAAAAATGTTGAAAACTTTGGAGGCCCAAAAAAGGGATTTATAGGCATTCTAGACCCCCTAAAGTCCAAAAAATGTTGTGGGACCAAAAATGGTGTCAGAGAGCTCTGAATGTCCCAAAAACATTTGCAGCCACTGAAATTCCCAAAAATATTTTTGGCACGAAAAATGCATCCTACACCCCTGAAAGTTGAGAAAATGTTGGCAGCTCAAGAAAAGGCCTTAAAATGCATGTTAGGCCTTCAAAAATGTTGAACACTTTGGAGGCCCAAAAAAGGGGTTCACAGGCATTCTAGACCCCCTAAGTTCCAGAAAATGGTGTTGGACCAAAATCGGTGTCAGAGAGCTCTGATTGTCCCCAAAACATTTGCAGCCTGAAAGGGGCATTAACCCGCATCCTAGACCACTGAAATTCCCAAAAATATTTTTGGCATGAAAAATGCATCCTACACCCCTGCAAGTTCAGAAAATGTTGGTAACTCTAAAAAAGGCCTTAAAATGCATGTTAGGCCTTCAAAAATGTTGAAAACTTTGGAGGCCCAAAAAAGGGATTTACAGGCATCCTAGACCTCCTAAAGTCCAGAAAATGTTGTTGGATCAAAAACGGTGTCAGAGAGCTCTGAATGTCCCAAAAACATTTGCAGCCTGAAAGGGGCATTAACCTACATCCTAGACCTCTGAAATTGCAAAAAATATTTTGTGCACGAAAAATTCATACTACACCCCTGAAAGTTCCGAATATGTTAGCAGCCCAAAAAAGGCATTACAATGCATTTTAGGCCTGCAAAAATTTAGAAAACTTTGGAGGCCCAAAAAAGGGGTTTACAGGCATCCTAGACCCCCTAAAGTCCAGAAAATGTTGTTGGACCAAAAATGGTGTCAGAGAGCTCTGAATGTCCCAAAAACATTTGCAGCCTGAAAGGGGCATTAACACGCATCCTAGACCACTGAAATTTCCCAAAATATTTTTGCCATGAAAAATGCATGCCACACCCCTGAAAGTTCAGAAAACACCCCAGAAATGTTGCCAGGTCAAAAAAGGCCTTGAAATGCATGTTAGGCCTTCAAAAATGTTGAAAACTTTGGAGGCCCAAAAAAGGGATTTACAGGCATTCTAGACCCCCTAAGTTCCAGAAAATGTTGTTGGACCAAAATCGGTGTCAGAGAGCTCTGATTGTCCCCAAAACATTTGCAGCCTGAAAGGGGCATTAACCCGCATCCTAGACTACTGAAATTCCCAAAAATATTTTTGGCATGAAAAATGCATCCTACACCCCTGCAAGTTCAGAAAATGTTGGTAACTCTAAAAAAGGCCTTAAAATGCATGTTAGGCCTTCAAAAATGTTGAAAACTTTGGAGGCCCAAAAAAGGGATTTACAGGCATCCTAGACCTCCTAAAGTCCAGAAAATGTTGTTGGATCAAAAACGGTGTCAGAGAGCTCTGAATGTCCCAAAAACATTTGCAGCCTGAAAGGGGCATTAACCTACATCCTAGACCTCTGAAATTCCCAAAAATATTTTGTGCACGAAAAATTCATACTACACCCCTGAAAGTTCCGAATATGTTAGCAGCCCAAAAAAGGCATTACAATGCATTTTAGGCCTGCAAAAATTTAGAAAACTTTGGAGGCCCAAAAAAGGGGTTTACAGGCATCCTAGACCCCCTAAAGTCCAGAAAATGTTGTTGGACCAAAAATGGTGTCAGAGAGCTCTGAATGTCCCAAAAACATTTGCAGCCTGAAAGGGGCATTAACACGCATCCTAGACCACTGAAATTTCCCAAAATATTTTTGCCATGAAAAATGCATGCCACACCCCTGAAAGTTCAGAAAACACCCCAGAAATGTTGCCAGGTCAAAAACGGCCTTGAAATGCATCTTAGGCCTGCAAAAATGTTGAAAACTTTGGAGACCCAAAAAAGGGGTTTACAGGCATCCTAGACCCCCTAAAGTCCAGAAAATGTTGTTGGACCAAAATCGGTGTCAGAGAGCTCTGAAAGGGGCATTAACCCGCATCCTAGACCACGGAAATTCCCAAAAATATTTTTGGCATGAAAAATGCATCCTACACCCCTGCAAGTTCAGAAAATGTTGGTAACTCTAAAAAAGGCCTTAAAATGCATGTTAGGCCTTCAAAAATGTTGAAAACTTTGGAGGCCCAAAAAAGGGATTTACAGGCATTCTAGACCCCCTAAGGTCCAGAAAATGTTGTTGGACCAAAAACGGTGTCAGAGAGCTCTGAATGTCCCAAAAACATTTGCAGTCTGAAAGGGGCATTAACCTGCATCCTAGACCTCTGAAATTCCCAAAAATATTTTTGCCATGAAAAATGCCTGCTACACCCCTGAAAGTTCAGAAAACACCCCAGAAATGTTGCCAGCTCAAAAAAGGCCTTAAAATGCATCTTAGGCCTGCAAAAATGTTGAAAACTTTGGAGGCCCAAAAAAGGGATTTACAGGCATTCTAGACCCCCTAAAGTCCAGAAAATGTTGTGGGACCAAAAATGGTGTCAGAGAGCTCTGAATGTCCCAAAAACATTTGCAGCCACTGAAATTCCCAAAAATATTTTTGGCACGAAAAATGCATCCTACAACCCTGAAAGTTGAGAAAATGTTGGCAGCTCAAGAAAAGGCCTTAAAATGCATGTTAGGCCTTCAAAAATGTTGAACACTTTGGAGGCCCAAAAAAGGGGTTCACAGGCATTCTAGACCCCCTAAGGTCCAGAAAATGTTGTTGGACCAAAAACGGTGTCAGAGAGCTCTGAATGTCCCAAAAACATTTGCAGTCTGAAAGGAGCATTAACCTGCATCCTAGACCTCTGAAATTCCCAAAAATATTTTGTGCACGAAAAATGCATCCTATACCCCTGAAACTCAGAATATGTTAGCAGCCCAAAGAAGGCCTTAAAATGCATTTTAGGCCTACAAAAATTTAGAAAACTTTGGAGGCCCAAAAAAGGGGTTTACAGGCATCCTAGACCCCCTAAAGTCCAGAAAATTTTCTGGGACCAAAAATGGTGTCAGAGAGCTCTGAATGTCCCAAAAACATTTGCAGCCACTGAAATTCCCAAAAATATTTTTGGCACGAAAAATGCATCCTACACCCCTGAAAGTTGAGAAAATGTTGGCAGCTCAAGTAAAGGCCTTAAAATGCATGTTAGGCCTTCAAAAATGTTGAAAACTTTGGAGGCCTAAAAAAGGGGTTTACAGGCATCCTAGACCCCCTAAAGTCCAGAAAATGTTGTTGGACCAAAATCGGTGTCAGAGAGCTCTGATTGTCCCCAAAACATTTGCAGCCTGAAAGGGGCATTAACCCGCATCCTAGACCACTGAAATTCCCAAAAATATTTTTGGCATGAAAAATGCATCCTACACCCCTGCAAGTTCAGAAAATGTTGGTAACTCTAAAAAAGACCTTAAAATGCATGTTAGGCCTTCAAAAATGTTGAAAACTTTGGAGGCCCAAAAAAGGGATTTACAGGCATCCTAGACCTCCTAAAGTCCAGAAAATGTTGTTGGATCAAAAACGGTGTCAGAGAGCTCTGAATGTCCCAAAAACATTTGCAGCCTGAAAGGGGCATTAACCCACATCCTAGACCTCTGAAATTCCAAAAAATATTTTGTGCACGAAAAATTCATACTACACCCCTGAAAGGTCAGAATATGTTAGCAGCCCAAAAAAGGCATTAAAATGCATTTTATGCCTGCAAAACTTTAGAAAACTTTGGAGGCCCAAAAAAGGGGTTTACAGGCATCCTAGACCCCCTAAAGTCCAGAAAATGTTGGTGGATCAAAAACGGTGTCAGAGAGCTCCGAATGTCCCAAAAACATGTGCAACTTGAAAGGGGCATTAACCCGCATCCTAGACCACTGAAATTCCCAAAAATATTTTTGGCAATAAAAATGCATCCTACACCCCTGAAAGTTCAGAAAATGTTGGCAGCTCAAGAAAAGGCCTTAAAATGCATGTTAGGCCTTCAAAAATGTTGAAAACTTTGGAGGCCCAAAAAAGGGATTTACAGGCATCCTAGACCCCCTAAAGTCCAGAAAATGTTGGTGGATCAAAAACGGTGTCAGAGAGCTCCGAATGTCCCAAAAACATGTGCAACCTGAAAGGGGCATTAACCCACATCCTAGACCTCTGAAATTCCCAAAAATATTTTGTGCACGAAAAATTCATACTACACCCTTGAAAGTTCAGAATATGTTAGCAGCCCAAAAAAGGCATTAAAATGCATTTTAGGCCTGCAAAAATTTAGAAAACTTTGGAGGCCCAAAAAAGGGGTTTACAGGCATCCTAGACCCCCTAAAGTCCAGAAAATGTTGTTGGGCCAACAATGGTGTCAGAGAGCTCTGAATGTCCCAAAAACATTTGCAGCCTGAAAGGGGCATTAACCCGCATCCTAGACCTCTGAAATTCCCAAAAATATTTTGTGCACAAAAAATGCATCCTATACCCCTGAAAGCTCAAGAATATGTTAGCAGCCCAAAGAAGGCCTTAAAATGCATTTTAGGCATACAAAAATTTAGAATACTTTGGAGGCCCAAAAAAGGGGTTTACAGGCATCCTAGACCCCCTAAAGTCCAGAAAATGTTGTTGGACCAAAAATGGTGTCAGAGAGCTCTGAATGTCCCAAAAACATTTGCAGCCACTGAAATTCCCAAAAATATTTTTGGCACGAAAAATGCATCCTACACCCCTGCAAGTTGAGAAAATGTTGGTAACTCTAAAAAAGGCCTTAAAATGCATGTTAGGCCTTCAAAAATGTTGAAAACTTTGGAGGCCCAAAAAAGGGATTTACAGGCATCCTAGACCTCCTAAAGTCCAGAAAATGTTGTTGGATCAAAAACGGTGTCAGAGAGCTCTGAATGTCCCAAAAACATTTGCAGCCTGAAAGGGGCATTAACCCACATCCTAGACCTCTGAAATTCCCAAAAATATTTTGTGCACAAAAAATTCATACTACACCCCTGAAAGTTCAGAATATGTTATCAGCCCAAAAAAGGCATTAAAATGCATTTTAGGCCTGCAAAAATTTAGAAAACTTTGGAGGCCCAAAAAAGGGGTTTACAGGCATCCTAGACCCCCTAAAGTCCAGAAAATGTTGTGGGACCAAAAATAGTGTCAGAGAGCTCTGAATGTCCCAAAAACATTTGCAGCCTGAAAGGGGCATTAACCCGCATCCTAGACTTCTGAAATTCCCAAAATATTTTGTGCACGAAAAATGTATCCTATACCCCTGAAACTCAGAATATGTTAGCAGCCCAAAGAAGGCCTTAAAATGCATTTTATGCCTACAAAAATTTAGAAAACTTTGGAGGCCCAAAAAAAGGCGTTTACAGGCATCCTAGACCCCCTAAAGTCCAGAAAATGTTGTTGGACCAAAAATGGTGTCAGAGAGCTCCGAATGTCCCAAAAACATGTGCAACCTGAAAGGGGCATTAACCCACATCCTAGACCACTGAAATTCCCAGAAATATTTTTGGCAATAAAAATGCATCCTACACCCCTGAAAGTTCAGAAAATGTTGGCAGCTCAAGAAAAGGCCTTAAAATGCATGTTAGGCCTTCAAAAATGTTGAAAACTTTGGAGGCGCAAAATAGGGGTTTACAGGCATCCTAGACCTCCTAAAGTCCAGAAAATGTTGTTGGATCAAAAACGGTGTCAGAAAGCTCTGAATGTCCCAAAAACATGTGCAGCCTGAAAGGGGCATTAACCCGCATCCTAGACCTCTGAAATTCCCAAAAATATTTTGTGCACGAAAAATGCATCCTATACCCCTGAAACTCAGAATATGTTAGCAGCCCAAAGAAGGCCTTAAAACGCATGTTAGGCCTTCAAAAATGTTGAAAACTTTGGAGGCCCAAAAAAGGGGTTTACAGGCATCCTAGACCCCCTAAAGTCCAGAAAATGTTGTTGGACCAAAATCGGTGTCAGAGAGCTCTGATTGTCCCCAAAACATTTGCAGCCTGAAAGGGGCATTAACCCGCATCCTAGACCACTGAAATTCCCAAAAATATTTTTGGCATGAAAAATGCATCCTACACCCCTGCAAGTTCAGAAAATGTTGGCAGCTCAAGAAAAGGCCTTAAAATGCATTTTAGGCCTATACAAATTTAGAAAACTTTGGAGGCCCAAAAAAGGGGTTTACTGGCATCCTAGACCCCCTAAAGTCCAGAAAATATTGCTGTAACAAAAATGGTGTCAGAGAGCTCTGAATGTCCCAAAAACATTTGCAGCCTGAAAGGGGCATTAACCCGCATCCTAGACCTCTGAAATTCCCAAAAATATTTTTGGCACGAAAAATGCATCCTACACCCCTGAAAGTTGAGAAAATGTTGGCAGCTCAAGTAAAGGCCTTAAAATGCATGTTAGGCCTTCAAAAATGTTGAAAACTTTGGAGGCCCAAAAAAGGGGTTTACAGGCATCCTAGACCCCCTAAAGTCCAGAAAATGTTGTTGGATCAAAATCGGTGTCAGAGAGCTCTGATTGTCCCCAAAACATTTGCAGCCTGAAAGGGGCATTAACCCGCATCCTAGACCACTGAAATTCCCAAAAATATTTTTGGCATGAAAAATGCATCCTACACCCCTGCAAGTTCAGAAAATGTTGGCAGCTCAAGAAAAGGCCTTAAAATGCATGTTAGGCCTTCAAAAATGTTGAAAACTTTGGAGGCACAAAATAGGGGTTTACAGGCATCCTAGACCTCCTAAAGTCCAGAAAATGTTGTTGGATCAAAAACGGTGTCAGAGAGCTCTGAATGTCCCAAAAACATTTGCAGCCTGAAAGGGGCATTAACCCACATCTAGACCTCTGAAATTCCAAAAAATATTTTGTGCACGAAAAATTCATACTACACCCCTGAAAGTTCAGAATATGTTAGCAGCCCAAAAAAGGCATTAAAATGCATTTTAGGCCTGCAAAAATTTAGAAAACTTTGGAGGCCCAAAAAAGGGCTTTACAGGCATCCTAGACCCCCTAAAGTCCAGAAAATATTGTTGTAACAAAAATGGTGTCAGAGAGCTCTGAATGTCCCAAAAACATTTGCAGCCTGAAAGGGGCATTAACCCGCATCCTAGAACTCTGAAATTCCCAAAAATATTTTTGGCACGAAAAATGCATCCTACACCCCTGAAAGTTGAGAAAATGTTGGCAGCTCAAGTAAAGGCCTTAAAATGCATGTTAGGCCTTCAAAAATGTTGAAAACTTTGGAGGCGCAAAATAGGGGTTTACAGGCATCCTAGACCCCCTAAAGTCCAGAAAATGTTGTTGGACCAAAAATGGTGTCAGAGAGCTTTGAATGTCCCAAAATCATTTGCAGCCTGAAAGGGGCATTAACCCGCATCCTATACCTCTGAAATTCCCAAAAAAAAATATTTTTTGCACGAAAAATTCATACTACACCCCTGAAAGTTCAGAATATGTTAGCAGCCCAAAGAAGGCCTTAAAATGCATTTTAGACCTACAAAAATTTAGAAAACTTTGTAGGCCAAAAAAAGGCGTTTACAGGCATCCTAGACCCCCTAAAGTCCAGAAAATGTTGTGGGACCAAAAATGGTGTCAGAGAGCTCTGAATGTCCCAAAAACATTTGCAGCCTGAAAGGGGCATTACCCACATCCTAGACCTCTGAAATTCCCAAAAATATTTTGTGCACGAAAAATTCATACTACACCCCTGAAAGTTCAGAATATGTTAGCAGCCCAAAAAAGGCATTAAAATGCATTTTAGGCCTGCAAAAATTTAGAAAACTTTGGAGGCCCAAAAAAGGGGTTTACAGGCATCCTAGACCCCCTAAAGTCCAGAAAATGTTGTTGGACCAAAAATGGTGTCAGAGAGCTCTGAATGTCCCAAAAACATTTGCAGCCTGAAAGGGGCATTAACACGCATCCTAGACCACTGAAATTTCCCAAAATATTTTTGCCATGAAAAATGCATGCTACACCCCTGAAAGTTCAGAAAACACCCCAGAAATGTTGCCAGGTCAAAAAAGGCCTTGAAATGCATCTTAGGCCTGCAAAAATGTTGATAACTTTGGAGACCCAAAAAAGGGGTTTACAGGCATCCTAGACCCCCTAAAGTCCAGAAAATGTTGTTGGACCAAAATCGGTGTCAGAGAGCTCCGAATGTCCCAAAAACATGTGCAACCTGAAAGGGGCATTAACCCGCATCCTAGACCACTGAAATTCCCAAAAATATTTTGGCACTAAAAATGCATCCTACACCCCTGAAAGTTCAGAATATGTTAGCAGCTCAAGAAAAGGCCTTAAAATGCATGTTAAGCCTTCAAAAATGTTGAAAACTTTGGAGGCGCAAAATAGGGGTTTACAGGCATCCTAGACCTCCTAAAGTCCAGAAAATGTTGTTGGATCAAAAACGGTGTCAGAGAGCTCTGAATGTCCCAAAAACATTTGCAGCCTGAAAGGGGCATTAACCCGCATCCTAGACCTCTGAAATTCCCAAAAATATTTTGTGCACGAAAAATTCATACTACACCCCTGAAAGTTCAGAATATGTTAGCAGCCCAAAAAAGGCATTAAAATGCATTTTAGGTCTGCAAAAATTTAGAAAACTTTGGAGGCCCAAAAAAGGGGTTTACAGGCATCCTAGACCCCCTAAAGTCCAGAAAATGTTGTTGGACCAAAAATGGTGTCAGAGAGCTCTGAATGTCCCAAAAACATTTGCAGCCTGAAAGGGGCATTAACCAGCATCCTAGACCACTGACATTTCCCAAAATATTTTTGGCATGAAAAATGCATGCTACACCCCTGAAAGTTCAGAAAACACCCCAGAAATGTTGCAAGCTCATAAAAGGCCTTAACATGCATCTTAGGTCTGCAAAAATGTTGAAAACTTTGGAGACCCAAAAAAGGGGTTTACAGGCATCCTAGACCCCCTAAAGTCCAGAAAATGTTGTTGGACCAAAAATGGTGTCAGAGAGCTCTGAATGTCCCAAAAACATTTGCAGCCTGAAAGGGGCATTAACCCGCATCCTAGACCTCGGAAATTCCCAAAAATATTTTGTGCACGAAAAATGCATCCTATACCCCTGAAAGCTCAGAAAATGATGGCAGCTCAAGAAAAGGCCTTAAAATGCATGTTAGGCCTTCAAAAATGTTGAAAACTTTGGAGGCCCAAAAAAGGGGTTTACATGCATCCTAGACCCCCTAAAGTCCAGAAACTTTTGTTGGACCAAAATCGGTGTCAGAGAGCTCTGAATGTCCCAAAAACATTTGCAGCCTGAAAGGGGCATTAACCCACATCCTAGACCACTGAAATTCCCAAAAATATTTTTGCCATGAAAAATGCATCCTACACCCTTGCAAGTTCAGAAAATGTTGGCAACTCTACAAAAGGCCTTAAAATGCATGTTCGGCCTTCAAAAATGTTGAAAACTTTGGAGGCCCAAAAAAGGGATTTACAGGCATCCTAGACCCCCTAAAGTCCAGAAAATGTTGGTGGATCAAAAACGGTGTCAGAGAGCTCCGAATGTCCCAAAAACATGTGCAACCTGAAAGGGGCATTAACCCACATCCTAGACCACTGAAATTCCCAGAAATATTTTTGGCAATAAAAATGCATCCTACACCCCTGAAAGTTCAGAAAATGTTGGCAGCTCAAGAAAAGGCCTTAAAATGCATGTTAGGCCTTCAAAAATGTTGAAAACTTTGGAGGCGCAAAATAGGGGTTTACAGGCATCCTAGACCTCCTAAAGTCCAGAAAATGTTGTTGGATCAAAAACGGTGTCAGAAAGCTCTGAATGTCCCAAAAACATGTGCAGCCTGAAAGGGGCATTAACCCGCATCCTAGACCTCTGAAATTCCCAAAAATATTTTGTGCACGAAAAATGCATCCTATACCCCTGAAACTCAGAATATGTTAGCAGCCCAAAGAAGGCCTTAAAATGCATTTTAGGCCTACAAAAATTTAGAAAACTTTGGAGGCCCAAAAAAGGGGTTTACAGGCATCCTAGACCCCCTAAAGTCCAGAAAATGTTGTGGGACCAAAAATGGTGTCAGAGAGCTCTGAATGTCCCAAAAACATTTGCAGCCACTGAAATTCCCAAAAATATTTTTGGCACGAAAAATGCATCCTACACCCCTGAAAGTTGAGAAAATGTTGGCAGCTCAAGTAAAGGCCTTAAAATGCATGTTAGGCCTTCAAAAATGTTGAAAACTTTGGAGGCCCAAAAAAGGGGATTACAGGCATCCTAGACCCCCTAAAGTCCAGAAAATGTTGTTGGACCAAAATCGGTGTCAGAGAGCTCTGATTGTCCCCAAAACATTTGCAGCCTGAAAGGGGCATTAACCCGCATCCTAGACCACTGAAATTCCCAAAAATATTTTTGGCATGAAAAATGCATCCTACACCCCTGCAAGTTCAGAAAATGTTGGTAAGTCTAAAAAAGGCCTTAAAATGCATGTTAGGCCTTCAAAAATGTTGAAAACTTTGGAGGCCCAAAAAAGGGATTTACAGGCATCCTAGACCTCCTAAAGTCCAGAAAATGTTGTTGGATCAAAAACGGTGTCAGAGAGCTCTGAATGTCCCAAAAACATTTGCAGCCTGAAAGGGGCATTAACCCACATCCTAGACCACTGAAATTTCCCAAAATATTTTTGCCATGAAAAATGCATGCTACACCCCTGAAAGTTCAGAAAACACCCCAGAAATGTTGCCAGGTCAAAAAAGGCCTTGAAATGCATCTTAGGCCTGCAAAAATGTTGAAAACTTTGGAGACCCAAAAAAGGGGTTTACAGGCATCCTAGAACCCCTAAAGTCCAGAAAATGTTGTTGGACCAAAATCGGTGTCAGAGAGCTCCGAATGTCCCAAAAACATGTGCAACCTGAAAGGGGCATTAACCCGCATCCTAGACCACTGAAATTCCCAATAATATTTTGGCACTAAAAATGCATCCTACACCCCTGAACGTTCATAAAATGTTGGCAGCTCAAGAAAAGGCCTTAAAATGCATGTTAGGCCATCAAAAATGTTGAAAACTTTGGAGGCGCAAAATAGGGGTTTACAGGCATCCTAGACCTCCTAAAGTCCAGAAAATGTTGTTGGATCAAAAACGGTGTCAGAGAGCTCTGAATGTCCCAAAAACATTTGCAGCCTGAAAGGGGCATTAACCCGCATCCTAGACCTCTGAAATTCCCAAAAATATTTTGTGCACGAAAAATTCATACTACACCCCTGAAAGTTCAGAATATGTTAGCAGCCCAAAAAAGGCATTAAAATGCATTTTAGGCCTACAAAAATTTAGAAAACTTTGGAGGCCCAAAAAAGGGGTTTACAGGCATCCTAGACCCCCTAAAGTCCAGAAAATGTTGTGGGACCAAAAATGGTGTCAGAGAGCTCTGAATGTCCCAAAAACATTTGCAGCCACTGAAATTCCCAAAAATATTTTTGGCACGAAAAATGCATCCTACACCCCTGAAAGTTGAGAAAATGTTGGCAGCTCAAGAAAAGGCCTTAAAACGCATGTTAGGCCTTCAAAAATGTTGAAAACTTTGGAGGCCCAAAAAAGGGGTTTACAGGCATTCTAGACCCCGTAAGGTCCAGAAAATGTTGTTGGACCAAAAACGGTGTCAGAGAGCTCTGAATGTCCCAAAAACATTTGCACCCTGAAAGGGGCATTAACCCGCATCCTAGACCACTGAAATTTCCAAAAATATTTTTGGCATGAAAAATGCATCCTACACCCCTGCAAGTTCAGAAAATGTTGGCAACTCTAAAAAAAGGCCTTAAAATGCATGTTAGGCCTTCAAAAATGTTGAAAACTTTGGAGACCCAAAAAAGGGATTTACAGGCATCCTAGACCCCCTAAAGTCCAGAAAATGTTGTTGGATCAAAAACGGTGTCAGAGAGCTCTGAATGCCCCAAAAACATTTGCAGCTTGAAAGGGGCATTAACCCTCATCCTAGACCACTGAAATTCCCAAAAATATTTTTGCCACTAAAAATGCATCCTACACCCCTGAAAGTTCAGAAAATATTGGCAGCTCAAGAAAACGCCTTAAAATGCATGTTAGGCCTTCAAAAATGTTGAAAACTTTGGAGGCCCAAAAAAGGGGTTTACAGGCATCCTAGACCCCCTAAAGTCCAGAAAATGTTGTTGGACCAAAAACGGTGTCAGAGAGCTCTGAATGTCCCAAAAACATTTGCACCCTGAAAGGGGCATTAACCCGCATCCTAGACCACTGAAATTTCCAAAAATATTTTTGGCATGAAAAATACATCCTACACCCCTGCAAGTTCAGAAAATGTTGGTAACTCTAAAAAAGGCCTTAAAATGCATGTTAGGCCTTCAAAAATGTTGAAAACTTTGGAGGCCCAAAAAAGGGATTCACAGGCATCCTAGACCTCCTAAAGTCCAGAAAATGTTGTTGGATCAAAAACGGTGTCAGAGAGCTCTGAATGTCCCAAAAACATTTGCAGCCTGAAAGGGGCATTAACCCACATCCTAGACCTCTGAAATTCCAAAAAATATTTTGTGCACGAAAAATTCATACTACACCCCTGAAAGTTCAGAATATGTTAGCAGCCCAAAAAAGGCATTAAAATGCATTTTAGGCCTGCAAAAATTTAGAAAACTTTGGAGGCCCAAAAAAGGGGTTTACAGGCATCCTAGACCCCCTAAAGTCCAGAAAATGTTGTTGGACCAAAAATGGTGTCAGAGAGCTCTGAATGTCCCAAAAACATTTGCAGCCTGAAAGGGGCATTAACACGCATCCCAGACCACTGAAATTTCCCAAAATATTTTTGCCATGAAAAATGCCTGCTACACCCCTGAAAGTTCAGGAAACACCCCAGAAATGTTGCCAGCTCAAAAAAGGCCTTAAGATGCATCTTAGGCCTGCAAAAATGTTGAAAACTTTGGAGGCCCAAAAAAGGGGTTTACAGGCATCCTAGACCCCCTAAAGTCCAGAAAATGTTGTTGGACCAAAATTGGTGTTAGAGAGCTCCGAATGTCCCAAAAACATGTGCAACCTGAAAGGGGCATTAACCCGCACCCTAGACCACTGAAATTCCCAAAAATATTTTGGCACTGAAAATGCATCCTACACCCCTGAACGTTCATAAAATGTTGGTAACTCTAAAAAAGGCCTTAAAATGCATGTTAGGCCTTCAAAAATGTTGAAAACTTTGGAGGCCCAAAAAAGGGATTTACAGGCATTCTAGACCCCCTAAGGTCCAGAAAATGTTGTTGGACCAAAAACGGTGTCAGAGAGCTCTGAATGTCCCAAAAACATTTGCAGTCTGAAAGGGGCATTAACCTGCATCCTAGACCTCTGAAATTCCCAAAAATATTTTTGCCATGAAAAATGCCTGCTACACCCCTGAAAGTTCAGAAAACACCCCAGAAATGTTGCCAGCTCAAAAAAGGCCTTAAAATGCATCTTAGGCCTGCAAAAATGTTGAAAACTTTGGAGGCCCAAAAAAGGGATTTACAGGCATTCTAGACCCCCTAAAGTCCAGAAAATGTTGTGGGACCAAAAATGGTGTCAGAGAGCTCTGAATGTCCCAAAAACATTTGCAGCCACTGAAATTCCCAAAAATATTTTTGGCACGAAAAATGCATCCTACAACCCTGAAAGTTGAGAAAATGTTGGCAGCTCAAGAAAAGGCCTTAAAATGCATGTTAGGCCTTCAAAAATGTTGAACACTTTGGAGGCCCAAAAAAGGGGTTCACAGGCATTCTAGACCCCCTAAGGTCCAGAAAATGTTGTTGGACCAAAAACGGTGTCAGAGAGCTCTGAATGTCCCAAAAACATTTGCAGTCTGAAAGGAGCATTAACCTGCATCCTAGACCTCTGAAATTCCCAAAAATATTTTGTGCACGAAAAATGCATCCTATACCCCTGAAACTCAGAATATGTTAGCAGCCCAAAGAAGGCCTTAAAATGCATTTTAGGCCTACAAAAATTTAGAAAACTTTGGAGGCCCAAAAAAGGGGTTTACAGGCATCCTAGACCCCCTAAAGTCCAGAAAATTTTCTGGGACCAAAAATGGTGTCAGAGAGCTCTGAATGTCCCAAAAACATTTGCAGCCACTGAAATTCCCAAAAATATTTTTGGCACGAAAAATGCATCCTACACCCCTGAAAGTTGAGAAAATGTTGGCAGCTCAAGTAAAGGCCTTAAAATGCATGTTAGGCCTTCAAAAATGTTGAAAACTTTGGAGGCCTAAAAAAGGAGTTTACAGGCATCCTAGACCCCCTAAAGTCCAGAAAATGTTGTTGGACCAAAATCGGTGTCAGAGAGCTCTGATTGTCCCCAAAACATTTGCAGCCTGAAAGGGGCATTAACCCGCATCCTAGACCACTGAAATTCCCAAAAATATTTTTGGCATGAAAAATGCATCCTACACCCCTGCAAGTTCAGAAAATGTTGGTAACTCTAAAAAAGGCCTTAAAATGCATGTTAGGCCTTCAAAAATGTTGAAAACTTTGGAGGCCCAAAAAAGGGATTTACAGGCATCCTAGACCTCCTAAAGTCCAGAAAATGTTGTTGGATCAAAAACGGTGTCAGAGAGCTCTGAATGTCCCAAAAACATTTGCAGCCTGAAAGGGGCATTAACCCACATCCTAGACCTCTGAAATTCCAAAAAATATTTTGTGCACGAAAAATTCATACTACACCCCTGAAAGGTCAGAATATGTTAGCAGCCCAAAAAAGGCATTAAAATGCATTTAAGGCCTGCAAAAATTTAGAAAACTTTGGAGGCCCAAAAAAGGGGTTTACAGGCATCCTAGACCCCCTAAAGTCCAGAAAATGTTGTTGGACCAAAATCAGTGTCAGAGAGCTCCGAATGTCCCAAAAACATGTGCAACCTGAAAGGGGCATTAACCCGCATCCTAGACCACTGAAATTCCCAAAAATATTTTGGCACTAAAAATGCATCCTACACCCCTGAACGTTCATAAAATGTTGGCAGCTCAAGAAAAGGCCTTAAAATGCATGTTAGGCCTTCAAAAATGTTGAACACTTTGGAGGCGCAAAATAGGGGTTTACAGGCATCCTAGACCTCCTAAAGTCCAGAAAATGTTGTTGGATCAAAAACGGTGTCAGAGAGCTCTGAATGTCCCAAAAACATTTGCAGCCTGAAAGGGGCATTAACCGGCATCCTAGACCTCTGAAATTCCCAAAAATATTTTGTGCACGAAAAATGTATACTACCCCTAAAAGTTCAGAATATGTTAGAAGCCCAAAAAATGCATTCAAATGCATTTTATGCCTGCAAAACTTTAGAAAACTTTGGAGGCCCAAAAAAGGGGTTTACAGGCATCCTAGACCCCCTAAAGTCCAGAAAATGTTGGTGGATCAAAAACGGTGTCAGAGAGCTCCGAATGTCCCAAAAACATGTGCAACTTGAAAGGGGCATTAACCCGCATCCTAGACCACTGAAATTCCCAAAAATATTTTTGGCAATAAAAATGCATCCTACACCCCTGAAAGTTCAGAAAATGTTGGCAGCTCAAGAAAAGGCCTTAAAATGCATGTTAGGCCTTCAAAAATGTTGAAAACTTTGGAGGCCCAAAAAAGGGATTTACAGGCATCCTAGACCCCCTAAAGTCCAGAAAATGTTGGTGGATCAAAAACGGTGTCAGAGAGCTCCGAATGTCCCAAAAACATGTGCAACCTGAAAGGGGCATTAACCCACATCCTAGACCTCTGAAATTCCCAAAAATATTTTGTGCACGAAAAATTCATACTACACCCTTGAAAGTTCAGAATATGTTAGCAGCCCAAAAAGGCATTAAAATGCATTTTAGGCCTGCAAAAATTTAGAAAACTTTGGAGGCCCAAAAAAGGGGTTTACAGGCATCCTAGACCCCCTAAAGTCCAGAAAATGTTGTTGGACCAACAATGGTGTCAGAGAGCTCTGAATGTCCCAAAAACATTTGCAGCCTGAAAGGGGCATTAACCCGCATCCTATACCTCTGAAATTCCCAAAAATATTTTGTGCACAAAAAATGCATCCTATACCCCTGAAAGCTCAAGAATATGTTAGCAGCCCAAAGAAGGCCTTAAAATGCATCTTAGGCATACAAAAATTTAGAAAACTTTGGAGGCCCAAAAAAGGGGTTTACAGGCATCCTAGACCCCCTAAAGTCCAGAAAATGTTGTTGGACCAAAAATGGTGTCAGAGAGCTCTGAATGTCCCAAAAACATTTGCAGCCACTGAAATTCCCAAAAATATTTTTGGCACGAAAAATGCATCCTACACCCCTGAAAGTTGAGAACATTTTGGCAGCTCTAGAAAAGGCCTTAAAACGCATGTTAGGCCTTCAAAAATGTTGAAAACTTTGGAGGCCCAAAAAAGGGATTTACAGGCATTCTAGACCCCCTAAAGTCCAGAAAATGTTGTGGGACCAAAAATGGTGTCAGAGAGCTCTGAATGTCCCAAAAACATTTGCAGCCACTGAAATTCCCAAAAATATTTTTGGCACGAAAAATGCATCCTACAACCCTGAAAGTTGAGAAAATGTTGGCAGCTCAAGAAAAGGCCTTAAAATGCATGTTAGGCCTTCAAAAATGTTGAACACTTTGGAGGCCCAAAAAAGGGGTTCACAGGCATTCTAGACCCCCTAAGGTCCAGAAAATGTTGTTGGACCAAAAACGGTGTCAGAGAGCTCTGAATGTCCCAAAAACATTTGCAGTCTGAAAGGAGCATTAACCTGCATCCTAGACCTCTGAAATTCCCAAAAATATTTTGTGCACGAAAAATGCATCCTATACCCCTGAAACTCAGAATATGTTAGCAGCCCAAAGAAGGCCTTAAAATGCATTTTAGGCCTACAAAAATTTAGAAAACTTTGGAGGCCCAAAAAAGGGGTTTACAGGCATCCTAGACCCCCTAAAGTCCAGAAAATTTTCTGGGACCAAAAATGGTGTCAGAGAGCTCTGAATGTCCCAAAAACATTTGCAGCCACTGAAATTCCCAAAAATATTTTTGGCACGAAAAATGCATCCTACACCCCTGAAAGTTGAGAAAATGTTGGCAGCTCAAGTAAAGGCCTTAAAATGCATGTTAGGCCTTCAAAAATGTTGAAAACTTTGGAGGCCTAAAAAAGGAGTTTACAGGCATCCTAGACCCCCTAAAGTCCAGAAAATGTTGTTGGACCAAAATCGGTGTCAGAGAGCTCTGATTGTCCCCAAAACATTTGCAGCCTGAAAGGGGCATTCACCCGCATCCTAGACCACTGAAATTCCCAAAAATATTTTTGGCATGAAAAATGCATCCTACACCCCTGCAAGTTCAGAAAATGTTGGTAACTCTAAAAAAGGCCTTAAAATGCATGTTAGGCCTTCAAAAATGTTGAAAACTTTGGAGGCCCAAAAAAGGGATTTACAGGCATCCTAGACCTCCTAAAGTCCAGAAAATGTTGTTGGATCAAAAACGGTGTCAGAGAGCTCTGAATGTCCCAAAAACATTTGCAGCCTGAAAGGGGCATTAACCCACATCCTAGACCTCTGAAATTCCAAAAAATATTTTGTGCACGAAAAATTCATACTACACCCCTGAAAGGTCAGAATATGTTAGCAGCCCAAAAAAGGCATTAAAATGCATTTAAGGCCTGCAAAAATTTAGAAAACTTTGGAGGCCCAAAAAAGGGGTTTACAGGCATCCTAGACCCCCTAAAGTCCAGAAAATGTTGTTGGACCAAAATCAGTGTCAGAGAGCTCCGAATGTCCCAAAAACATGTGCAACCTGAAAGGGGCATTAACCCGCATCCTAGACCACTGAAATTCCCAAAAATATTTTGGCACTAAAAATGCATCCTACACCCCTGAACGTTCATAAAATGTTGGCAGCTCAAGAAAAGGCCTTAAAATGCATGTTAGGCCTTCAAAAATGTTGAACACTTTGGAGGCGCAAAATAGGGGTTTACAGGCATCCTAGACCTCCTAAAGTCCAGAAAATGTTGTTGGATCAAAAACGGTGTCAGAGAGCTCTGAATGTCCCAAAAACATTTGCAGCCTGAAAGGGGCATTAACCGGCATCCTAGACCTCTGAAATTCCCAAAAATATTTTGTGCACGAAAAATGTATACTACCCCTAAAAGTTCAGAATATGTTAGAAGCCCAAAAAATGCATTCAAATGCATTTTATGCCTGCAAAACTTTAGAAAACTTTGGAGGCCCAAAAAAGGGGTTTACAGGCATCCTAGACCCCCTAAAGTCCAGAAAATGTTGGTGGATCAAAAACGGTGTCAGAGAGCTCCGAATGTCCCAAAAACATGTGCAACTTGAAAGGGGCATTAACCCGCATCCTAGACCACTGAAATTCCCAAAAATATTTTTGGCAATAAAAATGCATCCTACACCCCTGAAAGTTCAGAAAATGTTGGCAGCTCAAGAAAAGGCCTTAAAATGCATGTTAGGCCTTCAAAAATGTTGAAAACTTTGGAGGCCCAAAAAAGGGATTTACAGGCATCCTAGACCCCCTAAAGTCCAGAAAATGTTGGTGGATCAAAAACGGTGTCAGAGAGCTCCGAATGTCCCAAAAACATGTGCAACCTGAAAGGGGCATTAACCCACATCCTAGACCTCTGAAATTCCCAAAAATATTTTGTGCACGAAAAATTCATACTACACCCTTGAAAGTTCAGAATATGTTAGCAGCCCAAAAAGGCATTAAAATGCATTTTAGGCCTGCAAAAATTTAGAAAACTTTGGAGGCCCAAAAAAGGGGTTTACAGGCATCCTAGACCCCCTAAAGTCCAGAAAATGTTGTTGGACCAACAATGGTGTCAGAGAGCTCTGAATGTCCCAAAAACATTTGCAGCCTGAAAGGGGCATTAACCCGCATCCTATACCTCTGAAATTCCCAAAAATATTTTGTGCACAAAAAATGCATCCTATACCCCTGAAAGCTCAAGAATATGTTAGCAGCCCAAAGAAGGCCTTAAAATGCATCTTAGGCATACAAAAATTTAGAAAACTTTGGAGGCCCAAAAAAGGGGTTTACAGGCATCCTAGACCCCCTAAAGTCCAGAAAATGTTGTTGGACCAAAAATGGTGTCAGAGAGCTCTGAATGTCCCAAAAACATTTGCAGCCACTGAAATTCCCAAAAATATTTTTGGCACGAAAAATGCATCCTACACCCCTGAAAGTTGAGAACATTTTGGCAGCTCTAGAAAAGGCCTTAAAATGCATGTTAGGCCTTCAAAAATGTTGAAAACTTTGGAGGCCCAAAAAAGGGATTTACAGGCATCCTAGACCCCCTAAAGTCCAGAAAATGTTGGTGGATCAAAAACGGTGTCAGAGAGCTCCGAATGTCCCAAAAACATGTGCAACCTGAAAGGGGCATTAACCCACATCCTAGACCTCTGAAATTCCCAAAAATATTTTGTGCACGAAAAATTCATACTACACCCTTGAAAGTTCAGAATATGTTAGCAGCCCAAAAAGGCATTAAAATGCATTTTAGGCCTGCAAAAATTTAGAAAACTTTGGAGGCCCAAAAAAGGGGTTTACAGGCATCCTAGACCCCCTAAAGTCCAGAAAATGTTGTTGGACCAACAATGGTGTCAGAGAGCTCTGAATGTCCCAAAAACATTTGCAGCCTGAAAGGGGCATTAACCAGCATCCTAGACCTCTGAAATTCCCAAAAATATTTTGTGCACAAGAAATGCATCCTATACCCCTGAAAGCTCAAGAATATGTTAGCAGCCCAAAGAAGGCCTTAAAATGCATTTTAGGCATACAAAAATTTAGAAAACTTTGGAGGCCCAAAAAAGGGGTTTACAGGCATCCTAGACCCCCTAAAGTCCAGAAAATGTTGTTGGACCAAAAATGGCGTCAGAGAGCTCTGAATGTCCCAAAAACATTTGCAGCCACTGAAATTCCCAAAAATATTTTTGGCACGAAAAATGCATCCTACACCCCTGCAAGTTGAGAAAATGTTGGTAACTCTAAAAAAGGCCTTAAAATGCATGTTAGGCCTTCAAAAATGTTGAAAACTTTGGAGGCCCAAAAAAGGGATTTACAGGCATCCTAGACCTCCTAAAGTCCAGAAAATGTTGTTGGATCAAAAACGGTGTCAGAGAGCTCTGAATGTCCCAAAAACATTTGCAGCCACTGAAATTCCCAAAAATATTTTTGGCACGAAAAATGCATCCTACACCCCTGAAAGTTGAGAAAATGTTGGCAGCTCAAGTAAAGGCCTTAAAATGCATGTTAGGCCTTCAAAAATGTTGAAAACTTTGGAGGCCCAAAAAAGGGGTTTACAGGCATCCTAGACCCCCTAAAGTCCAGAAAATGTTGTTGGACCAAAATCGGTGTCAGAGAGCTCTGATTGTCCCCAAAACATTTGCAGCCTGAAAGAGGCATTAAGCCGCATCCTAGACCACTGAAATTCCCAAAAATATTTTTGGCATGAAAAATGCATCCTACACCCCTGCAAGTTCAGAAAATGTTGGTAACTCTAAAAAAGGCCTTAAAATGCATGTTAGGCCTTCAAAAATGTTGAAAACTTTGGAGGCCCAAAAAAGGGATTTACAGGCATCCTAGACCCCCTAAAGTGCTGAAGTGGGAGAATGGAAAACCAGGCTCCCGTCCTTCACCTCTCGCGCTTGGCCTAGAGGGTCAAGACCCAAACACCCGCCACGAGAAGAGTTTGCCCATTTACCAAACGACCAGATACCCTGGTACAGGAACATACGGATGTGTCCATCTGCTTGCCCAGCAGCCCGCACTGGCCATGCCGACACCTGCGGCACGGATCAACTAGACTAAAATCTACACGTCGTTAGAGATGCCATGACGACCTAGACAACGGGAAGCACATCTGTTCAAATATACACACTGGACATTCCCACACCAACCTACACGAAGAATATACTCAGTGCTATGACCTAGGCGACAGGCATATTCACGGACGTGCATCTTTATTATTTTTATATAGGCTTTCAGAATGCAGAAACGCAAGACGCATCATGAACTTTTACTAGCTTGCTCACGCTTCTCTTTGAAATCAGGTACAACGATGAGAAATATGATAAAGACAATACCGATTATGGAATTATATGCTCCTATAACCTAAAGCACTTATGCACCAAACTGACAACTTATGCACCGGGCCAAAGTAGGCCTCAAACAAGAGCTCCCGTGGACATCAACAAGACAAGAGTCAGTTGCTGATCCTGCAGAACGAGCTTGGCGAAGCAACCAGCCAAGGTCGCAATGTTGCAAACCCATGTTCCAAGAGCAAATCATCAAAGGCACGATGTTGCAACCTTGCACTCCGCGCACCAACGTTAAAGTCACACCGACAAATTAAACCAGACGCACAGTAGAAAAACAATATTAATTGTGCAGAATTATGCCTCTTTCACGGTCCCTCCCCACGTGATCAAGCCAAACCTGACGAGATGCCAAACCCGGGAGAACAGAGGCGTCTAGATCCCTCGCTACGAGACACTGGCAGATACACTTGAAAGGCTCAATGGACATCTGCAACAGTGGGAACGGTAGCCCGTCTAGCTATGAATAAGTCCTCACATTGTCTGTATGTACCCATAGTGAAACATTGTTGCAACTTACAGGTGCACCGAGAGCTGGGAACGACGGTGATCCCAGGCTGGGAAGCTCACGGGCGCACCAATTAGAACATGGGGTTCTTATCACTGACGCCAGCACATTTAGCCAATCCTCAGGAGCCTTCATGTAACAATTTTCATGTATCTAATTGTAGGGACAACCCAGATATACCACCTGACTACACCTTGTCCACTAATATCTTTCTCTATATGTGTGCTATACTAACCCTACCACTCGAACACCCAATTAAGAGTGGCGATAGGTTTTTTTGTTAACTTTCTGAAGTGACGCACGTAGCGCGTCATAATACAGTAAAAAGGGCCTGCGAGCCCCACGATTGAGTGTGTGTCAGGACGAACGCGTGCGCTCCTTGACCCATCCCTGCCGTTTTGTTTAATAAACAGCAGAGTCACCTTGCTCTTTGTGTGCGTCTCATACTCTATCTCATCTTATCTGGGATACACACGGGAGGAGTTGGGGCCTCCCTGCCTGGAGGTCTGCGGACGGTCCGGCCGACCCCGGCAGAATTTCCCCCCGACAAGTTGGAGGCACTGCTGAGATCTGTTTAAGATCGACTTTTATTTTTACTTTTTCCAGGCACTCCCGTTGCGAGGAGGCCCGGCGGCGCAGCCCCCTCTGCCGTTGCCCCCTTCTGAGGACTACAGGACCATCGCGGAGCTGCGAGAAGACCGGACAGCGCAATCCGGATATTGGCCCTCGGGAGCCGGTTGAGAAGTATCCCGCCCGCGGTTGGCGAGTGTCCAGACGTGGTCCAGACGAGGGGAGGTGGCGAGCCGCTTGGAGGGGTGCACGCAGTCGAGCGGCCCTGCATCGAGAGAACTTGGTGAGCATGACACACACAACGAGCAATGCGAAATTGTGAGGGAGGGGGGAGGAATTAAATAAGGGAGGAGGGAGGTGTTGCACAGGTGCGCGGCGAAGGGTTGACAATATAGTGTTGGCAATGGAATGAAATGGAGTGAAAAGAGTGCGAGAGCAGTGACGTGAAAGAGGGGGGCGGAGCACGAAACATCACGTGTGGCCGCTCGTAAACACTGGTTGGCCTAAATCGCGACTAACGTGTAGGGGTGGGCGTGTGTGGTTTCCTACGATTTGGCATTTATTGATCAATGAGTAGATGAGGTTCCCTATTGTTCGAGCAAGAAACTCGATAGGTAGATGAGGTTTCCTATTGGTCGAGCAAGAAACTCGATAGGTAGATGAGGTTTCCTATTGTTCGAGCAAGAAACTCGATAGGTAGATGACGTTTCCCTGTAGGGGGTAGCTAGTTGCATAGTTGCCAAATACGGAAGATAATTGGCTGGTTAAGCCCTCCTGTTGAGGGGCGTATCACACGCGAGGCGACGCAGCGTGTGCAGTCCAATTATATTATTGATGAGATTACCTTGTTCCAGGAGAGACAGGAAGACAGCTGTAGGGTTAGCGGGGGTAAATTGCAAGTGTATTTTGAAAATAATAATGAGACTGTACTAGTAGCGTAGAGACATCGGTGACGTCACCAGCAGGGATTTTATAGGATATCACGAGCACAAGGAACATTGAGTTTTGAAAGTGGTGGGGAAGAGAAAAATGATGAGGGAGCGGATACGAAGATAAACAATAAACGAGTGGATTGGAAGAGGAGAAGGGGAGAGGGGCGTGGCTGAGCACGGAGAACGCCTGCCACGGCAAATGTAAAAGGGGAGGAGAACGAGGAATAATGACGACTGTATAAGATCGTCGTAAGGGGTACGCAGTCACAGGGGGCTGCGTGCGCTTCGGCCGCAGGGGGCCGTAGGGGAAGGAATATACAATACAAAATTATACATATATATATATATCTGTGTTTTATTATTATTATTATTATTTTTTTTTTTTTTCTCTTTTCTCTTTTTCTCTTTCTTTCTTTCATTTTTTATTATTAGTATTATTATTATTGCATAAGTTGTAAAGGATTGTCGTAAGTCCCCACACTTAAGGGGCCAGGTAAACAATATAAGGTTGTAAATTGCAAACTGATAGCAAGGGGAGGAGTAACAAGTGGGGCACAACTATGTCATATGGGACAGGGTCGGGAGGGTGGGGGAACACCCTCACTACCCCACTACAACACATATGCACAACACTGCCACCCCATAGGGAGAAATTAATTAAGTACAGCATAGAGTGGACCCAGGGGACGGACAACAAAATGTTAACACCATGGCCGCCTAATGGTAGTTTCGATCCATATGCCCAACATTCATTGCTAAACCATCTGCACAATACATACAAGGGGAAGAAGTTGGCGAGCCATATGGAGGTGTTTAACTTATGGAGGATGTTCCAGGGATCCCGACCAGGACCAAATGGAATGTTTTCTATGGGAGAAACACCGGAAGTAAGGGAGATTATGAAAGAGGGAAAGGATGGGGAAAAGGGGTGTGAAAGGGAAAAGAATGAGGAGAATGAAGGAGAGGGAAGAGAAAAGATTGATAAATTAGAGGACATAAAAAAGGAACCGAACAATGAGATACCCATAACACCGGGAGTGAAAACAGAGGGAGAAGGGTTGTACCCTTTAAGAGAATTAGGAGAAATAGAAGGACAGTTAAGGGCGGCTGAAGGATACTCGAACCCGGCATACAGCCCTCCACCATATGTGGCTCACAGGAAGATAGTGGGGGAGGGGAGAATTGGAGAAGAGCAGATTGTAGAGGTAGGACATGATGAGTGGGTAGCTGCACAGATATTATTAAAATTACGGGGTTCACTAACGGGAGAAGAAAGGGAGGCTGTAAAGAGAAAAGGCGAGGATAGTAGAAGGGAGAGTGAGATGAAGGGGGAGGAGCAACTACTACAAAGAGAAGAGATTTTGGAGGAAAAATTGGCAAAACTAAGGGATGAGCAGAATGAATTACTAACACAGCTTGAGAAGGGGGAAAAAGAGAGAGTGAGGATAAGGAAAGAGGGTAAGAACGAATTGGACAAATTAAGGGAAAGAAATGAGGAGCAAAGGATAGAAGATGGAAGGGTAAGAGCAGCAGCAGAAAGGGTGTCAAGAGCAGTATTGAGAGAAAAAAAGAAGGAAGAAGAAGAAAAGGAAAGGGAATTGGAAATATGGAGGAGGAGGGTAGTATCAGAGGCAGCTAAGAAATATGAAGAAGAGAAAGCAATAGAAAGAGAAAGGGTGAAATGGGAAAGAAAGAAAGAAGATGAAAGAATATTGGAACAGATGAGCAACGAAGTGATGGAGGAATTAAAAAGAAAAAGGGAGGAAAATAGTAGGGAAGTGGAGGATAGGAGTGAAGGGGAAGGAGGAGGGAGAAATAAGGAGAATGAAAAATGGGGGGATGTATATAGAAGTAGAGAAGTAGCAACAACATCAACACCAGGGGGAACAGTTGGTAACAAAGGAAGAGGAGAAATGGAGCCAATAGACTTAGAAACAGTAACAGTAAAAGGGAAAAGAACAGAGTGGGGGATACCATCTATGACTGATTTTTGCAGTGAGGAGGAAGAAGGAGTAGAGAGGGTAGGAAGAAAGAGTGAAAGGGAAAGCTTAGATAAGCTGTACCTCACTAGAACCAACATAGACTCGCCATGGATCCGTAAGAGAAGGGAGGAGCTGGAACAAAGTGAGGAGAGGGTGAAACAACTAGTGGAAAAACAAACCCATGAAGCCACACCATCGCCATCTCCATCACGCCCTCCCCCATCGCACCCTACATGCTCAACCACCACACGCACGCTGCGCACAATAAAGCTCGCGCCCTTCATGGACGAAGTGACTCCCTATGCATGCCGGCTTAGAGACCTCCCTAGCCGCAGGCAAGACAGACAGATAAACATACCCATATTAAACACAGGGGATGACGAAACAAGGGGAAGGGACGGAGAGGTAGGTAGGAGGAGGGGTAGTAGGGAAGAATTTGAAATGGTAAAGGAAACAGGGGAGGAGGAGGGGTGTGAGGACTCAATATTATGGAACATAAAGGGTGACACAAGACACAACTTAATGCCGCTGTTGGAGAGAGGAGGGGTTAGACCGCAGTATGTACCATGGAAGCATACGGATAAAGAAAATATAAAATGTAGGCTCCCATCACTAAGTGGAGGTGCGGGTAAGTGGATATATGAAATGGAAAAACACACTGCAGGGCAGAAATTAGCAGTAGGAGATGTGAAAGGCCTGTTAATATCAATATTAGGGGATAGAGCGGACGACATCTGGAAGAGAGCGGGATTCCATGGGATAACAATAACGAACACATCGCATGATGGGGCACCATTTGCAAACTGCAGACATGCGCTATGGCAGGCACTGAGAGTACAGTACCCAGACACATCAGACATAGGAGCAATTACTTCCCGTAAGATGCGTGAGAATGAGGATCCTGTTGATTATATACAGGATATTCAAGAGAAGTGGCGCATGGAAACTAGAGAACAATGGGATAAGACACCAGCCATATTTTATCATATACTAGTACAAGGGCTCCCAGAAGGAGTGCAGAAACAACTAAAGAAAGTAGTGGGAATGGAAGTAAAACCATGGCCTGAAATACAGCTGACAATAGTACATCACTGCAGGATATGGCAAGGAAAAATGAAACAAAAGGAAGAGGACAGGAAAACAGAAGAGGCCAAACTAGTACAGAAAAAATTAACTAAATACACAATGGAGGGGGCACTAATAACTGCGCCCACAACAATGGCCCAAAGCCCCACACAAATAGTGGCTGCACAAGACCCAGCTTTAATAGCACCTCCACAAAGTATAATACAGCAAATGCCGCCATTACAATTACACGCACCAAACGTGGGAGGAGTGTACCAGATACAAGGAGCTGGGTATTATGGTTATAACAGAGGGAGAGGAGGATTTATGAGAGGGAGAGGATACGGATATAATACCCAACAGCAGGTGGGGGGAGTTGGAAGTTCATACCCCACAGGCCAACCGGTATACCAGGACAACACAGGGAGCTTTCCATGGCAAAACAGAGAACCAGCCGTGTGTTGGAGTTGTGGACTACTAGGACACATGTCACGCACGTGTAGGGTCAGGCCAGGAACACCAGCATGGAATGAGCAGGCACAACCTAGGCCACCACAAGAACAGCAGGGCATGCAGCAACAGCAATTAACACAACAACAGCCACTGCAGCAACAGCAATTAACACAACAACAGCCACTGCCACAACAACAAGTAGTGATAACACAACAACCCCAAACTGAACAAACGCAATTGGGTAGGGTGACGGTATTGGGACACAACCCTTACACAGGAAATGGCCAATCGTTGTACCCCCAATAGGACAGCCCACAGGCGGCCTTGGTGTGTCCCATCCTGTCAGTAACACCTAATAGTGCGGAGGAGCCACGCATAGAGGTAACGATAGGTGACAAAAAGTTATCATTCCTTGTTGACACCGGGGCAACCCGGTCTTGCATAAGGGAAGGTAAATTTAAGATGTCAGGCGAAGCCATGAACACCCAAGGATTTTCTGGGACTAAAGGATTGGTTCCTTTTACTGATAACGTTCCCTTATCTATCGGAGATTACGATCTGTCAGTTCCACTTTTGTATTATAGTGCCTCACCAGTAAATATACTGGGGAGGGACATAATGAATAGGTTAAATATGACAATCTCCTTTACAGAGGATGGTATAATTTGCTCTACTCCAGGGATTAACATGCTAGCAGCACGACAGATTATGCAAGCATACTGTGGGCAGACAGCGATTAGGGCGGAACCAGTAGATGGCGAGATATTCCAGTATGGAACAGACATGGCAATTGCATGGATGCCAGGGATAGAAGGGAAAATATGGAGGAGGCCAGCAGCTTACCTGTTCCGACCAGAAACACCTGTTAATGAACAAGAAGGGAAGGTGTTTGCAATAGACATTGAAAGCATTATTACAACAGCTGAGTATATTGCTGTGCACGCCCAAGACAAAGAAGGAAGAGCATGGAGGGCAGTGATAGCACTAGCTGAAGGATGTAGGTTGACCCAGGTGTCAGATGAGGAACTGTTTTCAGAAGAAAAAGAGGAGGGGGAAATGGTGTTCATGATGAGTGTAGAAATATGGTTACGAGTGGCTCACAAACAAATAGCGCAGAAAATTGCTATGGCACTTGAGGCACCTGCATGCACCCCAGTCCCTTTCTTTAAGGAGGATATGTCAAAGGTGCCCAAATCATTATGGACCATTAGCCCTTATGACGTAGGATGCATTAAAAGCATAGGGGGTGTACGGATAAAATTGAAAAAAGGTGCAATACTACCAAGAGTAAAACAGTACCCATTGTCAAAAGAGGCAGATGAGGGCATATATGAAACTATAACGGCCCTTATAAACAATGGCATATTGGTTCCCTCAGAATCACCATGTAACACGGCTGTGTACCCAGTGCGCAAGGCTAAAGGGGGGTCTTGGCGCTTCATACAGGACCTAAGGCCCTTGAACAACATAGTGGAGGCAGAATATCCAGTAACAGCAAACCCGGCCACAATATTGTGTGGCATTCCAGCAGAAGCATCACGATTTACAGTAATAGATCTTAAAAATGCATTTTTCTCAATACCATTACACCCCGACTCACAAGATCTAACAAGTTTCACTTACCGAAATACTAAATGGAAACATACCAGGTTACCACAAGGGTATTGTGAATCACCCTCAATTTTCAATAGAGTAATACAGATGGATTTGGGTAACGTTGAGGTGGAAAGCACAGTGTTACAATATGTGGATGACATAATAATTTGCAGTATAAACGAAAGTAAATGTAGAGAGGACTCGTTAAAAATGTTGACTATATTGGCTGAAAAGGGGTATAAGGTAGACATGGAAAAAATTCAATACTGTCAGGAACAGGTACTCTACATTGGCCAACTGATATCCCAATATGGAAGAAAGATTGCACCACAAAGAGCACAGGCCATCTCAAGCACTCCCATGCCACAGACTGTGAGAGAACTGCAGCAATTTCTGGGGCTATGCAACTACTGTAGAGCATGGGTATTTGATTACAGCTCATACATAGGACCCCTGCTTGAGGGGTTGAAGGAAGCAAATAAGGGGGAGAAAAGGTTGGGGTGGACTATGGAAATGAGGGAGGCATTTGACGAATTGAAGGACGCGATATCAACAGCTCCAGTACTGGCATCCCCAGACTATGAGCGATGATTTTTTATATTTTCACATTGCGACTCAGCAGTAATGAAAGCAGTATTGGCCCAAAAAACAAGCATGGGCTATAAACCAGTAGCATTTTATAGCGGTCACTTAGACCCCGTGATGTTAGGGCATTTCCCTTGCGAACAAGGCCTCGCTGCAGCTGCTTTTGCAGTAGAAAAGGCATCAGCAATAACTATGGGGTGTCCAACTACACTGTTTGTGGAACATGCATTATTTGCAATATTGAATAAACCCAAGTCCACACTAACGACACAAAGGGCATCAGGTTATGAGATCATTTTGTCTAGGGCTGAACTAGCGATTGTTAGATGTAGCACTGTTAACCCTGCAAGATTTCTAGCAGAAATAATTGAGGAGGGAGATTACGCCCACGACTGCACCCAACTAAATGAAATATATTCATGTACTAGAAAAGTTGAAGAGAATGCACTAGAGGGAGGTGAGCTTTTGTTTATTGATGGGTCATCAACTATTGATCAAGGAGATGGGATACGGAGAACTGGGGCAGCAGTGGTAAAAATGATGGAGGCTCCGGTGTGTGTGGCTATGAAATGTGTACAGTTACCACAGCATTACTCTGCTCAAGCCGCTGAACTAGTTGCACTAATATTGGCACTGAAAGAAAGTTTTAACAAACGTGTAACAATATATTCCGACAGTGCATATGTTACATCCACTGTCCACTCAGGGCTAACAAAATGGAGGAGAAGAGGGTTTAGGAGAGCTGACGGCACTCCAGTGCAACATGCCCTCTTGTTGGCTGAATTAATTGAAGTAATAAACGACCCCCAAGAGCTAGCCCTAGTAAAATGCACCGCACACACCAATGGTGAAGACCATGTCTCAAAAGGGAATGCAGCAGCAGACGCACATGCGAAATATGCTGCATATTTTGGTGAGATATGGGACCCGACAGACTCACAGAGAGGGAGAGGGAGGGGAATGGCTAGGGAGATGTTAATAAGAGAAGGGTATACCCATCTCCCAGCCACACAGATTATGGAATTACAAGCAGCAGCACCAATGGCCGAAAAGGAAATATGGGTAAAAAGAGGATGTACAATGTCACCAACCGACGCACTATGGCGCCAGAGTGGTACTGGGAAAGTTGTAATACCATTGGCACTTTTAAATACCGCCCTGAGCCAATTACATCCCCCAGCCCATACAGGCAAGGAAATAATTGCAGCACGAATTAGAGACGATTGGTTCTGTCCCGAGTTAAATTCTCATGTTTCAAATTTTATCAGCAATTGTCTCACATGCCAACAGTTTACGGCCGGTCATACCCTAAAAGTGATAAGAGGTACCATACCCCGGCCAGAAGGACCTTTTCGGCACCTCCACATTGACTATGTTGATATGATCAACATATGTCAAGGTAATAGATACATGATTGTAGTAGTATGCCCATTTTCTAGGTGGATTGAAGCAGGGCCCTGTTCACACCCGGATGCATTTAGAGCAGCCAAATTCATAGTAAGGGAGGTCTTCCCCAGGTGGGGAGTGTGCGAAGTATTAAGATCAGATAATGGCCCACATTTCGCAAACGAAATGTTCCAACATATCACAGCCCTGCTGAGCATAAAGCACAAATTTGCATGTGCATGTCACCCACAGGCCAACGGCGTATGTGAACGCCTAAATGGCTTATTGAAGGAGGCAATTGCTAAAATACAACAAACAACAAAGAAAAGTTGGTTGTATTGCCTTCCGTTAGCTTTGTTCGAATTGAGGAACAGGCCAGGGTCCGACCACCACCTCACCCCACAAGAGGTGGTTACTGGACGTCAAATGCGCCTTCCTCTAACGCCAACGTCAAGGGCATTCACCGACCACGAAAGTTCAGCGAGTGTGTTAGGTGATGAAATGTATCAATATGTGTCTTCTTTGATTACTAGTGTCGTGTTTGTGTCTCAACAGCTCGAGCGCACACGGAGCGGGTCTACCAGCAATCAAGAAGAAGGCGCAAGTACAGAATTGGGAAAGGAGAACTTGTGCAAACTTGCCAAAGGTGACCACGTGCTACTTCGCAATTTCAATAGAAAGTGGAACGAGAAGAGGTTCACTGGCCCCCATCAGGTAGAGGACGTAACAACAAGAGCAGTAAAACTAAAGGACAAGCGTGCCTGGAACCACCTACATGACGTAAAGATCTACAAACTGCAGACCCGCCCCAGCGCCAACGATAGGTCCATTGGAAGAACAGCAACAACATCCCCGACAGCGGAAGAAAGTTCCACCACAGACAACGACCCAATTGTTCCCTCGGAGACGATAACTGACGAAGAAAGGGGTGATCTCCATACTGCCCACCCCATGGTCACACGCTCAAAGAGTAAAAATACTTCCGCCATCTGAGCGCAGATCCCCCCCATTGACTGCTAAGTACAGTTGTAATTAAAACTAGAGGACGTTGCTTGCACCAATACACATGTAAACACGTGAATGTTCTCTTTTTCTCTCGCACATACAGGAACTGCGTAATATTGTATTGTTAAGAAAAAGCTAATTAACAAGTTCAGTGTACAGGCGTAGATGGTGCTGCCAGACGATAACTACCCAGAAGAATTGTCACATCAATTTGTATACGAAATAAAAAGGCCAACATACCTAAAAAGGAGAAGGGTACGTGTCTACTACACAGCCTTCCTCCTGGCCATAGAATATTACATGCCCCACCTCCGCCCATACTTGCCGGTCTTAAGAGACCAATCACTTAGAGTAGCGTGGGAGCAGCTCTTCGCCTGGGCACTGAATGATTACTTGATAGGGAGAGCTTAAACAAAACAAAACTAACATTTAAAAACGAGCATTTCTGAGAATTTTTAGGCGGGCAACTTTAACGTCGCAAGAATAAGCTGCCAGGACTGCAGCAAGGTAAGAGCAAAATGCCGGTGAGACTAGCAATTGTAATAAAAATAATAGGGATTTTAATAATCACCGGATGTTTGGCTGCTTCTGTATGGCAGTATAGCTGTGCTATGAATTTTGTTGCTGCACCCAAACCTAATATACCCCCGTTCCTTGCTGCAACAGGTGTTACGTCAGGTGGTAGTAGTAATATTGCACCAAAGAAAAATAGAATTAAACGCAGCACATACTCAGACAATAAAGGTATTGATAGTTATGTACAAGATTCAGCACATGTCACAAACAATATATGGTACCAACACATGACCCGCATTGGTAAGCAGACAACTGAGGATAGCTGCTACGTCTGCTCATTAATACCATACGCCATGAGTGCTTCACGAACATTTGTTGCCACAGAAATAAATGAGAAGATAGCACAGTGCATAATATACTTGGCACTGTTCCAGACGAAAGGAAGATTTCAAGGAACTGTAGTACACATGACATGGAAAACACGAGACTCATACCCATATGAAAACAACTTCCTCAAGACCTACTTGAGTTATCACAAGACCAGTTTACATGCTGAAGCATTCAAATATATAACAAGTGGCCCTGCAAAAGGAGAAACACAGAAAGTAACACTGAAGTATCTACCATGTGATTGGTACACCACTGAAATTCCGGGTAAACAAGGATGCTGGGAGAGGCCGCTACTGACGATAACAGGAAAGGTGTATCTGGATAACAGCTGGGAGATAGGAGTGATTGGCAGCAACATGGTAACAAAAGAAACTATCTCAACCATCGAGACACACAATCACCGATGTTGGACGACGTGGATCAAGTATGTACCAATGCTCACATGGGTAGAAGAAGATGAAGACCCAATAACGATACTACCGTTGACTGCGCCCAAGGTATGTTACCAGCATAAAGGAGAGGTGGACGTAGGATATAACACCAATTGTGCAAGTGTGACGGAGTTACCTGAGGGGGGAGCAGGAACAGCAGTAATAATGGATCATTATTGGGCCTGTGGAGAAAAGGCGTACCATACACTGCCTCCCCTGTGGAATGGTGTGTGCACAATGGTACACGTCAATGTACCATCACTAGTGGTACCTAAGAAGCACGTCGATGTGGCGAAATTTCCTAGAATGAATGAAGGGGATAAGAGAAGAAAGAGATCTGCACCACTCCAGGAGGAGCAAGGGAACAGGACCAACAGCAATGACACTGTCCTAAATAGAAGAAAAAGAGAAGGAGAGCCGCTGACAGGAAATTACCTATGGGGAAGGTCGGAAACGGCACTAACATCAATACCGCCAGAACACAGACTATTCAGCAGAGCAGCAATGTTCTTCTCCTCAATAATACACCCGGGATTACAGGCTTACGCAAACGCAAAATGGCTCCAAATAACTAGATGGGAACTAATGATGACCATCAATTCTACTGTAAATGGGTTCAACGCAATAAAAGAGGAGCTGCGAGCCGTAAGGATGGTAGCACTACAGAACAGATATGTATTGGACCTTCTCACAGCAATGGAAGGAGGAGTTTGTGCAAAGATAGGACAATCATGCTGCACGTTCATACCTGCCAATGATGCTGACAATGGTACACTGACAGAAGCAGTTTCACAACTAGCCCAGATGCACTCCAAAATGACGGATGAAAGCAATGGTGTGAACAAGGATAAGAGCTGGTTTTCACTATTATGGTCATGGATGCCATCCTGGCTGTCAGATGGACTGAAAATAATAGTGGGCTGTACTATATTGGCTGGAGCTACCCTGATCATAATTAGATTTTGGAAGGCACGAAAGGCACGCACTACTGACGAGTTGCTGGAAATGGTGGGAATGCACCCCTTGATGCCAGCAGATGACGGCCAGCATACAGGTATAATTATACAGGAAAGGGAGAATCTGCGCACCCAAATAATTACCAACCATCTAGACCCACCGTCAGTAAAGACCGAGAACCCAAGAAACCCCAGGAGCTACATAGGAAGATGGGTATACTGTACTCCTGGGGGTACCTGTGAATATATGTATTGGTCATTTGAAGATCATGTAAACCACTATGGACATCTCGGAGGAATAACCAAGATATGGCGAGTAAGAGGAGATAACGAGAAGGATATGTTTGTGGTCGACAAGTCGACCAGAGGGGGGACTGAAGTGGGAGAATGGAAAACCAGGCTCCCGTCCTTCACCTCTCGCGCTTGGCCTAGAGGGTCAAGACCCAAACACCCGCCACGAGAAGAGTTTGCCCATTTACCAAACGACCAGATACACTGGTACAGGAACATACGGATGTGTCCATCTGCTTGCCCAGCAGCCCGCACTGGCCATGCCGACACCTGCGGCACGGATCAACTAGACTAAAATCTACACGTCGTTAGAGATGCCATGACGACCTAGACAACGGGAAGCACATCTGTTCAAATATACACACTGGACATTCCCACACCAACCTACACGAAGAATATACTCAGTGCTATGACATAGGCGACAGGCATATTCACGGACGTGCATCTTTATTATTTTTATATAGGCTTTCAGAATGCAGAAACGCAAGACGCATCATGAACTTTTACTAGCTTGCTCACGCTTCTCTTTGAAATCAGGTACAACGATGAGAAATATGATAAAGACAATACCGATTATGGAATTATATGCTCCTATAACCTAAAGCACTTATGCACCAAACTGACAACTTATGCACCGGGCCAAAGTAGGCCTCAAACAAGAGCTCCCGTGGACATCAACAAGACAAGAGTCAGTTGCTGATCCTGCAGAACGAGCTTGGCGAAGCAACCAGCCAAGGTCGCAATGTTGCAAACCCATGTTCCAAGAGCAAATCATCAAAGGCACGATGTTGCAACCTTGCACTCCGCGCACCAACGTTAAAGTCACACCGACAAATTAAACCAGACGCACAGTAGAAAAACAATATTAATTGTGCAGAATTATGCCTCTTTCACGGTCCCTCCCCACGTGATCAAGCCAAACCTGACGAGATGCCAAACCCGGGAGAACAGAGGCGTCTAGATCCCTCGCTACGAGACACTGGCAGATACACTTGAAAGGCTCAATGGACATCTGCAACAGTGGGAACGGTAGCCCGTCTAGCTATGAATAAGTCCTCACATTGTCTGTATGTACCCATAGTGAAACATTGTTGCAACTTACAGGTGCACCGAGAGCTGGGAACGACGGTGATCCCAGGCTGGGAAGCTCACGGGCGCACCAATTAGAACATGGGGTTCTTATCACTGACGCCAGCACATTTAGCCAATCCTCAGGAGCCTTCATGTAACAATTTTCATGTATCTAATTGTAGGGACAACCCAGATATACCACCTGACTACACCTTGTCCACTAATATCTTTCTCTATATGTGTGCTATACTAACCCTACCACTCGAACACCCAATTAAGAGTGGCGATAGGTTTTTTTGTTAACTTTCTGAAGTGACGCACGTAGCGCGTCATAATACAGTAAAAAGGGCCTGCGAGCCCCACGATTGAGTGTGTGTCAGGACGAACGCGTGCGCTCCTTGACCCATCCCTGCCGTTTTGTTTAATAAACAGCAGAGTCACCTTGCTCTTTGTGTGCGTCTCATACTCTATCTCATCTTATCTGGGATACACACGGGAGGAGTTGGGGCCTCCCTGCCTGGAGGTCTGCGGACGGTCCGGCCGACCCCGGCAGAATTTCCCCCCGACAGTGCAGAAAATGTTGTGGGACCAAAAATGGTGTCAGAGAGCTCTGAATGTCCCAAAAACATTTGCAGCCACTGAAATTCCCAAAAATATTTTTGGCACGAAAAATGCATCCTACACCCCTGAAAGTTGAGAAAATGTTGGCAGCTCAAGAAAAGGCCTTAAAATGCATGTTAGGCCTTCAAAAATGTTGAACACTTTGGAGGCCCAAAAAAGGGGTTTACAGGCATTCTAGACCCCCTAAGGTCCAGAAAATGTTGTTGGACCAAAAACGGTGTCAGAGAGCTCTGAATGTCCCAAAAACATATGCAGCCTGAAAGGGGCATTAACCTGCATCCTAGACCTCTGAAATTCCCAAAAATATTTTGTGCACAAAAAATGCATCCTATACCCCTGAAACTCAGAATATGTTAGCAGCCCAAAGAAGGCCTTAAAATGCATTTTAGGCCTACAAAAATTTAGAAAACTTTGGAGGCCCAAAAAAGGGGTTTACAGGCATCCTAGACCCCCTAAAGTCCAGAAAATGTTGTGGGACCAAAAATGGTGTCAGAGAGCTCTGAATGTCCCAAAAACATTTGCAGCCACTGAAATTCCCAAAAATATTTTTGGCACGAAAAATGCATCCTACACCCCTGAAAGTTGAGAAAATGTTGGCAGCTCAAGTAAAGGCCTTAAAATGCATGTTAGGCCTTCAAAAATGTTGAAAACTTTGGAGGCCCAAAAAAGGGGTTTACAGGCATCCTAGACCCCCTAAAGTCCAGAAAATGTTGTTGGACCAAAATCGGTGTCAGAGAGCTCTGATTGTCCCCAAAACATTTGCAGCCTGAAAGGGGCATTAACCCGCATCCTAGACCACTGAAATTCCCAAAAATATTTTTGGCATGAAAAATGCATCCTACACCCCTGCAAGTTCAGAAAATGTTGGTAAGTCTAAAAAAGGCCTTAAAATGCATGTTAGGCCTTCAAAAATGTTGAAAACTTTAGAGGCCCAAATAAGGGATTTACAGGCATCCTAGACCTCCTAAAGTCCAGAAAATGTTGTTGGATCAAAAACGGTGTCAGAGAGCTCTGAATGTCCCAAAAACATTTGCAGCCTGAAAGGGGCATTAACCCACATCCTAGACCACTGAAATTTCCCAAAATATTTTTGCCATGAAAAATGCATGCTACACCCCTGAAAGTTCAGAAAACACCCCAGAAATGTTGCCAGGTCAAAAAAGGCCTTGAAATGCATCTTAGGCCTGCAAAAATGTTGAAAACTTTGGAGACCCAAAAAAGGGGTTTACAGGCATCCTAGACCCCCTAAAGTCCAGAAAATGTTGTTGGACCAAAATCGGTGTCAGAGAGCTCCGAATGTCCCAAAAACATGTGCAACCTGAAAGGGGCATTAACCCGCATCCTAGACCACTGAAATTCCCAAAAATATTTTGGCACTAAAAATGCATCCTACACCCCTGAACGTTCATAAAATGTTGGCAGCTCAAGAAAAGGCCTTAAAATGCATGTTAGGCCTTCAAAAATGTTGAAAACTTTGGAGGCGCAAAATAGGGGTTTACAGGCATCCTAGACCTCCTAAAGTCCAGAAAATGTTGTTGGATCAAAAACGGTGTCAGAGAGCTCTGAATGTCCCAAAAACATTTGCAGCCTGAAAGGGGCATTAACCCGCATCCTAGACCTCTGAAATTCCCAAAAATATTTTGTGCACGAAAAATTCATACTACACCCCTGAAAGTTCAGAATATGTTAGCAGCCCAAAAAAGGCATTAAAATGCATTTTAGGCCTGCAAAAATTTAGAAAACTTTGGAGGCCCAAAAAAGGGGTTTACAGGCATCCTAGACCCCCTAAAGTCCAGAAAATGTTGTTGGACCAAAAATGGTGTCAGAGAGCTCTGAATGTCCCAAAAACATTTGCAGCCTGAAAGGGGCATTAACCCGCATCCTAGACCTCTGAAATTCCCAAAAATATTTTGTGCACGAAAAATGCATCCTATACCCCTGAAAGCTCAGAAAATGTTGGCAGCTCAAGAAAAGGCCTTAAAACGCATGTTAGGCCTTCAAAAATGTTGAAAACTTTGGAGACCCACAAAAGGGGTTTACAGGCATCCTAGACCCCCTAAGGTCCAGAAAATGTTGTTGGATCAAAAACGGTGTCAGAGAGCTCTGAATGTCCCAAAAATATTTGCAGCCTGAAAGGGGCATTAACCTGCATCCTAGACCTCTGAAATTCCCAAAAATATTTTGTGCACGAAAAATGCATCCTATACCCCTGAAAGCTCAGAAAATGTTGGCAGCTCAAGAAAAGGCCTTAAAATGCATGTTAGGCCTTCAAAAATGTTGAAAACTTTGGAGGCCCAAAAAAGAGGTTTACAGACATCCTAGACCCCCTAAAGTTTTGAAAATGTTGTTGGACCAAAAATGGTGTCAGAGAGCTCTGAATGTCCCAAAAACATTTGCAGCCTGAAAGGGGCATTAACCCGCATCATAGACCTCTGAAATTCCCAATATTATTTTGTGCACGAAAAATTCATACTACACCCCTGAAAGTTCAAAATATGTTAGCAGCCCAAAAAAGGCATTAAAATGCATTTTAGGCCTACAAAAATTTAGAAAACTTTGGAGGCCCAAAAAAGGGGTTTACAGGCATCCTAGACCCCCTAAAGTCCAGAAAATGTTGTTGGACCAAAAATGGTGTCAGAGAGCTCTGAATGTCCCAAAAACATTTGCAGCCACTTAAATTCCCAAAAGTATTTTTGGCACAAAAAATGCATCCTACACCCCTGAAAGTTGAGAAAATGTTGGCAGCTCAAGAAAAGGCCTTAAAACGAATGTTAGGCCTTCAAAAATGTTGAAAACTTTGGAGGCCCAAAAAAGGGGTTTACAGGCATTCTAAACCCCCTAAGGTCCAGAAAATGTTGTTGGATCAAAAACGGTGTCAGAGAGCTCTGAATGTCCCAAAAACATTTGCAGCCTGAAAGGGGCATTAACCCGCATCCTAGACCACTGAAATTTCCCAAAATATTTTTGGCATGAAAAATGCATGCTACACCCCTGAAAGTTCAGAAAACACCCCAGAAATGGTGCCAGCTCAAAAAAGGACTTAAAATGCATGTTAGGCCTTCAAAAATGTTGAAAACTTTGGAGTTGCAAAATAGGGGTTTACAGGCATCCTAGACCTCCTAAAGTCCAGAAAATGTTGTGGGATCAAAAACGGTGTCAGAGAGCTCTGAATGTCCCAAAAACATTTGCAGCCTGAAAGGGGCATTAACCCGCATCCTAGACCTCGGAAATTCCCAAAAATATTTTGTGCACGAAAAATTCATACTACACCCCTGAAAGTTCAGAATATGTTAGCAGCCCAAAAAAGGCATTAAAATGCATTTTAGGCCTGCAAAAATTTAGAAAACTTTGGAGGCCCAAAAAAGGGGTTTACAGGCATCCTAGACCCCCTAAAGTCCATAAAATGTTCTTGGACCAAAAATGGTGTCAGAGAGCTCTGAATGTCCCAAAAACATTTGGAGCCTGAAAGGGGCATTAACACGCATCCTAGACCTCTGAAATTCCCAAAAATATTTTGTGCACAAAAAATGCATCCTATACCCCTGAAAGCTCAGAATATGTTAGCAGCCCAAAGAAGGCCTTAAAATGCATTTTAGGCCTACAAAAATTTAGAAAACTTTGGAGGCCCAAAAAAGGGGTTTACAGGCATCCTAGACCCCCTAAAGTCCAGAAAATGTTGTTGGACCAAAAATGGTGTCAGAGAGCTCTGAATGTCCCAAAAACATTTGCAGCCACTGAAATTCCCAAAAATATTTTTGGCACGAAAAATGCATCCTACACCCCTGATAGTTGAGAAAATGTTGGCAGCTCAAGAAAAGGCCTTAAAACGCATGTTAGGCCTTGAAAAATGTTGAAAACTTTGGAGGCCCAAAAAAGGGGTTTACAGGCATCCTAGACCCCCTAAAGTCCAGAAAATGTTTTTGGACCAATATCGGTGTCAGAGAGCTATGAATGTCCCAAAAAAATTTGCAGCCTGAAAGGGGCATTAACCCGCATCCTAGACCAATGAAATTTCCCAAAATATTTTTGGCATGAAAAATGCATGCTACACCCCTGAAAGTTCAGAAAACACCCCAGAAATGTTGCGAGCTCAAAAAAGGCCTTAACATGCATCTTAGGTCTGCAAAAATGTTGAAAACTTTGGAGACCCAAAAAAGGGGTTTACAGGCATCCTAGACCCCCTAAAGTCCAGAAAATGTTGTTGGACCAAAAATGGTGTCAGAGAGCTCTGAATGTCCCAAAAATATTTGCAGCCTGAAAGCGGCATTAACCCGCATCCTAGACCTCTGAAATTCTCAAAAATGTTTTGTGCACGAAAAATGCATCCTATACCCCTGAAAGCTCAGAATATGTTAGCAGCCCAAAGAAGGCCTTAAAATGCATTTTAGGCCTACAAAAATTTAGAAAACTTTGGAGGCCCAAAAAAGGGGTTTACAGGCATCCTAGACCCCCTAAAGTCCAGAAAATGTTGTTGGACCAAAAATGGTGTCAGAGAGCTCTGAATGTCCCAAAAACATTTGCAGCCACTGAAATTCCCAAAAATATTTTTGGCACGAAAAATGCATCCTACACCCCTGAAAGTTGAGAAAATGTTGGCAGCTCAAGAAAAGGCCTTAAAACGCATGTTAGGCCTTCAAAAATGTTGAAAACTTTGGAGGCCCAAAAAAGGGGTTTACAGGCATCCTAGACCCCCTAAAGTCCAGAAAATGTTTTTGGACCAATATCGGTGTCAGAGAGCTATGAATGTCCCAAAAACATTTGCAGCCTGAAAGGGGCATTAACCCGCATCCTAGACCAATGAAATTTCCCAAAATATTTTTGGCATGAAAAATGCATGCTACACCCCTGAAAGTTCAGAAAACACCCCAGAAATGTTGCGAGCTCAAAAAAGGCCTTAACATGCATCTTAGGTCTGCAAAAATGTTGAAAACTTTGGAGACCCAAAAAAGGGGTTTACAGGCATCCTAGACCCCCTAAAGTCCAGAAAATGTTGTTGGACCAAAAATGGTGTCAGAGAGCTCTGAATGTCCCAAAAATATTTGCAGCCTGAAAGCGGCATTAACCCGCATCCTAGACCTCTGAAATTCTCAAAAATATTTTGTGCACGAAAAATGCATCCTATACCCCTGAAAGCTCAGAAAATGTTGGCAGCTCAAGAAAAGGCCTTAAAATGCATGTTAGGCCTTCAAAAATGTTGAAAACTTTGGAGGCCCAAAAAAGGGGTTTACAGGCATGCTAGACCCCCTAAAGTCCAGAAAATGTTGTTTGACCAAAAATGGTGTCAGAGAGCTCTGAATGTCCCAAAAATATTTGCAGCCTGAAAGGGGCATTAACCCGCATCCTAGACCTCTGAAATTCCCAAAAATATTTTGTGCACAAAAAATGCATCCTATACCCCTGAAAGCTCAGAATATGTTAGCAGCCCAAAGAAGGCCTTAAAATGCATTTTAGGCCTACAAAAATTTAGAAAACTTTGGAGGCCCAAAAAAGGGGTTTACAGGCATCCTAGACCCCCTAAAGTCCAGAAAATGTTGTTGGACCAAAAATGGTGTCAGAGAGCTCTGAATGTCCCAAAAACATTTGCAGCCACTGAAATTCCCAAAAATATTTTTGGCACGAAAAATGCATCCTACACCCCTGAAAGTTGAGAAAATGTTGGCAGCTCAAGAAAAGGCCTTAAAACGCATGTTAGGCCTTCAAAAATGTTGAAAACTTTGGAGGCCCAAAAAAGGGGTTTACAGGCATCCTAGACCCCCTAAAGTCCAGAAAATGTTTTTGGACAAATATCGGTGTCAGAGAGCTATGAATGTCCCAAAAAAATTTGCAGCCTGAAAGGGGCATTAACCCGCATCCTAGACCAATGAAATTTCCCAAAATATTTTTGGCATGAAAAATGCATGCTACACCCCTGAAAGTTCAGAAAACACCCCAGAAATGTTGCCAGCTCAAAAAAGGCCTTAAAATGCATCTTAGGCCTGCAAAACTGTTGAAAACTTTGGAGACCAAAAAAAGGGGTTTACAGGCATCCTAGACCCCCTAAAGTCCAGAAAATGTTGTTGGACCAAAAATGGTGTTAGAGAGCTCTGAATGTCCCAAAAACATTTGGAGCCTGAAAGGGGCATTAACCCGCATCCTAGACCTCTGAAATTCCCAAAAATATTTTGTGCACGAAAAATGCATCCTATACCCCTGAAAGCTCAGAAAATGTTGGCAGCTCAAGAAAAGGCCTTAAAATGCATGTTAGGCCTTCAAAAATGTTGAAAACTTTGGAGGCCCAAAAAAGGGGTTTACAGGCATCCTAGACCCCCTAAAGTCCAGAAAATGTTGTTGGACCAAAAATGGTGTCAGAGAGCTCTGAATGTCCCAAAAACATCTGCAGCCTGAAAGGGGCATTAACCCGCATCCTAGACCACTGAAATTTCCCAAAATATTTTTGCCATGAAAAATGCATGCTACACCCCTGAAAGTTCAGAAAACACCCCAGAAATGTTGTGAGCTCAAAAAAGGCCTTAACATGCATCTTAGGTCTGCAAAAATGTTGAAAACTTTGGAGACCCAAAAAAGGGGTTTACAGGCATCCTAGACCCCCTAAAGTCCAGAAAATGTTGTTGGACCAAAAATGGTGTCAGAGAGCTCTGAATGTCCCAAAAATATTTGCAGCCTGAAAGGGGCATTAACCCGCATCCTAGACCTCTGAAATTCCCAAAAATATTTTGTGCACGAAAAATGCATCCTATACCCCTGAAAGCTCAGAAAATGTTGGCAGCTCAAGAAAAGGCCTTAAAATGCATGTTAGGCCTTCAAAAATGTTGAAAACTTTGGAGGCCCAAAAAAGGCGTTTACAGGCATCCTAGACCCCCTAAAGTCCAGAAAATGTTGTTGGACCAAAAATGGTGTCAGAGAGCTCTGAATGTCCCAAAAACATTTGCAGCCACTTAAATTCCCAAAAATATTTTGGCACAAAAAATGCATCCTACACCCCTGAAAGTTGAGAAAATGTTGGCAGCTCAAGAAAAGGCCTTAAAATGCATGTTAGGCCTTCAAAAATGTTGAAAACTTTGGAGGCCCAAAAAAGGGGTTTACAGGCATTCTAAACCCCCTAAGGTCCAGAAAATGTTGTTGGATCAAAAACAGTGTCAGAGAGCTCTGAATGTCCCAAAAACATTTGCAGCCTGAAAGGGGCATTAACCCGCATCCTAGACCACTGAAATTTCCCAAAATATTTTTGGCATGAAAAATGCATGCTACACCCCTGAAAGTTCAGAAAACACCCCAGAAATGTTGCCAGCTCAAAAAAGGCCTTAAAATGTTGAAAACTTTGGAGGCGCAAAATAGGGGTTTACAGGCATCCTAGACCCCCTAAGGTCCAGAAAATGTTGTTGGACCAAAAACGGTGTCAGAGAGCTCTGAATGTCCCAAAAACATTTGCAGCCTGAAGGGGCATTAACCCACATCCTAGACCTCTGAAATTCCCAAAAATATTTTGTGCACGAAAAATGCATACTACACCCCTGAAAGTTCAGAATATGTTAGCAGCCCAAAAAATGCATTAAAATGCATTTTAGGCCTGCAAAAATTTAGAAAACTTTGGAGGCCCAAAAAAGGGGTTTACAGGCATCCTAGACCCCCTAAAGCCCAGAAAATGTTGGTGGATCAAAAACGGTGTCAGAGAGCTCCGAATGTCCCAAAAACATCTGCAGCCTGAAAGGGGCATTAACCCACATCCTAGACCTCTGAGATTCCCAAAAATATTTTGTGCATGAAAAATGCATCCTATACCCCTGAAACTCAGAATATGTTAGCAGCCCAAAGAAGGCCTTAAAATGCATTTTAGGCCTACAAAAATTTAGAAAACTTTGGAGGCCCAAAAAAGGGGTTTACAGGCATCCTAGACCCCCTAAAGTCCAGAAAATTTTGTTGGACCAAAAATGGTGTCAGAGAGCTCTGAATGTCCCAAAAACATTTGCAGCCTGAAAGCGGCATTAACCTCCCACTGAAATTTCCCAAAATATTTTTGCCATGAAAAATGCATGTTACACCCCTGAAAGTTCAGAAAACACCACAGAAATGTTGGCAGCTCAAAAAAGGCCTTAAAATGCATCTTAGGCCTGCAAAAATGTTGAAAACTTTGGAGACCCAAAAAAGGGGTTTACAGGCATCTTAGACCCCCTAAAGTCCAGAAAATGTTGTTGGACCAAAATCGGTGTCAGAGAGCTCTGAAAGGGGCATTAACCCACATCCTAGACCACTGAAATTCCCAAAAATATTTTTGGCATGAAAAATGCATCCTACACCCCTGCAAGTTCAGAAAATGTTGGTAACTCTAAAAAAGGCCTTAAAATGCATGTTAGGCCTTCAAAAATGTTGAAAACTTTGGAGGCCCAAAAAAGGGATTTACAGGCATCCTAGACCCCCTAAAGTCCAGAAAATGTTGTGGGACCAAAAATGGTGTCAGAGAGCTCTGAATGTCCCAAAAACATTTGCAGCCTGAAATGGGCATTAACCCGCATCCTAGACCACTGAAATTCCCAAAAATATTTTTGCCATGAAAAATGCATCCTACACCCCTGCAAGTTCAGAAAATGTTGGCAACTCTAAAAAAGGCCTAAAAATGCATGTTAGGATTTCAAAAATGTTGAAAACTTTGGAGGCCCAAAAAAGGGATTTACAGGCATCCTAGACCCCCTAAAGTCCAGAAAATGTTGGTGGATCAAAAACGGTGTCAGAGAGCTCTGAATGTCCCAAAAACATGTGCAATCTGAAAGGGGCATTAACTCGCATCCCAGACCACTGAAATTCCCAAAAATATTTTTGGCACTAAAAATACATCCTACACCCCTGAAAGTTCAGAAAATGTTTGCAGCTCAAGAAAAGGCCTTAAAATGCATGTTCGGCCTTCAAAAATGTTGAAAACTTTGGAGGCCCAAAAAAGGGGTTTACAGGCATCCTAGACCCCCTAAAGTCCAGAAAATGTTGTTGGACCAAAATCGGTGTCAGAGAGCTCTGAATGTCCCAAAAACATTTGCAGCCTGAAAGGGGCATTAACCCACATCCTAGACCACTGAAATGCCCAAAAATATTTTTGCCCTGAAAAATGCATCCTACACCCCTGCAAGTTCAGAAAATGTTGGCAACTCTAAAAAAGGCCTTAAAATGCATGTTAGGCCTTCAAAAACGTTGAAAACTTTGGAGGCCCAAAAAAGGGATTTACAGGCATCCTAGACCCCCTAACGTCCAGAAAATGTTGTTGGATCAAAAACGGTGTCAGAAAGCTCTGAATGTCCCAAAAACATTTGCACCCTGAAAGGGGCTTTAACCCGCATTCTAGACCTCTGAAATTCCCAAAAATATTTTGTGCACGGAAAATTCATACTACACCCCTGAAAATTCAGAATATGTTAGCAGCCCAAAAAAGGCATTAAAAAGCATTTTAGGCCTGCAAAAAATTAGAAAACTTTGGAGGCCCAAAATAGGGGTTTACAGGCATCCTAGACCCCCTAAAGTCCAGAAAATGTTGTTGGACCAAAAATGGTGTCAGAGAGCTCTGAATGTCCCAAAAACATTTGCAGCCTGAAAGGGGCATTATCCCGCATCCTAGACCTCTGAAATTCCCAAAAATATTTTGTGCACGAAAAATGCATCCTATACCCCTGAAACTCAGAATATGTTAGCAGCCCAAAGAAGGCCTTAAAATGCATTTTAGGCCTAAAAAAATTTAGAAAAATTTGGAGGCCCAAAAAAGGCGTTTACAGGCATCCTAGACCCCCTAAAGTCCAGAAAATGTTGTTGGACCAAAAATGGTGTCAGAGAGCTCTGAATGTCCCAAAAACATCTGCAGCCTGAAAGGGGCATTAACCCGCATCCTAGACCACTGACATTTCCCAAAATATTTTTGCCATGAAAAATGCATGCTACACCCCTGAAAGTTCAGAAAACACCCCAGAAATGTTGTGAGCTCAAAAAAGGCCTTAACATGCATCTTAGGTCTGCAAAAATGTTGAAAACTTTGAAGACCCAAAAAAGGGGTTTACAGGCATCCTAGACCCCCTAAAGTCCAGAAAATGTTGTTGGACCAAAATCGGTGTCAGAGAGCTCTGAAAGGGGCATTAACCCGCATCCTAGACCACTGAAATTCCCAAACATATTTTTGGCACGAAAAATGCATCCTACACGCCTGAAAGTTCAGAAAATGTTGGCAGCTCAAGAAAAGGCCTTAAAATGCATGTTAGGCCTTCAAAAATGTTGAAATCTTTGGAGGCCCAAAAAAGGGGTTTACAGGCATCCTAGACCCCCTAAAGTCCAGAAAATGTTGTTGGACCAAAATCGGTGTCAGAGAGCTCTGATTGTCCCCAAAACATTTGCAGCCTGAAAGGGGCATTAACCCGCATCCTATACCACTGAAATTCCCAAAAATATTTTGGGCATGAAAAATGCATCCTACACCCCTGAAAGTTCAGAAAACACCCCAGAAATGTTGTGAGCTCAAAAAAGGCCTTAACATGCATCTTAGGTCTGCAAAAATGTTGAAAACTTTGAAGACCCAAAAAAGGGGTTTACAGGCATCCTAGACCCCCTAAAGTCCAGAAAATGTTGTTGGACCAAAATCGGTGTCAGAGAGCTCTGAAAGGGGCATTAACCCGCATCCTAGACCACTGAAATTCCCAAACATATTTTTGGCACGAAAAATGCATCCTACACGCCTGAAAGTTCAGAAAATGTTGGCAGCTCAAGAAAAGGCCTTAAAATGCATGTTAGGCCTTCAAAAATGTTGAAATCTTTGGAGGCCCAAAAAAGGGGTTTACAGGCATCCTAGACCCCCTAAAGTCCAGAAAATGTTGTTGGACCAAAATCGGTGTCAGAGAGCTCTGATTGTCCCCAAAACATTTGCAGCCTGAAAGGGGCATTAACCCGCATCCTATACCACTGAAATTCCCAAAAATATTTTGGGCATGAAAAATGCATCCTACACCCCTGAAAGTTCAGAAAATGTTGGCAGCTCAAGAAAAGGCCTTAAAATGCATTTTAGGCCTGCAAAAATTTAGAAACCTTTGGAGGCCCAAAAAAGGGGTTTACAGGCATCCTAGACCCCCTAAAGTCCAGAAAATGTTGTTGGACCAAAAATGGTGTCAGAGAGCTCTGAATGTCCCAAAAACATCTGCAGCCTGAAAGGGGCATTAACCCGCATCCTAGACCACTGAAATTTCCCAAAATATTTTTGCCATGAAAAATGCATGCTACACCCCTGAAAGTTCAGAAAACACCCCAGAAATGTTGTGAGCTCAAAAAAGGCCTTAACATGCATCTTAGGTCTGCAAAAATGTTGAAAACTTTGGAGACCCAAAAAAGGGGTTTACAGGCATCCTAGAACCCCTAAAGTCCAGAAAATGTTGTTGGACCAAAAATGGTGTCAGAGAGCTCTGAATGTCCCAAAAATATTTGCAGCCTGAAAGGGGCATTAACCCGCATCCTCGACCTCTGAAATTCCCAAAATTATTTTGTGCACGAAAAATGCATCCTATACCCCTGAAAGCTCAGAAAATGTTGGCAGCTCAAGAAAAGGCCTTAAAATGCATGTTAGGCCTTCAAAAATGTTGAAAACTTTGGAGGCCCAAAAAAGGGGTTTACAGGAATCCTAGACCCCCTAAAGTCCAGAAAATGTTGTTGGACCAAAAATGGTGTCAGAGAGCTCTGAATGTCCCAAAAATATTTGCAGCCTGAAAGGGGCATTAACCCGCATCCTCGACCTCTGAAATTCCCAAAATTATTTTGTGCACGAAAAATGCATCCTATACCCCTGAAAGCTCAGAAAATGTTGGCAGCTCAAGAAAAGGCCTTAAAATGCATGTTAGGCCTACAAAAATTTAGAAAACTTTGGAGGCCCAAAAAAGGGGTTTACAGGCATCCTAGACCCCCTATAGTCCAGAAAATGTTGTTGGACCAAAAATGGTGTCAGAGAGCTCTGAATGTCCCAAAAACATCTGCAGCCTGAAAGGGGCATTAACCCGCATCCTAGACCACTGACATTTCCCAAAATATTTTTGCCATGAAAAATGCATGCTACACCCCTGAAAGTTCAGAAAACACCCCAGAAATGTTGTGAGCTCAAAAAAGGCCTTAACATGCATCTTAGGTCTGCAAAAATGTTGAAAACTTTGAAGACCCAAAAAAGGGGTTTACAGGCATCCTAGACCCCCTAAAGTCCAGAAAATGTTGTTGGACCAAAATCGGTGTCAGAGAGCTCTGAAAGGGGCATTAACCCGCATCCTAGACCACTGAAATTCCCAAACATATTTTTGGCACGAAAAATGCATCCTACACGCCTGAAAGTTCAGAAAATGTTGGCAGCTCAAGAAAAGGCCTTAAAATGCATGTTAGGCCTTCAAAAATGTTGAAATCTTTGGAGGCCCAAAAAAGGGGTTTACAGGCATCCTAGACCCCCTAAAGTCCAGAAAATGTTGTTGGACCAAAATCGGTGTCAGAGAGCTCTGATTGTCCCCAAAACATTTGCAGCCTGAAAGGGGCATTAACCCGCATCCTATACCACTGAAATTCCCAAAAATATTTTGGGCATGAAAAATGCATCCTACACCCCTGAAAGTTCAGAAAACACCCCAGAAATGTTGTGAGCTCAAAAAAGGCCTTAACATGCATCTTAGGTCTGCAAAAATGTTGAAAACTTTGAAGACCCAAAAAAGGGGTTTACAGGCATCCTAGACCCCCTAAAGTCCAGAAAATGTTGTTGGACCAAAATCGGTGTCAGAGAGCTCTGAAAGGGGCATTAACCCGCATCCTAGACCACTGAAATTCCCAAACATATTTTTGGCACGAAAAATGCATCCTACACGCCTGAAAGTTCAGAAAATGTTGGCAGCTCAAGAAAAGGCCTTAAAATGCATGTTAGGCCTTCAAAAATGTTGAAATCTTTGGAGGCCCAAAAAAGGGGTTTACAGGCATCCTAGACCCCCTAAAGTCCAGAAAATGTTGTTGGACCAAAATCGGTGTCAGAGAGCTCTGATTGTCCCCAAAACATTTGCAGCCTGAAAGGGGCATTAACCCGCATCCTATACCACTGAAATTCCCAAAAATATTTTGGGCATGAAAAATGCATCCTACACCCCTGAAAGTTCAGAAAATGTTGGCAGCTCAAGAAAAGGCCTTAAAATGCATTTTAGGCCTGCAAAAATTTAGAAACCTTTGGAGGCCCAAAAAAGGGGTTTACAGGCATCCTAGACCCCCTAAAGTCCAGAAAATGTTGTTGGACCAAAAATGGTGTCAGAGAGCTCTGAATGTCCCAAAAACATCTGCAGCCTGAAAGGGGCATTAACCCGCATCCTAGACCACTGAAATTTCCCAAAATATTTTTGCCATGAAAAATGCATGCTACACCCCTGAAAGTTCAGAAAACACCCCAGAAATGTTGTGAGCTCAAAAAAGGCCTTAACATGCATCTTAGGTCTGCAAAAATGTTGAAAACTTTGGAGACCCAAAAAAGGGGTTTACAGGCATCCTAGAACCCCTAAAGTCCAGAAAATGTTGTTGGACCAAAAATGGTGTCAGAGAGCTCTGAATGTCCCAAAAATATTTGCAGCCTGAAAGGGGCATTAACCCGCATCCTCGACCTCTGAAATTCCCAAAATTATTTTGTGCACGAAAAATGCATCCTATACCCCTGAAAGCTCAGAAAATGTTGGCAGCTCAAGAAAAGGCCTTAAAATGCATGTTAGGCCTTCAAAAATGTTGAAAACTTTGGAGGCCCAAAAAAGGGGTTTACAGGAATCCTAGACCCCCTAAAGTCCAGAAAATGTTGTTGGACCAAAAATGGTGTCAGAGAGCTCTGAATGTCCCAAAAATATTTGCAGCCTGAAAGGGGCATTAACCCGCATCCTCGACCTCTGAAATTCCCAAAATTATTTTGTGCACGAAAAATGCATCCTATACCCCTGAAAGCTCAGAAAATGTTGGCAGCTCAAGAAAAGGCCTTAAAATGCATGTTAGGCCTACAAAAATTTAGAAAACTTTGGAGGCCCAAAAAAGGGGTTTACAGGCATCCTAGACCCCCTATAGTCCAGAAAATGTTGTTGGACCAAAAATGGTGTCAGAGAGCTCTGAATGTCCCAAAAACATTTGCAGCCTGAAAGGGGCATTAACACGCATCCTAGACCACTGAAATTTCCCAAAATATTTTTGACATGAAAAATGCATGCTACACCCCTGAAAGTTCAGAAAACACCCCAGAAATGTTGCCAGGTCAAAAAAGGCCTTGAAATGCATTTTAGGCCTGCAAAAATTTAGAAACCTTTGGAGGCCCAAAAAAGGGGTTTACAGGCATCCTAGACCCCCTAAAGTCCAGAAAATGTTGTTGGACCAAAAATGGTGTCAGAGAGCTCTGAATGTCCCAAAAACATCTGCAGCCTGAAAGGGGCATTAACCCGCATCCTAGACCACTGAAATTTCCCAAAATATTTTTGCCATGAAAAATGCATGCTACACCCCTGAAAGTTCAGAAAACACCCCAGAAATGTTGTGAGCTCAAAAAAGGCCTTAACATGCATCTTAGGTCTGCAAAAATGTTGAAAACTTTGGAGACCCAAAAAAGGGGTTTACAGGCATCCTAGACCCCCTAAAGTCCAGAAAATGTTGTTGGACCAAAAATGGTGTCAGAGAGCTCTGAATGTCCCAAAAATATTTGCAGCCTGAAAGGGGCATTAACCCGCATCCTAGACCTCTGAAATTCCCAAAAATATTTTGTGCACGAAAAATGCATCCTATACCCCTGAAAGCTCAGAAAATGTTGGCAGCTCAAGAAAAGGCCTTAAAACGAATGTTAGGCCTTCAAAAATGTTGAAAACTTTGGAGGCCCAAAAAAGGGGTTTACAGGCATTCTAAACCCCCTAAGGTCCAGAAAATGTTGTTGGATCAAAAACGGTGTCAGAGAGCTCTGAATGTCCCAAAAACATTTGCAGCCTGAAAGGGGCATTAACCCACATCCTAGACCTCTGAAATTCCAAAAAATATTTTGTTCACGAAAAATGCATCCTACACCCCTGAAAGTTCAGAAAATGTTGGCAGCTCAAGAAAAGGCCTTAAAATGCATGTTAGGCCTTCAAAAATGTTGAAAACTTTGGAGGCCCAAAAAAGGGGTTTACAGGCATCCTAGACCCCCTAAAGTCCAGAAAATGTTGTTGGACCAAAAATGGTGTCAGAGAGCTCTGAATGTCCCAAAAACATTTGCAGCCTGAAAGGGGCATTAACACGCATCCTAGACCACTGAAATTTCCCAAAATATTTTTGACATGAAAAATGCATGCTACACCCCTGAAAGTTCAGAAAACACCCCAGAAATGTTGCCAGGTCAAAAAAGGCCTTGAAATGCATCTTAGGCCTGCAAAAATGTTGAAAACTTTGGAGACCCAAAAAAGGGGTTTACAGGCATCCTAGACCCCCTAAAGTCCAGAAAATGTTGTTGGACCAAAATCGGTGTCAGAGAGCTCCGAATGTCCCAAAAACATGTGCAACCTGAAAGGGGCATTAACCCGCATCCTAGACCACTGAAATTCCCAAAAATATTTTGGCACTAAAAATGCATCCTACACCCCTGAACGTTCATAAAATGTTGGCAGCTCAAGAAAAGGCCTTAAAATGCATGTTAGGCCTTCAAAAATGTTGAAAACTTTGGAGGCGCAAAATAGGGGTTTACAGGCATCCTAGACCTCCTAAAGTCCAGAAAATGTTGTTGGATCAAAAAAGGTGTCAGAGAGCTCTGAATGTCCCAAAAACATTTGCAGCCTGAAAGGGGCATTAACCCGCATCCTAGACCTCTGAAATTCCCAAAAATATTTTGTGCACGAAAATGCATCCTATACCCCTGAAACTCAGAATATGTTAGCAGCCCAAAAAAGGCATTAAAATGCATTTTAGGCCTTCAAAAATTTAGAAAACTTTGGAGGCCCAAAAAAGGGGTTTACAGGCATCCTAGACCCCCTAAAGTCCAGAAAATGTTGTTGGACCAAAAATGGTGTCAGAGAGCTCTGAATGTCCCAAAAACATTTGCAGCCTGAAACAGGCATTAACCCGCATCCTAGACCACTGACATTTCCCAAAATATTTTTGGCATGAAAAAATGCATGCTACACCCCTGAAAGTTCAGAAAACACCCCAGAAATGTTGCAAGCTCAAAAAAGGCCTTAACATGCATCTTAGGTCTGCAAAAATGTTGAAAACTTTGGAGACACAAAAAAGGGGTTTACAGGCATCCTAGACCCCCTAAAGTCCAGAAAATGTTGTTGGACCAAAAATGGTGTCAGAGAGCTCTGAATGTCCCAAAAATATTTGCAGCCTGAAAGGGGCATTAACCCGCATCCTAGACCTCTGAAATTCCCAAAAATATTTTGTGCACGAAAAATGCATCCTATACCCCTGAAAGCTCAGAAAATGTTGGCAGCTCAAGAAAAGGCCTTAAAATGCATGTTATGCCTTCAAAAATGTTGAAAACTTTGGAGGCCCAAAATAGGGGTTTACAGGCATCCTAGACCCCCTAAAGTCCAGAAAATGTTGTTGGACCAAAAATGGTGTCAGAGAGCTCTGAATGTCCCAAAAACATTTGCAGCCTGAAAGGGGCATTAACCCGCATCCTAGACCTCTGAAATTCCCAAAAATATTTTGTGCACGAAAAATGCATCCTATACCCCTGAAAGCTCAGAAAATGTTGGCAGCTCAAGAAAAGCCCTTAAAACGCATGTTAGGCCTTCAAAAATGTTGAAAACTTTGGAGACCCACAAAAGGGGTTTACAGGCATCCTAGACCCCCTAAGGTCCAGAAAATGTTGTTGGATCAAAAACGGTGTCAGAGAGCTCTGAATGTCCCAAAAATATTTGCAGCCTGAAAGGGGCATTAACCCGCATCCTAGACCTCTGAAATTCCCAAAAATATTTTGTGCACGAAAAATGCATACTACACCCCTGAAAGTTCAGAATATGTTGGCAGCTCAAGAAAAGGCCTTAAAATGCATGTTAGGCCTTCAAAAATGTTGAAAACTTTGGAGGCCCAAAAAAGGGGTTTACAGGCATCCTAGACCCCCTAAAGTCCAGAAAATGTTGGTGGATCAAAAACGGTGTCAGAGAGCTCCGAATGTCCGAAAAACATGTGCAACCTGAAAGGGGCATTAACCCGCATCCTAGACCACTGAAATTCCCAGAAATATTTTTGGCAATAAAAATGCATCCTACACCCCTGAAAGTTCAGTAAATGTTGGCAGCTCAAGAAAAGGCCTTAAAATGCATGTTAGGCCTTCAAAAATGTTGAAAACTTTGGAGGCACAAAATAGGGGTTTACAGGCATCCTAGACCTCCTAAAGTCCAGAAAATGTTGTTGGATCAAAAACGGTGTCAGAGAGCTCTGAATGTCCCAAAAACATTTGCAGCCTGAAAGGGGCATTAACCCACATCCTAGACCTCTGAAATTCCCCAAAATATTTTGTGCAAGAAAAATTCATACTACACCCTTGAAAGTTCAGAATATGTTAGCAGCCCAAAAAAGGCATTAAAATGCATTTTAGGCCTGCAAAAATTTAGAAAACTTTGGAGGCCCAAAAAAGGGCTTTACAGGCATCCTAGACCCCCTAAAGTCCAGAAAATATTGTTGTAACAAAAATGGTGTCAGAGAGCTCTGAATGTCCCAAAAACATTTGCAGCCTGAAAGGGGCATTAACCCGCATCCTAGACCTCTGAAATTCCCAAAAATATTTTTGGCACGAAAAATGCATCCTACACCCCTGAAAGTTGAGAAAATGTTGGCAGCTCAAGTAAAGGCCTTAAAATGCATGTTAGGCCTTCAAAAATGTTGAAAACTTTGGAGGCCCAAAAAAGGGATTTACAGGCATCCTAGACCCCCTAAAGTCCAGAAAATGTTGTTGGATCAAAAATGGTGTCAGAGAGCTCTGAATGTCCCAAAAACATGTGCAGCCTGAAAGGGGCATTAACCCGCATCCTAGACCTCTGAAATTCCCAAAAATATTTTGTGCATGAAAAATGCATACTACACCCCTGAAAGTTCAGAATATGTTAGCAGCCCAAAAAATGCATTAAAATGCATTTTAGGCCTTCAAAAATGTTGAAAACTTTGGAGACCCAAAAAAGGGGTTTACAGGTATCCTAGACCCCCTAAAGTCCAGAAAATGTTGTTGGACCAAAATCGGTGTCAGAGAGCTCTGAAAGGGGAATTAACCCGCATCCTAGACCACTGAAATTCCCAAAAATATTTTTGGCATGAAAAATGCATCCTACACCCCTGAAAGTTCAGAAAATGTTGGCAGCTCAAGAAAAGGACTTAAAATGCATGTTAGGCCGTCAAAAATGTTGACAACTTTGGAGGGCCAAAAAAGGGGTTTACAGGCATCCTAGACCCCCTAAAGTCCAGAAAATGTTGTTGGACCAAAAATGATGTCCGTGAGCTCTGAATGTCCCAAAAACATTTGCAGCCTGAAAGGGGCATTAACCTGCATCCTAGACGACAGAAATTCCCAAAAATATTTTTGGCACGAAAAACGCATCCTACACCCCTGAAAGTTCAGAAAATGTTGGCAGCTCAAGAAAAGGCCTTAAAATGTAGCTTAGGCCTTAAATAAATGTTGAAAACTTTGGAGGCCCATAAAAATGGTTTACAGGCATCCTAGACCCCCTAAAGTCCAGAAAATGTTGGTGGATCAAAAACGGCATCAGAGAGCTCTGAATGTCCCAAAAACATGTGCAACCTGAAAGGGGCATTAACTCGCATCCCAGACCACTGAAATTCCCAAAAATATTTTTGGCACTAAAAATACATCCTACACCCCTGAAAGTTCAGAAAATGTTGGCAACTCTAAAAAAGGCCTTAAAATGCATGTTAGGCCTTCAAAAACGTTGAAAACTTTGGAGGCCCAAAAAAGGGATTTACAGGCATCCTAGACCCCCTAACGTCCAGAAAATGTTGTTGGATCAAAAACGGTGTCAGAAAGCTCTGAATGTCCCAAAAACATTTGCACCCTGAAAGGGGCATTAACCCGCATTCTAGACCTCTGAAATTCCCAAAAATATTTTGTGCACGGAAAATTCATACTACTCCCCTGAAAATTCAGAATATGTTAGCAGCCCAAAAAAGGCATTAAAATGCATTTTAGGCCTGCAAAAAATTAAAAAACTTTGGAGGCCCAAAAAAGGGGTTTACAGGCATCCTAGACCCCCTAAAGTCCAGAAAATGTTGTTGGACCAAAAATGGTGTCAGAGAGCTCTGAATGTCCCAAAAACATTTGCAGCCTGAAAGGGGCATTAACCCGCATCCTAGATCTCTGAAATTCCCAAAAATATTTTTGGCACGAAAAATGCATCCTACACCCCTGAAAGTTGAGAAAATGTTGGCAGCTCAAGTAAAGGCCTTAAAATGCATGTTAGGCCTTCAAAAATGTTGAAAACTTTGGAGGCCCAAAAAAGGGATTTACAGGCATCCTAGACCCCCTAAAGTCCAGAAAATGTTGTTGGATCAAAAATGGTGTCAGAGAGCTCTGAATGTCCCAAAAACATGTGCAGCCTGAAAGGGGCATTAACCCGCATCCTAGACCTCTGAAATTCCCAAAAACATTTTGTGCATGAAAAATGCATACTACACCCCTGAAAGTTCAGAATATGTTAGCAGCCCAAAAAATGCATTAAAATGCATTTTAGGCCTGCAAAAATTTAGAAAACTTTGGAGGCCCAAAAAAGGGTTTACAGGCATCCTAGACCCCCTAAAGTCCAGAAAATGTTGGTGGATCAAAAACGGTGTATGAGAACTCTGAATGTCCCAAAAACATTTGCAGCCACTGAAATTCCCAAACATATTTTTGGCACGAAAAATGCATCCTACACCCCTGAAAGTTGAGAAAATGTTGGCAGCTCAAGAAAAGGCCTTAAAATGCATGTTAGGCCTTCAAAAATGTTGAAAACTTTAGAGACCCAAAAAAGGGGTTTACAGGTATCCTAGACCCCCTAAAGTCCAGAAAATGTTGTTGGACCAAAATCGGTGTCAGAGAGCTCTGAAAGGGGAATTAACCCGCATCCTAGACCACTGAAATTCCCAAAAATATTTTTGGCATGAAAAATGCATCCTACACCCCTGAAAGTTCAGAAAATGTTGGCAGCTCAAGAAAAGGCCTTAAAATGCATGTTAGGCCGTCAAAAATGTTGACAACTTTGGAGGGCCAAAAAAGGGGTTTACAGGCATCCTAGACCCCCTAAAGTCCAGAAAATGTTGTTGGACCAAAAATGATGTCCGTGAGCTCTGAATGTCCCAAAAACATTTGCAGCCTGAAAGGGGCATTAACCTGCATCCTAGACGACAGAAATTCCCAAAAATATTTCTGGCAGGAAAAACGCATCCTACACCCCTGAAAGTTCAGAAAATGTTGGCAGCTCAAGAAAAGGCCTTAAAATGCATCTTAGGCCTTAAAAAAATGTTGAAAACTTTGGAGGCCCATAAAAAGGGTTTACAGGCATCCTAGACCCCCTAAGTCCAGAAAATGTTGTTGGACCAAAAACGGTGTCAGAGAGCTCTGAATGTCCCAAAAACATTTGAAACCTGAATGGGGCATTAACCTGCATCCTAGACCACTGAAATTCCCAAACATTTTTTTGTTTTGAAAAATGCATCCTACACCCCTGCAAGTTCAGGAAATGTTGGCAACTCTAAAAAAGGCCTTAAAATGCATGTTAGGCCTTCAGAAATGTTGAAAACTTTGGAGGCCCAAAGAAGGGGTTTACAGGCATCCTAGACCCCCTAAAGTCCAGAAAATGTTGTTGGACCAAAAATGGTGTCAGAGAGCTCTGAATGTCCCAAAAACATTTGCAGCCTGAAAGGGGCATTAACCCGCATCCTAGACCACTGAAATTCCCAAAAATATTTTTTCCATGAAAAATGCATCCTACACCCCTGCAAGTTCAGAAAATGTTGGCAACTCTAAAAAAGGCCTTAAAATGCATGTTAGGATTTCAAAAATGTTGAAACCTTTGGAGGCCCAAAAAAGGGATTTACAGGCATCCTAGACCCCCTAAAGTCCAGAAAATGTTGATGGATCAAAAACGGTGTCAGAGAGCTCTGAATGTCCCAAAAACATGTGCAACCTGAAAGGGGCATTAACTCGCATCCCAGACCACTGAAATTCCCAAAAATATTTTTGGCACTAAAAATACATCCTACACCCCTGAAAGTTCAGAAAATGTTTGCAGCTCAAGAAAAGGCCTTAAAATGCATGTTCGGCCTTCAAAAATGTTGAAAACTTTGGAGGCCCAAAAAAGGGGTTTACAGGCATCCTAGACCCCCTAAAGTCCAGAAAATGTTGTTGGACCAAAATCGGTGTCAGAGAGCTCTGAATGTCCCAAAAACATTTGCAGCCTGAAAGGGGCATTAACCCACATCCTAGACCACTGAAATGCCCAAAAATATTTTTGCCCTGAAAAATGCATCCTACACCCCTGCAAGTTCAGAAAATGTTGGCAACTCTAAAAAAGGCCTTAAAATGCATGTTAGGCCTTCAAAAACGTTGAAAACTTTGGAGGCCCAAAAAAGGGATTTACAGGCATCCTAGACCCCCTAATGTCCAGAAAATGTTGTTGGATCAAAAACGGTGTCAGAAAGCTCTGAATGTCCCAAAAACATTTGCACCCTGAAAGGGGCATTAACCCGCATTCTAGACCTCTGAAATTCCCAAAAGTATTTTGTGCACGGAAAATTCATACTACACCCCTGAAAATTCTGAATATGTTAGCAGCCCAAAAAAGGCATTAAAATGCATTTTAGGCCTGCAAAAAATTAGAAAACTTTGGAGGCCCAAAAAAGGGGTTTACAGGCATCCTAGACCCCCTAAAGTCCAGAAAATGTTGTTGGACCAAAAATGGTGTCAGAGAGCTCTGAATGTCCCAAAAACATTTGCAGCCACTGAAATTCCCAAAAATATTTTTGGCACGAAAAATGCATCCTACACCCCTGAAAGTTGAGAAAATGTTGGCAGCTCAAGAAAAGGCCTTAAAACGCATGTTAGGCCTTCAAAAATGTTGAAAACTTTGGAGGCCCAAAAAAGGGGTTTACAGGCATCCTAGACCCCCTAAAGTCCAGAAAATGTTGTGGGACCAAAAATGGTGTCAGAGAGCTCTGAATGTCCCAAAAACATTTGCAGCCACTGAAATTCCCAAAAATATTTTTGGCACGAAAAATGCATCCTACACCCCTGAAAGTTGAGAAAATGTTGGCAGCTCAAGAAAAGGCCTTAAAATGCATGTTAGGCCTTCAAAAATGTTGAACACTTTGGAGGCCCAAAAAAGGGGTTTACAGGCATTCTAGACCCCCTAAGGTCCAGAAAATGTTGTTGGACCAAAAACGGTGTCAGAGAGCTCTGAATGTCCCAAAAACATTTGCAGCCTGAAAGGGGCATTAACCCGCATCCTAGACCAATGAAATTTCCCAAAATATTTTTGGCATGAAAAATGCATGCTACACCCCTGAAAGTTCAGAAAACACCCCAGAAATGTTGCGAGCTCAAAAAAGGCCTTAACATGCATCTTAGGTCTGCAAAAATGTTGAAAACTTTGGAGACCCAAAAAAGGGGTTTACAGGCATCCTAGACCCCCTAAAGTCCAGAAAATGTTGTTGGACCAAAAATGGTGTCAGAGAGCTCTGAATGTCCCAAAAATATTTGCAGCCTGAAAGCGGCATTAACCCGCATCCTAGACCTCTGAAATTCTCAAAAATATTTTGTGCACGAAAAATGCATCCTATACCCCTGAAAGCTCAGAAAATGTTGGCAGCTCAAGAAAAGGCCTTAAAATGCATGTTAGGCCTTCAAAAATGTTGAAAACTTTGGAGGCCCAAAAAAGGGGTTTACAGGCATGCTAGACCCCCTAAAGTCCAGAAAATGTTGTTGGACCAAAAATGGTGTCAGAGAGCTCTGAATGTCCCAAAAATATTTGCAGCCTGAAAGGGGCATTAACCCGCATCCTAGACCTCTGAAATTCCCAAAAATATTTTGTGCACAAAAAATGCATCCTATACCCCTGAAAGCTCAGAATATGTTAGCAGCCCAAAGAAGGCCTTAAAATGCATTTTAGGCCTACAAAAATTTAGAAAACTTTGGAGGCCCAAAAAAGGGGTTTACAGGCATCCTAGACCCCCTAAAGTCCAGAAAATGTTGTTGGACCAAAAATGGTGTCAGAGAGCTCTGAATGTCCCAAAAACATTTGCAGCCACTGAAATTCCCAAAAATATTTTTGGCACGAAAAATGCATCCTACACCCCTGAAAGTTGAGAAAATGTTGGCAGCTCAAGAAAAGGCCTTAAAATGCATGTTAGGCCTTCAAAAATGTTGAAAACTTTGGAGGCCCAAAAAAGGGGTTTACAGGCATCCTAGACCCCCTAAAGTCCAGAAAATGTTGTTGGACCAAAAATGGTGTCAGAGAGCTCTGAATGTCCCAAAAATATTTGCAGCCTGAAAGGGGCATTAACCCGCATCCTAGACCTCTGAAATTCCCAAAAATATTTTGTGCACAAAAAATGCATCCTATACCCCTGAAACTCAGAATATGTTAGCAGCCCAAAGAAGGCCTTAAAATGCATTTTAGGCCTACAAAAATTTAGAAAAATTTGGAGGCCCAAAAAAGGCGTTTACAGGCATCCTAGACCCCCTAAAGTCCAGAAAATGTTGTTGGACCAAAAATGGTGTCAGAGAGCTCTGAATGTCCCAAAAACATCTGCAGCCTGAAAGGGGCATTAACCCGCATCCTAGACCACTGAAATTTCCCAAAATATTTTTGCCATGAAAAATGCATGCTACACCCCTGAAAGTTCAGAAAACACCCCAGAAATGTTGTGAGCTCAAAAAAGGCCTTAACATGCATCTTAGGTCTGCAAAAATGTTGAAAACTTTGGAGACCCAAAAAAGGGGTTTACAGGTATCCTAGACCCCCTAAAGTCCAGAAAATGTTGTTGGACCAAAAATGGTGTCAGAGAGCTCTGAATGTCCCAAAAATATTTGCAGCCTGAAAGGGGCATTAACCCGCATCCTAGACCTCTGAAATTCCCAAAAATATTTTGTGCACGAAAAATGCATCCTATACCCCTGAAAGCTCAGAAAATGTTGGCAGCTCAAGAAAAGGCCTTAAAATGCATGTTAGGCCTTCAAAAATGTTGAAAACTTTGGAGGCCCAAAAAAGGCGTTTACAGGCATCCTAGACCCCCTAAAGTCCAGAAAATGTTGTTGGACCAAAAATGGTGTCAGAGAGCTCTGAATGTCCCAAAAACATTTGCAGCCACTTAAATTCCCAAAAATATTTTTGGCACAAAAAATGCATCCTACACCCCTGAAAGTTGAGAAAATGTTGGCAGCTCAAGAAAAGGCCTTAAAATGCATGTTAGGCCTTCAAAAATGTTGAAAACTTTGGAGGCCCAAAAAAGGGGTTTACAGGCATTCTAAACCCCCTAAGGTCCAGAAAATGTTGTTGGATCAAAAACAGTGTCAGAGAGCTCTGAATGTCCCAAAAACATTTGCAGCCTGAAAGGGGCATTAACCCGCATCCTAGACCACTGAAATTTCCCAAAATATTTTTGGCATGAAAAATGCATGCTACACCCCTGAAAGTTCAGAAAACACCCCAGAAATGTTGCCAGCTCAAAAAAGGCCTTAAAATGTTGAAAACTTTGGAGGCGCAAAATAGGGGTTTACAGGCAGCCTAGACCCCCTAAGGTCCAGAAAATGTTGTTGGACCAAAAACGGTGTCAGAGAGCTCTGAATGTCCCAAAAACATTTGCAGCCTGAAGGGGCATTAACCCACATCCTAGACCTCTGAAATTCCCAAAAATATTTTGTGCACGAAAAATGCATACTACACCCCTGAAAGTTCAGAATATGTTAGCAGCCCAAAAAATGCATTAAAATGCATTTTAGGCCTGCAAAAATTTAGAAAACTTTGGAGGCCCAAAAAAGGGGTTTACAGGCATCCTAGACCCCCTAAAGCCCAGAAAATGTTGGTGGATCAAAAACGGTGTCAGAGAGCTCCGAATGTCCCAAAAACATCTGCAGCCTGAAAGGGGCATTAACCCACATCCTAGACCTCTGAGATTCCCAAAAATATTTTGTGCATGAAAAATGCATCCTATACCCCTGAAACTCAGAATATGTTAGCAGCCCAAAGAAGGCCTTAAAATGCATTTTAGGCCTACAAAAATTTAGAAAACTTTGGAGGCCCAAAAAAGGGGTTTACAGGCATCCTAGACCCCCTAAAGTCCAGAAAATTTTGTTGGACCAAAAATGGTGTCAGAGAGCTCTGAATGTCCCAAAAACATTTGCAGCCTGAAAGCGGTATTAACCTCCCACTGAAATTTCCCAAAATATTTTTGCCATGAAAAATGCATGTTACACCCCTGAAAGTTCAGAAAACACCACAGAAATGTTGGCAGCTCAAAAAAGGCCTTAAAATGCATCTTAGGCCTGCAAAAATGTTGAAAACTTTGGAGACCCAAAAAAGGGGTTTACAGGCATCTTAGACCCCCTAAAGTCCAGAAAATGTTGTTGGACCAAAATCGGTGTCAGAGAGCTCTGAAAGGGGCATTAACCCACATCCTAGACCACTGAAATTCCCAAAAATATTTTTGGCATGAAAAATGCATCCTACACCCCTGCAAGTTCAGAAAATGTTGGTAACTCTAAAAAAGGCCTTAAAATGCATGTTAGGCCTTCAAAAATGTTGAAAACTTTGGAGGCCCAAAAAAGGGATTTACAGGCATCCTAGACCCCCTAAAGTCCAGAAAATGTTGTGGGACCAAAAATGGTGTCAGAGAGCTCTGAATGTCCCAAAAACATTTGCAGCCTGAAATGGGCATTAACCCGCATCCTAGACCACTGAAATTCCCAAAAATATTTTTGCCATGAAAAATGCATCCTACACCCCTGCAAGTTCAGAAAATGTTGGCAACTCTAAAAAAGGCCTAAAAATGCATGTTAGGATTTCAAAAATGTTGAAAACTTTGGAGGCCCAAAAAAGGGATTTACAGGCATCCTAGACCCCCTAAAGTCCAGAAAATGTTGGTGGATCAAAAACGGTGTCAGAGAGCTCTGAATGTCCCAAAAACATGTGCAACCTGAAAGGGGCATTAACTCGCATCCCAGACCACTGAAATTCCCAAAAATATTTTTTGCACTAAAAATACATCCTACACCCCTGAAAGTTCAGAAAATGTTTGCAGCTCAAGAAAAGGCCTTAAAATGCATGTTCGGCCTTCAAAAATGTTGAAAACTTTGGAGGCCCAAAAAAGGGGTTTACAGGCATCCTAGACCCCCTAAAGTCCAGAAAATGTTGTTGGACCAAAATCGGTGTCAGAGAGCTCTGAATGTCCCAAAAACATTTGCAGCCTGAAAGGGGCATTAACCCACATCCTAGACCACTGAAATGCCCAAAAATATTTTTGCCCTGAAAAATGCATCCTACACCCCTGCAAGTTCAGAAAATGTTGGCAACTCTAAAAAAGGCCTTAAAATGCATGTTAGGCCTTCAAAAACGTTGAAAACTTTGGAGGCCCAAAAAAGGGATTTACAGGCATCCTAGACCCCCTAACGTCCAGAAAATGTTGTTGGATCAAAAACGGTGTCAGAAAGCTCTGAATGTCCCAAAAACATTTGCACCCTGAAAGGGGCATTAACCCGCATTCTAGACCTCTGAAATTCCCAAAAATATTTTGTGCACGGAAAATTCATACTACACCCCTGAAAATTCAGAATATGTTAGCAGCCCAAAAAAGGCATTAAAAAGCATTTTAGGCCTGCAAAAAATTAGAAAACTTTGGAGGCCCAAAAAAGGGGTTTACAAGCATCCTAGACCCCCTAAAGTCCAGAAAATGTTGTTGGACCAAAAATGGTGTCAGAGAGCTCTGAATGTCCCAAAAACATTTGCAGCCTGAAAGGGGCATTAACCCGCATCCTAGACCTCTGAAATTCCCAAAAATATTTTGTGCACGAAAAATGCATCCTATACCCCTGAAACTCAGAATATGTTAGCAGCCCAAAGAAGGCCTTAAAATGCATTTTAGGCCTAAAAAAATTTAGAAAAATTTGGAGGCCCAAAAAAGGCGTTTACAGGCATCCTAGACCCCCTAAAGTCCAGAAAATGTTGTTGGACCAAAAATGGTGTCAGAGAGCTCTGAATGTCCCAAAAACATCTGCAGCCTGAAAGGGGCATTAACCCGCATCCTAGACCACTGACATTTCCCAAAATATTTTTGCCATGAAAAATGCATGCTACACCCCTGAAAGTTCAGAAAACACCCCAGAAATGTTGTGAGCTCAAAAAAGGCCTTAACATGCATCTTAGGTCTGCAAAAATGTTGAAAACTTTGAAGACCCAAAAAAGGGGTTTACAGGCATCCTAGACCCCCTAAAGTCCAGAAAATGTTGTTGGACCAAAATCGGTGTCAGAGAGCTCTGAAAGGGGCATTAACCCGCATCCTAGACCACTGAAATTCCCAAACATATTTTTGGCACGAAAAATGCATCCTAAACGCCTGAAAGTTCAGAAAATGTTGGCAGCTCAAGAAAAGGCCTTAAAATGCATGTTAGGCCTTCAAAAATGTTGAAATCTTTGGAGGCCCAAAAAAGGGGTTTACAGGCATCCTAGACCCCCTAAAGTCCAGAAAATGTTGTTGGACCAAAATCGGTGTCAGAGAGCTCTGATTGTCCCCAAAACATTTGCAGCCTGAAAGGGGCATTAACCCGCATCCTATACCACTGAAATTCCCAAAAATATTTTGGGCATGAAAAATGCATCCTACACCCCTGAAAGTTCAGAAAATGTTGGCAGCTCAAGAAAAGGCCTTAAAATGCATTTTAGGCCTGCAAAAATTTAGAAACATTTGGAGGCCCAAAAAAGGGGTTTACAGGCATCCTAGACCCCCTAAAGTCCAGAAAATGTTGTTGGACCAAAAATGGTGTCAGAGAGCTCTGAATGTCCCAAAAACATCTGCAGCCTGAAAGGGGCATTAACCCGCATCCTAGACCACTGAAATTTCCCAAAATATTTTTGCCATGAAAAATGCATGCTACACCCCTGAAAGTTCAGAAAACACCCCAGAAATGTTGTGAGCTCAAAAAAGGCCTTAACATGCATCTTAGGTCTGCAAAAATGTTGAAAACTTTGGAGACCCAAAAAAGGGGTTTACAGGCATCCTAGAACCCCTAAAGTCCAGAAAATGTTGTTGGACCAAAAATGGTGTCAGAGAGCTCTGAATGTCCCAAAAATATTTGCAGCCTGAAAGGGGCATTAACCCGCATCCTCGACCTCTGAAATTCCCAAAATTATTTTGTGCACGAAAAATGCATCCTATACCCCTGAAAGCTCAGAAAATGTTGGCAGCTCAAGAAAAGGCCTTAAAATGCATGTTAGGCCTTCAAAAATGTTGAAAACTTTGGAGGCCCAAAAAAGGGGTTTACAGGAATCCTAGACCCCCTAAAGTCCAGAAAATGTTGTTGGACCAAAAATGGTGTCAGAGAGCTCTGAATGTCCCAAAAATATTTGCAGCCTGAAAGGGGCATTAACCCGCATCCTCGACCTCTGAAATTCCCAAAATTATTTTGTGCACGAAAAATGCATCCTATACCCCTGAAAGCTCAGAAAATGTTGGCAGCTCAAGAAAAGGCCTTAAAATGCATGTTAGGCCTACAAAAATTTAGAAAACTTTGGAGACCCAAAAAAGGGGTTTACAGGCATCCTAGACCCCCTATAGTCCAGAAAATGTTGTTGGACCAAAAATGGTGTCAGAGAGCTCTGAATGTCCCAAAAACATTTGCAGCCACTGAAATTCCCAAAAATATTTTTGGCACGAAAAATGCATCCTACACCCCTGAAAGTTGAGAAAATGTTGGCAGCTCAAGAAAAGGCCTTAAAACGCATGTTAGGCCTTCAAAAATGTTGAAAACTTTGGAGGCCCAAAAAAGGGGTTTACAGGCATCCTAGACCCCCTAAAGTCCAGAAAATGTTGTGGGACCAAAAATGGTGTCAGAGAGCTCTGAATGTCCCAAAAACATTTGCAGCCACTGAAATTCCCAAAAATATTTTTGGCACGAAAAATGCATCCTACACCCCTGAAAGTTGAGAAAATGTTGGCAGCTCAAGAAAAGGCCTTAAAATGCATGTTAGGATTTCAAAAATGTTGAAACCTTTGGAGGCCCAAAAAAGGGATTTACAGGCATCCTAGACCCCCTAAAGTCCAGAAAATGTTGTTGGACCAAAAATGGTGTCAGAGAGCTCTGAATGTCCCAAAAATATTTGCAGCCTGAAAGGGGCATTAACCCGCATTCTAGACCTCTGAAATTCCCAAAAGTATTTTGTGCACGGAAAATTCATACTACACCCCTGAAAATTCTGAATATGTTAGCAGCCCAAAAAAGGCATTAAAATGCATTTTAGGCCTGCAAAAAATTAGAAAACTTTGGAGGCCCAAAAAAGGGGTTTACAGGCATCCTAGACCCCCTAAAGTCCAGAAAATGTTGTTGGACCAAAAATGGTGTCAGAGAGCTCTGAATGTCCCAAAAACATTTGCAGCCACTGAAATTCCCAAAAATATTTTTGGCACGAAAAATGCATCCTACACCCCTGAAAGTTGAGAAAATGTTGGCAGCTCAAGAAAAGGCCTTAAAACGCATGTTAGGCCTTCAAAAATGTTGAAAACTTTGGAGGCCCAAAAAAGGGGTTTACAGGCATCCTAGACCCCCTAAAGTCCAGAAAATGTTGTGGGACCAAAAATGGTGTCAGAGAGCTCTGAATGTCCCAAAAACATTTGCAGCCACTGAAATTCCCAAAAATATTTTTGGCACGAAAAATGCATCCTACACCCCTGAAAGTTGAGAAAATGTTGGCAGCTCAAGAAAAGGCCTTAAAATGCATGTTAGGCCTTCAAAAATGTTGAACACTTTGGAGGCCCAAAAAAGGGGTTTACAGGCATTCTAGACCCCCTAAGGTCCAGAAAATGTTGTTGGACCAAAAACGGTGTCAGAGAGCTCTGAATGTCCCAAAAACATTTGCAGCCTGAAAGGGGCATTAACCCGCATCCTAGACCAATGAAATTTCCCAAAATATTTTTGGCATGAAAAATGCATGCTACACCCCTGAAAGTTCAGAAAACACCCCAGAAATGTTGCGAGCTCAAAAAAGGCCTTAACATGCATCTTAGGTCTGCAAAAATGTTGAAAACTTTGGAGACCCAAAAAAGGGGTTTACAGGCATCCTAGACCCCCTAAAGTCCAGAAAATGTTGTTGGACCAAAAATGGTGTCAGAGAGCTCTGAATGTCCCAAAAATATTTGCAGCCTGAAAGCGGCATTAACCCGCATCCTAGACCTCTGAAATTCTCAAAAATATTTTGTGCACGAAAAATGCATCCTATACCCCTGAAAGCTCAGAAAATGTTGGCAGCTCAAGAAAAGGCCTTAAAATGCATGTTAGGCCTTCAAAAATGTTGAAAACTTTGGAGGCCCAAAAAAGGGGTTTACAGGCATGCTAGACCCCCTAAAGTCCAGAAAATGTTGTTGGACCAAAAATGGTGTCAGAGAGCTCTGAATGTCCCAAAAATATTTGCAGCCTGAAAGGGGCATTAACCCGCATCCTAGACCTCTGAAATTCCCAAAAATATTTTGTGCACAAAAAATGCATCCTATACCCCTGAAAGCTCAGAATATGTTAGCAGCCCAAAGAAGGCCTTAAAATGCATTTTAGGCCTACAAAAATTTAGAAAACTTTGGAGGCCCAAAAAAGGGGTTTACAGGCATCCTAGACCCCCTAAAGTCCAGAAAATGTTGTTGGACCAAAAATGGTGTCAGAGAGCTCTGAATGTCCCAAAAACATTTGCAGCCACTGAAATTCCCAAAAATATTTTTGGCACGAAAAATGCATCCTACACCCCTGAAAGTTGAGAAAATGTTGGCAGCTCAAGAAAAGGCCTTAAAATGCATGTTAGGCCTTCAAAAATGTTGAAAACTTTGGAGGCCCAAAAAAGGGGTTTACAGGCATCCTAGACCCCCTAAAGTCCAGAAAATGTTGTTGGACCAAAAATGGTGTCAGAGAGCTCTGAATGTCCCAAAAATATTTGCAGCCTGAAAGGGGCATTAACCCGCATCCTAGACCTCTGAAATTCCCAAAAATATTTTGTGCACAAAAAATGCATCCTATACCCCTGAAACTCAGAATATGTTAGCAGCCCAAAGAAGGCCTTAAAATGCATTTTAGGCCTACAAAAATTTAGAAAAATTTGGAGGCCCAAAAAAGGCGTTTACAGGCATCCTAGACCCCCTAAAGTCCAGAAAATGTTGTTGGACCAAAAATGGTGTCAGAGAGCTCTGAATGTCCCAAAAACATCTGCAGCCTGAAAGGGGCATTAACCTGCATCCTAGACCACTGAAATTTCCCAAAATATTTTTGCCATGAAAAATGCATGCTACACCCCTGAAAGTTCAGAAAACACCCCAGAAATGTTGTGAGCTCAAAAAAGGCCTTAACATGCATCTTAGGTCTGCAAAAATGTTGAAAACCTTGGAGACCCAAAAAAGGGGTTTACAGGTATCCTAGACCCCCTAAAGTCCAGAAAATGTTGTTGGACCAAAAATGGTGTCAGAGAGCTCTGAATGTCCCAAAAATATTTGCAGCCTGAAAGGGGCATTAACCCGCATCCTAGACCTCTGAAATTCCCAAAAATATTTTGTGCACGAAAAATGCATCCTATACCCCTGAAAGCTCAGAAAATGTTGGCAGCTCAAGAAAAGGCCTTAAAATGCATGTTAGGCCTTCAAAAATGTTGAAAACTTTGGAGGCCCAAAAAAGGCGTTTACAGGCATCCTAGACCCCCTAAAGTCCAGAAAATGTTGTTGGACCAAAAATGGTGTCAGAGAGCTCTGAATGTCCCAAAAACATTTGCAGCCACTTAAATTCCCAAAAATATTTTTGGCACAAAAAATGCATCCTACACCCCTGAAAGTTGAGAAAATGTTGGCAGCTCAAGAAAAGGCCTTAAAATGCATGTTAGGCCTTCAAAAATGTTGAAAACTTTGGAGGCCCAAAAAAGGGGTTTACAGGCATTCTAAACCCCCTAAGGTCCAGAAAATGTTGTTGGATCAAAAACAGTGTCAGAGAGCTCTGAATGTCCCAAAAACATTTGCAGCCTGAAAGGGGCATTAACCCGCATCCTAGACCACTGAAATTTCCCAAAATATTTTTGGCATGAAAAATGCATGCTACACCCCTGAAAGTTCAGAAAACACCCCAGAAATGTTGCCAGCTCAAAAAAGGCCTTAAAATGTTGAAAACTTTGGAGGCGCAAAATAGGGGTTTACAGGCATCCTAGACCCCCTAAGGTCCAGAAAATGTTGTTGGACCAAAAACGGTGTCAGAGAGCTCTGAATGTCCCAAAAACATTTGCAGCCTGAAGGGGCATTAACCCACATCCTAGACCTCTGAAATTCCCAAAAATATTTTGTGCACGAAAAATGCATACTACACCCCTGAAAGTTCAGAATATGTTAGCAGCCCAAAAAATGCATTAAAATGCATTTTAGGCCTGCAAAAATTTAGAAAACTTTGGAGGCCCAAAAAAGGGGTTTACAGGCATCCTAGACCCCCTAAAGCCCAGAAAATGTTGGTGGATCAAAAACGGTGTCAGAGAGCTCCGAATGTCCCAAAAACATCTGCAGCCTGAAAGGGGCATTAACCCACATCCTAGACCTCTGAGATTCCCAAAAATATTTTGTGCATGAAAAATGCATCCTATACCCCTGAAACTCAGAATATGTTAGCAGCCCAAAGAAGGCCTTAAAATGCATTTTAGGCCTACAAAAATTTAGAAAACTTTGGAGGCCCAAAAAAGGGGTTTACAGGCATCCTAGACCCCCTAAAGTCCAGAAAATTTTGTTGGACCAAAAATGGTGTCAGAGAGCTCTGAATGTCCCAAAAACATTTGCAGCCTGAAAGCGGCATTAACCTCCCACTGAAATTTCCCAAAATATTTTTGCCATGAAAAATGCATGTTACACCCCTGAAAGTTCAGAAAACACCACAGAAATGTTGGCAGCTCAAAAAAGGCCTTAAAATGCATCTTAGGCCTGCAAAAATGTTGAAAACTTTGGAGACCCAAAAAAGGGGTTTACAGGCATCTTAGACCCCCTAAAGTCCAGAAAATGTTGTTGGACCAAAATCGGTGTCAGAGAGCTCTGAAAGGGGCATTAACCCACATCCTAGACCACTGAAATTCCCAAAAATATTTTTGGCATGAAAAATGCATCCTACACCCCTGCAAGTTCAGAAAATGTTGGTAACTCTAAAAAAGGCCTTAAAATGCATGTTAGGCCTTCAAAAATGTTGAAAACTTTGGAGGCCCAAAAAAGGGATTTACAGGCATCCTAGACCCCCTAAAGTCCAGAAAATGTTGTGGGACCAAAAATGGTGTCAGAGAGCTCTGAATGTCCCAAAAACATTTGCAGCCTGAAATGGGCATTAACCCGCATCCTAGACCACTGAAATTCCCAAAAATATTTTTGCCATGAAAAATGCATCCTACACCCCTGCAAGTTCAGAAAATGTTGGCAACTCTAAAAAAGGCCTAAAAATGCATGTTAGGATTTCAAAAATGTTGAAAACTTTGGAGGCCCAAAAAAGGGATTTACAGGCATCCTAGACCCCCTAAAGTCCAGAAAATGTTGGTGGATCAAAAACGGTGTCAGAGAGCTCTGAATGTCCCAAAAACATGTGCAACCTGAAAGGGGCATTAACTCGCATCCCAGACCACTGAAATTCCCAAAAATATTTTTTGCACTAAAAATACATCCTACACCCCTGAAAGTTCAGAAAATGTTTGCAGCTCAAGAAAAGGCCTTAAAATGCATGTTCGGCCTTCAAAAATGTTGAAAACTTTGGAGGCCCAAAAAAGGGGTTTACAGGCATCCTAGACCCCCTAAAGTCCAGAAAATGTTGTTGGACCAAAATCGGTGTCAGAGAGCTCTGAATGTCCCAAAAACATTTGCAGCCTGAAAGGGGCATTAACCCACATCCTAGACCACTGAAATGCCCAAAAATATTTTTGCCCTGAAAAATGCATCCTACACCCCTGCAAGTTCAGAAAATGTTGGCAACTCTAAAAAAGGCCTTAAAATGCATGTTAGGCCTTCAAAAACGTTGAAAACTTTGGAGGCCCAAAAAAGGGATTTACAGGCATCCTAGACCCCCTAACGTCCAGAAAATGTTGTTGGATCAAAAACGGTGTCAGAAAGCTCTGAATGTCCCAAAAACATTTGCACCCTGAAAGGGGCATTAACCCGCATTCTAGACCTCTGAAATTCCCAAAAATATTTTGTGCACGGAAAATTCATACTACACCCCTGAAAATTCAGAATATGTTAGCAGCCCAAAAAAGGCATTAAAAAGCATTTTAGGCCTGCAAAAAATTAGAAAACTTTGGAGGCCCAAAAAAGGGGTTTACAAGCATCCTAGACCCCCTAAAGTCCAGAAAATGTTGTTGGACCAAAAATGGTGTCAGAGAGCTCTGAATGTCCCAAAAACATTTGCAGCCTGAAAGGGGCATTAACCCGCATCCTAGACCTCTGAAATTCCCAAAAATATTTTGTGCACGAAAAATGCATCCTATACCCCTGAAACTCAGAATATGTTAGCAGCCCAAAGAAGGCCTTAAAATGCATTTTAGGCCTAAAAAAATTTAGAAAAATTTGGAGGCCCAAAAAAGGCGTTTACAGGCATCCTAGACCCCCTAAAGTCCAGAAAATGTTGTTGGACCAAAAATGGTGTCAGAGAGCTCTGAATGTCCCAAAAACATCTGCAGCCTGAAAGGGGCATTAACCCGCATCCTAGACCACTGACATTTCCCAAAATATTTTTGCCATGAAAAATGCATGCTACACCCCTGAAAGTTCAGAAAACACCCCAGAAATGTTGTGAGCTCAAAAAAGGCCTTAACATGCATGTTAGGCCTTCAAAAATGTTGAAATCTTTGGAGGCCCAAAAAAGGGGTTTACAGGCATCCTAGACCCCCTAAAGTCCAGAAAATGTTGTGGGACCAAAAATGGTGTCAGAGAGCTCTGAATGTCCCAAAAACATTTGCAGCCACTGAAATTCCCAAAAATATTTTTGGCACGAAAAATGCATCCTACACCCCTGAAAGTTGAGAAAATGTTGGCAGCTCAAGAAAAGGCCTTAAAATGCATGTTAGGATTTCAAAAATGTTGAAACCTTTGGAGGCCCAAAAAAGGGATTTACAGGCATCCTAGACCCCCTAAAGTCCAGAAAATGTTGTTGGACCAAAAATGGTGTCAGAGAGCTCTGAATGTCCCAAAAATATTTGCAGCCTGAAAGGGGCATTAACCCGCATTCTAGACCTCTGAAATTCCCAAAAGTATTTTGTGCACGGAAAATTCATACTACACCCCTGAAAATTCTGAATATGTTAGCAGCCCAAAAAAGGCATTAAAATGCATTTTAGGCCTGCAAAAAATTAGAAAACTTTGGAGGCCCAAAAAAGGGGTTTACAGGCATCCTAGACCCCCTAAAGTCCAGAAAATGTTGTTGGACCAAAAATGGTGTCAGAGAGCTCTGAATGTCCCAAAAACATTTGCAGCCACTGAAATTCCCAAAAATATTTTTGGCACGAAAAATGCATCCTACACCCCTGAAAGTTGAGAAAATGTTGGCAGCTCAAGAAAAGGCCTTAAAACGCATGTTAGGCCTTCAAAAATGTTGAAAACTTTGGAGGCCCAAAAAAGGGGTTTACAGGCATCCTAGACCCCCTAAAGTCCAGAAAATGTTGTGGGACCAAAAATGGTGTCAGAGAGCTCTGAATGTCCCAAAAACATTTGCAGCCACTGAAATTCCCAAAAATATTTTTGGCACGAAAAATGCATCCTACACCCCTGAAAGTTGAGAAAATGTTGGCAGCTCAAGAAAAGGCCTTAAAATGCATGTTAGGCCTTCAAAAATGTTGAACACTTTGGAGGCCCAAAAAAGGGGTTTACAGGCATTCTAGACCCCCTAAGGTCCAGAAAATGTTGTTGGACCAAAAACGGTGTCAGAGAGCTCTGAATGTCCCAAAAACATTTGCAGCCTGAAAGGGGCATTAACCCGCATCCTAGACCAATGAAATTTCCCAAAATATTTTTGGCATGAAAAATGCATGCTACACCCCTGAAAGTTCAGAAAACACCCCAGAAATGTTGCGAGCTCAAAAAAGGCCTTAACATGCATCTTAGGTCTGCAAAAATGTTGAAAGCTTTGGAGACCCAAAAAAGGGGTTTACAGGCATCCTAGACCCCCTAAAGTCCAGAAAATGTTGTTGGACCAAAAATGGTGTCAGAGAGCTCTGAATGTCCCAAAAATATTTGCAGCCTGAAAGCGGCATTAACCCGCATCCTAGACCTCTGAAATTCTCAAAAATATTTTGTGCACGAAAAATGCATCCTATACCCCTGAAAGCTCAGAAAATGTTGGCAGCTCAAGAAAAGGCCTTAAAATGCATGTTAGGCCTTCAAAAATGTTGAAAACTTTGGAGGCCCAAAAAAGGGGTTTACAGGCATGCTAGACCCCCTAAAGTCCAGAAAATGTTGTTGGACCAAAAATGGTGTCAGAGAGCTCTGAATGTCCCAAAAATATTTGCAGCCTGAAAGGGGCATTAACCCGCATCCTAGACCTCTGAAATTCCCAAAAATATTTTGTGCACAAAAAATGCATCCTATACCCCTGAAAGCTCAGAATATGTTAGCAGCCCAAAGAAGGCCTTAAAATGCATTTTAGGCCTACAAAAATTTAGAAAACTTTGGAGGCCCAAAAAAGGGGTTTACAGGCATCCTAGACCCCCTAAAGTCCAGAAAATGTTGTTGGACCAAAAATGGTGTCAGAGAGCTCTGAATGTCCCAAAAACATTTGCAGCCACTGAAATTCCCAAAAATATTTTTGGCACGAAAAATGCATCCTACACCCCTGAAAGTTGAGAAAATGTTGGCAGCTCAAGAAAAGGCCTTAAAATGCATGTTAGGCCTTCAAAAATGTTGAAAACTTTGGAGGCCCAAAAAAGGGGTTTACAGGCATCCTAGACCCCCTAAAGTCCAGAAAATGTTGTTGGACCAAAAATGGTGTCAGAGAGCTCTGAATGTCCCAAAAATATTTGCAGCCTGAAAGGGGCATTAACCCGCATCCTAGACCTCTGAAATTCCCAAAAATATTTTGTGCACAAAAAATGCATCCTATACCCCTGAAACTCAGAATATGTTAGCAGCCCAAAGAAGGCCTTAAAATGCATTTTAGGCCTACAAAAATTTAGAAAAATTTGGAGGCCCAAAAAAGGCGTTTACAGGCATCCTAGACCCCCTAAAGTCCAGAAAATGTTGTTGGACCAAAAATGGTGTCAGAGAGCTCTGAATGTCCCAAAAACATCTGCAGCCTGAAAGGGGCATTAACCTGCATCCTAGACCACTGAAATTTCCCAAAATATTTTTGCCATGAAAAATGCATGCTACACCCCTGAAAGTTCAGAAAACACCCCAGAAATGTTGTGAGCTCAAAAAAGGCCTTAACATGCATCTTAGGTCTGCAAAAATGTTGAAAACCTTGGAGACCCAAAAAAGGGGTTTACAGGTATCCTAGACCCCCTAAAGTCCAGAAAATGTTGTTGGACCAAAAATGGTGTCAGAGAGCTCTGAATGTCCCAAAAATATTTGCAGCCTGAAAGGGGCATTAACCCGCATCCTAGACCTCTGAAATTCCCAAAAATATTTTGTGCACGAAAAATGCATCCTATACCCCTGAAAGCTCAGAAAATGTTGGCAGCTCAAGAAAAGGCCTTAAAATGCATGTTAGGCCTTCAAAAATGTTGAAAACTTTGGAGGCCCAAAAAAGGCGTTTACAGGCATCCTAGACCCCCTAAAGTCCAGAAAATGTTGTTGGACCAAAAATGGTGTCAGAGAGCTCTGAATGTCCCAAAAACATTTGCAGCCACTTAAATTCCCAAAAATATTTTTGGCACAAAAAATGCATCCTACACCCCTGAAAGTTGAGAAAATGTTGGCAGCTCAAGAAAAGGCCTTAAAATGCATGTTAGGCCTTCAAAAATGTTGAAAACTTTGGAGGCCCAAAAAAGGGGTTTACAGGCATTCTAAACCCCCTAAGGTCCAGAAAATGTTGTTGGATCAAAAACAGTGTCAGAGAGCTCTGAATGTCCCAAAAACATTTGCAGCCTGAAAGGGGCATTAACCCGCATCCTAGACCACTGAAATTTCCCAAAATATTTTTGGCATGAAAAATGCATGCTACACCCCTGAAAGTTCAGAAAACACCCCAGAAATGTTGCCAGCTCAAAAAAGGCCTTAAAATGTTGAAAACTTTGGAGGCGCAAAATAGGGGTTTACAGGCATCCTAGACCCCCTAAGGTCCAGAAAATGTTGTTGGACCAAAAACGGTGTCAGAGAGCTCTGAATGTCCCAAAAACATTTGCAGCCTGAAGGGGCATTAACCCACATCCTAGACCTCTGAAATTCCCAAAAATATTTTGTGCACGAAAAATGCATACTACACCCCTGAAAGTTCAGAATATGTTAGCAGCCCAAAAAATGCATTAAAATGCATTTTAGGCCTGCAAAAATTTAGAAAACTTTGGAGGCCCAAAAAAGGGGTTTACAGGCATCCTAGACCCCCTAAAGCCCAGAAAATGTTGGTGGATCAAAAACGGTGTCAGAGAGCTCCGAATGTCCCAAAAACATCTGCAGCCTGAAAGGGGCATTAACCCACATCCTAGACCTCTGAGATTCCCAAAAATATTTTGTGCATGAAAAATGCATCCTATACCCCTGAAACTCAGAATATGTTAGCAGCCCAAAGAAGGCCTTAAAATGCATTTTAGGCCTACAAAAATTTAGAAAACTTTGGAGGCCCAAAAAAGGGGTTTACAGGCATCCTAGACCCCCTAAAGTCCAGAAAATTTTGTTGGACCAAAAATGGTGTCAGAGAGCTCTGAATGTCCCAAAAACATTTGCAGCCTGAAAGCGGCATTAACCTCCCACTGAAATTTCCCAAAATATTTTTGCCATGAAAAATGCATGTTACACCCCTGAAAGTTCAGAAAACACCACAGAAATGTTGGCAGCTCAAAAAAGGCCTTAAAATGCATCTTAGGCCTGCAAAAATGTTGAAAACTTTGGAGACCCAAAAAAGGGGTTTACAGGCATCTTAGACCCCCTAAAGTCCAGAAAATGTTGTTGGACCAAAATCGGTGTCAGAGAGCTCTGAAAGGGGCATTAACCCACATCCTAGACCACTGAAATTCCCAAAAATATTTTTGGCATGAAAAATGCATCCTACACCCCTGCAAGTTCAGAAAATGTTGGTAACTCTAAAAAAGGCCTTAAAATGCATGTTAGGCCTTCAAAAATGTTGAAAACTTTGGAGGCCCAAAAAAGGGATTTACAGGCATCCTAGACCCCCTAAAGTCCAGAAAATGTTGTGGGACCAAAAATGGTGTCAGAGAGCTCTGAATGTCCCAAAAACATTTGCAGCCTGAAATGGGCATTAACCCGCATCCTAGACCACTGAAATTCCCAAAAATATTTTTGCCATGAAAAATGCATCCTACACCCCTGCAAGTTCAGAAAATGTTGGCAACTCTAAAAAAGGCCTAAAAATGCATGTTAGGATTTCAAAAATGTTGAAAACTTTGGAGGCCCAAAAAAGGGATTTACAGGCATCCTAGACCCCCTAAAGTCCAGAAAATGTTGGTGGATCAAAAACGGTGTCAGAGAGCTCTGAATGTCCCAAAAACATGTGCAACCTGAAAGGGGCATTAACTCGCATCCCAGACCACTGAAATTCCCAAAAATATTTTTTGCACTAAAAATACATCCTACACCCCTGAAAGTTCAGAAAATGTTTGCAGCTCAAGAAAAGGCCTTAAAATGCATGTTCGGCCTTCAAAAATGTTGAAAACTTTGGAGGCCCAAAAAAGGGGTTTACAGGCATCCTAGACCCCCTAAAGTCCAGAAAATGTTGTTGGACCAAAATCGGTGTCAGAGAGCTCTGAATGTCCCAAAAACATTTGCAGCCTGAAAGGGGCATTAACCCACATCCTAGACCACTGAAATGCCCAAAAATATTTTTGCCCTGAAAAATGCATCCTACACCCCTGCAAGTTCAGAAAATGTTGGCAACTCTAAAAAAGGCCTTAAAATGCATGTTAGGCCTTCAAAAACGTTGAAAACTTTGGAGGCCCAAAAAAGGGATTTACAGGCATCCTAGACCCCCTAACGTCCAGAAAATGTTGTTGGATCAAAAACGGTGTCAGAAAGCTCTGAATGTCCCAAAAACATTTGCACCCTGAAAGGGGCATTAACCCGCATTCTAGACCTCTGAAATTCCCAAAAATATTTTGTGCACGGAAAATTCATACTACACCCCTGAAAATTCAGAATATGTTAGCAGCCCAAAAAAGGCATTAAAAAGCATTTTAGGCCTGCAAAAAATTAGAAAACTTTGGAGGCCCAAAAAAGGGGTTTACAAGCATCCTAGACCCCCTAAAGTCCAGAAAATGTTGTTGGACCAAAAATGGTGTCAGAGAGCTCTGAATGTCCCAAAAACATTTGCAGCCTGAAAGGGGCATTAACCCGCATCCTAGACCTCTGAAATTCCCAAAAATATTTTGTGCACGAAAAATGCATCCTATACCCCTGAAACTCAGAATATGTTAGCAGCCCAAAGAAGGCCTTAAAATGCATTTTAGGCCTAAAAAAATTTAGAAAAATTTGGAGGCCCAAAAAAGGCGTTTACAGGCATCCTAGACCCCCTAAAGTCCAGAAAATGTTGTTGGACCAAAAATGGTGTCAGAGAGCTCTGAATGTCCCAAAAACATCTGCAGCCTGAAAGGGGCATTAACCCGCATCCTAGACCACTGACATTTCCCAAAATATTTTTGCCATGAAAAATGCATGCTACACCCCTGAAAGTTCAGAAAACACCCCAGAAATGTTGTGAGCTCAAAAAAGGCCTTAACATGCATGTTAGGCCTTCAAAAATGTTGAAATCTTTGGAGGCCCAAAAAAGGGGTTTACAGGCATCCTAGACCCCCTAAAGTCCAGAAAATGTTGTTGGACCAAAATCGGTGTCAGAGAGCTCTGATTGTCCCCAAAACATTTGCAGCCTGAAAGGGGCATTAACCCGCATCCTATACCACTGAAATTCCCAAAAATATTTTGGGCATGAAAAATGCATCCTACACCCCTGAAAGTTCAGAAAATGTTGGCAGCTCAAGAAAAGGCCTTAAAATGCATTTTAGGCCTGCAAAAATTTAGAAACATTTGGAGGCCCAAAAAAGGGGTTTACAGGCATCCTAGACCCCCTAAAGTCCAGAAAATGTTGTTGGACCAAAAATGGTGTCAGAGAGCTCTGAATGTCCCAAAAACATCTGCAGCCTGAAAGGGGCATTAACCCGCATCCTAGACCACTGAAATTTCCCAAAATATTTTTGCCATGAAAAATGCATGCTACACCCCTGAAAGTTCAGAAAACACCCCAGAAATGTTGTGAGCTCAAAAAAGGCCTTAACATGCATCTTAGGTCTGCAAAAATGTTGAAAACTTTGGAGACCCAAAAAAGGGGTTTACAGGCATCCTAGAACCCCTAAAGTCCAGAAAATGTTGTTGGACCAAAAATGGTGTCAGAGAGCTCTGAATGTCCCAAAAATATTTGCAGCCTGAAAGGGGCATTAACCCGCATCCTAGACCTCTGAAATTCCCAAAAATATTTTGTGCACGAAAAATGCATCCTATACCCCTGAAAGCTCAGAAAATGTTGGCAGCTCAAGAAAAGGCCTTAAAACGAATGTTAGGCCTTCAAAAATGTTGAAAACTTTGGAGGCCCATAAAAGGGGTTTACAGGCATTCTAAACCCCCTAAGGTCCAGAAAATGTTGTTGGATCAAAAACGGTGTCAGAGAGCTCTGAATGTCCCAAAAACATTTGCAGCCTGAAAGGGGCATTAACCCACATCCTAGACCTCTGAAATTCCAAAAAATATTTTGTTCACAAAAAATGCATCCTACACCCCTGAAAGTTCAGAAAATGTTGGCAGCTCAAGAAAAGGCCTTAAAATTCATGTTAGGCCTTCAAAAATGTTGAAAACTTTGGAGGCCCAAAAAAGGGGTTTACAGGCATCCTAGACCCCCTAAAGTCCAGAAAATGTTGTTGGACCAAAAATGGTGTCAGAGAGCTCTGAATGTCCCAAAAACATTTGCAGCCTGAAAGGGGCATTAACACGCATCCTAGACCACTGAAATTTCCCAAAATATTTTTGACATGAAAAATGCATGCTACACCCCTGAAAGTTCAGAAAACACCCCAGAAATGTTGCCAGGTCAAAAAAGGCCTTGAAATGCATTTTAGGCCTGCAAAAATTTAGAAACCTTTGGAGGCCCAAAAAAGGGGTTTACAGGCATCCTAGACCCCCTAAAGTCCAGAAAATGTTGTTGGACCAAAAATGGTGTCAGAGAGCTCTGAATGTCCCAAAAACATCTGCAGCCTGAAAGGGGCATTAACCCGCATCCTAGACCACTGAAATTTCCCAAAATATTTTTGCCATGAAAAATGCATGCTACACCCCTGAAAGTTCAGAAAACACCCCAGAAATGTTGTGAGCTCAAAAAAGGCCTTAACATGCATCTTAGGTCTGCAAAAATGTTGAAAACTTTGGAGACCCAAAAAAGGGGTTTACAGGCATCCTAGACCCCCTAAAGTCCAGAAAATGTTGTTGGACCAAAAATGGTGTCAGAGAGCTCTGAATGTCCCAAAAATATTTGCAGCCTGAAAGGGGCATTAACCCGCATCCTAGACCTCTGAAATTCCCAAAAATATTTTGTGCACGAAAAATGCATCCTATACCCCTGAAAGCTCAGAAAATGTTGGCAGCTCAAGAAAAGGCCTTAAAACGAATGTTAGGCCTTCAAAAATGTTGAAAACTTTGGAGGCCCAAAAAAGGGGTTTACAGGCATTCTAAACCCCCTAAGGTCCAGAAAATGTTGTTGGATCAAAAACGGTGTCAGAGAGCTCTGAATGTCCCAAAAACATTTGCAGCCTGAAAGGGGCATTAACCCACATCCTAGACCTCTGAAATTCCAAAAAATATTTTGTTCACGAAAAATGCATCCTACACCCCTGAAAGTTCAGAAAATGTTGGCAGCTCAAGAAAAGGCCTTAAAATGCATGTTAGGCCTTCAAAAATGTTGAAAACTTTGGAGGCCCAAAAAAGGGGTTTACAGGCATCCTAGACCCCCTAAAGTCCAGAAAATGTTGTTGGACCAAAAATGGTGTCAGAGAGCTCTGAATGTCCCAAAAGCATTTGCAGCCTGAAAGGGGCATTAACACGCATCCTAGACCACTGAAATTTCCCAAAATATTTTTGACATGAAAAATGCATGCTACACCCCTGAAAGTTCAGAAAACACCCCAGAAATGTTGCCAGGTCAAAAAAGGCCTTGAAATGCATCTTAGGCCTGCAAAAATGTTGAAAACTTTGGAGACCCAAAAAAGGGGTTTACAGGCATCCTAGACCCCCTAAAGTCCAGAAAATGTTGTTGGACCAAAATCGGTGTCAGAGAGCTCCGAATGTCCCAAAAACATGTGCAACCTGAAAGGGGCATTAACCCGCATCCTAGACCACTGAAATTCCCAAAAATATTTTGGCACTAAAAATGCATCCTACACCCCTGAACGTTCATAAAATGTTGGCAGCTCAAGAAAAGGCCTTAAAATGCATGTTAGGCCTTCAAAAATGTTGAAAACTTTGGAGGCGCAAAATAGGGGTTTACAGGCATCCTAGACCTCCTAAAGTCCAGAAAATGTTGTTGGATCAAAAACGGTGTCAGAGAGCTCTGAATGTCCCAAAAACATTTGCAGCCTGAAAGGGGCATTAACCCGCATCCTAGACCTCTGAAATTCCCAAAAATATTTTGTGCACGAAAAATGCATCCTATACCCCTGAAACTCAGAATATGTTAGCAGCCCAAAAAAGGCATTAAAATGCATTTTAGGCCTTCAAAAATTTAGAAAACTTTGGAGGCCCAAATAAGGGGTTTACAGGCATCCTAGACCCCCTAAAGTCCAGAAAATGTTGTTGGACCAAAAATGGTGTCAGAGAGCTCTGAATGTCCCAAAAACATTTGCAGCCTGAAACAGGCATTAACCCGCATCCTAGACCACTGACATTTCCCAAAATATTTTTGGCATGAAAAAATGCATGCTACACCCCTGAAAGTTCAGAAAACACCCCAGAAATGTTGCAAGCTCAAAAAAGGCCTTAACATGCATCTTAGGTCTGCAAAAATGTTGAAAACTTTGGAGACCCAAAAAAGGGGTTTACAGGCATCCTAGACCCCCTAAAGTCCAGAAAATGTTGTTGGACCAAAAATGGTGTCAGAGAGCTCTGAATGTCCCAAAAATATTTGCAGCCTGAAAGGGGCATTAACCCGCATCCTAGACCTCTGAAATTCCCAAAAATATTTTGTGCACGAAAAATGCATCCTATACCCCTGAAAGCTCAGAAAATGTTGGCAGCTCAAGAAAAGGCCTTAAAATGCATGTTATGCCTTCAAAAATGTTGAAAACTTTGGAGGCCCAAAATAGGGGTTTACAGGCATCCTAGACCCCCTAAAGTCCAGAAAATGTTGTTGGACCAAAAATGGTGTCAGAGAGCTCTGAATGTCCCAAAAACATTTGCAGCCTGAAAGGGGCATTAACCCGCATCCTAGACCTCTGAAATTCCCAAAAATATTTTGTGCACGAAAAATGCATCCTATACCCCTGAAAGCTCAGAAAATGTTGGCAGCTCAAGAAAAGGCCTTAAAACGCATGTTAGGCCTTCAAAAATGTTGAAAACTTTGGAGACCCACAAAAGGGGTTTACAGGCATCCTAGACCCCCTAAGGTCCAGAAAATGTTGTTGGATCAAAAACGGTGTCAGAGAGCTCTGAATGTCCCAAAAATATTTGCAGCCTGAAAGGGGCATTAACCCGCATCCTAGACCTCTGAAATTCCCAAAAATATTTTGTGCACGAAAAATGCATACTACACCCCTGAAAGTTCAGAATATGTTGGCAGCTCAAGAAAAGGCCTTAAAATGCATGTTAGGCCTTCAAAAATGTTGAAAACTTTGGAGGCCCAAAAAAGGGGTTTACAGGCATCCTAGACCCCCTAAAGTCCAGAAAATGTTGGTGGATCAAAAACGGTGTCAGAGAGCTCCGAATGTCCCAAAAACATGTGCAACCTGAAAGGGGCATTAACCCGCATCCTAGACCACTGAAATTCCCAGAAATATTTTTGGCAATAAAAATGCATCCTACACCCCTGAAAGTTCAGTAAATGTTGGCAGCTCAAGAAAAGGCCTTAAAATGCATGTTAGGCCTTCAAAAATGTTGAAAACTTTGGAGGCACAAAATAGGGGTTTACAGGCATCCTAGACCTCCTAAAGTCCAGAAAATGTTGTTGGATCAAAAACGGTGTCAGAGAGCTCTGAATGTCCCAAAAACATTTGCAGCCTGAAAGGGGCATTAACCCACATCCTAGACCTCTGAAATTCCCCAAAATATTTTGTGCAAGAAAAATTCATACTACACCCTTGAAAGTTCAGAATATGTTAGCAGCCCAAAAAAGGCATTAAAATGCATTTTAGGCCTGCAAAAATTTAGAAAACTTTGGAGGCCCAAAAAAGGGCTTTACAGGCATCCTAGACCCCCTAAAGTCCAGAAAATATTGTTGTAACAAAAATGGTGTCAGAGAGCTCTGAATGTCCCAAAAACATTTGCAGCCTGAGGGGCATTAACCCGCATCCTAGACCTCTGAAATTCCCAAAAATATTTTTGGCACGAAAAATGCATCCTACACCCCTGAAAGTTGAGAAAATGTTGGCAGCTCAAGTAAAGGCCTTAAAATGCATGTTAGGCCTTCAAAAATGTTGAAAACTTTGGAGGCCCAAAAAAGGGATTTACAGGCATCCTAGACCCCCTAAAGTCCAGAAAATGTTGTTGGATCAAAAATGGTGTCAGAGAGCTCTGAATGTCCCAAAAACATGTGCAGCCTGAAAGGGGCATTAACCCGCATCCTAGACCTCTGAAATTCCCAAAAATATTTTGTGCATGAAAAATGCATACTACACCCCTGAAAGTTCAGAATATGTTAGCAGCCCAAAAAATGCATTAAAATGCATTTTAGGCCTTCAAAAATGTTGAAAACTTTGGAGACCCAAAAAAGGGGTTTACAGGTATCCTAGACCCCCTAAAGTCCAGAAAATGTTGTTGGACCAAAATCGGTGTCAGAGAGCTCTGAAAGGGGAATTAACCCGCATCCTAGACCACTGAAATTCCCAAAAATATTTTTGGCATGAAAAATGCATCCTACACCCCTGAAAGTTCAGAAAATGTTGGCAGCTCAAGAAAAGGACTTAAAATGCATGTTAGGCCGTCAAAAATGTTGACAACTTTGGAGGGCCAAAAAAGGGGTTTACAGGCATCCTAGACCCCCTAAAGTCCAGAAAATGTTGTTGGACCAAAAATGATGTCCGTGAGCTCTGAATGTCCCAAAAACATTTGCAGCCTGAAAGGGGCATTAACCTGCATCCTAGACGACAGAAATTCCCAAAAATATTTTTGGCACGAAAAACGCATCCTACACCCCTGAAAGTTCAGAAAATGTTGGCAGCTCAAGAAAAGGCCTTAAAATGCATCTTAGGCCTTAAATAAATGTTGAAAACTTTGGAGGCCCATAAAAATGGTTTACAGGCATCCTAGACCCCCTAAAGTCCAGAAAATGTTGGTGGATCAAAAACGGCGTCAGAGAGCTCTGAATGTCCCAAAAACATGTGCAACCTGAAAGGGGCATTAACTCGCATCCCAGACCACTGAAATTCCCAAAAATATTTTTGGCACTAAAAATACATCCTACACCCCTGAAAGTTCAGAAAATGTTGGCAACTCTAAAAAAGGCCTTAAAATGCATGTTAGGCCTTCAAAAACGTTGAAAACTTTGGAGGCCCAAAAAAGGGATTCACAGGCATCCTAGACCCCCTAACGTCCAGAAAATGTTGTTGGATCAAAAACGGTGTCAGAAAGCTCTGAATGTCCCAAAAACATTTGCACCCTGAAAGGGGCATTAACCCGCATTCTAGACCTCTGAAATTCCCAAAAATATTTTGTGCACGGAAAATTCATACTACACCCCTGAAAATTCAGAATATGTTAGCAGCCCAAAAAAGGCATTAAAATGCATTTTAGGCCTGCAAAAAATTAGAAAACTTTGGAGGCCCAAAAAAGGGGTTTACAGGCATCCTAGACCCCCTAAAGTCCAGAAAATGTTGTTGGACCAAAAATGGTGTCAGAGAGCTCTGAATGTCACAAAAACATTTGCAGCCTGAAAGGGGCATTAACCCGCATCCTAGATCTCTGAAATTCCCAAAAATATTTTTGGCACGAAAAATGCATCCTACACCCCTGAAAGTTGAGAAAATGTTGGCAGCTCAAGTAAAGGCCTTAAAATGCATGTTAGGCCTTCAAAAATGTTGAAAACTTTGGAGGCCCAAAAAAGGGATTTACAGGCATCCTAGACCCCCTAAAGTCCAGAAAATGTTGTTGGATCAAAAATGGTGTCAGAGAGCTCTGAATGTCCCAAAAACATGTGCAGTCTGAAAGGGGCATTAACCCGCATCCTAGACCTCTGAAATTCCCAAAAACATTTTGTGCATGAAAAATGCATACTACACCCCTGAAAGTTCAGAATATGTTAGCAGCCCAAAAAATGCATTAAAATGCATTTTAGGCCTGCAAAAATTTAGAAAACTTTGGAGGCCCAAAAAAGGGTTTACAGGCATCCTAGACCCCCTAAAGTCCAGAAAATGTTGGTGGATCAAAAACGGTGTATGAGAACTCTGAATGTCCCAAAAACATTTGCAGCCACTGAAATTCCCAAACATATTTTTGGCACGAAAAATGCATCCTACACCCCTGAAAGTTGAGAAAATGTTGGCAGCTCAAGAAAAGGCCTTAAAATGCATGTTAGGCCTTCAAAAATGTTGAAAACTTTAGAGACCCAAAAAAGGGGTTTACAGGTATCCTAGACCCCCTAAAGTCCAGAAAATGTTGTTGGACCAAAATCGGTGTCAGAGAGCTCTGAAAGGGGAATTAACCCGCATCCTAGACCACTGAAATTCCCAAAAATATTTTTGGCATGAAAAATGCATCCTACACCCCTGAAAGTTCAGAAAATGTTGGCAGCTCAAGAAAAGGCCTTAAAATGCATGTTAGGCCGTCAAAAATGTTGACAACTTTGGAGGGCCAAAAAAGGGGTTTACAGGCATCCTAGACCCCCTAAAGTCCAGAAAATGTTGTTGGACCAAAAATGATGTCCGTGAGCTCTGAATGTCCCAAAAACATTTGCAGCCTGAAAGGGGCATTAACCTGCATCCTAGACGACAGAAATTCCCAAAAATATTTCTGGCAGGAAAAACGCATCCTACACCCCTGAAAGTTCAGAAAATGTTGGCAGCTCAAGAAAAGGCCTTAAAATGCATCTTAGGCCTTAAAAAAATGTTGAAAACTTTGGAGGCCCATAAAAAGGGTTTACAGGCATCCTAGACCCCCTAAGTCCAGAAAATGTTGTTGGACCAAAAACGGTGTCAGAGAGCTCTGAATGTCCCAAAAACATTTGAAACCTGAATGGGGCATTAACCTGCATCCTAGACCACTGAAATTCCCAAACATTTTTTTGTTTTGAAAAATGCATCCTACACCCCTGCAAGTTCAGGAAATGTTGGCAACTCTAAAAAAGGCCTTAAAATGCATGTTAGGCCTTCAGAAATGTTGAAAACTTTGGAGGCCCAAAGAAGGGGTTTACAGGCATCCTAGACCCCCTAAAGTCCAGAAAATGTTGTTGGACCAAAAATGGTGTCAGAGAGCTCTGAATGTCCCAAAAACATTTGCAGCCTGAAAGGGGCATTAACCCGCATCCTAGACCACTGAAATTCCCAAAAATATGTTTTCCATGAAAAATGCATCCTACACCCCTGCAAGTTCAGAAAATGTTGGCAACTCTAAAAAAGGCCTTAAAATGCATGTTAGGATTTCAAAAATGTTGAAACCTTTGGAGGCCCAAAAAGGGATTTACAGGCATCCTAGACCCCCTAAAGTCCAGAAAATGTTGATGGATCAAAAACGGTGTCAGAGAGCTCTGAATGTCCCAAAAACATGTGCAACCTGAAAGGGGCATTAACTCGCATCCCAGACCACTGAAATTCCCAAAAATATTTTTGGCACTAAAAATACATCCTACACCCCTGAAAGTTCAGAAAATGTTTGCAGCTCAAGAAAAGGCCTTAAAATGCATGTTCGGCCTTCAAAAATGTTGAAAACTTTGGAGGCCCAAAAAAGGGGTTTACAGGCATCCTAGACCCCCTAAAGTCCAGAAAATGTTGTTGGACCAAAATCGGTGTCAGAGAGCTCTGAATGACCCAAAAACATTTGCAGCCTGAAAGGGGCATTAACCCACATCCTAGACCACTGAAATGCCCAAAAATATTTTTGCCCTGAAAAATGCATCCTACACCCCTGCAAGTTCAGAAAATGTTGGCAACTCTAAAAAAGGCCTTAAAATGCATGTTAGGCCTTCAAAAACGTTGAAAACTTTGGAGGCCCAAAAAAGGGATTTACAGGCATCCTAGACCCCCTAATGTCCAGAAAATGTTGTTGGATCAAAAACGGTGTCAGAAAGCTCTGAATGTCCCAAAAACATTTGCACCCTGAAAGGGGCATTAACCCGCATTCTAGACCTCTGAAATTCCCAAAAATATTTTGTGCACGGAAAATTCATACTACACCCCTGAAAATTCTGAATATGTTAGCAGCCCAAAAAGGCATTAAAATGCATTTTAGGCCTGCAAAAAATTAGAAAACTTTGGAGGCCCAAAAAAGGGGTTTACAGGCATCCTAGACCCCCTAAAGTCCAGAAAATGTTGTTGGACCAAAAATGGTGTCAGAGAGCTCTGAATGTCTCAAAAACATTTGCAGCCTGAAAGTGGCATTAACCCGCATCCTAGACCTCTGAAATTCCCAAAAATATTTTGTGCACGAAAAATGCATCCTATACCCCTGAAACTCAGAATATGTTAGCAGCCCAAAGAAGGCCTTAAAATGCATTTTAGGCCTAAAAAAATTTAGAAAAATTTGGAGGCCCAAAAAAGGCGTTTACAGGCATCCTAGACCCCCTAAAGTCCAGAAAATGTTGTTGGACCAAAAATGGTGTCAGAGAGCTCTGAATGTCCCAAAAACATCTGCAGCCTGAAAGGGGCATTAACCCGCATCCTAGACCACTGAAATTCCCAAAAATATTTTGTGCACGAAAAATGCATCCTATACCCCTGAAAGTTCAGAAAACACCCCAGAAATGTTGTGAGCTCAAAAAAGGCCTTAACATGCATCTTAGGTCTGCAAAAATGTTGAAAACTTTGGAGACCCAAAAAAATGGTTTACAGGCATCCTAGACCCCCTAAAGTCCAGAAAATGTTGTTGGACCAAAAATGGTGTCAGAGAGCTCTGAATGTCTCAAAAATATTTGCAGCCTGAAAGGGGCATTAACCCGCATCCTAGACCTCTGAAATTCCCAAAAATATTTTGTGCACGAAAAATGCATCCTATACCCCTGAAAGCTCAGAAAATGTTGGCAGCTCAAGAAAAGGCCTTAAAATGCATGTTAGGCCTTCAAAAATGTTGAAAACTTTGGAGGCCCAAAAAAGGCGTTTACAGGCATCCTAGACCCCCTAAAGTCCAGAAAATGTTGTTGGACCAAAAATGGTGTCAGAGAGCTCTGAATGTCCCAAAAACATTTGCAGCCACTTAAATTCCCAAAAATATTTTTGGCACAAAAAATGCATCCTACACCCCTGAAAGTTGAGAAAATGTTGGCAGCTCAAGAAAAGGCCTTAACACGAATGTTAGGCCTTCAAAAATGTTGAAAACTTTGGAGGCCCAAAAAAGGGGTTTACAGGCATTGTAAACCCCCTAAGGTCCAGAAAATGTTGTTGGATCAAAAACGGTGTCAGAGAGCTCTGAATGTCCCAAAAACATTTGCAGCCTGAAAGGGGCATTAACCCGCATCCTAGACCACTGAAATTTCCCAAAATATGTTTGGCATGAAAAATGCATGCTACACCCCTGAAAGTTCAGAAAACACCCCAGAAATGTTGCCAGCTCAAAAAAGGCCTTAAAATGCATCTTAGGCCTGCAAAAATGTTGAAAACTTTGGAGGCCCAAAAAAAGGGTTTACAGGCATCCTAGACCCCCCTAAAGTCCAGAAAATGTTGTTGGACCAAAATCGGTGTCAGAGAGCTCTGAAAGGGGCATTAAACCGCATCCTAGACCACTGAAATTCCCAAAAATATTTTTGGCACGAAAAATGCATCCTACACCCCTGAAAGTTCAGAAAATGTTGGCATCTCAAGAAAAGGGTTTAAAATGCATGTTAGGCCTAAAAAAATGTTGAAAACTTTGGAGGCCCAAAAAAGGGGTTTACAGGCATCCTAGACCCCCTAAAGTCCAGAAAATGTTGTTGGACCAAAAATGGTGTCAGAGAGCTCTGAATGTCCCAAAAACATCTGCAGCCTGAAAGGGGCATTAACCCGCATCCTAGACCACTGAAATTCCCAAAAATATTTTGTGCACGAAAAATGCATCCTATACCCCTGAAAGTTCAGAAAACACCCCAGAAATGTTGTGAGCTCAAAAAAGGCCTTAACATGCATCTTAGGTCTGCAAAAATGTTGAAAACTTTGGAGACCCAAAAAAGGGGTTTACAGGCATCCTAGACCCCCTAAAGTCCAGAAAATGTTGTTGGACCAAAAATGGTGTCAGAGAGCTCTGAATGTCTCAAAAATATTTGCAGCCTGAAAGGGGCATTAACCCGCATCCTAGACCTCTGAAATTCCCAAAAATATTTTGTGCACGAAAAATGCATCCTATACCCCTGAAAGCTCAGAAAATGTTGGCAGCTCAAGAAAAGGCCTTAAAATGCATGTTAGGCCTTCAAAAATGTTGAAAACTTTGGAGGCCCAAAAAAGGCGTTTACAGGCATCCTAGACCCCCTAAAGTCCAGAAAATGTTGTTGGACCAAAAATGGTGTCAGAGAGCTCTGAATGTCCCAAAAACATTTGCAGCCACTTAAATTCCCAAAAATATTTTTGGCACAAAAAATGCATCCTACACCCCTGAAAGTTGAGAAAATGTTGGCAGCTCAAGAAAAGGCCTTAACACGAATGTTAGGCCTTCAAAAATGTTGAAAATTTTGGAGGCCCAAAAAAGGGGTTTACAGGCATTGTAAACCCCCTAAGGTCCAGAAAATGTTGTTGGATCAAAAACGGTGTCAGAGAGCTCTGAATGTCCCAAAAACATTTGCAGCCTGAAAGGGGCATTAACCCGCATCCTAGACCACTGAAATTTCCCAAAATATGTTTGGCATGAAAAATGCATGCTACACCCCTGAAAGTTCAGAAAACACCCCAGAAATGTTGCCAGCTCAAAAAAGGCCTTAAAATGCATCTTAGGCCTGCAAAAATGTTGAAAACTTTGGAGGCCCAAAAAAAGGGTTTACAGGCATCCTAGACCCCCCTAAAGTCCAGAAAATGTTGTTGGACCAAAATCGGTGTCAGAGAGCTCTGAAAGGGGCATTAAACCGCATCCTAGACCACTGAAATTCCCAAAAATATTTTTGGCACGAAAAATGCATCCTACACCCCTGAAAGTTCAGAAAATGTTGGCATCTCAAGAAAAGGGTTTAAAATGCATGTTAGGCCTAAAAAAATGTTGAAAACTTTGGAGGCCCAAAAAAGGGGTTTACAGGCATCCTAGACCCCCTAAAGTCCAGAAAATGTTGTTGGACCAAAAATGGTGTCAGAGAGCTCTGAATGTCCCAAAAACATTTGCAGCCTGAAAGGGGCATTAACCCGCATCCTAGACCACTGACATTTCCCAAAATATTTTTGGCATGAAAAATGCATGCTACACCCCTGAAAGTTCAGAAAACACCCCAGAAATGTTGCGAGCTCAAAAAAGGCCTTAACATGCATCTTAGGTCTGCAAAAATGTTGAAAACTTTGGAGACCCAAAAAAGGGGTTTACAGGCATCCTAGACCCCCTAAAGTCCAGAAAATGTTGTTGGACCAAAAATGGTGTCAGAGAGCTCTGAATGTCCCAAAAATATTTGCAACCTGAAAGGGGCATTAACCTGCATCCTCGACCTCTGAAATTCCCAAAATTATTTTGTGCACGAAAAATGCATCCTATACCCCTGAAAGCTCAGAAAATGTTGGCAGCTCAAGAAAAGGCCTTAAAATGCATGTTAGGCCTTCAAAAATGTTGAAAACTTTGGAGGCCCAAAAAAGGGGTTTACAGGCATCCTAGACCCCCTAAAGTCCAGAAAATGTTGTTGGACCAAAAATGGTGTCAGAGAGCTCTGAATGTCCCAAAAATATTTGCAGCCTGAAAGGGGCATTAACCCGCATCCTCGACCTCTGAAATTCCCAAAATTATTTTGTGCACGAAAAATGCATCCTATACCCCTGAAAGCTCAGAAAATGTTGGCAGCTCAAGAAAAGGCCTTAAAATGCATGTTAGGCCTACAAAAATTTAGAAAACTTTGGAGGCCCAAAAAAGGGGTTTACAGGCATCCTAGACCCCCTAAAGTCCAGAAAATGTTGTTGGACCAAAAATGGTGTCAGAGAGCTCTGAATGTCCCAAAAACATTTGCAGCCACTGAAATTCCCAAAAATATTTTTGGCACGAAAAATGCATCCTACACCCCTGAAAGTTGAGAAAATGTTGGCAGCTCAAGAAAAGGCCTTAAAACGCATGTTAGGCCTTCAAAAATGTTGAAAACTTTGGAGGCCCAAAAAAGGGGTTTACAGGCATCCTAGACCCCCTAAAGTCCAGAAAATGTTTTTGGACCAATATAGGTGTCAGAGAGCTATGAATGTCCCAAAAAAATTTGCAGCCTGAAAGGGGCATTAACCCGCATCCTAGACCACTGAAATTTCCCAAAATATTTTTGGCATGAAAAATGCATGCTACACCCCTGAAAATTCAGAAAACACCCCAGAAATTTTGCCAGCTCAAAAAAGGCCTTAAAATGCATCTTAGGCCTGCAAAAATGTTGAAAACTTTGAAGACCCAAAAAAGGGGTTTACAGGCATCCTAGACCCTCAAAGTCCAGAAAATGTTGTTGGACCAAAATCAGTGTCAGAGAGCTCTGAAAGGGGCATTAACCCACATCCTAGACCACTGAAATTCCCAAACATATTTTTGGCACGAAAAATGCATCCTACACCCCTGAAAGTTCAGAAAATGTTGGCAGCTCAAGAAAAGGCCTTAAAATGCATGTTAGGCCTTCAAAAATGTTGAAATCTTTGGAGGCCCAAAAAAGGGGTTTACAGGCATCCTAGACCCCCTAAAGTCCAGAAAATGTTGTTGGACCAAAATCGGTGTCAGAGAGCTCTGATTGTCCCCAAAACATTTGCAGCCTGAAAGGGGCATTAACCCGCATCCTATACCACTGAAATTCCCAAAAATATTTTGGGCATGAAAAATGCATGCTACACCCCTGAAAGTTCAGAAAACACCCCAGAAATGTTGTGAGCTCAAAAAAGGCCTTAACATGCATCTTAGGTCTGCAAAAATGTTGAAAACTTTGGAGACCCAAAAAAGGGGTTTACAGGCATCCTAGACCCCCTAAAGTCCAGAAAATGTTGTTGGACCAAAAATGGTGTCAGAGAGCTCTGAATGTCCCAAAAATATTTGCAGCCTGAAAGGGGCATTAACCCGCATCTTAGACCTCTGAAATTCCCAAAAATATTTTGAGCACGAAAAATGCATCCTATACCCCTGAAAGCTCAGACAATGTTGGCAGCTCAAGAAAAGGCCTTAAAACGAATGATAGGCCTTCAAAAATGTTGAAAACTTTGGAGGCCCAAAAAAGGGGTTTACAGGCATTCTAAACCCCCTAAGGTCCAGAAAATGTTGTTGGATCAAAAACGGTGTCAGAGAGCTCTGAATGTCCCAAAAACATTTGCAGCCACTTAAATTCCCAAAAATATTTTTGGCACAAAAAATGCATCCTACACCCCTGAAAGTTGAGAAAATGTTGGCAGCTCAAGTAAAGGCCTTAAAATGCATGTTAGGCCTTCAAAAATGTTGAAAACTTTGGAAGCCCAAAAAAGGGATTTACAGGCATCCTAGACCCCTTAAGGTCCAGAAAATGTTGTTGGATCAAAAACGGTGTCAGAGAGCTCTGAATGTCCCAAAAACATTTGCAACCTGAAAGGGGAATTAACCCGCATCCTAGACCACTGAAATTTCCCAAAATATTTTTGCCATGAAAAATGCATGCTACACCCCTGAAAGTTCAGAAAACACCCCAGAAATGTTGCCAGCTCAAAAAAGGCCTTAAAATGCATCTTAGGCCTGCAAAAATGTTGAAAACTTTGGAGACCCAAAAAAGGGGTTTACAGGCATCCTAGACCCCCTAAAGTCCAGAAAATGTTGTTGGACCAAAATCGGTGTCAGAGAGCTCTGAAAGGGGCATTAACCCGCATCCTAGACCACGGAAATTCCCAAAAATATTTTTGGCACGAAAAATGCATCCTACACCCCTGAAAGTTGAGAAAATGTTGGCAGCTCAAGAAAAGGCCTTAAAATGCATGTTAGGCCTTCAAAAATGTTGAAAACGTTGGAGGCCCAAAAAAGGGGTTTACAGGCATCCTAGACCGCCTAAAGTCCAGAAAATGTTGTTGGACCAAAATCGGTGTCAGAGAGCTCTGATTGTCCCCAAAACATTTGCAGCCTGAAAGGGGCATTAACCCGCATCCTAGACCACTGAAATTCCCAAAAATATTTTTGGCATGAAAAATGCATCCTACACACTTGCAAGTTCAGAAAATGTTGGTAACTCTAAAAAAGGCCTTAAAATGCATGTTAGGCCTTCAAAAATGTTGAAAACTTTGGAGGCCCAAAAAAGGGATTTACAGGCATCCTAGACCTCCTAAAGTCCAGAAAATGTTGTTGGATCAAAAACGGTGTCAGAGAGCTCTGAATGTCCCAAAAACATTTGCAGCCTGAAAGGGGCATTAACCCACATCCTAGACCACTGAAATTCCCAAAAATATTTTGGCACTAAAAATGCATCCTATACCCCTGAAACTCAGAATATGTTAGCAGCCCAAAAAAGGCATTAAAATGCATTTTAGGCCTGCAAAAATTTAGAAAACTTTGGAGGCCCAAAAAATGGGTTTACAGGCATCCTAGACCCCCTAAAGTCCAGAAAATGTTGTTGGACCAAAAATGGTGTCAGAGAGCTCTGAATGTCCCAACAACATTTGCAGCCTGAAACAGGCATTAACCCGCATCCTAGACCACTGACATTTCCCAAAATATTTTTGGCATGAAAAATGCATGCTACACCCCTGAAAGTTCAGAAAACACCCCAGAAATGTTGCGAGCTCAAAAAAGGCCTTAACATGCATCTTAGGTCTGCAAAAATGTTGAAAACTTTGGAGACCCAAAAAAGGGGTTTACAGGCATCCTAGACCCCCTAAAGTCCAGAAAATGTTGTTGGACCAAAAATGGTGTCAGAGAGCTCTGAATGTCCCAAAAACATTTGCAGCCTGAAAGGGGCATTAACCCGCATCATAGACCTCTGAAATTCCCAAAAATATTTTGTGCACGAAAAATGCATCCTATACCCCTGAAAGCTCAGAAAATGTTGGCAGCTCAAGAAAAGGCCTTAAAATGCATGTTAGGCCTTCAAAAATGTTGAAAACTTTGGAGGCCCAAAAAAGAGGTTTACAGGCATCCTAGACCCCCTAAAGTTTTGAAAATGTTGTTGGACCAAAAATGGTGTCAGAGAGCTCTGAATGTCCCAAAAACAGTTGCAGCCTGAAAGGGGCATTAACCCGCATCATAGACCTCTGAAATTCCCAAAAATATTTTGTGCACGAAAAATTCATACTACACCCCTGAAAGTTCAAAATATGTTAGCAGCCCAAAAAAGGCATTAAAATGCATTTTAGGCCTACAAAAATTTAGAAAACTTTGGAGGCCCAAAAAAGGGGTTTACAGGCATCCTAGACCCCCTAAAGTCCAGAAAATGTTGTTGGACCAAAAATGATGTCCGTGAGCTCTGAATGTCCCAAAAACATTTGCAGCCTGAAAGGGGCATTAACCCGCATCCTAGACCTCTGAAATTCCCAATAATATTTTGTGCACAAAAAATTCATACTACACCCCTGAAAGTTCAAAATATGTTAGCAGCCCAAAAAAGGCATTAAAATGCATTTTAGGCCTACAAAAATTTAGAAAACTTTGGAGGCCCAAAAAAGGCGTTTACAGGCATCCTAGACCCCCTAAAGTCCAGAAAATGTTGTTGGACCAAAAATGGTGTCAGAGAGCTCTGAATGTCCAAAAAACATTTGCAGCCACTTAAATTCCCAAAAGTATTTTTGGCACAAAAAATGCATCCTACACCCCTGAAAGTTGAGAAAATGTTGGCAGCTCAAGAAAAGGCCTTAAAACGAATGTTAGGCCTTCAAAAATGTTGAAAACTTTGGAGGCCCAAAAAAGGGGTTTACAGGCATTCTAAACCTCCTAAGGTCCAGAAAATGTTGTTGGATCAAAAACGGTGTCAGAGAGCTCTGAATGTCCCAAAAACATTTGCAGCCTGAAAGGGGCATTAACCCGCATCCTAGACCACTAAAATTCCCCAAAATATTGTTGGCATGAAAAATGCATGCTACATCCCTGAAAGTTCAGAAAACACCCCAGAAATGTTGCCAGCTCAAAAAAGGCCTTAAAATGCATCTTAGGCCTGCAAAAATGTTGAAAACTTTGGAGGCCCAAAAAAGGGGTTTACAGGCATCCTAGACCCCCTAAAGTCCAGAAAATGTTGTTGGACCAAAATCGGTGTCAGAGAGCTCTGAAAGGGGCATTAAACCGCATCCTAGACCACTGAAATTCCCAAAAATATTTTTGGCACGAAAAATGCATCCTACACCCCTGAAAGTTCAAAATATGTTAGCAGCCCAAACAAGGCATTAAAATGCATTTTAGGCCTACAAAAATTTAGAAAACTTTGGAGGCCCAAAAAAGGGGTTTACAGGCATCCTAGACCCCCTAAAGTCCAGAAAATGTTGTTGGACCAAAAATGATGTCCGTGAGCTCTGAATGTCCCAAAAACATTTGCAGCCTGAAAGGGGCATTAACCCGCATCCTAGACCTCTGAAATTCCCAATAATATTTTGTGCACGAAAAATTCATACTACACCCCTGAAAGTTCAAAATATGTTAGCAGCCCAAAAAAGGCATTAAAATGCATTTTAGGCCTACAAAAATTTAGAAAACTTTGGAGGCCCAAAAAAGGCGTTTACAGGCATCCTAGACCCCCTAAAGTCCAGAAAATGTTGTTGGACCAAAAATGGTGTCAGAGAGCTCTGAATGTCCCAAAAACATTTGCAGCCACTTAAATTCCCAAAAATATTTTTGGCACAAAAAATGCATCCTACACCCCTGAAAGTTGAGAAAATGTTGGCAGCTCAAGAAAAGGCCTTAAAACGAATGTTAGGCCTTCAAAAATGTTGAAAACTTTGGAGGCCCAAAAAAGGGGTTTACAGGCATTCTAAACCCCCTAAGGTCCGGAAAATGTTGGATCAAAAACTGTGTCAGAGAGCTCTGAATGTCCCAAAAACATTTGCAGCCTGAAAGGGGCATTAACCCGCATCCTAGACCACTGAAATTTCCCAAAATATTTTTGGCATGAAAAATGCATGCTACACCCTTGAAAGTTCAGAAAACACCCCAGAAATGTTGCCAGCTCAAAAAAGGCCTTAAAATGCATTTTAGGCCTGCAAAAATGTTGAAAACTTTGGAGGCCCAAATAAGGGGTTTACAGGCATCCTAGACCCCCTAAAGTCCAGAAAATGTTGTTGGACCAAAATCGGTGTCAGAGAGCTCTGAAAGGGGCATTAAACCGCATCCTAGACCACTGAAATTCCCAAAAATATTTTTGGCACGAAAAATGCATCCTACACCCCTGAAAGTTCAGAAAATGTTGGCATCTCAAGAAAAGGCTTTAAAATGCATGTTAGGCCTAAAAAAATGTTGAAAACTTTGGAGGCCCAAAAAAGGGGTTTACAGGCATCCTAGACCCCCTAAAGTCCAGAAAATGTTGTTGGACCAAAAATGGTGTCAGAGAGCTCTGAATGTCCCAACAACATTTGCAGCCTGAAAGGGGCATTATCCCGCATCCTAGACCACTGAAATTCCCAAAAATATTTTTGCCATGAAAAATGCATCCTACACCCCTGCAAGTTCAGAAAATGTTGGCAACTCTAAAAAAAGGCCTTAAAATGCATGTTAGGATTTCAAAAATGTTGAAAACTTTGGAGGCCCAAAAAAGGGATTTACAGGCATCCTAGACCCCCTAAAGTCCAGAAAATGTTGGTGGATCAAAAACGGTGTCAGAGAGCTTTGAATGTCCCAAAAACATGTGCAACCTGAAAGGGGCATTAACTCGCATCCCAGACCACTGAAATTCCCAAAAATATTTTTGGCACTAAAAATACATCCTACACCCCTGAAAGTTCAGAAAATGTTGACAGCTCAAGAAAAGGCCTTAAAATGCATGTTAGGCCTTCAAAAATGTTGAAAACTTTGGAGGCGCAAAATAGGGGTTTACAGGCAACCTAGACCTCCTAAAGTCCAGAAAATGTTGTTGGATCAAAAACGGTGTCAGAAAGCTCTGAATGTCCCAAAAACATTTGCAGCCTGAAAGGGGCATTAACCCGCATCCTAGACCACTGACATTTCCCAAAATATTTTTGGCATGAAAAATGCATGCTACACCCCTGAAAGTTCAGAAAACACCCCAGAAATGTTGCGAGCTCAAAAAAGGCCTTAACATGCATCTTAGGTCTGCAAAAATGTTGAAAACTTTGGAGACCCAAAAAAGGGGTTTACAGGCATCCTAGACCCCCTAAAGTCCAGAAAATGTTGTTGGACCAAAAATGGTGTCAGAGAGCTCTGAATGTCCCAAAAACATTTGCAGCCTGAAAGGGGGATTAACCCGCATCCTAGACCACTGAAATTTCCCAAAATATTTTTGACATTAAAAATGCATGCTACACCCCTGAAAGTTCAGAAAACACCCCAGAAATGTTGCGAGCTCAAAAAGGCCTTAACATGCATCTTAGGTCTGCAAAAATGTTGAAAACTTTGGAGACCCAAAAAAGGGGTTTACAGGCATCCTAGACCCCCTAAAGTCCAGAAAATGTTGTTGGACCAAAAATGGTGTCAGAGAGCTCTGAATGTCCCAAGAATATTTGCAGCCTGAAAGGGGCATTAACCCGCATCCTAGACCTCTGAAATTCCCAAAAATATTTTGTGCACGAAAAATGCATCCTATACCCCTGAAAGCTCAGAAAATGTTGGCAGCTCAAGAAAAGGCCTTAAAATGCATGTTAGGCCTTCAAAAATGTTGAAAACTTTGGAGGCCCAAAAAAGGGGTTTACAGGCATCCTAGACCCCTAAAGTCCAGAAAATGTTGTTGGACCAAAAATGGTGTCAGAGAGTTCTGAATGTCCCAAAAACATTTGCAGCCTGAAAGGGGCATAACCCGCATCCTAGACCTCTGAAATTCCCAAAAATATTTTGTGCACGAAAAATGCATCCTATATCCTTGAAAGCTCAGAAAATGTTGGCAGCTCAAGAAAAGGCCTTAAAACGCATGTTAGGCCTTCAAAAATGTTGAAAACTTTGGAGACCCACAAAAGGGGTTTACAGGCATCCTGGACCCCCTAAGGTCCAGAAAATGTTGTTGGATCAAAAACGGTGTCAGAGAGCTCTGAATGTCCCAAAAATATTTGCAGCCTGAAAGGGGCATTAACCCGCATCCTAGACCTCTGAAATTCCCAAAAATATTTTGTGCACGAAAAATGCATCCTATACCCCTGAAAGCTCAGAAAATGTTGGCAGCTCAAGAAAAGGCCTTAAAATGCATGTTAGGCCTTCAAAAATGTTGAAAACTTTGGAGGTGCAAAATAGGGGTTTACAGGCATCCTAGACCTCCTAAAGTCCAGAAAATGTTGTTGGATCAAAAACGGTGTCAGTAAGCTCTGAATGTCCCAAAAACATTTGCAGCCTGAAAGGGGCATTAACCCGCATCCTAAACCTCTGAAATTCCCAATAATATTTTGTGCACGAAAAATTCATACTACACCCCTGAAAGTTCAAAATATGTTAGCAGCCCAAAAAAGGCATTAAAATGCATTTTAGGCCTACAAAAATTTAGAAAACTTTGGAGGCCCAAAAAACGCGTTTACAGGCATCCTAGACCCCCTAAAGTCCAGAAAATGTTGTTGGACCAAAATCGGTGTCAGAGAGCTCTGAAAGGGGCATTAACCCGCATCCTAGACCACGGAAATTCCCAAAAATATTTTTGGCACGAAAAATGCATCCTACACCCTGAAAGTTCAGAAAATGTTGGCAGCTCAAGAAAAGGCCTTAAAATGCATGTTAGGCCTTCAAAAATGTTGAAAACTTTGGAGGCCCAAAAAAGGGGTTTACAGGCATCCTAGACCCCCTAAAGTCCAGAAAATGTTGTTGGACCAAAATCGGTGTCAGAGAGCTCTGAATGTCCCCAAAACATTTGCAGCCTGAAAGGGGCATTAACCCGCATCGTAGACCACTGAAATTCCCAAAAATGTTTTTGGCATGAAAAATGCATCCTACACCCCTGCAAGTTCAGAAAATGTTGGTAACTCTAAAAAAGGCCTTAAAATGCATGTTAGGCCTTCAAAAATGTTGAAAACTTTGGAGGCCCAAAAAAGGGATTTACAGGCATCCTAGACCCCCTAAAGTCCAGAAAATGTTGTTGGATCAAAAATGGTGTCAGAGAGCTCTGAATGTCCCAAAAACATGTGCAGCCTGAAAGGGGCATTAACCCGCATCCTAGACCACTGAAATTCCCAAAAGTATTTTTGGCACTAAAAATGCATCCTACACCCCTGAAAGTTCAGAAAATGTTAACAGCTCAAGAAAAGGCCTTAAAATGCATGTTAGGCCTTCAAAAATGTTGAAAACTTTGGAGGCCCAAAAAAGGGGTTTACAGGCATCCTAGACCCCCTAAAGTCCAGAAAATGTTGTTGGACCAAAAATGGTGTCAGAGAGCTCTGAATGTCCCAAAAATATTTGCAGCCTGAAAGGGGCATTAACCCGCATCCTCGACCTCTGAAATTCCCAAAATTATTTTGTGCACGAAAAATGCATCCTATACCCCTGAAAGCTCAGAAAATGTTGGCAGCTCAAGAAAAGGCCTTAAAATGCATGTTAGGCCTACAAAAATTTAGAAAACTTTGGAGGCCCAAAAAAGGGGTTTACAGGCATCCTAGACCCCCTAAAGTCCAGAAAATGTTGTTGGACCAAAAATGGTGTCAGAGAGCTGTGAATGTCCCAAAAACATTTGCAGCCACTGAAATTCCCAAAAATATTTTTGGCACGAAAAATGCATCCTACACCCCTGAAAGTTGAGAAAATGTTGGCAGCTCAAGAAAAGGCCTTAAAACGCATGTTAGGCCTTCAAAAATGTTGAAAACTTTGGAGGCCCAAAAAAGGGGTTTACAGGCATCCTAGACCCCCTAAAGTCCAGAAAATGTTTTTGGACCAATATAGGTGTCAGAGAGCTATGAATGTCCCAAAAAAATTTGCAGCCTGAAAGGGGCATTAACCCGCATCCTAGACCACTGAAATTTCCCAAAATATTTTTGGCATGAAAAATGCATGTTACACCCCTGAAAATTCAGAAAACACCCCAGAAATGTTGCCAGCTCAAAAAAGGCCTTAAAATGCATCTTAGGCCTGCAAAAATGTTGAAAACTTTGAAGACCCAAAAAAGGGGTTTACAGGCATCCTAGACCCCCCAAAGTCCAGAAAATGTTGTTGGACCAAAATCGGTGTCAGAGAGCTCTGAAAGGGGCATTAACCCACATCCTAGACCACTGAAATTCCCAAACATATTTTTGGCACGAAAAATGCATCCTACACCCCTGAAAGTTCAGAAAATGTTGGCAGCTCAAGAAAAGGCCTTAAAATGCATGTTAGGCCTTCAAAAATGTTGAAATCTTTGGAGGCCCAAAAAAGGGGTTTACAGGCATCCTAGACCCCCTAAAGTCCAGAAAATGTTGTTGGACCAAAATCGGTGTCAGAGAGCTCTGATTGTCCCCAAAACATTTGCAGCCTGAAAGGGGCATTAACCCGCATCCTATACCACTGAAATTCCCAAAAATATTTTGGGCATGAAAAATGCATGCTACACCCCTGAAAGTTCAGAAAACACCCCAGAAATGTTGTGAGCTCAAAAAAGGCCTTAACATGCATCTTAGGTCTGCAAAAATGTTGAAAACTTTGGAGACCCAAAAAAGGGGTTTACAGGCATCCTAGACCCCCTAAAGTCCAGAAAATGTTGTTGGACCAAAAATGGTGTCAGAGAGCTCTGAATGTCCCAAAAATATTTGCAGCCTGAAAGGGGCATTAACCCGCATCTTAGACCTCTGAAATTCCCAAAAATATTTTGAGCACGAAAAATGCATCCTATACCCCTGAAAGCTCAGAAAATGTTGGCAGCTCAAGAAAAGGCCTTAAAACGAATGTTAGGCCTTCAAAAATGTTGAAAACTTTGGAGGCCCAAAAAAGGGGTTTACAGGCATTCTAAACCCCCTAAGGTCCAGAAAATGTTGTTGGATCAAAAACGGTGTCAGAGAGCTCTGAATGTCCCAAAAACATTTGCAGCCACTTAAATTCCCAAAAATATTTTTGGCACAAAAAATGCATCCTACACCCCTGAAAGTTGAGAAAATGTTGGCAGCTCAAGTAAAGGCCTTAAAATGCATGTTAGGCCTTCAAAAATGTTGAAAACTTTGGAAGCCCAAAAAAGGGATTTACAGGCATCCTAGACCCCCTAAAGTCCAGAAAATGTTGTTGGACCAAAAATGGTGTCAGAGAGCTCTGAATGTCCCAAAAACATCTGCAGCCTGAAAGGGGCATTAACCCGCATCCTAGACCACTGAAATTCCCAAAAATATTTTGTGCACGAAAAATGCATCCTATACCCCTGAAAGTTCAGAAAACACCCCAGAAATGTTGTGAGCTCAAAAAAGGCCTTAACATGCATCTTAGGTCTGCAAAAATGTTGAAAACTTTGGAGACCCAAAAAAGGGGTTTACAGGCATCCTAGACCCCCTAAAGTCCAGAAAATGTTGTTGGACCAAAAATGGTGTCAGAGAGCTCTGAATGTCTCAAAAATATTTGCAGCCTGAAAGGGGCATTAACCCGCATCCTAGACCTCTGAAATTCCCAAAAATATTTTGTGCACGAAAAATGCATCCTATACCCCTGAAAGCTCAGAAAATGTTGGCAGCTCAAGAAAAGGCCTTAAAATGCATGTTAGGCCTTCAAAAATGTTGAAAACTTTGGAGGCCCAAAAAAGGGGTTTACAGGCATTGTAAACCCCCTAAGGTCCAGAAAATGTTGTTGGATCAAAAACGGTGTCAGAGAGCTCTGAATGTCCCAAAAACATTTGCAGCCTGAAAGGGGCATTAACCCGCATCCTAGACCACTGAAATTTCCCAAAATATGTTTGGCATGAAAAATGCATGCTACACCCCTGAAAGTTCAGAAAACACCCCAGAAATGTTGCCAGCTCAAAAAAGGCCTTAAAATGCATCTTAGGCCTGCAAAAATGTTGAAAACTTTGGAGGCCCAAAAAAAGGGTTTACAGGCATCCTAGACCCCCCTAAAGTCCAGAAAATGTTGTTGGACCAAAATCGGTGTCAGAGAGCTCTGAAAGGGGCATTAAACCACATCCTAGACCACTGAAATTCCCAAAAATATTTTTGGCACGAAAAATGCATCCTACACCCCTGAAAGTTCAGAAAATGTTGGCATCTCAAGAAAAGGGTTTAAAATGCATGTTAGGCCTAAAAAAATGTTGAAAACTTTGGAGGCCCAAAAAAGGGGTTTACAGGCATCCTAGACCCCCTAAAGTCCAGAAAATGTTGTTGGACCAAAAATGGTGTCAGAGAGCTCTGAATGTCCCAAAAACATTTGCAGCCTGAAAGGGGCATTAACCCGCATCCTAGACCACTGACATTTCCCAAAATATTTTTGGCATGAAAAATGCATGCTACACCCCTGAAAGTTCAGAAAACACCCCAGAAATGTTGCGAGCTCAAAAAAGGCCTTAACATGCATCTTAGGTCTGCAAAAATGTTGAAAACTTTGGAGACCCAAAAAAGGGGTTTACAGGCATCCTAGACCCCCTAAAGTCCAGAAAATGTTGTTGGACCAAAAATGGTGTCAGAGAGCTCTGAATGTCCCAAAAATATTTGCAACCTGAAAGGGGCATTAACCTGCATCCTCGACCTCTGAAATTCCCAAAATTATTTTGTGCACGAAAAATGCATCCTATACCCCTGAAAGCTCAGAAAATGTTGGCAGCTCAAGAAAAGGCCTTAAAATGCATGTTAGGCCTTCAAAAATGTTGAAAACTTTGGAGGCCCAAAAAAGGGGTTTACAGGCATCCTAGACCCCCTAAAGTCCAGAAAATGTTGTTGGACCAAAAATGGTGTCAGAGAGCTCTGAATGTCCCAAAAATATTTGCAGCCTGAAAGGGGCATTAACCCGCATCCTCGACCTCTGAAATTCCCAAAATTATTTTGTGCACGAAAAATGCATCCTATACCCCTGAAAGCTCAGAAAATGTTGGCAGCTCAAGAAAAGGCCTTAAAATGCATGTTAGGCCTACAAAAATTTAGAAAACTTTGGAGGCCCAAAAAAGGGGTTTACAGGCATCCTAGACCCCCTAAAGTCCAGAAAATGTTGTTGGACCAAAAATGGTGTCAGAGAGCTCTGAATGTCCCAAAAACATTTGCAGCCACTGAAATTCCCAAAAATATTTTTGGCACGAAAAATGCATCCTACACCCCTGAAAGTTGAGAAAATGTTGGCAGCTCAAGAAAAGGCCTTAAAACGCATGTTAGGCCTTCAAAAATGTTGAAAACTTTGGAGGCCCAAAAAAGGGGTTTACAGGCATCCTAGACCCCCTAAAGTCCAGAAAATGTTTTTGGACCAATATAGGTGTCAGAGAGCTATGAATGTCCCAAAAAAATTTGCAGCCTGAAAGGGGCATTAACCCGCATCCTAGACCACTGAAATTTCCCAAAATATTTTTGGCATGAAAAATGCATGCTACACCCCTGAAAATTCAGAAAACACCCCAGAAATTTTGCCAGCTCAAAAAAGGCCTTAAAATGCATCTTAGGCCTGCAAAAATGTTGAAAACTTTGAAGACCCAAAAAAGGGGTTTACAGGCATCCTAGACCCCTCAAAGTCCAGAAAATGTTGTTGGACCAAAATCGGTGTCAGAGAGCTCTGAAAGGGGCATTAACCCACATCCTAGACCACTGAAATTCCCAAACATATTTTTGGCACGAAAAATGCATCCTACACCCCTGAAAGTTCAGAAAATGTTGGCAGCTCAAGAAAAGGCCTTAAAATGCATGTTAGGCCTTCAAAAATGTTGAAATCTTTGGAGGCCCAAAAAAGGGGTTTACAGGCATCCTAGACCCCCTAAAGTCCAGAAAATGTTGTTGGACCAAAATCGGTGTCAGAGAGCTCTGATTGTCCCCAAAACATTTGCAGCCTGAAAGGGGCATTAACCCGCATCCTATACCACTGAAATTCCCAAAAATATTTTGGGCATGAAAAATGCATGCTACACCCCTGAAAGTTCAGAAAACACCCCAGAAATGTTGTGAGCTCAAAAAAGGCCTTAACATGCATCTTAGGTCTGCAAAAATGTTGAAAACTTTGGAGACCCAAAAAAGGGGTTTACAGGCATCCTAGACCCCCTAAAGTCCAGAAAATGTTGTTGGACCAAAAATGGTGTCAGAGAGCTCTGAATGTCCCAAAAATATTTGCAGCCTGAAAGGGGCATTAACCCGCATCTTAGACCTCTGAAATTCCCAAAAATATTTTGAGCACGAAAAATGCATCCTATACCCCTGAAAGCTCAGAAAATGTTGGCAGCTCAAGAAAAGGCCTTAAAACGAATGATAGGCCTTCAAAAATGTTGAAAACTTTGGAGGCCCAAAAAAGGGGTTTACAGGCATTCTAAACCCCCTAAGGTCCAGAAAATGTTGTTGGATCAAAAACGGTGTCAGAGAGCTCTGAATGTCCCAAAAACATTTGCAGCCACTTAAATTCCCAAAAATATTTTTGGCACAAAAAATGCATCCTACACCCCTGAAAGTTGAGAAAATGTTGGCAGCTCAAGTAAAGGCCTTAAAATGCATGTTAGGCCTTCAAAAATGTTGAAAACTTTGGAAGCCCAAAAAAGGGATTTACAGGCATCCTAGACCCCTTAAGGTCCAGAAAATGTTGTAGGATCAAAAACGGTGTCAAAGAGCTCTGAATGTCCCAAAAACATTTGCAACCTGAAAGGGGAATTAACCCGCATCCTAGACCACTGAAATTTCCCAAAATATTTTTGCCATGAAAAATGCATGCTACACCCCTGAAAGTTCAGAAAACACCCCAGAAATGTTGCCAGCTCAAAAAAGGCCTTAAAATGCATCTTAGGCCTGCAAAAATGTTGAAAACTTTGGAGACCCAAAAAAGGGGTTTACAGGCATCCTAGACCCCCTAAAGTCCAGAAAATGTTGTTGGACCAAAATCGGTGTCAGAGAGCTCTGAAAGGGGCATTAACCCGCATCCTAGACCACGGAAATTCCCAAAAATATTTTTGGCACGAAAAATGCATCCTACACCCCTGAAAGTTGAGAAAATGTTGGCAGCTCAAGAAAAGGCCTTAAAATGCATGTTAGGCCTTCAAAAATGTTGAAAACGTTGGAGGCCCAAAAAAGGGGTTTACAGGCATCCTAGACCGCCTAAAGTCCAGAAAATGTTGTTGGACCAAAATCGGTGTCAGAGAGCTCTGATTGTCCCCAAAACATTTGCAGCCTGAAAGGGGCATTAACCCGCATCATAGACCACTGAAATTCCCAAAAATATTTTTGGCATGAAAAATGCATCCTACACACTTGCAAGTTCAGAAAATGTTGGTAACTCTAAAAAAGGCCTTAAAATGCATGTTAGGCCTTCAAAAATGTTGAAAACTTTGGAGGCCCAAAAAAGGGATTTACAGGCATCCTAGACCTCCTAAAGTCCAGAAAATGTTGTTGGATCAAAAACGGTGTCAGAGAGCTCTGAATGTCCCAAAAACATTTGCAGCCTGAAAGGGGCATTAACCCACATCCTAGACCACTGAAATTCCCAAAAATATTTTGGCACTAAAAATGCATCCTATACCCCTGAAACTCAGAATATGTTAGCAGCCCAAAAAAGGCATTAAAATGCATTTTAGGCCTGCAAAAATTTAGAAAACTTTGGAGGCCCAAAAAATGGGTTTACAGGCATCCTAGACCCCCTAAAGTCCAGAAAATGTTGTTGGACCAAAAATGGTGTCAGAGAGCTCTGAATGTCCCAACAACATTTGCAGCCTGAAACAGGCATTAACCCGCATCCTAGACCACTGACATTTCCCAAAATATTTTTGGCATGAAAAATGCATGCTACACCCCTGAAAGTTCAGAAAACACCCCAGAAATGTTGCGAGCTCAAAAAAGGCCTTAACATGCATCTTAGGTCTGCAAAAATGTTGAAAACTTTGGAGACCCAAAAAAGGGGTTTACAGGCATCCTAGACCCCCTAAAGTCCAGAAAATGTTGTTGGACCAAAAATGGTGTCAGAGAGCTCTGAATGTCCCAAAAACATTTGCAGCCTGAAAGGGGCATTAACCCGCATCATAGACCTCTGAAATTCCCAAAAATATTTTGTGCACGAAAAATGCATCCTATACCCCTGAAAGCTCAGAAAATGTTGGCAGCTCAAGAAAAGGCCTTAAAATGCATGTTAGGCCTTCAAAAATGTTGAAAACTTTGGAGGCCCAAAAAAGAGGTTTACAGGCATCCTAGACCCCCTAAAGTTTTGAAAATGTTGTTGGACCAAAAATGGTGTCAGAGAGCTCTGAATGTCCCAAAAACAGTTGCAGCCTGAAAGGGGCATTAACCCGCATCATAGACCTCTGAAATTCCCAAAAATATTTTGTGCACGAAAAATTCATACTACACCCCTGAAAGTTCAAAATATGTTAGCAGCCCAAAAAAGGCATTAAAATGCATTTTAGGCCTACAAAAATTTAGAAAACTTTGGAGGCCCAAAAAAGGGGTTTACAGGCATCCTAGACCCCCTAAAGTCCAGAAAATGTTGTTGGACCAAAAATGATGTCCGTGAGCTCTGAATGTCCCAAAAACATTTGCAGCCTGAAAGGGGCATTAACCCGCATCCTAGACCTCTGAAATTCCCAATAATATTTTGTGCACGAAAAATTCATACTACACCCCTGAAAGTTCAAAATATGTTAGCAGCCCAAAAAAGGCATTAAAATGCATTTTAGGCCTACAAAAATTTAGAAAACTTTGGAGGCCCAAAAAAGGCGTTTACAGGCATCCTAGACCCCCTAAAGTCCAGAAAATGTTGTTGGACCAAAAATGGTGTCAGAGAGCTCTGAATGTCCCAAAAACATTTGCAGCCACTTAAATTCCCAAAAGTATTTTTGGCACAAAAAATGCATCCTACACCCCTGAAAGTTGAGAAAATGTTGGCAGCTCAAGAAAAGGCCTTAAAACGAATGTTAGGCCTTCAAAAATGTTGAAAACTTTGGAGGCCCAAAAAAGGGGTTTACAGGCATTCTAAACCCCCTAAGGTCCGGAAAATGTTGGATCAAAAACTGTGTCAGAGAGCTCTGAATGTCCCAAAAACATTTGCAGCCTGAAAGGGGCATTAACCCGCATCCTAGACCACTGAAATTTCCCAAAATATTTTTGGCATGAAAAATGCATGCTACACCCTTGAAAGTTCAGAAAACACCCCAGAAATGTTGCCAGCTCAAAAAAGGCCTTAAAATGCATTTTAGGCCTGCAAAAATGTTGAAAACTTTGGAGGCCCAAATAAGGGGTTTACAGGCATCCTAGACCCCCTAAAGTCCAGAAAATGTTGTTGGACCAAAATCGGTGTCAGAGAGCTCTGAAAGGGGCATTAAACCGCATCCTAGACCACTGAAATTCCCAAAAATATTTTTGGCACGAAAAATGCATCCTACACCCCTGAAAGTTCAGAAAATGTTGGCATCTCAAGAAAAGGCTTTAAAATGCATGTTAGGCCTAAAAAAATGTTGAAAACTTTGGAGGCCCAAAAAAGGGGTTTACAGGCATCCTAGACCCCCTAAAGTCCAGAAAATGTTGTTGGACCAAAAATGGTGTCAGAGAGCTCTGAATGTCCCAACAACATTTGCAGCCTGAAAGGGGCATTATCCCGCATCCTAGACCACTGAAATTCCCAAAAATATTTTTGCCATGAAAAATGCATCCTACACCCCTGCAAGTTCAGAAAATGTTGGCAACTCTAAAAAAGGCCTTAAAATGCATGTTAGGATTTCAAAAATGTTGAAAACTTTGGAGGCCCAAAAAAGGGATTTACAGGCATCCTAGACCCCCTAAAGTCCAGAAAATGTTGGTGGATCAAAAACGGTGTCAGAGAGCTTTGAATGTCCCAAAAACATGTGCAACCTGAAAGGGGCATTAACTCGCATCCCAGACCACTGAAATTCCCAAAAATATTTTTGGCACTAAAAATACATCCTACACCCCTGAAAGTTCAGAAAATGTTGACAGCTCAAGAAAAGGCCTTAAAATGCATGTTAGGCCTTCAAAAATGTTGAAAACTTTGGAGGCGCAAAATAGGGGTTTACAGGCAACCTAGACCTCCTAAAGTCCAGAAAATGTTGTTGGATCAAAAACGGTGTCAGAAAGCTCTGAATGTCCCAAAAACATTTGCAGCCTGAAAGGGGCATTAACCCGCATCCTAGACCACTGACATTTCCCAAAATATTTTTGGCATGAAAAATGCATGCTACACCCCTGAAAGTTCAGAAAACACCCCAGAAATGTTGCGAGCTCAAAAAAGGCCTTAACATGCATCTTAGGTCTGCAAAAATGTTGAAAACTTTGGAGACCCAAAAAAGGGGTTTACAGGCATCCTAGACCCCCTAAAGTCCAGAAAATGTTGTTGGACCAAAAATGGTGTCAGAGAGCTCTGAATGTCCCAAAAACATTTGCAGCCTGAAAGGGGGATTAACCCGCATCCTAGACCACTGAAATTTCCCAAAATATTTTTGACATTAAAAATGCATGCTACACCCCTGAAAGTTCAGAAAACACCCCAGAAATGTTGCGAGCTCAAAAAGGCCTTAACATGCATCTTAGGTCTGCAAAAATGTTGAAAACTTTGGAGACCCAAAAAAGGGGTTTACAGGCATCCTAGACCCCCTAAAGTCCAGAAAATGTTGTTGGACCAAAAATGGTGTCAGAGAGCTCTGAATGTCCCAAGAATATTTGCAGCCTGAAAGGGGCATTAACCCGCATCCTAGACCTCTGAAATTCCCAAAAATATTTTGTGCACGAAAAATGCATCCTATACCCCTGAAAGCTCAGAAAATGTTGGCAGCTCAAGAAAAGGCCTTAAAATGCATGTTAGGCCTTCAAAAATGTTGAAAACTTTGGAGGCCCAAAAAAGGGGTTTACAGGCATCCTAGACCCCTAAAGTCCAGAAAATGTTGTTGGACCAAAAATGGTGTCAGAGAGTTCTGAATGTCCCAAAAACATTTGCAGCCTGAAAGGGGCATAACCCGCATCCTAGACCTCTGAAATTCCCAAAAATATTTTGTGCACGAAAAATGCATCCTATATCCTTGAAAGCTCAGAAAATGTTGGCAGCTCAAGAAAAGGCCTTAAAACGCATGTTAGGCCTTCAAAAATGTTGAAAACTTTGGAGACCCACAAAAGGGGTTTACAGGCATCCTAGACCCCCTAAGGTCCAGAAAATGTTGTTGGATCAAAAACGGTGTCAGTAAGCTCTGAATGTCCCAAAAACATTTGCAGCCTGAAAGGGGCATTAACCCGCATCCTAAACCTCTGAAATTCCCAATAATATTTTGTGCACGAAAAATTCATACTACACCCCTGAAAGTTCAAAATATGTTAGCAGCCCAAAAAAGGCATTAAAATGCATTTTAGGCCTACAAAAATTTAGAAAACTTTGGAGGCCCAAAAAAGGCGTTTACAGGCATCCTAGACCCCCTAAAGTCCAGAAAATGTTGTTGGACCAAAATCGGTGTCAGAGAGCTCTGAAAGGGGCATTAACCCGCATCCTAGACCACGGAAATTCCCAAAAATATTTTTGGCACGAAAAATGCATCCTACACCCTGAAAGTTCAGAAAATGTTGGCAGCTCAAGAAAAGGCCTTAAAATGCATGTTAGGCCTTCAAAAATGTTGAAAACTTTGGAGGCCCAAAAAAGGGGTTTACAGGCATCCTAGACCCCCTAAAGTCCAGAAAATGTTGTTGGACCAAAATCGGTGTCAGAGAGCTCTGAATGTCCCCAAAACATTTGCAGCCTGAAAGGGGCATTAACCCGCATCGTAGACCACTGAAATTCCCAAAAATGTTTTTGGCATGAAAAATGCATCCTACACCCCTGCAAGTTCAGAAAATGTTGGTAACTCTAAAAAAGGCCTTAAAATGCATGTTAGGCCTTCAAAAATGTTGAAAACTTTGGAGGCCCAAAAAAGGGATTTACAGGCATCCTAGACCCCCTAAAGTCCAGAAAATGTTGTTGGATCAAAAATGGTGTCAGAGAGCTCTGAATGTCCCAAAAACATGTGCAGCCTGAAAGGGGCATTAACCCGCATGCTAGACCACTGAAATTCCCAAAAGTATTTTTGGCACTAAAAATGCATCCTACACCCCTGAAAGTTCAGAAAATGTTAACAGCTCAAGAAAAGGCCTTAAAATGCATGTTAGGCCTTCAAAAATGTTGAAAACTTTGGAGGCCCAAAAAAGGGGTTTACAGGCATCCTAGACCCCCTAAAGTCCAGAAAATGTTGTTGGACCAAAAATGGTGTCAGAGAGCTCTGAATGTCCCAAAAATATTTGCAGCCTGAAAGGGGCATTAACCCGCATCCTCGACCTCTGAAATTCCCAAAATTATTTTGTGCACGAAAAATGCATCCTATACCCCTGAAAGCTCAGAAAATGTTGGCAGCTCAAGAAAAGGCCTTAAAATGCATGTTAGGCCTACAAAAATTTAGAAAACTTTGGAGGCCCAAAAAAGGGGTTTACAGGCATCCTAGACCCCCTAAAGTCCAGAAAATGTTGTTGGACCAAAAATGGTGTCAGAGAGCTCTGAATGTCCCAAAAACATTTGCAGCCACTGAAATTCCCAAAAATATTTTTGGCACGAAAAATGCATCCTACACCCCTGAAAGTTGAGAAAATGTTGGCAGCTCAAGAAAAGGCCTTAAAACGCATGTTAGGCCTTCAAAAATGTTGAAAACTTTGGAGGCCCAAAAAAGGGGTTTACAGGCATCCTAGACCCCCTAAAGTCCAGAAAATGTTTTTGGACCAATATAGGTGTCAGAGAGCTATGAATGTCCCAAAAAAATTTGCAGCCTGAAAGGGGCATTAACCCGCATCCTAGACCACTGAAATTTCCCAAAATATTTTTGGCATGAAAAATGCATGTTACACCCCTGAAAATTCAGAAAACACCCCAGAAATGTTGCCAGCTCAAAAAAGGCCTTAAAATGCATCTTAGGCCTGCAACAATGTTGAAAACTTTGAAGACCCAAAAAAGGGGTTTACAGGCATCCTAGACCCCCCAAAGTCCAGAAAATGTTGTTGGACCAAAATCGGTGTCAGAGAGCTCTGAAAGGGGCATTAACCCACATCCTAGACCACTGAAATTCCCAAACATATTTTTGGCACGAAAAATGCATCCTACACCCCTGAAAGTTCAGAAAATGTTGGCAGCTCAAGAAAAGGCCTTAAAATGCATGTTAGGCCTTCAAAAATGTTGAAATCTTTGGAGGCCCAAAAAAGGGGTTTACAGGCATCCTAGACCCCCTAAAGTCCAGAAAATGTTGTTGGACCAAAATCGGTGTCAGAGAGCTCTGATTGTCCCCAAAACATTTGCAGCCTGAAAGGGGCATTAACCCGCATCCTATACCACTGAAATTCCCAAAAATATTTTGGGCATGAAAAATGCATGCTACACCCCTGAAAGTTCAGAAAACACCCCAGAAATGTTGTGAGCTCAAAAAAGGCCTTAACATGCATCTTAGGTCTGCAAAAATGTTGAAAACTTTGGAGACCCAAAAAAGGGGTTTACAGGCATCCTAGACCCCCTAAAGTCCAGAAAATGTTGTTGGACCAAAAATGGTGTCAGAGAGCTCTGAATGTCCCAAAAATATTTGCAGCCTGAAAGGGGCATTAACCCGCATCTTAGACCTCTGAAATTCCCAAAAATATTTTGAGCACGAAAAATGCATCCTATACCCCTGAAAGCTCAGAAAATGTTGGCAGCTCAAGAAAAGGCCTTAAAACGAATGTTAGGCCTTCAAAAATGTTGAAAACTTTGGAGGCCCAAAAAAGGGGTTTACAGGCATTCTAAACCCCCTAAGGTCCAGAAAATGTTGTTGGATCAAAAACGGTGTCAGAGAGCTCTGAATGTCCCAAAAACATTTGCAGCCACTTAAATTCCCAAAAATATTTTTGGCACAAAAAATGCATCCTACACCCCTGAAAGTTGAGAAAATGTTGGCAGCTCAAGTAAAGGCCTTAAAATGCATGTTAGGCCTTCAAAAATGTTGAAAACTTTGGAAGCCCAAAAAAGGGATTTACAGGCATCCTAGACCCCTTAAGGTCCAGAAAATGTTGTTGGATCAAAAACGGTGTCAAAGAGCTCTGAATGTCCCAAAAACATTTGCAACCTGAAAGGGGAATTAACCCGCATCCTAGACCACTGAAATTTCCCAAAATATTTTTGCCATGAAAAATGCATGCTACACCCCTGAAAGTTCAGAAAACACCCCAGAAATGTTGCCAGCTCAAAAAAGGCCTTAAAATGCATCTTAGGCCTGCAAAAATGTTGAAAACTTTGGAGACCCAAAAAAGGGGTTTACAGGCATCCTAGACCCCCTAAAGTCCAGAAAATGTTGTTGGACCAAAATCGGTGTCAGAGAGCTCTGAAAGGGGCATTAACCCGCATCCTAGACCACGGAAATTCCCAAAAATATTTTTGGCACGAAAAATGCATCCTACACCCCTGAAAGTTGAGAAAATGTTGGCAGCTCAAGAAAAGGCCTTAAAATGCATGTTAGGCCTTCAAAAATGTTGAAATCTTTGGAGGCCCAAAAAAGGGGTTTACAGGCATCCTAGACCCCCTAAAGTCCAGAAAATGTTGTTGGACCAAAATCGGTGTCAGAGAGCTCTGATTGTCCCCAAAACATTTGCAGCCTGAAAGGGGCATTAACCCGCATCCTATACCACTGAAATTCCCAAAAATATTTTGGGCATGAAAAATGCATGCTACACCCCTGAAAGTTCAGAAAACACCCCAGAAATGTTGTGAGCTCAAAAAAGGCCTTAACATGCATCTTAGGTCTGCAAAAATGTTGAAAACTTTGGAGACCCAAAAAAGGGGTTTACAGGCATCCTAGACCCCCTAAAGTCCAGAAAATGTTGTTGGACCAAAAATGGTGTCAGAGAGCTCTGAATGTCCCAAAAATATTTGCAGCCTGAAAGGGGCATTAACCCGCATCTTAGACCTCTGAAATTCCCAAAAATATTTTGAGCACGAAAAATGCATCCTATACCCCTGAAAGCTCAGAAAATGTTGGCAGCTCAAGAAAAGGCCTTAAAACGAATGTTAGGCCTTCAAAAATGTTGAAAACTTTGGAGGCCCAAAAAAGGGGTTTACAGGCATTCTAAACCCCCTAAGGTCCAGAAAATGTTGTTGGATCAAAAACGGTGTCAGAGAGCTCTGAATGTCCCAAAAACATTTGCAGCCACTTAAATTCCCAAAAATATTTTTGGCACAGAAAATGCATCCTACACCCCTGAAAGTTGAGAAAATGTTGGCAGCTCAAGTAAAGGCCTTAAAATGCATGTTAGGCCTTCAAAAATGTTGAAAACTTTGGAAGCCCAAAAAAGGGATTTACAGGCATCCTAGACCCCTTAAGGTCCAGAAAATGTTGTTGGATCAAAAACGGTGTCAGAGAGCTCTGAATGTCCCAAAAACATTTGCAACCTGAAAGGGGAATTAACCCGCATCCTAGACCACTGAAATTTCCCAAAATATTTTTGCCATGAAAAATGCATGCTACACCCCTGAAAGTTCAGAAAACACCCCAGAAATGTTGCCAGCTCAAAAAAGGCCTTAAAATGCATCTTAGGCCTGCAAAAATGTTGAAAACTTTGGAGACCCAAAAAAGGGGTTTACAGGCATCCTAGACCCCCTAAAGTCCAGAAAATGTTGTTGGACCAAAATCGGTGTCAGAGAGCTCTGAAAGGGGCATTAACCCGCATCCTAGACCACGGAAATTCCCAAAAATATTTTTGGCACGAAAAATGCATCCTACACCCCTGAAAGTTGAGAAAATGTTGGCAGCTCAAGAAAAGGCCTTAAAATGCATGTTAGGCCTTCAAAAATGTTGAAAACGTTGGAGGCCCAAAAAAGGGGTTTACAGGCATCCTAGACCCCCTAAAGTCCAGAAAATGTTGTTGGGCCAAAATCGGTGTCAGAGAGCTCTGATTGTCCCCAAAACATTTGCAGCCTGAAAGGGGCATTAACCCGCATCCTAGACCACTGAAATTCCCAAAAATATTTTTGGCATGAAAAATGCATCCTACACACTTGCAAGTTCGGAAAATGTTGGTAACTCTAAAAAAGGCCTTAAAATGCATGTTAGGCCTTCAAAAATGTTGAAAACTTTGGAGGCCCAAAAAAGGGATTTACAGGCATCCTAGACCTCCTAAAGTCCAGAAAATGTTGTTGGATCAAAAACGGTGTCAGAGAGCTCTGAATGTCCCAAAAACATTTGCAGCCTGAAAGGGGCATTAACCCACATCCTAGACCACTGAAATTCCCAAAAATATTTTGGCACTAAAAATGCATCCTATACCCCTGAAACTCAGAATATGTTAGCAGCCCAAAAAAGGCATTACAATGCATTTTAGGCCTGCAAAAATTTAGAAAACTTTGGAGGCCCAAAAAAGGTTTTTACAGGCATCCTAGACCCCCTAAAGTCCAGAAAATGTTGTTGGACCAAAAATGGTGTCAGAGAGCTCTGAATGTCCCAACAACATTTGCAGCCTGAAACACGCATTAACCCGCATCCTAGACCACTGACATTTCCCAAAATATTTTTGGCATGAAAAATGCATGCTACACCCCTGAAAGTTCAGAAAACACCCCAGAAATGTTGCGAGCTCAAAAAAGGCCTTAACATGCATCTTAGGTCTGCAAAAATGTTGAAAACTTTGGAGACCCAAAAAAGGGGTTTACAGGCATCCTAGACCCCCTAAAGTCCAGAAAATGTTGTTGGACCAAAAATGGTGTCAGAGAGCTCTGAATGTCCCAAAAACATTTGCAGCCTGAAAGGGGCAATAACCCGCATCATAGACCTCTGAAATTCCCAAAAATATTTTGTGCACGAAAAATGCATCCTATACCCCTGAAAGCTCAGAAAATGTTGGCAGCTCAAGAAAAGGCCTTAAAATGCATGTTAGGCCTTCAAAAATGTTGAAAACTTTGGAGGCCCAAAAAAGAGGTTTACAGGCATCCTAGACCCCCTAAAGTTTTGAAAATGTTGGACCAAAAATGGTGTCAGAGAGCTCTGAATGTCCCAAAAACAGTTGCAGCCTGAAAGGGGCATTAACCCGCATCATAGACCTCTGAAATTCCCAAAAATATTTTGTGCACGAAAAATTCATACTACACCCCTGAAAGTTCAAAATATGTTAGCAGCCCAAAAAAGTCATTAAAATGCATTTTAGGCCTACAAAAATTTAGAAAACTTTGGAGGCCCAAAAAAGGGGTTTACAGGCATCCTAGACCCCCTAAAGTCCAGAAAATGTTGTTGGACCAAAAATGATGTCCGTGAGCTCTGAATGTCCCAAAAACATTTGCAGCCTGAAAGGGGCATTAACCCGCATCCTAGACCTCTGAAATTCCCAATAATATTTTGTGCACGAAAAATTCATACTACACCCCTGAAAGTTCAAAATATGTTAGCAGCCCAAAAAAGGCATTAAAATGCATTTTAGGCCTACAAAAATTTAGAAAACTTTGGAGGCCCAAAAAAGGCGTTTACAGGCATCCTAGACCCCCTAAAGTCCAGAAAATGTTGTTGGACCAAAAATGGTGTCAGAGAGCTCTGAATGTCCCAAAAACATTTGCAGCCACTTAAATTCCCAAAAGTATTTTTGGCACAAAAAATGCATCCTACACCCCTGAAAGTTGAGAAAATGTTGGCAGCTCAAGAAAAGGCCTTAAAACGAATGTTAGGCCTTCAAAAATGTTGAAAACTTTGGAGGCCCAAAAAAGGGGTTTACAGGCATTCTAAACGTCCTAAGGTCCAGAAAATGTTGTTGGATCAAAAACGGTGTCAGAGAGCTCTGAATGTCCCAAAAACATTTGCAGCCTGAAAGGGGCATTAACCCGCATCCTAGACCACTGAAATTCCCCAAAATATTGTTGGCATGAAAAATGCATGCTACATCCCTGAAAGTTCAGAAAACACCCCAGAAATGTTGCCAGCTCAAGAAAGGCCTTAAAATGCATCTTAGGCCTGCAAAAATGTTGAAAACTTTGGAGGCCCAAAAAAGGGGTTTACAGGCATCCTAGACCCCCTAAAGTCCAGAAAATGTTGTTGGACCAAAATCGGTGTCAGAGAGCTCTGAAAGGGGCATTAAACCGCATCCTAGACCACTGAAATTCCCAAAAATATTTTTGGCACGAAAAATGCATCCTACACCCCTGAAAGTTCAAAATATGTTAGCAGCCCAAACAAGGCATTAAAATGCATTTTAGGCCTACAAAAATTTAGAAAACTTTGGAGGCCCAAAAAAGGGGTTTACAGGCATCCTAGACCCCCTAAAGTCCAGAAAATGTTGTTGGACCAAAAATGATGTCCGTGAGCTCTGAATGTCCCAAAAACATTTGCAGCCTGAAAGGGGCATTAACCCGCATCCTAGACCTCTGAAATTCCCAATAATATTTTGTGCACGAAAAATTCATACTACACCCCTGAAAGTTCAAAATATGTTAGCAGCCCAAAAAAGGCATTAAAATGCATTTTAGGCCTACAAAAATTTAGAAAACTTTGGAGGCCCAAAAAAGGCGTTTACAGGCATCCTAGACCCCCTAAAGTCCAGAAAATGTTGTTGGACCAAAAATGGTGTCAGAGAGCTCTGAATGTCCCAAAAACATTTGCAGCCACTTAAATTCCCAAAAATATTTTTGGCACAAAAAATGCATCCTACACCCCTGAAAGTTGAGAAAATGTTGGCAGCTCAAGAAAAGGCCTTAAAACGAATGTTAGGCCTTCAAAAAGGTTGAAAACTTTGGAGGCCCAAAAAAGGGGTTTACAGGCATTCTAAACCCCCTAAGGTCCGGAAAATGTTGGATCAAAAACTGTGTCAGAGAGCTCTGAATGTCCCAAAAACATTTGCAGCCTGAAAGGGGCATTAACCCGCATCCTAGACCACTGAAATTTCCCAAAATATTTTTGGCATGAAAAATGCATGCTACACCCTTGAAAGTTCAGAAAACACCCCAGAAATGTTGCCAGCTCAAAAAAGGCCTTAAAATGCATTTTAGGCCTGCAAAAATGTTGAAAACTTTGGAGGCCCAAATAAGGGGTTTACAGGCATCCTAGACCCCCTAAAGTCCAGAAAATGTTGTTGGACCAAAATCGGTGTCAGAGAGCTCTGAAAGGGGCATTAAACCGCATCCTAGACCACTGAAATTCCCAAAAATATTTTTGGCACGAAAAATGCATCCTACACCCCTGAAAGTTCAGAAAATGTTGGCATCTCAAGAAAAGGCTTTAAAATGCATGTTAGGCCTAAAAAAATGTTGAAAACTTTGGAGGCCCAAAAAAGGGGTTTACAGGCATCCTAGACCCCCTAAAGTCCAGAAAATGTTGTTGGACCAAAAATGGTGTCAGAGAGCTCTGAATGTCCCAACAACATTTGCAGCCTGAAAGGGGTATTAACCCGCATCCTAGACCACTGACATTTCCCAAAATATTTTTGGCATGAAAAATGCATCCTACACCCCTGCAAGTTCAGAAAACACCCCAGAAATGTTGCGAGCTCAAAAAAGGCCTTAACATGCATCTTAGGTCTGCAAAAATGTTGAAAACTTTGGAGACCCAAAAAAGGGGTTTACAGGCATCCTAGACCCCCTAAAGTCCAGAAAATGTTGTTGGACCAAAAATGGTGTCAGAGAGCTCTGAATGTCCCAAAAACATTTGCAGCCTGAAAGGGGGATTAACCCGCATCCTAGACCACTGAAATTTCCCAAAATATTTTTGACATTAAAAATGCATGCTACACCCCTGAAAGTTCAGAAAACACCCCAGAAATGTTGCGAGCTCAAAAAGGCCTTAACATGCATCTTAGGTCTGCAAAAATGTTGAAAACTTTGGAGACCCAAAAAAGGGGTTTACAGGCATCCTAGACCCCCTAAAGTCCAGAAAATGTTGTTGGACCAAAAATGGTGTCAGAGAGCTCTGAATGTCCCAAGAATATTTGCAGCCTGAAAGGGGCATTAACCCGCATCCTAGACCTCTGAAATTCCCAAAAATATTTTGTGCACGAAAAATGCATCCTATACCCCTGAAAGCTCAGAAAATGTTGGCAGCTCAAGAAAAGGCCTTAAAATGCATGTTAGGCCTTCAAAAATGTTGAAAACTTTGGAGGCCCAAAAAAGGGGTTTACAGGCATCCTAGACCCCTAAAGTCCAGAAAATGTTGTTGGACCAAAAATGGTGTCAGAGAGTTCTGAATGTCCCAAAAACATTTGCAGCCTGAAAGGGGCATTAACCCGCATCCTAGACCTCTGAAATTCCCAAAAATATTTTTGGCACGAAAAATGCATCCTACACCCCTGAAAGTTCAGAAAATGTTGGCAGCTCAAGAAAAGGCCTTAAAATGCATGTTAGGCCTTCAAAAATGTTGAAAACTTTGGAGGCCCAAAAAAGGGGTTTACAGGCATCCTAGACCCCCTAAAGTCCAGAAAATGTTGTTGGACCAAAATCGGTGTCAGAGAGCTCTGAATGTCCCCAAAACATTTGCAGCCTGAAAGGGGCATTAACCCGCATCGTAGACCACTGAAATTCCGAAAAATGTTTTTGGCATGAAAAATGCATCCTACACCCCTGCAAGTTCAGAAAATGTTGGTAACTCTAAAAAAGGCCTTAAAATGCATGTTAGGCCTTCAAAAATGTTGAAAACTTTGGAGGCCCAAAAAAGGGATTTACAGGCATCCTAGACCCCCTAAAGTCCAGAAAATGTTGTTGGATCAAAAATGGTGTCAGAGAGCTCTGAATGTCCCAAAAACATGTGCAGCCTGAAAGGGGCATTAACCCGCATCCTAGACCACTGAAATTCCCAAAAGTATTTTTGGCACTAAAAATGCATCCTACACCCCTGAAAGTTCAGAAAATGTTGACAGCTCAAGAAAAGGCCTTAAAATGCATGTTAGGCCTTCAAAAATGTTGAAAACTTTGGAGGCCCAAAAAAGGGGTTTACAGGCATCCTAGACCCCCTAAAGTCCAGAAAATGTTGTTGGACCAAAAATTGTGTCAGAGAGCTCTGAATGTCCCAAAAATATTTGCAGCCTGAAAGGGGCATTAACCCGCATCCTCGACCTCTGAAATTCCCAAAATTATTTTGTGCACGAAAAATGCATCCTATACCCCTGAAAGCTCAGAAAATGTTGGCAGCTCAAGAAAAGGCCTTAAAATGCATGTTAGGCCTACAAAAATTTAGAAAACTTTGGAGGCCCAAAAAAGGGGTTTACAGGCATCCTAGACCCCCTAAAGTCCAGAAAATGTTGTTGGACCAAAAATGGTGTCAGAGAGCTCTGAATGTCCCAAAAACATTTGCAGCCACTGAAATTCCCAAAAATATTTTTGGCACGAAAAATGCATCCTACACCCCTGAAAGTTGAGAAAATGTTGGCAGCTCAAGAAAAGGCCTTAAAATGCATGTTAGGCCTTCAAAAATGTTGAAAACTTTGGAGGCCCAAAAAAGGGATTTACAGGCATCCTAGACCTCCTAAAGTCCAGAAAATGTTGTTGGATCAAAAACGGTGTCAGAGAGCTCTGAATGTCCCAAAAACATTTGCAGCCTGAAAGGGGCATTAACCCACATCCTAGACCACTGAAATTCCCAAAAATATTTTGGCACTAAAAATGCATCCTATACCCCTGAAACTCAGAATATGTTAGCAGCCCAAAAAAGGCATTAAAATGCATTTTAGGCCTGCAAAAATTTAGAAAACTTTGGAGGCCCAAAAAAGGTTTTTACAGGCATCCTAGACCCCCTAAAGTCCAGAAAATGTTGTTGGACCAAAAATGGTGTCAGAGAGCTCTGAATGTCCCAACAACATTTGCAGCCTGAAACACGCATTAACCCGCATCCTAGACCACTGACATTTCCCAAAATATTTTTGGCATGAAAAATGCATGCTACACCCCTGAAAGTTCAGAAAACACCCCAGAAATGTTGCGAGCTCAAAAAAGGCCTTAACATGCATCTTAGGTCTGCAAAAATGTTGAAAACTTTGGAGACCCAAAAAAGGGGTTTACAGGCATCCTAGACCCCCTAAAGTCCAGAAAATGTTGTTGGACCAAAAATGGTGTCAGAGAGCTCTGAATGTCCCAAAAACATTTGCAGCCTGAAAGGGGCAATAACCCGCATCATAGACCTCTGAAATTCCCAAAAATATTTTGTGCACGAAAAATGCATCCTATACCCCTGAAAGCTCAGAAAATGTTGGCAGCTCAAGAAAAGGCCTTAAAATGCATGTTAGGCCTTCAAAAATGTTGAAAACTTTGGAGGCCCAAAAAAGAGGTTTACAGGCATCCTAGACCCCCTAAAGTTTTGAAAATGTTGTTGGACCAAAAATGGTGTCAGAGAGCTCTGAATGTCCCAAAAACAGTTGCAGCCTGAAAGGGGCATTAACCCGCATCATAGACCTCTGAAATTCCCAAAAATATTTTGTGCACGAAAAATTCATACTACACCCCTGAAAGTTCAAAATATGTTAGCAGCCCAAAAAAGTCATTAAAATGCATTTTAGGCCTACAAAAATTTAGAAAACTTTGGAGGCCCAAAAAAGGGGTTTACAGGCATCCTAGACCCCCTAAAGTCCAGAAAATGTTGTTGGACCAAAAATGATGTCCGTGAGCTCTGAATGTCCCAAAAACATTTGCAGCCTGAAAGGGGCATTAACCCGCATCCTAGACCTCTGAAATTCCCAATAATATTTTGTGCACGAAAAATTCATACTACACCCCTGAAAGTTCAAAATATGTTAGCAGCCCAAAAAAGGCATTAAAATGCATTTTAGGCCTACAAAAATTTAGAAAACTTTGGAGGCCCAAAAAAGGCGTTTACAGGCATCCTAGACCCCCTAAAGTCCAGAAAATGTTGTTGGACCAAAAATGGTGTCAGAGAGCTCTGAATGTCCCAAAAACATTTGCAGCCACTTAAATTCCCAAAAGTATTTTTGGCACAAAAAATGCATCCTACACCCCTGAAAGTTGAGAAAATGTTGGCAGCTCAAGAAAAGGCCTTAAAACGAATGTTAGGCCTTCAAAAATGTTGAAAACTTTGGAGGCCCAAAAAAGGGGTTTACAGGCATTCTAAACGTCCTAAGGTCCAGAAAATGTTGTTGGATCAAAAACGGTGTCAGAGAGCTCTGAATGTCCCAAAAACATTTGCAGCCTGAAAGGGGCATTAACCCGCATCCTAGACCACTGAAATTCCCCAAAATATTGTTGGCATGAAAAATGCATGCTACATCCCTGAAAGTTCAGAAAACACCCCAGAAATGTTGCCAGCTCAAAAAAGGCCTTAAAATGCATCTTAGGCCTGCAAAAATGTTGAAAACTTTGGAGGCCCAAAAAAGGGGTTTACAGGCATCCTAGACCCCCTAAAGTCCAGAAAATGTTGTTGGACCAAAATCGGTGTCAGAGAGCTCTGAAAGGGGCATTAAACCGCATCCTAGACCACTGAAATTCCCAAAAATATTTTTGGCACGAAAAATGCATCCTACACCCCTGAAAGTTCAAAATATGTTAGCAGCCCAAACAAGGCATTAAAATGCATTTTAGGCCTACAAAAATTTAGAAAACTTTGGAGGCCCAAAAAAGGGGTTTACAGGCATCCTAGACCCCCTAAAGTCCAGAAAATGTTGTTGGACCAAAAATGATGTCCGTGAGCTCTGAATGTCCCAAAAACATTTGCAGCCTGAAAGGGGCATTAACCCGCATCCTAGACCTCTGAAATTCCCAATAATATTTTGTGCACGAAAAATTCATACTACACCCCTGAAAGTTCAAAATATGTTAGCAGCCCAAAAAAGGCATTAAAATGCATTTTAGGCCTACAAAAATTTAGAAAACTTTGGAGGCCCAAAAAAGGCGTTTACAGGCATCCTAGACCCCCTAAAGTCCAGAAAATGTTGTTGGACCAAAAATGGTGTCAGAGAGCTCTGAATGTCCCAAAAACATTTGCAGCCACTTAAATTCCCAAAAATATTTTTGGCACAAAAAATGCATCCTACACCCCTGAAAGTTGAGAAAATGTTGGCAGCTCAAGAAAAGACCTTAAAACGAATGTTAGGCCTTCAAAAATGTTGAAAACTTTGGAGGCCCAAAAAAGGGGTTTACAGGCATTCTAAACCCCCTAAGGTCCGGAAAATGTTGGATCAAAAACTGTGTCAGAGAGCTCTGAATGTCCCAAAAACATTTGCAGCCTGAAAGGGGCATTAACCCGCATCCTAGACCACTGAAATTTCCCAAAATATTTTTGGCATGAAAAATGCATGCTACACCCTTGAAAGTTCAGAAAACACCCCAGAAATGTTGCCAGCTCAAAAAAGGCCTTAAAATGCATTTTAGGCCTGCAAAAATGTTGAAAACTTTGGAGGCCCAAATAAGGGGTTTACAGGCATCCTAGACCCCCTAAAGTCCAGAAAATGTTGTTGGACCAAAATCGGTGTCAGAGAGCTCTGAAAGGGGCATTAAACCGCATCCTAGACCACTGAAATTCCCAAAAATATTTTTGGCACGAAAAATGCATCCTACACCCCTGAAAGTTCAGAAAATGTTGGCATCTCAAGAAAAGGCTTTAAAATGCATGTTAGGCCTAAAAAAATGTTGAAAACTTTGGAGGCCCAAAAAAGGGGTTTACAGGCATCCTAGACCCCCTAAAGTCCAGAAAATGTTGTTGGACCAAAAATGGTGTCAGAGAGCTCTGAATGTCCCAACAACATTTGCAGCCTGAAAGGGGCATTAACCCGCATCCTAGACCACTGAAATTCCCAAAAATATTTTTGCCATGAAAAATGCATCCTACACCCCTGCAAGTTCAGAAAATGTTGGCAACTCTAAAAAAGGCCTTAAAATGCATGTTAGGCCTTCAAAAATGTTGAAAACTTTGGAGGCCCAAAAAAGGGATTTACAGGCATCCTAGACCCCCTAAAGTCCAGAAAATGTTGGTGGATCAAAAACGGTGTCAGAGAGCTTTGAATATCCCAAAAACATGTGCAACCTGAAAGGGGCATTAACTCGCATCCCAGACCACTGAAATTCCCAAAAATATTTTTGGCACTAAAAATACATCCTACACCCCTGAAAGTTCAGAAAATGTTGACAGCTCAAGAAAAGGCCTTAAAATGCATGTTAGGCCTTCAAAAATGTTGAAAACTTTGGAGGCGCAAAATAGGGGTTTACAGGCAACCTAGACCTCCTAAAGTCCAGAAAATGTTGTTGGATCAAAAACGGTGTCAGAAAGCTCTGAATGTCCCAAAAACATTTGCAGCCTGAAAGGGGCATTAACCCGCATCCTAGACCACTGACATTTCCCAAAATATTTTTGGCATGAAAAATGCATGCTACACCCCTGAAAGTTCAGAAAACACACCAGAAATGTTGCGAGCTCAAAAAAGGCCTTAACATGCATCTTAGGTCTGCAAAAATGTTGAAAACTTTGGAGACCCAAAAAAGGGGTTTACAGGCATCCTAGACCCCCTAAAGTCCAGAAAATGTTGTTGGACCAAAAATGGTGTCAGAGAGCTCTGAATGTCCCAAAAACATTTGCAGCCTGAAAGGGGGATTAACCCGCATCCTAGACCACTGAAATTTCCCAAAATATTTTTGACATTAAAAATGCATGCTACACCCCTGAAAGTTCAGAAAACACCCCAGAAATGTTGCGAGCTCAAAAAGGCCTTAACATGCATCTTAGGTCTGCAAAAATGTTGAAAACTTTGGAGACCCAAAAAAGGGGTTTACAGGCATCCTAGACCCCCTAAAGTCCAGAAAATGTTGTTGGACCAAAAATGGTGTCAGAGAGCTCTGAATGTCCCAAGAATATTTGCAGCCTGAAAGGGGCATTAACCCGCATCCTAGACCTCTGAAATTCCCAAAAATATTTTGTGCACGAAAAATGCATCCTATACCCCTGAAAGCTCAGAAAATGTTGGCAGCTCAAGAAAAGGCCTTAAAATGCATGTTAGGCCTTCAAAAATGTTGAAAACTTTGGAGGCCCAAAAAAGGGGTTTACAGGCATCCTAGACCCCTAAAGTCCAGAAAATGTTGTTGGACCAAAAATGGTGTCAGAGAGTTCTGAATGTCCCAAAAACATTTGCAGCCTGAAAGGGGCATTAACCCGCATCCTAGACCTCTGAAATTCCCAAAAATATTTTGTGCACGAAAAATGCATCCTATATCCTTGAAAGCTCAGAAAATGTTGGCAGCTCAAGAAAAGGCCTTAAAACGCATGTTAGGCCTTCAAAAATGTTGAAAACTTTGGAGACCCAAAAAAGGCGTTTGCAGGCATCCTAGACCCCCTAAAGTCCAGAAAATGTTGTTGGACCAAAATCGGTGTCAGAGAGCTCTGAAAGGGGCATTAACCCGCATCCTAGACCACGGAAATTCCCAAAAATATTTTTGGCACGAAAAATGCATCCTACACCCCTGAAAGTTCAGAAAATGTTGGCAGCTCAAGAAAAGGCCTTAAAATGCATGTTAGGCCTTCAAAAATGTTGAAAACTTTGGAGGCCCAAAAAAGGGGTTTACAGGCATCCTAGACCCCCTAAAGTCCAGAAAATGTTGTTGGACCAAAATCGGTGTCAGAGAGCTCTGAATGTCCCCAAAACATTTGCAGCCTGAAAGGGGCATTAACCCGCATCGTAGACCACTGAAATTCCGAAAAATGTTTTTGGCATGAAAAATGCATCCTACACCCCTGCAAGTTCAGAAAATGTTGGTAACTCTAAAAAAGGCCTTAAAATGCATGTTAGGCCTCCAAAAATGTTGAAAACTTTGGAGGCCCAAAAAAGGGATTTACAGGCATCCTAGACCCCCTAAAGTCCAGAAAATGTTGTTGGATCAAAAATGGTGTCAGAGAGCTCTGAATGTCCCAAAAACATGTGCAGCCTGAAAGGGGCATTAACCCGCATCCTAGACCACTGAAATTCCCAAAAGTATTTTTGGCACTAAAAATGCATCCTACACCCCTGAAAGTTCAGAAAATGTTGACAGCTCAAGAAAAGGCCTTAAAATGCATGTTAGGCCTTCAAAAATGTTGAAAACTTTGGAGGCCCAAAAAAGGGGTTTACAGGCATCCTAGACCCCCTAAAGTCCAGAAAATGTTGTTGGACCAAAAATGGTGTCAGAGAGCTCTGAATGTCCCAAAAATATTTGCAGCCTGAAAGGGGCATTAACCCGCATCCTCGACCTCTGAAATTCCCAAAATTATTTTGTGCACGAAAAATGCATCCTATACCCCTGAAAGCTCAGAAAATGTTGGCAGCTCAAGAAAAGGCCTTAAAATGCATGTTAGGCCTACAAAAATTTAGAAAACTTTGGAGGCCCAAAAAAGGGGTTTACAGGCATCCTAGACCCCCTAAAGTCCAGAAAATGTTGTTGGACCAAAAATGGTGTCAGAGAGCTCTGAATGTCCCAAAAACATTTGCAGCCACTGAAATTCCCAAAAATATTTTTGGCACGAAAAATGCATCCTACACCCCTGAAAGTTGAGAAAATGTTGGCAGCTCAAGAAAAGGCCTTAAAATGCATGTTAGGCCTTCAAAAATGTTGAAAACTTTGGAGGCCCAAAAAAGGGGTTTACAGGCATCCTAGACCCCCTAAAGTCCAGAAAATGTTTTTGGACCAATATAGGTGTCAGAGAGCTATGAATGTCCCAAAAAAATTTGCAGCCTGAAAGGGGCATTAACCCGCATCCTAGACCACTGAAATTTCCCAAAATATTTTTGGCATGAAAAATGCATGTTACACCCCTGAAAATTCAGAAAACACCCCAGAAATGTTGCCAGCTCAAAAAAGGCCTTAAAATGCATCTTAGGCCTGCAAAAATGTTGAAAACTTTGAAGACCCAAAAAAGGGGTTTACAGGCATCCTAGACCCCCCAAAGTCCAGAAAATGTTGTTGGACCAAAATCGGTGTCAGAGAGCTCTGAAAGGGGCATTAACCCACATCCTAGACCACTGAAATTCCCAAACATATTTTTGGCACGAAAAATGCATCCTACACCCCTGAAAGTTCAGAAAATGTTGGCAGCTCAAGAAAAGGCCTTAAAATGCATGTTAGGCCTTCAAAAATGTTGAAATCTTTGTAGGCCCAAAAAAGGGGTTTACAGGCATCCTAGACCCCCTAAAGTCCAGAAAATGTTGTTGGACCAAAATCGGTGTCAGAGAGCTCTGATTGTCCCCAAAACATTTGCAGCCTGAAAGGGGCATTAACCCGCATCCTATACCACTGAAATTCCCAAAAATATTTTGGGCATGAAAAATGCATGCTACACCCCTGAAAGTTCAGAAAACACCCCAGAAATGTTGTGAGCTCAAAAAAGGCCTTAACATGCATCTTAGGTCTGCAAAAATGTTGAAAACTTTGGAGACCCAAAAAAGGGGTTTACAGGCATCCTAGACCCCCTAAAGTCCAGAAAATGTTGTTGGACCAAAAATGGTGTCAGAGAGCTCTGAATGTCCCAAAAATATTTGCAGCCTGAAAGGGGCATTAACCCGCATCTTAGACCTCTGAAATTCCCAAAAATATTTTGAGCACGAAAAATGCATCCTATACCCCTGAAAGCTCAGAAAATGTTGGCAGCTCAAGAAAAGGCCTTAAAACGAATGTTAGGCCTTCAAAAATGTTGAAAACTTTGGAGGCCCAAAAAAGGGGTTTACAGGCATTCTAAACCCCCTAAGGTCCAGAAAATGTTGTTGGATCAAAAACGGTGTCAGAGAGCTCTGAATGTCCCAAAAACATTTGCAGCCACTTAAATTCCCAAAAATATTTTTGGCACAAAAAATGCATCCTACAACCCTGAAAGTTGAGAAAATGTTGGCAGCTCAAGTAAAGGCCTTAAAATGCATGTTAGGCCTTCAAAAATGTTGAAAACTTTGGAAGCCCAAAAAAGGGATTTACAGGCATCCTAGACCCCTTAAGGTCCAGAAAATGTTGTTGGATCAAAAACGGTGTCAGAGAGCTCTGAATGTCCCAAAAACATTTGCAACCTGAAAGGGGAATTAACCCGCATCCTAGACCACTGAAATTTCCCAAAATATTTTTGCCATGAAAAATGCATGCTACACCCCTGAAAGTTCAGAAAACACCCCAGAAATGTTGCCAGCTCAAAAAAGGCCTTAAAATGCATCTTAGGCCTGCAAAAATGTTGAAAACTTTGGAGACCCAAAAAAGGGGTTTACAGGCATCCTAGACCCCCTAAAGTCCAGAAAATGTTGTTGGACCAAAATCGGTGTCAGAGAGCTCTGAAAGGGGCATTAACCCGCATCCTAGACCACGGAAATTCCCAAAAATATTTTTGGCACGAAAAATGCATCCTACACCCCTGAAAGTTGAGAAAATGTTGGCAGCTCAAGAAAAGGCCTTAAAATGCATGTTAGGCCTTCAAAAATGTTGAAAACGTTGGAGGCCCAAAAAAGGGGTTTACAGGCATCCTAGACCCCCTAAAGTCCAGAAAATGTTGTTGGATCAAAAACGGTGTCAGAGAGCTCTGAATGTCCCAAAAACATTTGCAGCCTGAAAGGGGCATTAACCCGGATCCTAGACCACTGAAATTCCCAAAAATATTTTTGGCATGAAAAATGCATCCTACACCCTTGCAAGTTCAGAAAATGTTGGTAACTCTAAAAAAGGCCTTAAAATGCATGTTAGGCCTTCAAAAATGTTGAAAACTTTGGAGGCCCAAAATAGGGATTTACAGGCATCCTAGACCTCCTAAAGTCCAGAAAATGTTGTTGGATCAAAAACGGTGTCAGAGAGCTCTGAATGTCCCAAAAACATTTGCAGCCTGAAAGGGGCATTAACCCACATCCTAGACCACTGAAATTCCCAAAAATATTTTGGCACTAAAAATGCATCCTATACCCCTGAAACTCAGAATATGTTAGCAGCCCAAAAAAGGCATTAAAATGCATTTTAGGCCTGCAAAAATTTAGAAAACTTTGGAGGCCCAAAAAAGGGGTTTACAGGCATCCTAGACCCCCTAAAGTCCAGAAAATGTTGTTGGACCAAAAATGGTGTCAGAGAGCTCTGAATGTCCCAACAACATTTGCAGCCTGAAACAGGCATTAACCCGCATCCTAGACCACTGACATTTCCCAAAATATTTTTGGCATGAAAAATGCATGCTACACCCCTGAAAGTTCAGAAAACACCCCAGAAATGTTGCGAACTCAAAAAAGGCCTTAACATGCATGTTAGGCCTTCAAAAATGTTGAAAACTTTGGAGACCCAAAAAAGGGGTTTACAGGCATCCTAGACCCCCTAAAGTCCAGAAAATGTTGTTGGACCAAAAATGGTGTCAGAGAGCTCTGAATGTCCCAAAAACATTTGCAGCCTGAAAGGGGCATTAACCCGCATCATAGACCTCTGAAATTCCCAAAAATATTTTGTGCACGAAAAATGCATCCTATACCCCTGAAAGCTCAGAAAATGTTGGCAGCTCAAGAAAAGGCCTTAAAATGCATGTTAGGCCTTCAAAAATGTTGAAAACTTTGGAGGCCCAAAAAAGAGGTTTACAGGCATCCTAGACCCCCTAAAGTTTTGAAAATGTTGTTGGACCAAAAATGGTGTCAGAGAGCTCTGAATGTCCCAAAAACAGTTGCAGCCTGAAAGGGGCATTAACCCGCATCATAGACCTCTGAAATTCCCAAAAATATTTTGTGCACGAAAAATTCATACTACACCCCTGAAAGTTCAAAATATGTTAGCAGCCCAAAAAAGGCATTAAAATGCATTTTAGGCCTACAAAAATTTAGAAAACTTTGGAGGCCCAAAAAAGGGGTTTACAGGCATCCTAGACCCCCTAAAGTCCAGAAAATGTTGTTGGACCAAAAATGATGTCCGTGAGCTCTGAATGTCCCAAAAACATTTGCAGCCTGAAAGGGGCATTAACCCGCATCCTAGACCTCTGAAATTCCCAATAATATTTTGTGCACGAAAAATTCATACTACACCCCTGAAAGTTCAAAATATGTTAGCAGCCCAAAAAAGGCATTAAAATGCATTTTAGGCCTACAATAATTTAGAAAACTTTGGAGGCCCAAAAAAGGCGTTTACAGGCATCCTAGACCCCCTAAAGTCCAGAAAATGTTGTTGGACCAAAAATGGTGTCAGAGAGCTCTGAATGTCCCAAAAACATTTGCAGCCACTTAAATTCCCAAAAGTATTTTTGGCACAAAAAATGCATCCTACACCCCTGAAAGTTGAGAAAATGTTGGCAGCTCAAGAAAAGGCCTTAAAACGAATGTTAGGCCTTCAAAAATGTTGAAAACTTTGGAGGCCCAAAAAAGGGGTTTACAGGCATTCTAAACCTCCTAAGGTCCAGAAAATGTTGTTGGATCAAAAACGGTGTCAGAGAGCTCTGAATGTCCCAAAAACATTTGCAGCCTGAAAGGGGCATTAACCCGCATCCTAGACCACTGAAATTTCCCAAAATATTTTTGGCATGAAAAATGCATGCTACATCCCTGAAAGTTCAGAAAACACCCCAGAAATGTTGCCAGCTCAAAAAAGGCCTTAAAATGCATCTTAGGCCTGCAAAAATGTTGAAAACTTTGGAGGCCCAAAAAAGGGGTTTACAGGCATCCTAGACCCCCTAAAGTCCAGAAAATGTTGTTGGACCAAAATCGGTGTCAGAGAGCTCTGAAAGGGGCATTAAACCGCATCCTAGACCACTGAAATTCCCAAAAATATTTTTGGCACGAAAAATGCATCCTACACCCCTGAAAGTTCAAAATATGTTAGCAGCCCAAACAAGGCATTAAAATGCATTTTAGGCCTACAAAAATTTAGAAAACTTTGGAGGCCCAAAAAAGGGGTTTACAGGCATCCTAGACCCCCTAAAGTCCAGAAAATGTTGTTGGACCAAAAATGATGTCCGTGAGCTCTGAATGTCCCAAAAACATTTGCAGCCTGAAAGGGGCATTAACCCGCATCCTAGACCTCTGAAATTCCCAATAATATTTTGTGCACGAAAAATTCATACTACACCCCTGAAAGTTCAAAATATGTTAGCAGCCCAAAAAAGGCATTAAAATGCATTTTAGGCCTACAAAAATTTAGAAAACTTTGGAGGCCCAAAAAAGGGGTTTACAGGCATCCTAGACCCCCTAAAGTCCAGAAAATGTTGTTGGACCAAAAATGGTGTCAGAGAGCTCTGAATGTCCCAAAAACATTTGCAGCCACTTAAATTCCCAAAAATATTTTTGGCACAAAAAATGCATCCTACACCCCTGAAAGTTGAGAAAATGTTGGCAGCTCAAGAAAAGGCCTTAAAACGAATGTTAGGCCTTCAAAAATGTTGAAAACTTTGGAGGCCCAAAAAAGGGGTTTACAGGCATTCTAAACCCCCTAAGGTCCGGAAAATGTTGGATCAAAAACTGTGTCAGAGAGCTCTGAATGTCCCAAAAACATTTGCAGCCTGAAAGGGGCATTAACCCGCATCCTAGACCACTGAAATTTCCCAAAATATTTTTGGCACGAAAAATGCATCCTACACCCCTGAAAGTTCAGAAAATGTTGGCATCTCAAGAAAAGGCTTTAAAATGCATGTTAGGCCTAAAAAAATGTTGAAAACTTTGGAGGCCCAAAAAAGGGGTTTACAGGCATCCTAGAACCCCTAAAGTCCAGAAAATGTTGTTGGACCAAAAATGGTGTCAGAGAGCTCTGAATGTCCCAACAACATTTGCAGCCTGAAAGGGGCATTAACCCGCATCCTAGACCACTGAAATTCCCAAAAATATTTTTGCCATGAAAAATGCATCCTACACCCCTGCAAGTTCAGAAAATGTTGGCAACTCTAAAAAAGGCCTTAAAATGCATGTTAGGATTTCAAAAATGTTGAAAACTTTGGAGGCCCAAAAAAGGGATTTACAGGCATCCTAGACCCCCTAAAGTCCAGAAAATGTTGGTGGATCAAAAACGGTGTCAGAGAGCTTTGAATGTCCCAAAAACATGTGCAACCTGAAAGGGGCATTAACTCGCATCCCAGACCACTGAAATTCCCAAAAATATTTTTGGCACTAAAAATACATCCTACACCCCTGAAAGTTCAGAAAATGTTGACAGCTCAAGAAAAGGCCTTAAAATGCATGTTAGGCCTTCAAAAATGTTGAAAACTTTGGAGGCGCAAAATAGGGGTTTACAGGCAACCTAGACCTCCTAAAGTCCAGAAAATGTTGTTGGATCAAAAACGGTGTCAGAAAGCTCTGAATGTCCCAAAAACATTTGCAGCCTGAAAGGGGCATTAACCCGCATCCTAGACCACTGACATTTCCCAAAATATTTTTGGCATGAAAAATGCATGCTACACCCCTGAAAGTTCAGAAAACACCCCAGAAATGTTGCGAGCTCAAAAAAGGCCTTAACATGCATCTTAGGTCTGCAAAAATGTTGAAAACTTTGGAGACCCAAAAAAGGGGTTTACAGGCATCCTAGACCCCCTAAAGTCCAGAAAATGTTGTTGGACCAAAAATGGTGTCAGAGAGCTCTGAATGTCCCAAAAACATTTGCAGCCTGAAAGGGGGATTAACCCGCATCCTAGACCACTGAAATTTCCCAAAATATTTTTGACATTAAAAATGCATGCTACACCCCTGAAAGTTCAGAAAACACCCCAGAAATGTTGCGAGCTCAAAAAGGCCTTAACATGCATCTTAGGTCTGCAAAAATGTTGAAAACTTTGGAGACCCAAAAAAGGGGTTTACAGGCATCCTAGACCCCCTAAAGTCCAGAAAATGTTGTTGGACCAAAAATGGTGTCAGAGAGCTCTGAATGTCCCAAGAATATTTGCAGCCTGAAAGGGGCATTAACCCGCATCCTAGACCTCTGAAATTCCCAAAAATATTTTGTGCACGAAAAATGCATCCTATACCCCTGAAAGCTCAGAAAATGTTGGCAGCTCAAGAAAAGGCCTTAAAATGCATGTTAGGCCTTCAAAAATGTTGAAAACTTTGGAGGCCCAAAAAAGGGGTTTACAGGCATCCTAGACCCCTAAAGTCCAGAAAATGTTGTTGGACCAAAAATGGTGTCAGAGAGTTCTGAATGTCCCAAAAACATTTGCAGCCTGAAAGGGGCATTAACCCGCATCCTAGACCTCTGAAATTCCAAAAATATTTTGTGCACGAAAAATGCATCCTATACCCCTGAAAGCTCAGAAAATGTTGGCAGCTCAAGAAAAGGCCTTAAAATGCATGTTAGGCCTTCAAAAATGTTGAAAACTTTGGAGGTGCAAAATAGGGGTTTACAGGCATCCTAGACCTCCTAAAGTCCAGAAAATGTTGTTGGATCAAAAACGGTGTCAGTAAGCTCTGAATGTCCCAAAAACATTTGCAGCCTGAAAGGGGCATTAACCCGCATCCTAAACCTCTGAAATTCCCAATAATATTTTGTGCACGAAAAATTCATACTACACCCCTGAAAGTTCAAAATATGTTAGCAGCCCAAAAAAGGCATTAAAACGCATTTTAGGCCTACAAAAATTTAGAAAACTTTGGAGGCCCAAAAAAGGCGTTTACAGGCATCCTAGACCCCCTAAAGTCCAGAAAATGTTGTTGGACCAAAATCGGTGTCAGAGAGCTCTGAAAGGGGCATTAACCCGCATCCTAGACCACGGAAATTCCCAAAAATATTTTTGGCACGAAAAATGCATCCTACACCCCTGAAAGTTCAGAAAATGTTGGCAGCTCAAGAAAAGGCCTTAAAATGCATGTTAGGCCTTCAAAAATGTTGAAAACTTTGGAGGCCCAAAAAAGGGGTTTACAGGCATCCTAGACCCCCTAAAGTCCAGAAAATGTTGTTGGACCAAAATCGGTGTCAGAGAGCTCTGAATGTCCCCAAAACATTTGCAGCCTGAAAGGGGCATTAACCCGCATCGTAGACCACTGAAATTCCCAAAAATGTTTTTGGCATGAAAAATGCATCCTACACCCCTGCAAGTTCAGAAAATGTTGGTAACTCTAAAAAAGGCCTTAAAATGCATGTTAGGCCTTCAAAAATGTTGAAAACTTTGGAGGCCCAAAAAAGGGATTTACAGGCATCCTAGACCCCCTAAAGTCCAGAAAATGTTGCTGGATCAAAAATGGTGTCAGAGAGCTCTGAATGTCCCAAAAACATGTGCAGCCTGAAAGGGGCATTAACCCGCATCCTAGACCACTGAAATTCCCAAAAGTATTTTTGGCACTAAAAATGCATCCTACACCCCTGAAAGTTCAGAAAATGTTGACAGCTCAAGAAAAGGCCTTAAAATGCATGTTAGGCCTTCAAAAATGTTGAAAACTTTGGAGGCCCAAAAAAGGGGTTTACAGGCATCCTAGACCCCCTAAAGTCCAGAAAATGTTGTTGGACCAAAAATGGTGTCAGAGAGCTCTGAATGTCCCAAAAATATTTGCAGCCTGAAAGGGGCATTAACCCGCATCCTCGACCTCTGAAATTCCCAAAATTATTTTGTGCACGAAAAATGCATCCTATACCCCTGAAAGCTCAGAAAATGTTGGCAGCTCAAGAAAAGGCCTTAAAATGCATGTTAGGCCTACAAAAATTTAGAAAACTTTGGAGGCCCAAAAAAGGGGTTTACAGGCATCCTAGACCCCCTAAAGTCCAGAAAATGTTGTTGGACCAAAAATGGTGTCAGAGAGCTCTGAATGTCCCAAAAACATTTGCAGCCACTGAAATTCCCAAAAATATTTTTGGCACGAAAAATGCATCCTACACCCCTGAAAGTTGAGAAAATGTTGGCAGCTCAAGAAAAGGCCTTAAAATGCATGTTAGGCCTTCAAAAATGTTGAAAACTTTGGAGGCCCAAAAAAGGGGTTTACAGGCATCCTAGACCCCCTAAAGTCCAGAAAATGTTTTTGGACCAATATAGGTGTCAGAGAGCTATGAATGTCCCAAAAAAATTTGCAGCCTGAAAGGGGCATTAACCCGCATCCTAGACCACTGAAATTTCCCAAAATATTTTTGGCATGAAAAATGCATGTTACACCCCTGAAAATTCAGAAAACACCCCAGAAATGTTGCCAGCTCAAAAAAGGCCTTAAAATGCATCTTAGGCCTGCAAAAATGTTGAAAACTTTGAAGACCCAAAAAAGGGGTTTACAGGCATCCTAGACCCCCCAAAGTCCAGAAAATGTTGTTGGACCAAAATCGGTGTCAGAGAGCTCTGAAAGGGGCATTAACCCACATCCTAGACCACTGAAATTCCCAAACATATTTTTGGCACGAAAAATGCATCCTACACCCCTGAAAGTTCAGAAAATGTTGGCAGCTCAAGAAAAGGCCTTAAAATGCATGTTAGGCCTTCAAAAATGTTGAAATCTTTGGAGGCCCAAAAAAGGGGTTTACAGGCATCCTAGACCCCCTAAAGTCCAGAAAATGTTGTTGGACCAAAATCGGTGTCAGAGAGCTCTGATTGTCCCCAAAACATTTGCAGCCTGAAAGGGGCATTAACCCGCATCCTATACCACTGAAATTCCCAAAAATATTTTGGGCATGAAAAATGCATGCTACACCCCTGAAAGTTCAGAAAACACCCCAGAAATGTTGTGAGCTCAAAAAAGGCCTTAACATGCATCTTAGGTCTGCAAAAATGTTGAAAACTTTGGAGACCCAAAAAAGGGGTTTACAGGCATCCTAGACCCCCTAAAGTCCAGAAAATGTTGTTGGACCAAAAATGGTGTCAGAGAGCTCTGAATGTCCCAAAAATATTTGCAGCCTGAAAGGGGCATTAACCCGCATCTTAGACCTCTGAAATTCCCAAAAATATTTTGAGCACGAAAAATGCATCCTATACCCCTGAAAGCTCAGAAAATGTTGGCAGCTCAAGAAAAGGCCTTAAAACGAATGTTAGGCCTTCAAAAATGTTGAAAACTTTGGAGGCCCAAAAAAGGGGTTTACAGGCATTCTAAACCCCCTAAGGTCCAGAAAATGTTGTTGGATCAAAAACGGTGTCAGAGAGCTCTGAATGTCCCAAAAACATTTGCAGCCACTTAAATTCCCAAAAATATTTTTGGCACAAAAAATGCATCCTACAACCCTGAAAGTTGAGAAAATGTTGGCAGCTCAAGTAAAGGCCTTAAAATGCATGTTAGGCCTTCAAAAATGTTGAAAACTTTGGAAGCCCAAAAAAGGGATTTACAGGCATCCTAGACCCCTTAAGGTCCAGAAAATGTTGTTGGATCAAAAACGGTGTCAGAGAGCTCTGAATGTCCCAAAAACATTTGCAACCTGAAAGGGGAATTAACCCGCATCCTAGACCACTGAAATTTCCCAAAATATTTTTGCCATGAAAAATGCATGCTACACCCCTGAAAGTTCAGAAAACACCCCAGAAATGTTGCCAGCTCAAAAAAGGCCTTAAAATGCATCTTAGGCCTGCAAAAATGTTGAAAACTTTGGAGACCCAAAAAAGGGGTTTACAGGCATCCTAGACCCCCTAAAGTCCAGAAAATGTTGTTGGACCAAAATCGGTGTCAGAGAGCTCTGAAAGGGGCATTAACCCGCATCCTAGACCACGGAAATTCCCAAAAATATTTTTGGCACGAAAAATGCATCCTACACCCCTGAAAGTTGAGAAAATGTTGGCAGCTCAAGAAAAGGCCTTAAAATGCATGTTAGGCCTTCAAAAATGTTGAAAACGTTGGAGGCCCAAAAAAGGGGTTTACAGGCATCCTAGACCCCCTAAAGTCCAGAAAATGTTGTTGGACCAAAATCGGTGTCAGAGAGCTCTGATTGTCCCCAAAACATTTGCAGCCTGAAAGGGGCATTAACCCGGATCCTAGACCACTGAAATTCCCAAAAATATTTTTGGCATGAAAAATGCATCCTACACCCTTGCAAGTTCAGAAAATGTTGGTAACTCTAAAAAAAAGGCCTTAAAATGCATGTTAGGCCTTCAAAAATGTTGAAAACTTTGGAGGCCCAAAAAAGGGATTTACAGGCATCCTAGACCTCCTAAAGTCCAGAAAATGTTGTTGGATCAAAAACGGTGTCAGAGAGCTCTGAATGTCCCAAAAACATTTGCAGCCTGAAAGGGGCATTAACCCACATCCTAGACCACTGAAATTCCCAAAAATATTTTGGCACTAAAAATGCATCCTATACCCCTGAAACTCAGAATATGTTAGCAGCCCAAAAAAGGCATTAAAATGCATTTTAAGCCTGCAAAAATTTAGAAAACTTTGGAGGCCCAAAAAAGGGGTTTACAGGCATCCTAGACCCCCTAAAGTCCAGAAAATGTTGTTGGACCAAAAATGGTGTCAGAGAGCTCTGAATGTCCCAACAACATTTGCAGCCTGAAACAGGCATTAACCCGCATCCTAGACCACTGACATTTCCCAAAATATTTTTGGCATGAAAAATGCATGCTACACCCCTGAAAGTTCAGAAAACACCCCAGAAATGTTGCGAGCTCAAAAAAGGCCTTAACATGCATCTTAGGTCTGCAAAAATGTTGAAAACTTTGGAGACCCAAAAAAGGGGTTTACAGGCATCCTAGACCCCCTAAAGTCCAGAAAATGTTGTTGGACCAAAAATGGTGTCAGAGAGCTCTGAATGTCCCAAAAATATTTGCAGCCTGAAAGGGGCATTAACCCGCATCCTAGACCTCTGAAATTCCCAAAAATATTTTGTGCACGAAAAATGCATCCTATACCCCTGAAAGCTCAGAAAATGTTGGCAGCTCAAGAAAAGGCCTTAAAATGCATGTTAGGCCTTCAAAAATGTTGAAAACTTTGGAGGCCCAAAATAGGGGTTTACAGGCATCCTAGACCCCCTAAAGTCCAGAAAATGTTGTTGGACCAAAAATGGTGTCAGAGAGCTCTGAATGTCCCAAAAACATTTGCAGCCTGAAAGGGGCATTAACCCGCATCATAGACCTCTGAAATTCCCAAAAATATTTTGTGCACGAAAAATGCATCCTATACCCCTGAAAGCTCAGAAAATGTTGGCAGCTCAAGAAAAGGCCTTAAAATGCATGTTAGGCTTTCAAAAATGTTGAAAACTTTGGAGGCCCAAAAAAGAGGTTTACAGGCATCCGAGACCCCCTAAAGTTTTGAAAATGTTGTTGGACCAAAAATGGTGTCAGAGAGCTCTGAATGTCCCAAAAACAGTTGCAGCCTGAAAGGGGCATTAACCCGCATCATAGACCTCTGAAATTCCCAAAAATATTTTGTGCACGAAAAATTCATACTACACCCCTGAAAGTTCAAAATATGTTAGCAGCCCAAAAAAGGCATTAAAATGCATTTTAGGCCTACAAAAATTTAGAAAACTTTGGAGGCCCAAAAAAGGGGTTTACAGCATCCTAGACCCCCTAAAGTCCAGAAAATGTTGTTGGACCAAAAATGATGTCCGTGAGCTCTGAATGTCCCAAAAACATTTGCAGCCTGAAAGGGGCATTAACCCGCATCCTAGACCTCTGAAATTCCCAATAATATTTTGTGCACGAAAAATTCATACTACACCCCTGAAAGTTCAAAATATGTTAGCAGCCCAAAAAAGGCATTAAAATGCATTTTAGGCCTACAATAATTTAGAAAACTTTGGAGGCCCAAAAAAGGCGTTTACAGGCATCCTAGACCCCCTAAAGTCCAGAAAATGTTGTTGGACCAAAAATGGTGTCAGAGAGCTCTGAATGTCCCAAAAACATTTGCAGCCACTTAAATTCCCAAAAGTATTTTTGGCACAAAAAATGCATCCTACACCCCTGAAAGTTGAGAAAATGTTGGCAGCTCAAGAAAAGGCCTTAAAACGAATGTTAGGCCTTCAAAAATGTTGAAAACTTTGGAGGCCCAAAAAAGGGGTTTACAGGCATTCTAAACCTCCTAAGGTCCAGAAAATGTTGTTGGATCAAAAACGGTGTCAGAGAGCTCTGAATGTCCCAAAAACATTTGCAGCCTGAAAGGGGCATTAACCCGCATCCTAGACCACTGAAATTTCCCAAAATATTTTTGGCATGAAAAATGCATGCTACATCCCTGAAAGTTCAGAAAACACCCCAGAAACGTTGCCAGCTCAAAAAAGGCCTTAAAATGCATCTTAGGCCTGCAAAAATGTTGAAAACTTTGGAGGCCCAAAAAAGGGGTTTACAGGCATCCTAGACCCCCTAAAGTCCAGAAAATGTTGTTGGACCAAAATCGGTGTCAGAGAGCTCTGAAAGGGGCATTAAACCGCATCCTAGACCACTGAAATTCCCAAAAATATTTTTGGCACGAAAAATGCATCCTACACCCCTGAAAGTTCAAAATATGTTAGCAGCCCAAACAAGGCATTAAAATGCATTTTAGGCCTACAAAAATTTAGAAAACTTTGGAGGCCCAAAAAAGGGGTTTACAGGCATCCTAGACCCCCTAAAGTCCAGAAAATGTTGTTGGACCAAAAATGATGTCCGTGAGCTCTGAATGTCCCAAAAACATTTGCAGCCTGAAAGGGGCATTAACCCGCATCCTAGACCTCTGAAATTCCCAATAATATTTTGTGCACGAAAAATTCATACTACACCCCTGAAAGTTCAAAATATGTTAGCAGCCCAAAAAAGGCATTAAAATGCATTTTAGGCCTACAAAAATTTAGAAAACTTTGGAGGCCCAAAAAAGGCGTTTACAGGCATCCTAGACCCCCTAAAGTCCAGAAAATGTTGTTGGACCAAAAATGGTGTCAGAGAGCTCTGAATGTCCCAAAAACATTTGCAGCCACTTAAATTCCCAAAAATATTTTTGGCACAAAAAATGCATCCTACACCCCTGAAAGTTGAGAAAATGTTGGCAGCTCAAGAAAAGGCCTTAAAACGAATGTTAGGCCTTCAAAAATGTTGAAAACTTTGGAGGCCCAAAAAAGGGGTTTACAGGCATTCTAAGCCCCCTAAGGTCCGGAAAATGTTGGATCAAAAACTGTGTCAGAGAGCTCTGAATGTCCCAAAAACATTTGCAGCCTGAAAGGGGCATTAACCCGCATCCTAGACCACTGAAATTTCCCAAAATATTTTTGGCATGAAAAATGCATGCTACACCCTTGAAAGTTCAGAAAACACCCCAGAAATGTTGCCAGCTCAAAAAAGGCCTTAAAATGCATTTTAGGCCTGCAAAAATGTTGAAAACTTTGGAGGCCCAAATAAGGGGTTTACAGGCATCCTAGACCCCCTAAAGTCCAGAAAATGTTGTTGGACCAAAATCGGTGTCAGAGAGCTCTGAAAGGGGCATTAAACCGCATCCTAGACCACTGAAATTCCCAAAAATATTTTTGGCACGAAAAATGCATCCTACACCCCTGAAAGTTCAGAAAATGTTGGCATCTCAAGAAAAGGCTTTAAAATGCATGTTAGGCCTAAAAAATTTTGAAAACTTTGGAGGCCCAAAAAAGGGGTTTACAGGCATCCTAGACCCCCTAAAGTCCAGAAAATGTTGTTGGACCAAAAATGGTGTCAGAGAGCTCTGAATGTCCCAACAACATTTGCAGCCTGAAAGGGGCATTAACCCGCATCCTAGACCACTGAAATTCCCAAAAATATTTTTGCCATGAAAAATGCATCCTACACCCCTGCAAGTTCAGAAAATGTTGGCAACTCTAAAAAAGGCCTTAAAATGCATGTTAGGATTTCAAAAATGTTGAAAACTTTGGAGGCCCAAAAAAGGGATTTACAGGCATCCTAGACCCCCTAAAGTCCAGAAAATGTTGGTGGATCAAAAACGGTGTCAGAGAGCTTTGAATGTCCCAAAAACATGTGCAACCTGAAAGGGGCATTAACTCGCATCCCAGACCACTGAAATTCCCAAAAATATTTTTGGCACTAAAAATACATCCTACACCCCTGAAAGTTCAGAAAATGTTGACAGCTCAAGAAAAGGCCTTAAAATGCATGTTAGGCCTTCAAAAATGTTGAAAACTTTGGAGGCGCAAAATAGGGGTTTACAGGCAACCTAGACCTCCTAAAGTCCAGAAAATGTTGTTGGATCAAAAACGGTGTCAGAAAGCTCTGAATGTCCCAAAAACATTTGCAGCCTGAAAGGGGCATTAACCCGCATCCTAGACCACTGACATTTCCCAAAATATTTTTGGCATGAAAAATGCATGCTACACCCCTGAAAGTTCAGAAAACACCCCAGAAATGTTGCGAGCTCAAAAAAGGCCTTAACATGCATCTTAGGTCTGCAAAAATGTTGAAAACTTTGGAGACCCAAAAAAGGGGTTTACAGGCATCCTAGACCCCCTAAAGTCCAGAAAATGTTGTTGGACCAAAAATGGTGTCAGAGAGCTCTGAATGTCCCAAAAACATTTGCAGCCTGAAAGGGGGATTAACCCGCATCCTAGACCACTGAAATTTCCCAAAATATTTTTGACATTAAAAATGCATGCTACACCCCTGAAAGTTCAGAAAACACCCCAGAAATGTTGCGAGCTCAAAAAGGCCTTAACATGCATCTTAGGTCTGCAAAAATGTTGAAAACTTTGGAGACCCAAAAAAGGGGCTTACAGGCATCCTAGACCCCCTAAAGTCCAGAAAATGTTGTTGGACCAAAAATGGTGTCAGAGAGCTCTGAATGTCCCAAGAATATTTGCAGCCTGAAAGGGGCATTAACCCGCATCCTAGACCTCTGAAATTCCCAAAAATATTTTGTGCACGAAAAATGCATCCTATACCCCTGAAAGCTCAGAAAATGTTGGCAGCTCAAGAAAAGGGCTTAAAATGCATGTTAGGCCTTCAAAAATGTTGAAAACTTTGGAGGCCCAAAAAAGGGGTTTACAGGCATCCTAGACCCCTAAAGTCCAGAAAATGTTGTTGGACCAAAAATGGTGTCAGAGAGTTCTGAATGTCCCAAAAACATTTGCAGCCTGAAAGGGGCATTAACCCGCATCCTAGACCTCTGAAATTCCCAAAAATATTTTGTGCACGAAAAATGCATCCTATATCCTTGAAAGCTCAGAAAATGTTGGCAGCTCAAGAAAAGGCCTTAAAACGCATGTTAGGCCTTCAAAAATGTTGAAAACTTTGGAGACCCACAAAAGGGGTTTACAGGCATCCTAGACCCCCTAAGGTCCAGAAAATGTTGTTGGATCAAAAACGGTGTCAGAGAGCTCTGAATGTCCCAAAAATATTTGCAGCCTGAAAGGGGCATTAACCCGCATCCTAGACCTCTGAAATTCCCAAAAATATTTTGTGCACGAAAAATGCATCCTATACCCCTGAAAGCTCAGAAAATGTTGGCAGCTCAAGAAAAGGCCTTAAAATGCATGTTAGGCCTTCAAAAATGTTGAAAACTTTGGAGGTGCAAAATAGGGGTTTACAGGCATCCTAGACCTCCTAAAGTCCAGAAAATGTTGTTGGATCAAAAACGGTGTCAGTAAGCTCTGAATGTCCCAAAAACATTTGCAGCCTGAAAGGGGCATTAACCCGCATCCTAAACCTCTGAAATTCCCAATAATATTTTGTGCACGAAAAATTCATACTACACCCCTGAAAGTTCAAAATATGTTAGCAGCCCAAAAAAGGCATTAAAATGCATTTTAGGCCTACAAAAATTTAGAAAACTTTGGAGGCCCAAAAAAGGCGTTTACAGGCATCCTAGACCCCCTAAAGTCCAGAAAATGTTGTTGGACCAAAATCGGTGTCAGAGAGCTCTGAAAGGGGCATTAACCCGCATCCTAGACCACGGAAATTCCCAAAAATATTTTTGGCACGAAAAATGCATCCTACACCCCGGAAAGTTCAGAAAATGTTGGCAGCTCAAGAAAAGGCCTTAAAATGCATGTTAGGCCTTCAAAAATGTTGAAAACTTTGGAGGCCCAAAAAAGGGGTTTACAGGCATCCTAGACCCCCTAAAGTCCAGAAAATGTTGTTGGACCAAAATCGGTGTCAGAGAGCTCTGAATGTCCCCAAAATATTTGCAGCCTGAAAGGGGCATTAACCCGCATCGTAGACCACTGAAATTCCCAAAAATGTTTTTGGCATGAAAAATGCATCCTACACCCCTGCAAGTTCAGAAAATGTTGGTAACTCTAAAAAAGGCCTTAAAATGCATGTTAGGCCTTCAAAAATGTTGAAAACTTTGGAGGCCCAAAAAAGGGATTTACAGGCATCCTAGACCCCCTAAAGTCCAGAAAATGTTGTTGGATCAAAAATGGTGTCAGAGAGCTCTGAATGTCCCAAAAACATGTGCAGCCTGAAAGGGGCATTAACCCGCATCCTAGACCACTGAAATTCCCAAAAGTATTTTTGGCACTAAAAATGCATCCTACACCCCTGAAAGTTCAGAAAATGTTGACAGCTCAAGAAAAGGCCTTAAAATGCATGTTAGGCCTTCAAAAATGTTGAAAACTTTGGAGGCGCAAAATAGGGGTTTACAGGCATCCTAGACCTCCTAAAGTCCAGAAAATGTTGTTGGATCAAAAACGGTGTCAGAAAGCTCTGAATATCCCAAAATCATTTGCAGCCTGAAAGGGGCATTAACCCGCATCCTAGACCTCGAAAATTCCCAAAAATATTTTGTGCACGAAAAATTCATACTACACCCCTGAAAGTTCAGAATATGTTAGCAGCCCAAAAAAGGCATTAAAATGCATTTTAGGCCTGCAAAAATTTAGAAAACTTTGGAGGCCCAAAAAAGGGGTTTACAGGCATCCTAGACCCCCTAAAGTCCAGAAAATGTTGTTGGACCAAAAATGGTGTCAGAGAGCTCTGAATGTCCCAAAAACATTTGCAGCCTGAAAGGGGGATTAACCCGCATCCTAAACCTCTGAAATTCCCAATAATATTTTGTGCACGAAAAATTCATACTACACCCCTGAAAGTTCAAAATATGTTAGCAGCCCAAAAAAGGCATTAAAATGCATTTTAGGCCTACAAAAATTTAGAAAACTTTGGAGGCCCAAAAAAGGCGTTTACAGGCATCCTAGACCCCCTAAAGTCCAGAAAATGTTGTTGGACCAAAATCGGTGTCAGAGAGCTCTGAAAGGGGCATTAACCCGCATCCTAGACCACGGAAATTCCCAAAAATATTTTTGGCACGAAAAATGCATCCTACACCCCTGAAAGTTCAGAAAATGTTGGCAGCTCAAGAAAAGGCCTTAAAATGCATGTTAGGCCTTCAAAAATGTTGAAAACTTTGGAGGCCCAAAAAAGGGGTTTACAGGCATCCTAGACCCCCTAAAGTCCAGAAAATGTTGTTGGACCAAAATCGGTGTCAGAGAGCTCTGAATGTCCCCAAAACATTTGCAGCCTGAAAGGGGCATTAACCCGCATCGTAGACCACTGAAATTCCCAAAAATGTTTTTGGCATGAAAAATGCATCCTACACCCCTGCAAGTTCAGAAAATGTTGGTAACTCTAAAAAAGGCCTTAAAATGCATGTTAGGCCTTCAAAAATGTTGAAAACTTTGGAGGCCCAAAAAAGGGATTTACAGGCATCCTAGACCCCCTAAAGTCCAGAAAATGTTGTTGGATCAAAAATGGTGTCAGAGAGCTCTGAATGTCCCAAAAACATGTGCAGCCTGAAAGGGGCATTAACCCGCATCCTAGACCACTGAAATTCCCAAAAGTATTTTTGGCACTAAAAATGCATCCTACACCCCTGAAAGTTCAGAAAATGTTGACAGCTCAAGAAAAGGCCTTAAAATGCATGTTAGGCCTTCAAAAATGTTGAAAACTTTGGAGGCCCAAAAAAGGGGTTTACAGGCATCCTAGACCCCCTAAAGTCCAGAAAATGTTGTTGGACCAAAAATGGTGTCAGAGAGCTCTGAATGTCCCAAAAATATTTGCAGCCTGAAAGGGGCATTAACCCGCATCCTCGACCTCTGAAATTCCCAAAATTATTTTGTGCACGAAAAATGCATCCTATACCCCTGAAAGCTCAGAAAATGTTGGCAGCTCAAGAAAAGGCCTTAAAATGCATGTTAGGCCTACAAAAATTTAGAAAACTTTGGAGGCCCAAAAAAGGGGTTTACAGGCATCCTAGACCCCCTAAAGTCCAGAAAATGTTGTTGGACCAAAAATGGTGTCAGAGAGCTCTGAATGTCCCAAAAACATTTGCAGCCACTGAAATTCCCAAAAATATTTTTGGCACGAAAAATGCATCCTACACCCCTGAAAGTTGAGAAAATGTTGGCAGCTCAAGAAAAGGCCTTAAAATGCATGTTAGGCCTTCAAAAATGTTGAAAACTTTGGAGGCCCAAAAAAGGGGTTTACAGGCATCCTAGACCCCCTAAAGTCCAGAAAATGTTTTTGGACCAATATAGGTGTCAGAGAGCTATGAATGTCCCAAAAAAATTTGCAGCCTGAAAGGGGCATTAACCCGCATCCTAGACCACTGAAATTTCCCAAAATATTTTTGGCATGAAAAATGCATGTTACACCCCTGAAAATTCAGAAAACACCCCAGAAATGTTGCCAGCTCAAAAAAGGCCTTAAAATGCATCTTAGGCCTGCAAAAATGTTGAAAACTTTGAAGACCCAAAAAAGGGGTTTACAGGCATCCTAGACCCCCCAAAGTCCAGAAAATGTTGTTGGACCAAAATCGGTGTCAGAGAGCTCTGAAAGGGGCATTAACCCACATCCTAGACCACTGAAATTCCCAAACATATTTTTGGCACGAAAAATGCATCCTACACCCCTGAAAGTTCAGAAAATGTTGGCAGCTCAAGAAAAGGCCTTAAAATGCATGTTAGGCCTTCAAAAATGTTGAAATCTTTGGAGGCCCAAAAAAGGGGTTTACAGGCATCCTAGACCCCCTAAAGTCCAGAAAATGTTGTTGGACCAAAATCGGTGTCAGAGAGCTCTGATTGTCCCCAAAACATTTGCAGCCTGAAAGGGGCATTAACCCGCATCCTATACCACTGAAATTCCCAAAAATATTTTGGGCATGAAAAATGCATGCTACACCCCTGAAAGTTCAGAAAACACCCCAGAAATGTTGTGAGCTCAAAAAAGGCCTTAACATGCATCTTAGGTCTGCAAAAATGTTGAAAACTTTGGAGACCCAAAAAAGGGGTTTACAGGCATCCTAGACCCCCTAAAGTCCAGAAAATGTTGTTGGACCAAAAATGGTGTCAGAGAGCTCTGAATGTCCCAAAAATATTTGCAGCCTGAAAGGGGCATTAACCCGCATCTTAGACCTCTGAAATTCCCAAAAATATTTTGAGCACGAAAAATGCATCCTATACCCCTGAAAGCTCAGAAAATGTTGGCAGCTCAAGAAAAGGCCTTAAAACGAATGTTAGGCCTTCAAAAATGTTGAAAACTTTGGAGGCCCAAAAAAGGGGTTTACAGGCATTCTAAACCCCCTAAGGTCCAGAAAATGTTGTTGGATCAAAAACGGTGTCAGAGAGCTCTGAATGTCCCAAAAACATTTGCAGCCACTTAAATTCCCAAAAATATTTTTGGCACAAAAAATGCATCCTACAACCCTGAAAGTTGAGAAAATGTTGGCAGCTCAAGTAAAGGCCTTAAAATGCATGTTAGGCCTTCAAAAATGTTGAAAACTTTGGAAGCCCAAAAAAGGGATTTACAGGCATCCTAGACCCCTTAAGGTCCAGAAAATGTTGTTGGATCAAAAACGGTGTCAGAGAGCTCTGAATGTCCCAAAAACATTTGCAACCTGAAAGGGGAATTAACCCGCATCCTAGACCACTGAAATTTCCCAAAATATTTTTGCCATGAAAAATGCATGCTACACCCCTGAAAGTTCAGAAAACACCCCAGAAATGTTGCCAGCTCAAAAAAGGCCTTAAAATGCATCTTAGGCCTGCAAAAATGTTGAAAACTTTGGAGACCCAAAAAAGGGGTTTACAGGCATCCTAGACCCCCTAAAGTCCAGAAAATGTTGTTGGACCAAAATCGGTGTCAGAGAGCTCTGAAAGGGGCATTAACCCGCATCCTAGACCACGGAAATTCCCAAAAATATTTTTGGCACGAAAAATGCATCCTACACCCCTGAAAGTTGAGAAAATGTTGGCAGCTCAAGAAAAGGCCTTAAAATGCATGTTAGGCCTTCAAAAATGTTGAAAACGTTGGAGGCCCAAAAAAGGGGTTTACAGGCATCCTAGACCCCCTAAAGTCCAGAAAATGTTGTTGGACCAAAATCGGTGTCAGAGAGCTCTGATTGTCCCCAAAACATTTGCAGCCTGAAAGGGGCATTAACCCGGATCCTAGACCACTGAAATTCCCAAAAATATTTTTGGCATGAAAAATGCATCCTACACCCTTGCAAGTTCAGAAAATGTTGGTAACTCTAAAAAAAAGGCCTTAAAATGCATGTTAGGCCTTCAAAAATGTTGAAAACTTTGGAGGCCCAAAAAAGGGATTTACAGGCATCCTAGACCTCCTAAAGTCCAGAAAATGTTGTTGGATCAAAAACGGTGTCAGAGAGCTCTGAATGTCCCAAAAACATTTGCAGCCTGAAAGGGGCATTAACCCACATCCTAGACCACTGAAATTCCCAAAAATATTTTGGCACTAAAAATGCATCCTATACCCCTGAAACTCAGAATATGTTAGCAGCCCAAAAAAGGCATTAAAATGCATTTTAAGCCTGCAAAAATTTAGAAAACTTTGGAGGCCCAAAAAAGGGGTTTACAGGCATCCTAGACCCCCTAAAGTCCAGAAAATGTTGTTGGACCAAAAATGGTGTCAGAGAGCTCTGAATGTCCCAAAAATATTTGCAGCCTGAAAGGGGCATTAACCCGCATCCTAGACCTCTGAAATTCCCAAAAATATTTTGTGCACGAAAAATGCATCCTATACCCCTGAAAGCTCAGAAAATGTTGGCAGCTCAAGAAAAGGCCTTAAAATGCATGTTAGGCCTTCAAAAATGTTGAAAACTTTGGAGGCCCAAAATAGGGGTTTACAGGCATCCTAGACCCCCTAAAGTCCAGAAAATGTTGTTGGACCAAAAATGGTGTCAGAGAGCTCTGAATGTCCCAAAAACATTTGCAGCCTGAAAGGGGCATTAACCCGCATCATAGACCTCTGAAATTCCCAAAAATATTTTGTGCACGAAAAATGCATCCTATACCCCTGAAAGCTCAGAAAATGTTGGCAGCTCAAGAAAAGGCCTTAAAATGCATGTTAGGCTTTCAAAAATGTTGAAAACTTTGGAGGCCCAAAAAAGAGGTTTACAGGCATCCGAGACCCCCTAAAGTTTTGAAAATGTTGTTGGACCAAAAATGGTGTCAGAGAGCTCTGAATGTCCCAAAAACAGTTGCAGCCTGAAAGGGGCATTAACCCGCATCATAGACCTCTGAAATTCCCAAAAATATTTTGTGCACGAAAAATTCATACTACACCCCTGAAAGTTCAAAATATGTTAGCAGCCCAAAAAAGGCATTAAAATGCATTTTAGGCCTACAAAAATTTAGAAAACTTTGGAGGCCCAAAAAAGGGGTTTACAGCATCCTAGACCCCCTAAAGTCCAGAAAATGTTGTTGGACCAAAAATGATGTCCGTGAGCTCTGAATGTCCCAAAAACATTTGCAGCCTGAAAGGGGCATTAACCCGCATCCTAGACCTCTGAAATTCCCAATAATATTTTGTGCACGAAAAATTCATACTACACCCCTGAAAGTTCAAAATATGTTAGCAGCCCAAAAAAGGCATTAAAATGCATTTTAGGCCTACAATAATTTAGAAAACTTTGGAGGCCCAAAAAAGGCGTTTACAGGCATCCTAGACCCCCTAAAGTCCAGAAAATGTTGTTGGACCAAAAATGGTGTCAGAGAGCTCTGAATGTCCCAAAAACATTTGCAGCCACTTAAATTCCCAAAAGTATTTTTGGCACAAAAAATGCATCCTACACCCCTGAAAGTTGAGAAAATGTTGGCAGCTCAAGAAAAGGCCTTAAAACGAATGTTAGGCCTTCAAAAATGTTGAAAACTTTGGAGGCCCAAAAAAGGGGTTTACAGGCATTCTAAACCTCCTAAGGTCCAGAAAATGTTGTTGGATCAAAAACGGTGTCAGAGAGCTCTGAATGTCCCAAAAACATTTGCAGCCTGAAAGGGGCATTAACCCGCATCCTAGACCACTGAAATTTCCCAAAATATTTTTGGCATGAAAAATGCATGCTACATCCCTGAAAGTTCAGAAAACACCCCAGAAACGTTGCCAGCTCAAAAAAGGCCTTAAAATGCATCTTAGGCCTGCAAAAATGTTGAAAACTTTGGAGGCCCAAAAAAGGGGTTTACAGGCATCCTAGACCCCCTAAAGTCCAGAAAATGTTGTTGGACCAAAATCGGTGTCAGAGAGCTCTGAAAGGGGCATTAAACCGCATCCTAGACCACTGAAATTCCCAAAAATATTTTTGGCACGAAAAATGCATCCTACACCCCTGAAAGTTCAAAATATGTTAGCAGCCCAAACAAGGCATTAAAATGCATTTTAGGCCTACAAAAATTTAGAAAACTTTGGAGGCCCAAAAAAGGGGTTTACAGGCATCCTAGACCCCCTAAAGTCCAGAAAATGTTGTTGGACCAAAAATGATGTCCGTGAGCTCTGAATGTCCCAAAAACATTTGCAGCCTGAAAGGGGCATTAACCCGCATCCTAGACCTCTGAAATTCCCAATAATATTTTGTGCACGAAAAATTCATACTACACCCCTGAAAGTTCAAAATATGTTAGCAGCCCAAAAAAGGCATTAAAATGCATTTTAGGCCTACAAAAATTTAGAAAACTTTGGAGGCCCAAAAAAGGCGTTTACAGGCATCCTAGACCCCCTAAAGTCCAGAAAATGTTGTTGGACCAAAAATGGTGTCAGAGAGCTCTGAATGTCCCAAAAACATTTGCAGCCACTTAAATTCCCAAAAATATTTTTGGCACGAAAAATGCATCCTACACCCCTGAAAGTTCAGAAAATGTTGGCATCTCAAGAAAAGGCTTTAAAATGCATGTTAGGCCTAAAAAATTTTGAAAACTTTGGAGGCCCAAAAAAGGGGTTTACAGGCATCCTAGACCCCCTAAAGTCCAGAAAATGTTGTTGGACCAAAAATGGTGTCAGAGAGCTCTGAATGTCCCAACAACATTTGCAGCCTGAAAGGGGCATTAACCCGCATCCTAGACCACTGAAATTCCCAAAAATATTTTTGCCATGAAAAATGCATCCTACACCCCTGCAAGTTCAGAAAATGTTGGCAACTCTAAAAAAGGCCTTAAAATGCATGTTAGGATTTCAAAAATGTTGAAAACTTTGGAGGCCCAAAAAAGGGATTTACAGGCATCCTAGACCCCCTAAAGTCCAGAAAATGTTGGTGGATCAAAAACGGTGTCAGAGAGCCATGAATGTCCCAAAAACATGTGCAACCTGAAAGGGGCATTAACTCGCATCCCAGACCACTGAAATTCCCAAAAATATTTTTGGCACTAAAAATACATCCTACACCCCTGAAAGTTCAGAAAATGTTGACAGCTCAAGAAAAGGCCTTAAAATGCATGTTAGGCCTTCAAAAATGTTGAAAACTTTGGAGGCGCAAAATAGGGGTTTACAGGCAACCTAGACCTCCTAAAGTCCAGAAAATGTTGTTGGATCAAAAACGGTGTCAGAAAGCTCTGAATGTCCCAAAAACATTTGCAGCCTGAAAGGGGCATTAACCCGCATCCTAGACCACTGACATTTCCCAAAATATTTTTGGCATGAAAAATGCATGCTACACCCCTGAAAGTTCAGAAAACACCCCAGAAATGTTGCGAGCTCAAAAAAGGCCTTAACATGCATCTTAGGTCTGCAAAAATGTTGAAAACTTTGGAGACCCAAAAAAGGGGTTTACAGGCATCCTAGACCCCCTAAAGTCCAGAAAATGTTGTTGGACCAAAAATGGTGTCAGAGAGCTCTGAATGTCCCAAAAACATTTGCAGCCTGAAAGGGGGATTAACCCGCATCCTAGACCACTGAAATTTCCCAAAATATTTTTGACATTAAAAATGCATGCTACACCCCTGAAAGTTCAGAAAACACCCCAGAAATGTTGCGAGCTCAAAAAGGCCTTAACATGCATCTTAGGTCTGCAAAAATGTTGAAAACTTTGGAGACCCAAAAAAGGGGCTTACAGGCATCCTAGACCCCCTAAAGTCCAGAAAATGTTGTTGGACCAAAAATGGTGTCAGAGAGCTCTGAATGTCCCAAGAATATTTGCAGCCTGAAAGGGGCATTAACCCGCATCCTAGACCTCTGAAATTCCCAAAAATATTTTGTGCACGAAAAATGCATCCTATACCCCTGAAAGCTCAGAAAATGTTGGCAGCTCAAGAAAAGGGCTTAAAATGCATGTTAGGCCTTCAAAAATGTTGAAAACTTTGGAGGCCCAAAAAAGGGGTTTACAGGCATCCTAGACCCCTAAAGTCCAGAAAATGTTGTTGGACCAAAAATGGTGTCAGAGAGTTCTGAATGTCCCAAAAACATTTGCAGCCTGAAAGGGGCATTAACCCGCATCCTAGACCTCTGAAATTCCCAAAAATATTTTGTGCACGAAAAATGCATCCTATATCCTTGAAAGCTCAGAAAATGTTGGCAGCTCAAGAAAAGGCCTTAAAACGCATGTTAGGCCTTCAAAAATGTTGAAAACTTTGGAGACCCACAAAAGGGGTTTACAGGCATCCTAGACCCCCTAAGGTCCAGAAAATGTTGTTGGATCAAAAACGGTGTCAGAGAGCTCTGAATGTCCCAAAAATATTTGCAGCCTGAAAGGGGCATTAACCCGCATCCTAGACCTCTGAAATTCCCAAAAATATTTTGTGCACGAAAAATGCATCCTATACCCCTGAAAGCTCAGAAAATGTTGGCAGCTCAAGAAAAGGCCTTAAAATGCATGTTAGGCCTTCAAAAATGTTGAAAACTTTGGAGGTGCAAAATAGGGGTTTACAGGCATCCTAGACCTCCTAAAGTCCAGAAAATGTTGTTGGATCAAAAACGGTGTCAGTAAGCTCTGAATGTCCCAAAAACATTTGCAGCCTGAAAGGGGCATTAACCCGCATCCTAAACCTCTGAAATTCCCAATAATATTTTGTGCACGAAAAATTCATACTACACCCCTGAAAGTTCAAAATATGTTAGCAGCCCAAAAAAGGCATTAAAATGCATTTTAGGCCTACAAAAATTTAGAAAACTTTGGAGGCCCAAAAAAGGCGTTTACAGGCATCCTAGACCCCCTAAAGTCCAGAAAATGTTGTTGGACCAAAATCGGTGTCAGAGAGCTCTGAAAGGGGCATTAACCCGCATCCTAGACCACGGAAATTCCCAAAAATATTTTTGGCACGAAAAATGCATCCTACACCCCGGAAAGTTCAGAAAATGTTGGCAGCTCAAGAAAAGGCCTTAAAATGCATGTTAGGCCTTCAAAAATGTTGAAAACTTTGGAGGCCCAAAAAAGGGGTTTACAGGCATCCTAGACCCCCTAAAGTCCAGAAAATGTTGTTGGACCAAAATCGGTGTCAGAGAGCTCTGAATGTCCCCAAAATATTTGCAGCCTGAAAGGGGCATTAACCCGCATCGTAGACCACTGAAATTCCCAAAAATGTTTTTGGCATGAAAAATGCATCCTACACCCCTGCAAGTTCAGAAAATGTTGGTAACTCTAAAAAAGGCCTTAAAATGCATGTTAGGCCTTCAAAAATGTTGAAAACTTTGGAGGCCCAAAAAAGGGATTTACAGGCATCCTAGACCCCCTAAAGTCCAGAAAATGTTGTTGGATCAAAAATGGTGTCAGAGAGCTCTGAATGTCCCAAAAACATGTGCAGCCTGAAAGGGGCATTAACCCGCATCCTAGACCACTGAAATTCCCAAAAGTATTTTTGGCACTAAAAATGCATCCTACACCCCTGAAAGTTCAGAAAATGTTGACAGCTCAAGAAAAGGCCTTAAAATGCATGTTAGGCCTTCAAAAATGTTGAAAACTTTGGAGGCGCAAAATAGGGGTTTACAGGCATCCTAGACCTCCTAAAGTCCAGAAAATGTTGTTGGATCAAAAACGGTGTCAGAAAGCTCTGAATATCCCAAAATCATTTGCAGCCTGAAAGGGGCATTAACCCGCATCCTAGACCTCGAAAATTCCCAAAAATATTTTGTGCACGAAAAATTCATACTACACCCCTGAAAGTTCAGAATATGTTAGCAGCCCAAAAAAGGCATTAAAATGCATTTTAGGCCTGCAAAAATTTAGAAAACTTTGGAGGCCCAAAAAAGGGGTTTACAGGCATCCTAGACCCCCTAAAGTCCAGAAAATGTTGTTGGACCAAAAATGGTGTCAGAGAGCTCTGAATGTCCCAAAAACATTTGCAGCCTGAAAGGGGGATTAACCCGCATCCTAGACCACTGAAATTTCCCAAAATATTTTTGCCATGAAAAATGCATGCTACACCCCTGAAAGTTCAGAAAACACCCCAGAAATGTTGCCAGGTCAAAAAAGGCCTTGAAATGCATCTTAGGCCTGCAAAAATGTTGAAAACTTTGGAGACCCAAAAAAGGGGTTTACAGGCATCCTAGACCCCCTAAAGTCCAGAAAATGTTGTTGGACCAAAATCGGTGTCAGAGAGCTCTGAAAGGGGCATTAAACCGCATCCTAGACCACTGAAATTCCCAAAAATATTTTTGGCACGAAAAATGCATCCTACACCCCTGAAAGTTCAGAAAATGTTGGCATCTCAAGAAAAGGCTTTAAAATGCATGTTAGGCCTAAAAAAATGTTGAAAACTTTGGAGGCCCAAAAAAGGGGTTTACAGGCATCCTAGACCCCCTAAAGTCCAGAAAATGTTGTTGGACCAAAAATGGTGTCAGAGAGCTCTGAATGTCCCAACAACATTTGCAGCCTGAAAGGGGCATTAACCCGCATCCTAGACCACTGAAATTCCCAAAAATATTTTTGCCATGAAAAATGCATCCTACACCCCTGCAAGTTCAGAAAATGTTGGCAACTCTAAAAAAGGCCTTAAAATGCATGTTAGGATTTCAAAAATGTTGAAAACTTTGGAGGCCCAAAAAAGGGATTTACAGGCATCCTAGACCCCCTAAAGTCCAGAAAATGTTGGTGGATCAAAAACGGTGTCAGAGAGCTTTGAATGTCCCAAAAACATGTGCAACCTGAAAGGGGCATTAACTCGCATCCCAGACCACTGACATTCCCAAAAATATTTTTGGCACTAAAAATACATCCTACACCCCTGAAAGTTCAGAAAATGTTGACAGCTCAAGAAAAGGCCTTAAAATGCATGTTAGGCCTTCAAAAATGTTGAAAACTTTGGAGGCGCAAAATAGGGGTTTACAGGCAACCTAGACCTCCTAAAGTCCAGAAAATGTTGTTGGATCAAAAACGGTGTCAGAAAGCTCTGAATGTCCCAAAAACATTTGCAGCCTGAAAGGGGCATTAACCCGCATCCTAGACCACTGACATTTCCCAAAATATTTTTGGCATGAAAAATGCATGCTACACCCCTGAAAGTTCAGAAAACACCCCAGAAATGTTGCGAGCTCAAAAAAGGCCTTAACATGCATCTTAGGTCTGCAAAAATGTTGAAAACTTTGGAGACCCAAAAAAGGGGTTTACAGGCATCCTAGACCCCCTAAAGTCCAGAAAATGTTGTTGGACCAAAAATGGTGTCAGAGAGCTCTGAATGTCCCAAAAACATGTGCAGCCTGAAAGGGGCATTAACCCGCATCCTAGACCACTGAAATTCCCAAAAGTATTTTTGGCACTAAAAATGCATCCTACACCCCTGAAAGTTCAGAAAATGTTGACAGCTCAAGAAAAGGCCTTAAAATGCATGTTAGGCCTTCAAAAATGTTGAAAACTTTGGAGGCCCAAAAAAGGGGTTTACAGGCATCCTAGACCCCCTAAAGTCCAGAAAATGTTGTTGGACCAAAAATGGTGTCAGAGAGCTCTGAATGTCCCAAAAATATTTGCAGCCTGAAAGGGGCATTAACCCGCATCCTCGACCTCTGAAATTCCCAAAATTATTTTGTGCACGAAAAATGCATCCTATACCCCTGAAAGCTCAGAAAATGTTGGCAGCTCAAGAAAAGGCCTTAAAATGCATGTTAGGCCTACAAAAATTTAGAAAACTTTGGAGGCCCAAAAAAGGGGTTTACAGGCATCCTAGACCCCCTAAAGTCCAGAAAATGTTGTTGGACCAAAAATGGTGTCAGAGAGCTCTGAATGTCCCAAAAACATTTGCAGCCACTGAAATTCCCAAAAATATTTTTGGCACGAAAAATGCATCCTACACCCCTGAAAGTTGAGAAAATGTTGGCAGCTCAAGAAAAGGCCTTAAAATGCATGTTAGGCCTTCAAAAATGTTGAAAACTTTGGAGGCCCAAAAAAGGGGTTTACAGGCATCCTAGACCCCCTAAAGTCCAGAAAATGTTTTTGGACCAATATAGGTGTCAGAGAGCTATGAATGTCCCAAAAAAATTTGCAGCCTGAAAGGGGCATTAACCCGCATCCTAGACCACTGAAATTTCCCAAAATATTTTTGGCATGAAAAATGCATGTTACACCCCTGAAAATTCAGAAAACACCCCAGAAATGTTGCCAGCTCAAAAAAGGCCTTAAAATGCATCTTAGGCCTGCAAAAATGTTGAAAACTTTGAAGACCCAAAAAAGGGGTTTACAGGCATCCTAGACCCCCCAAAGTCCAGAAAATGTTGTTGGACCAAAATCGGTGTCAGAGAGCTCTGAAAGGGGCATTAACCCACATCCTAGACCACTGAAATTCCCAAACATATTTTTGGCACGAAAAATGCATCCTACACCCCTGAAAGTTCAGAAAATGTTGGCAGCTCAAGAAAAGGCCTTAAAATGCATGTTAGGCCTTCAAAAATGTTGAAATCTTTGGAGGCCCAAAAAAGGGGTTTACAGGCATCCTAGACCCCCTAAAGTCCAGAAAATGTTGTTGGACCAAAATCGGTGTCAGAGAGCTCTGATTGTCCCCAAAACATTTGCAGCCTGAAAGGGGCATTAACCCGCATCCTATACCACTGAAATTCCCAAAAATATTTTGGGCATGAAAAATGCATGCTACACCCCTGAAAGTTCAGAAAACACCCCAGAAATGTTGTGAGCTCAAAAAAGGCCTTAACATGCATCTTAGGTCTGCAAAAATGTTGAAAACTTTGGAGACCCAAAAAAGGGGTTTACAGGCATCCTAGACCCCCTAAAGTCCAGAAAATGTTGTTGGACCAAAAATGGTGTCAGAGAGCTCTGAATGTCCCAAAAATATTTGCAGCCTGAAAGGGGCATTAACCCGCATCTTAGACCTCTGAAATTCCCAAAAATATTTTGAGCACGAAAAATGCATCCTATACCCCTGAAAGCTCAGAAAATGTTGGCAGCTCAAGAAAAGGCCTTAAAACGAATGTTAGGCCTTCAAAAATGTTGAAAACTTTGGAGGCCCAAAAAAGGGGTTTACAGGCATTCTAAACCCCCTAAGGTCCAGAAAATGTTGTTGGATCAAAAACGGTGTCAGAGAGCTCTGAATGTCCCAAAAACATTTGCAGCCACTTAAATTCCCAAAAATATTTTTGGCACAAAAAATGCATCCTACAACCCTGAAAGTTGAGAAAATGTTGGCAGCTCAAGTAAAGGCCTTAAAATGCATGTTAGGCCTTCAAAAATGTTGAAAACTTTGGAAGCCCAAAAAAGGGATTTACAGGCATCCTAGACCCCTTAAGGTCCAGAAAATGTTGTTGGATCAAAAACGGTGTCAGAGAGCTCTGAATGTCCCAAAAACATTTGCAACCTGAAAGGGGAATTAACCCGCATCCTAGACCACTGAAATTTCCCAAAATATTTTTGCCATGAAAAATGCATGCTACACCCCTGAAAGTTCAGAAAACACCCCAGAAATGTTGCCAGCTCAAAAAAGGCCTTAAAATGCATCTTAGGCCTGCAAAAATGTTGAAAACTTTGGAGACCCAAAAAAGGGGTTTACAGGCATCCTAGACCCCCTAAAGTCCAGAAAATGTTGTTGGACCAAAATCGGTGTCAGAGAGCTCTGAAAGGGGCATTAACCCGCATCCTAGACCACGGAAATTCCCAAAAATATTTTTGGCACGAAAAATGCATCCTACACCCCTGAAAGTTGAGAAAATGTTGGCAGCTCAAGAAAAGGCCTTAAAATGCATGTTAGGCCTTCAAAAATGTTGAAAACGTTGGAGGCCCAAAAAAGGGGTTTACAGGCATCCTAGACCCCCTAAAGTCCAGAAAATGTTGTTGGACCAAAATCGGTGTCAGAGAGCTCTGATTGTCCCCAAAACATTTGCAGCCTGAAAGGGGCATTAACCCGGATCCTAGACCACTGAAATTCCCAAAAATATTTTTGGCATGAAAAATGCATCCTACACCCTTGCAAGTTCAGAAAATGTTGGTAACTCTAAAAAAAAGGCCTTAAAATGCATGTTAGGCCTTCAAAAATGTTGAAAACTTTGGAGGCCCAAAAAAGGGATTTACAGGCATCCTAGACCTCCTAAAGTCCAGAAAATGTTGTTGGATCAAAAACGGTGTCAGAGAGCTCTGAATGTCCCAAAAACATTTGCAGCCTGAAAGGGGCATTAACCCACATCCTAGACCACTGAAATTCCCAAAAATATTTTGGCACTAAAAATGCATCCTATACCCCTGAAACTCAGAATATGTTAGCAGCCCAAAAAAGGCATTAAAATGCATTTTAAGCCTGCAAAAATTTAGAAAACTTTGGAGGCCCAAAAAAGGGGTTTACAGGCATCCTAGACCCCCTAAAGTCCAGAAAATGTTGTTGGACCAAAAATGGTGTCAGAGAGCTCTGAATGTCCCAACAACATTTGCAGCCTGAAACAGGCATTAACCCGCATCCTAGACCACTGACATTTCCCAAAATATTTTTGGCATGAAAAATGCATGCTACACCCCTGAAAGTTCAGAAAACACCCCAGAAATGTTGCGAGCTCAAAAAAGGCCTTAACATGCATCTTAGGTCTGCAAAAATGTTGAAAACTTTGGAGACCCAAAAAAGGGGTTTACAGGCATCCTAGACCCCCTAAAGTCCAGAAAATGTTGTTGGACCAAAAATGGTGTCAGAGAGCTCTGAATGTCCCAAAAATATTTGCAGCCTGAAAGGGGCATTAACCCGCATCCTAGACCTCTGAAATTCCCAAAAATATTTTGTGCACGAAAAATGCATCCTATACCCCTGAAAGCTCAGAAAATGTTGGCAGCTCAAGAAAAGGCCTTAAAATGCATGTTAGGCCTTCAAAAATGTTGAAAACTTTGGAGGCCCAAAATAGGGGTTTACAGGCATCCTAGACCCCCTAAAGTCCAGAAAATGTTGTTGGACCAAAAATGGTGTCAGAGAGCTCTGAATGTCCCAAAAACATTTGCAGCCTGAAAGGGGCATTAACCCGCATCATAGACCTCTGAAATTCCCAAAAATATTTTGTGCACGAAAAATGCATCCTATACCCCTGAAAGCTCAGAAAATGTTGGCAGCTCAAGAAAAGGCCTTAAAATGCATGTTAGGCTTTCAAAAATGTTGAAAACTTTGGAGGCCCAAAAAAGAGGTTTACAGGCATCCGAGACCCCCTAAAGTTTTGAAAATGTTGTTGGACCAAAAATGGTGTCAGAGAGCTCTGAATGTCCCAAAAACAGTTGCAGCCTGAAAGGGGCATTAACCCGCATCATAGACCTCTGAAATTCCCAAAAATATTTTGTGCACGAAAAATTCATACTACACCCCTGAAAGTTCAAAATATGTTAGCAGCCCAAAAAAGGCATTAAAATGCATTTTAGGCCTACAAAAATTTAGAAAACTTTGGAGGCCCAAAAAAGGGGTTTACAGCATCCTAGACCCCCTAAAGTCCAGAAAATGTTGTTGGACCAAAAATGATGTCCGTGAGCTCTGAATGTCCCAAAAACATTTGCAGCCTGAAAGGGGCATTAACCCGCATCCTAGACCTCTGAAATTCCCAATAATATTTTGTGCACGAAAAATTCATACTACACCCCTGAAAGTTCAAAATATGTTAGCAGCCCAAAAAAGGCATTAAAATGCATTTTAGGCCTACAATAATTTAGAAAACTTTGGAGGCCCAAAAAAGGCGTTTACAGGCATCCTAGACCCCCTAAAGTCCAGAAAATGTTGTTGGACCAAAAATGGTGTCAGAGAGCTCTGAATGTCCCAAAAACATTTGCAGCCACTTAAATTCCCAAAAGTATTTTTGGCACAAAAAATGCATCCTACACCCCTGAAAGTTGAGAAAATGTTGGCAGCTCAAGAAAAGGCCTTAAAACGAATGTTAGGCCTTCAAAAATGTTGAAAACTTTGGAGGCCCAAAAAAGGGGTTTACAGGCATTCTAAACCTCCTAAGGTCCAGAAAATGTTGTTGGATCAAAAACGGTGTCAGAGAGCTCTGAATGTCCCAAAAACATTTGCAGCCTGAAAGGGGCATTAACCCGCATCCTAGACCACTGAAATTTCCCAAAATATTTTTGGCATGAAAAATGCATGCTACATCCCTGAAAGTTCAGAAAACACCCCAGAAACGTTGCCAGCTCAAAAAAGGCCTTAAAATGCATCTTAGGCCTGCAAAAATGTTGAAAACTTTGGAGGCCCAAAAAAGGGGTTTACAGGCATCCTAGACCCCCTAAAGTCCAGAAAATGTTGTTGGACCAAAATCGGTGTCAGAGAGCTCTGAAAGGGGCATTAAACCGCATCCTAGACCACTGAAATTCCCAAAAATATTTTTGGCACGAAAAATGCATCCTACACCCCTGAAAGTTCAAAATATGTTAGCAGCCCAAACAAGGCATTAAAATGCATTTTAGGCCTACAAAAATTTAGAAAACTTTGGAGGCCCAAAAAAGGGGTTTACAGGCATCCTAGACCCCCTAAAGTCCAGAAAATGTTGTTGGACCAAAAATGATGTCCGTGAGCTCTGAATGTCCCAAAAACATTTGCAGCCTGAAAGGGGCATTAACCCGCATCCTAGACCTCTGAAATTCCCAATAATATTTTGTGCACGAAAAATTCATACTACACCCCTGAAAGTTCAAAATATGTTAGCAGCCCAAAAAAGGCATTAAAATGCATTTTAGGCCTACAAAAATTTAGAAAACTTTGGAGGCCCAAAAAAGGCGTTTACAGGCATCCTAGACCCCCTAAAGTCCAGAAAATGTTGTTGGACCAAAAATGGTGTCAGAGAGCTCTGAATGTCCCAAAAACATTTGCAGCCACTTAAATTCCCAAAAATATTTTTGGCACAAAAAATGCATCCTACACCCCTGAAAGTTGAGAAAATGTTGGCAGCTCAAGAAAAGGCCTTAAAACGAATGTTAGGCCTTCAAAAATGTTGAAAACTTTGGAGGCCCAAAAAAGGGGTTTACAGGCATTCTAAGCCCCCTAAGGTCCGGAAAATGTTGGATCAAAAACTGTGTCAGAGAGCTCTGAATGTCCCAAAAACATTTGCAGCCTGAAAGGGGCATTAACCCGCATCCTAGACCACTGAAATTTCCCAAAATATTTTTGGCATGAAAAATGCATGCTACACCCTTGAAAGTTCAGAAAACACCCCAGAAATGTTGCCAGCTCAAAAAAGGCCTTAAAATGCATTTTAGGCCTGCAAAAATGTTGAAAACTTTGGAGGCCCAAATAAGGGGTTTACAGGCATCCTAGACCCCCTAAAGTCCAGAAAATGTTGTTGGACCAAAATCGGTGTCAGAGAGCTCTGAAAGGGGCATTAAACCGCATCCTAGACCACTGAAATTCCCAAAAATATTTTTGGCACGAAAAATGCATCCTACACCCCTGAAAGTTCAGAAAATGTTGGCATCTCAAGAAAAGGCTTTAAAATGCATGTTAGGCCTAAAAAATTTTGAAAACTTTGGAGGCCCAAAAAAGGGGTTTACAGGCATCCTAGACCCCCTAAAGTCCAGAAAATGTTGTTGGACCAAAAATGGTGTCAGAGAGCTCTGAATGTCCCAACAACATTTGCAGCCTGAAAGGGGCATTAACCCGCATCCTAGACCACTGAAATTCCCAAAAATATTTTTGCCATGAAAAATGCATCCTACACCCCTGCAAGTTCAGAAAATGTTGGCAACTCTAAAAAAGGCCTTAAAATGCATGTTAGGATTTCAAAAATGTTGAAAACTTTGGAGGCCCAAAAAAGGGATTTACAGGCATCCTAGACCCCCTAAAGTCCAGAAAATGTTGGTGGATCAAAAACGGTGTCAGAGAGCCATGAATGTCCCAAAAACATGTGCAACCTGAAAGGGGCATTAACTCGCATCCCAGACCACTGAAATTCCCAAAAATATTTTTGGCACTAAAAATACATCCTACACCCCTGAAAGTTCAGAAAATGTTGACAGCTCAAGAAAAGGCCTTAAAATGCATGTTAGGCCTTCAAAAATGTTGAAAACTTTGGAGGCGCAAAATAGGGGTTTACAGGCAACCTAGACCTCCTAAAGTCCAGAAAATGTTGTTGGATCAAAAACGGTGTCAGAAAGCTCTGAATGTCCCAAAAACATTTGCAGCCTGAAAGGGGCATTAACCCGCATCCTAGACCACTGACATTTCCCAAAATATTTTTGGCATGAAAAATGCATGCTACACCCCTGAAAGTTCAGAAAACACCCCAGAAATGTTGCGAGCTCAAAAAAGGCCTTAACATGCATCTTAGGTCTGCAAAAATGTTGAAAACTTTGGAGACCCAAAAAAGGGGTTTACAGGCATCCTAGACCCCCTAAAGTCCAGAAAATGTTGTTGGACCAAAAATGGTGTCAGAGAGCTCTGAATGTCCCAAAAACATTTGCAGCCTGAAAGGGGGATTAACCCGCATCCTAGACCACTGAAATTTCCCAAAATATTTTTGACATTAAAAATGCATGCTACACCCCTGAAAGTTCAGAAAACACCCCAGAAATGTTGCGAGCTCAAAAAGGCCTTAACATGCATCTTAGGTCTGCAAAAATGTTGAAAACTTTGGAGACCCAAAAAAGGGGCTTACAGGCATCCTAGACCCCCTAAAGTCCAGAAAATGTTGTTGGACCAAAAATGGTGTCAGAGAGCTCTGAATGTCCCAAGAATATTTGCAGCCTGAAAGGGGCATTAACCCGCATCCTAGACCTCTGAAATTCCCAAAAATATTTTGTGCACGAAAAATGCATCCTATACCCCTGAAAGCTCAGAAAATGTTGGCAGCTCAAGAAAAGGGCTTAAAATGCATGTTAGGCCTTCAAAAATGTTGAAAACTTTGGAGGCCCAAAAAAGGGGTTTACAGGCATCCTAGACCCCTAAAGTCCAGAAAATGTTGTTGGACCAAAAATGGTGTCAGAGAGTTCTGAATGTCCCAAAAACATTTGCAGCCTGAAAGGGGCATTAACCCGCATCCTAGACCTCTGAAATTCCCAAAAATATTTTGTGCACGAAAAATGCATCCTATATCCTTGAAAGCTCAGAAAATGTTGGCAGCTCAAGAAAAGGCCTTAAAACGCATGTTAGGCCTTCAAAAATGTTGAAAACTTTGGAGACCCACAAAAGGGGTTTACAGGCATCCTAGACCCCCTAAGGTCCAGAAAATGTTGTTGGATCAAAAACGGTGTCAGAGAGCTCTGAATGTCCCAAAAATATTTGCAGCCTGAAAGGGGCATTAACCCGCATCCTAGACCTCTGAAATTCCCAAAAATATTTTGTGCACGAAAAATGCATCCTATACCCCTGAAAGCTCAGAAAATGTTGGCAGCTCAAGAAAAGGCCTTAAAATGCATGTTAGGCCTTCAAAAATGTTGAAAACTTTGGAGGTGCAAAATAGGGGTTTACAGGCATCCTAGACCTCCTAAAGTCCAGAAAATGTTGTTGGATCAAAAACGGTGTCAGTAAGCTCTGAATGTCCCAAAAACATTTGCAGCCTGAAAGGGGCATTAACCCGCATCCTAAACCTCTGAAATTCCCAATAATATTTTGTGCACGAAAAATTCATACTACACCCCTGAAAGTTCAAAATATGTTAGCAGCCCAAAAAAGGCATTAAAATGCATTTTAGGCCTACAAAAATTTAGAAAACTTTGGAGGCCCAAAAAAGGCGTTTACAGGCATCCTAGACCCCCTAAAGTCCAGAAAATGTTGTTGGACCAAAATCGGTGTCAGAGAGCTCTGAAAGGGGCATTAACCCGCATCCTAGACCACGGAAATTCCCAAAAATATTTTTGGCACGAAAAATGCATCCTACACCCCGGAAAGTTCAGAAAATGTTGGCAGCTCAAGAAAAGGCCTTAAAATGCATGTTAGGCCTTCAAAAATGTTGAAAACTTTGGAGGCCCAAAAAAGGGGTTTACAGGCATCCTAGACCCCCTAAAGTCCAGAAAATGTTGTTGGACCAAAATCGGTGTCAGAGAGCTCTGAATGTCCCCAAAATATTTGCAGCCTGAAAGGGGCATTAACCCGCATCGTAGACCACTGAAATTCCCAAAAATGTTTTTGGCATGAAAAATGCATCCTACACCCCTGCAAGTTCAGAAAATGTTGGTAACTCTAAAAAAGGCCTTAAAATGCATGTTAGGCCTTCAAAAATGTTGAAAACTTTGGAGGCCCAAAAAAGGGATTTACAGGCATCCTAGACCCCCTAAAGTCCAGAAAATGTTGTTGGATCAAAAATGGTGTCAGAGAGCTCTGAATGTCCCAAAAACATGTGCAGCCTGAAAGGGGCATTAACCCGCATCCTAGACCACTGAAATTCCCAAAAGTATTTTTGGCACTAAAAATGCATCCTACACCCCTGAAAGTTCAGAAAATGTTGACAGCTCAAGAAAAGGCCTTAAAATGCATGTTAGGCCTTCAAAAATGTTGAAAACTTTGGAGGCGCAAAATAGGGGTTTACAGGCATCCTAGACCTCCTAAAGTCCAGAAAATGTTGTTGGATCAAAAACGGTGTCAGAAAGCTCTGAATATCCCAAAATCATTTGCAGCCTGAAAGGGGCATTAACCCGCATCCTAGACCTCGAAAATTCCCAAAAATATTTTGTGCACGAAAAATTCATACTACACCCCTGAAAGTTCAGAATATGTTAGCAGCCCAAAAAAGGCATTAAAATGCATTTTAGGCCTGCAAAAATTTAGAAAACTTTGGAGGCCCAAAAAAGGGGTTTACAGGCATCCTAGACCCCCTAAAGTCCAGAAAATGTTGTTGGACCAAAAATGGTGTCAGAGAGCTCTGAATGTCCCAAAAACATTTGCAGCCTGAAAGGGGGATTAACCCGCATCCTAGACCACTGAAATTTCCCAAAATATTTTTGCCATGAAAAATGCATGCTACACCCCTGAAAGTTCAGAAAACACCCCAGAAATGTTGCCAGGTCAAAAAAGGCCTTGAAATGCATCTTAGGCCTGCAAAAATGTTGAAAACTTTGGAGACCCAAAAAAGGGGTTTACAGGCATCCTAGACCCCCTAAAGTCCAGAAAATGTTGTTGGACCAAAATCGGTGTCAGAGAGCTCTGAAAGGGGCATTAAACCGCATCCTAGACCACTGAAATTCCCAAAAATATTTTTGGCACGAAAAATGCATCCTACACCCCTGAAAGTTCAGAAAATGTTGGCATCTCAAGAAAAGGCTTTAAAATGCATGTTAGGCCTAAAAAAATGTTGAAAACTTTGGAGGCCCAAAAAAGGGGTTTACAGGCATCCTAGACCCCCTAAAGTCCAGAAAATGTTGTTGGACCAAAAATGGTGTCAGAGAGCTCTGAATGTCCCAACAACATTTGCAGCCTGAAAGGGGCATTAACCCGCATCCTAGACCACTGAAATTCCCAAAAATATTTTTGCCATGAAAAATGCATCCTACACCCCTGCAAGTTCAGAAAATGTTGGCAACTCTAAAAAAGGCCTTAAAATGCATGTTAGGATTTCAAAAATGTTGAAAACTTTGGAGGCCCAAAAAAGGGATTTACAGGCATCCTAGACCCCCTAAAGTCCAGAAAATGTTGGTGGATCAAAAACGGTGTCAGAGAGCTTTGAATGTCCCAAAAACATGTGCAACCTGAAAGGGGCATTAACTCGCATCCCAGACCACTGACATTCCCAAAAATATTTTTGGCACTAAAAATACATCCTACACCCCTGAAAGTTCAGAAAATGTTGACAGCTCAAGAAAAGGCCTTAAAATGCATGTTAGGCCTTCAAAAATGTTGAAAACTTTGGAGGCGCAAAATAGGGGTTTACAGGCAACCTAGACCTCCTAAAGTCCAGAAAATGTTGTTGGATCAAAAACGGTGTCAGAAAGCTCTGAATGTCCCAAAAACATTTGCAGCCTGAAAGGGGCATTAACCCGCATCCTAGACCACTGACATTTCCCAAAATATTTTTGGCATGAAAAATGCATGCTACACCCCTGAAAGTTCAGAAAACACCCCAGAAATGTTGCGAGCTCAAAAAAGGCCTTAACATGCATCTTAGGTCTGCAAAAATGTTGAAAACTTTGGAGACCCAAAAAAGGGGTTTACAGGCATCCTAGACCCCCTAAAGTCCAGAAAATGTTGTTGGACCAAAAATGGTGTCAGAGAGCTCTGAATGTCCCAAAAACATTTGCAGCCTGAAAGGGGGATTAACCCGCATCCTAGACCACTGAAATTTCCCAAAATATTTTTGACATTAAAAATGCATGCTACACCCCTGAAAGTTCAGAAAACACCCCAGAAATGTTGCGAGCTCAAAAAGGCCTTAACATGCATCTTAGGTCTGCAAAAATGTTGAAAACTTTGGAGACCCAAAAAAGGGGTTTACAGGCATCCTAGACCCCCTAAAGTCCAGAAAATGTTGTTGGACCAAAAATGGTGTCAGAGAGCTCTGAATGTCCCAAGAATATTTGCAGCCTGAAAGGGGCATTAACCCGCATCCTAGACCTCTGAAATTCCCAAAAATATTTTGTGCACGAAAAATGCATCCTATACCCCTGAAAGCTCAGAAAATGTTGGCAGCTCAAGAAAAGGCCTTAAAATGCATGTTAGGCCTTCAAAAATGTTGAAAACTTTGGAGGCCCAAAAAAGGGGTTTACAGGCATCCTAGACCCCTAAAGTCCAGAAAATGTTGTTGGACCAAAAATGGTGTCAGAGAGTTCTGAATGTCCCAAAAACATTTGCAGCCTGAAAGGGGCATTAACCCGCATCCTAGACCTCTGAAATTCCCAAAAATATTTTGTGCACGAAAAATGCATCCTATATCCTTGAAAGCTCAGAAAATGTTGGCAGCTCAAGAAAAGGCCTTAAAACGCATGTTAGGCCTTCAAAAATGTTGAAAACTTTGGAGACCCACAAAAGGGGTTTACAGGCATCCTAGACCCCCTAAGGTCCAGAAAATGTTGTTGGATCAAAAACGGTGTCAGAGAGCTCTGAATGTCCCAAAAATATTTGCAGCCTGAAAGGGGCATTAACCCGCATCCTAGACCTCTGAAATTCCCAAAAATATTTTGTGCACGAAAAATGCATCCTATACCCCTGAAAGCTCAGAAAATGTTGGCAGCTCAAGAAAAGGCCTTAAAATGCATGTTAGGCCTTCAAAAATGTTGAAAACTTTGGAGGTGCAAAATAGGGGTTTACAGGCATCCTAGACCTCCTAAAGTCCAGAAAATGTTGTTGGATCAAAAACGGTGTCAGTAAGCTCTGAATGTCCCAAAAACATTTGCAGCCTGAAAGGGGCATTAACCCGCATCCTAAACCTCTGAAATTCCCAATAATATTTTGTGCACAAAAAATTCATACTACACCCCTGAAAGTTCAAAATATGTTAGCAGCCCAAAAAAGGCATTAAAATGCATTTTAGGCCTACAAAAATTTAGAAAACTTTGGAGGCCCAAAAAAGGCGTTTACAGGCATCCTAGACCCCCTAAAGTCCAGAAAATGTTGTTGGACCAAAATCGGTGTCAGAGAGCTCTGAAAGGGGCATTAACCCGCATCCTAGACCACGGAAATTCCCAAAAATATTTTTGGCACGAAAAATGCATCCTACACCCCGGAAAGTTCAGAAAATGTTGGCAGCTCAAGAAAAGGCCTTAAAATGCATGTTAGGCCTTCAAAAATGTTGAAAACTTTGGAGGCCCAAAAAAGGGGTTTACAGGCATCCTAGACCCCCTAAAGTCCAGAAAATGTTGTTGGACCAAAATCGGTGTCAGAGAGCTCTGAATGTCCCCAAAATATTTGCAGCCTGAAAGGGGCATTAACCCGCATCGTAGACCACTGAAATTCCCAAAAATGTTTTTGGCATGAAAAATGCATCCTACACCCCTGCAAGTTCAGAAAATGTTGGTAACTCTAAAAAAGGCCTTAAAATGCATGTTAGGCCTTCAAAAATGTTGAAAACTTTGGAGGCCCAAAAAAGGGATTTACAGGCATCCTAGACCCCCTAAAGTCCAGAAAATGTTGTTGGATCAAAAATGGTGTCAGAGAGCTCTGAATGTCCCAAAAACATGTGCAGCCTGAAAGGGGCATTAACCCGCATCCTAGACCACTGAAATTCCCAAAAGTATTTTTGGCACTAAAAATGCATCCTACACCCCTGAAAGTTCAGAAAATGTTGACAGCTCAAGAAAAGGCCTTAAAATGCATGTTAGGCCTTCAAAAATGTTGAAAACTTTGGAGGCGCAAAATAGGGGTTTACAGGCATCCTAGACCTCCTAAAGTCCAGAAAATGTTGTTGGATCAAAAACGGTGTCAGAAAGCTCTGAATATCCCAAAAACATTTGCAGCCTGAAAGGGGCATTAACCCGCATCCTAGACCTCGAAAATTCCCAAAAATATTTTGTGCACGAAAAATTCATACTACACCCCTGAAAGTTCAGAATATGTTAGCAGCCCAAAAAAGGCATTAAAATGCATTTTAGGCCTGCAAAAATTTAGAAAACTTTGGAGGCCCAAAAAAGGGGTTTACAGGCATCCTAGACCCCCTAAAGTCCAGAAAATGTTGTTGGACCAAAAATGGTGTCAGAGAGCTCTGAATGTCCCAAAAACATTTGCAGCCTGAAAGGGGGATTAACCCGCATCCTAGACCACTGAAATTTCCCAAAATATTTTTGGCATTAAAAATGCATGCTACACCCCTGAAAGTTCAGAAAACACCCCAGAAATGTTGCGAGCTCAAAAAGGCCTTAACATGCATCTTAGCTCTGCAAAAATGTTGAAAACTTTGGAGACCCAAAAAAGGGGTTTACAGGCATCCTAGACCCCCTAAAGTCCAGAAAATGTTGTTGGACCAAAAATGGTGTCAGAGAGCTCTGAATGTCCCAAAAATATTTGCAGCCTGAAAGGGGAATTAACCCGCATCCTAGACCTCTGAAATTCCCAAAAATATTTTGTGCACGAAAAATGCATCCTATACCCCTGAAAGCTCAGAAAATGTTGGCAGCTCAAGAAAAGGCCTTAAAATGCATGTTAGGCCTTCAAAAATGTTGAAAACTTTGGAGGCCCAAAAAAGGGGTTTACAGGCATCCTAGACCCCTAAAGTCCAGAAAATGTTGTTGGACCAAAAATGGTGTCAGAGAGTTCTGAATGTCCCAAAAACATTTGCAGCCTGAAAGGGGCATTAACCCGCATCCTAGACCTCTGAAATTCCCAAAAATATTTTGTGCACGAAAAATGCATCCTATATCCTTGAAAGCTCAGAAAATGTTGGCAGCTCAAGAAAAGGCTTTAAAACGCATGTTAGGCCTTCAAAAATGTTGAAAACTTTGGAGACCCACAAAAGGGGTTTACAGGCATCCTAGACCCCCTAAAGTCCAGAAAATGTTGTTGGACCAAAAATGGTGTCAGAGAGCTCTGAATGTCCCAAAAATATTTGCAGCCTGAAAGGGGCATTAACCCACATCCTAGACCTCTGAAATTCCCAAAAATATTTTGTGCACGAAAAATGCATCCTATACCCCTGAAAGCTCAGAAAATGTTGGCAGCTCAAGAAAAGGCCTTAAAATGCATGTTAGGCCTTCAAAAATGTTGAAAACTTTGGAGGTGCAAAATAGGGGTTTACAGGCATCCTAGACCTCCTAAAGTCCAGAAAATGTTGTTGGATCAAAAACGGTGTCAGTAAGCTCTGAATGTCCCAAAAACATTTGCAGCCTGAAAGGGGCATTAACCCGCATCCTAAACCTCTGAAATTCCCAATAATATTTTGTGCACGAAATATTCATACTACACCCCTGAAAGTTCAAAATATGTTAGCAGCCCAAAAAAGGCATTAAAATGCATTTTAGGCCTACAAAAATTTAGAAAACTTTGGAGGCCCAAAAAAGGCGTTTACAGGCATCCTAGACCCCCTAAAGTCCAGAAAATGTTGTTGGACCAAAATCGGTGTCAGAGAGCTCTGAAAGGGGCATTAACCCGCATCCTAGACCACGGAAATTCCCAAAAATATTTTTGGCACGAAAAATGCATCCTACACCCCTGAAAGTTCAGAAAATGTTGGCAGCTCAAGAAAAGGCCTTAAAATGCATGTTAGGCCTTCAAAAATGTTGAAAACTTTGGAGGCCCAAAAAAGGGGTTTACAGGCATCCTAGACCCCCTAAAGTCCAGAAAATGTTGTTGGACCAAAATCGGTGTCAGAGAGCTCTGAATGTCCCCAAAACATTTGCAGCCTGAAAGGGGCATTAACCCGCATCGTAGACCACTGAAATTCCCAAAAATGTTTTTGGCATGAAAAATGCATCCTACACCCCTGCAAGTTCAGAAAATGTTGTTAACTCTAAAAAAGGCCTTAAAATGCATGTTAGGCCTTCAAAAATGTTGAAAACTTTGGAGGCCCAAAAAAGGGATTTACAGGCATCCTAGACCCCCTAAAGTCCAGAAAATGTTGTTGGATCAAAAATGGTGTCAGAGAGTTCTGAATGTCCCAAAAACATGTGCAGCCTGAAAGGGGCATTAACCCGCATCCTAGACCACTGAAATTCCCAAAAATATTTTTGGCACTAAAAATGCATCCTACACCCCTGAAACTCAGAATATGTTAGCAGCCCAAAGAAGGCCTTAAAATGCATTTTAGGCCTACAAAAATTTAGAAAACTTTGGAGGCCCAAAAAAGGGGTTTACAGGCATCCTAGACCCCCTAAAGTCCAGAAAATGTTGTTGGACCAAAAATGGTGTCAGAGAGTTCTGAATGTACCAAAAACATTTGCAGCCAGTGAAATACCCAAACATATTTTTGGCACGAAAAATGCATCCTACACCCCTGAAATTTGAGAAAATGTTGGCAGCTCAAGAAAAGGCCTTAAAATGCATGTTAGGCCTTCAAAAATGTTGAAAACTTTGGAGGCCCAAAAAAGGGGTTTACAGGCATCTTAGACCCCCTAAGGTCCAGAAAATGTTGTTGGATCAAAAACGGTGTCAGAGAGCTCTGAATGTCCCAAAAACATTTGCAGCCTGAAAGGGGCATTAACCCGCATCCTAGACCACTGAAATTTCCCAAAATATTTTTGCCATGAAAAATGCATGCTACACCCCTGAAAGTTCAGAAAACACCCCAGAAATGTTGCCAGCTCAAAAAAGGCCTTAAAATGCATGTTAGGCCTTCAAAAATGTTGAAAACTTTGGAGACCCAAAAAAGGGGTTTACAGGCATCCTAGACCCCCTAAAGTCCAGAAAATGTTGTTGGACCAAAATCGGTGTCAGAGAGCTCTGAAAGGGGCATTAACCCGCATCCTAGACCACTGAAATTCCCAAAAATATTTTTGGCATGAAAAATGCATCCTACACCCCTGAAAGTTCAGAAAATGTTGGCAGCTAAAAAAAAAGCCTTAAAATGCATGTTAGGCCGTCAAAAATGTTGACAACTTTGGAGGGCCAAAAAAGGGGTTTACAGGCATCCTAGACCCCCTAAAGTCCAGAAAATGTTGTTGGACCAAAATCGGTGTCAGAGAGCTCTGAATGTCCCAAAAACATTTGCAGCCTGAAAGGGGCATTAACCTGCATCCTAGACCTCTGAAATTCCCAAAAATATTTTGTGCACGAAAAATGCATCCTATACCCCTGAAACTCAGAATATGTTAGCAGCCCAAAGAAGGCCTTAAAATGCATTTTAGGCCTACAAAAATTTAGAAAAACTTTGGAGGCCCAAAAAAGGGGTTTACAGGCATCCTAGACCCCCTAAAGTCCAGAAAATGTTGTGGGACCAAAAATGGTGTCAGAGAGCTCTGAATGTCCCAAAAACATTTGCAGCCACTGAAATTCCCAAAAATATTTTTGGCACGAAAAATGCATCCTACACCCCTGAAAGTTGAGAAAATGTTGGCAGCTCAAGAAAAGGCCTTAAAATGCATGTTAGGCCTTCAAAAATGTTGAACACTTTTGAGGCCCAAAAAAGGGATTTACAGGCATCCTAGACCCCCTAAAGTCCAGAAAATGTTGTGGGACCAAAAATGGTGTCAGAGAGCTCTGAATGTCCCAAAAACATTTGCAGCCACTGAAATTCCCAAAAATATTTTTGGCACGAAAAATGCATCCTACACCCCTGAAAGTTGAGAAAATGTTGGCAGCTCAAGAAAAGGCCTTAAAATGCATGTGAGGCCTTCAAAAATGTTGAACACTTTGGAGGCCCAAAAAAGGGGTTTACAGGCATTCTAGACCCCCTAAGGTCCAGAAAATGTTGTTGGACCAAAAACGGTGTCAGAGAGCTCTGAATGTCCCAAAAACATTTGCAGCCTGAAAGGGGCATTAACCTGCATCCTAGACCTCTGAAATTCCCAAAAATATTTTGTGCACGAAAAATGCATCCTATACCCCTGAAACTCAGAATATGTTAGCAGCCCAAAGAAGGCCTTAAAATGCATTTTAGGCCTACAAAAATTTAGAAAACTTTGGAGGCCCAAAAAAGGGGTTTACAGGCATCCTAGACCCCCTAAAGTCCAGAAAATGTTGTGGGACCAAAAATGGTGTCAGAGAGCTCTGAATGTCCCAAAAACATTTGCAGCCACTGAAATTCCCAAAAATATTTTTGGCACGAAAAATGCATCCTACACCCCTGAAAGTTGAGAAAATGTTGGCAGCTCAAGTAAAGGCCTTAAAATGCATTTTAGGCCTACAAAAATTTAGAAAACTTTGGAGGCCCAAAAAAGGGGTTTACAGGCATCCTAGACCCCCTAAAGTCCAGAAAATGTTGTTGGACCAAAATCGGTGTCAGAGAGCTCCGAATGTCCCAAAAACATGTGCAACCTGAAAGGGGCATTAACCCGCATCCTAGACCACTGAAATTCCCAAAAATATTTTGGCACTAAAAATGCATCCTACACCCCTGAACGTTCATAAAATGTTGGCAGCTCAAGAAAAGGCCTTAAAATGCATGTTAGGCCTTCAAAAATATTGAAAACTTTGGAGGCGCAAAATAGGCGTTTACAGGCATCCTAGACCTCCTAAAGTCCAGAAAATGTTGTTGGATCAAAAACGGTGTCAGAGAGCTCTGAATGTCCCAAAAACATTTGCAGCCTGAAAGGGGCATTAACCCGCATCCTAGAACTCTGAAATTCCCAAAAATATTTTGTGCACGAAAAATTCATACTACACCCCTGAAAGTTCAGAATATGTTAGCAGCCCAAAAAAGGAATTAAAATGCATTTTAGGCCTTCAAAAATGTTGAAAACTTTGGAGGCCCAAAAAAGAGGTTTACAGGCATCCTAGACCCCTAAAGTTTTGAAAATGTTGTTGGACCAAAAATGGTGTCAGAGAGCTCTGAATGTCCCAAAAACATTTGCAGCCTGAAAGGGGCATTAACCCGCATCCTAGACCTCTGAAATTCCCAAAAATATTTTGTGCACGAAAAATGCATCCTATACCCCTGAAAGCTCAGAAAATGTTGGCAGCTCAAGAAAAGGCCTTAAAACGCATGTTAGGCCTTCAAAAATGTTGAAAACTTTGGAGACCCACAAAAGGGGTTTACAGGCATCCTAGACCCCCTAAGGTCCAGAAAATGTTGTTGGATCAAAAACGGTGTCAGAGAGCTCTGAATGTCCCAAAAATATTTGCAGCCTGAAAGGGGCATTAACCCGCATACTAGACCTCTGAAATTCCCAAAAATATTTTGTGCACGAAAAATGCATCCTATACCCCTGAAAGCTCAGAAAATGTTGGCAGCTCAAGAAAAGGCCTTAAAATGCATGTTAGGCCTTCAAAAATGTTGAAAACTTTGGAGGCCCAAAAAAGAGCTTTACAGGCATCCTAGACCCCCTAAAGTTTTGAAAATGTTGTTGGACCAAAAATGGTGTCAGAGAGCTCTGAATGTCCCAAAAACATTTGCAGCCTGAAAGGGGCATTAACCCGCATCATAGACCTCTGAAATTCCCAAAAATATTTTGTGCACGAAAAATGCATCCTATACCCCTGAAAGCTCAGAATATGTTAGCAGCCCAAAAAAGGCATTAAAATGCATTTTAGGCCTGCAAAAAATTTGAAAACCTTTGAGGCCCAAAAAAGGGGTTTACAGGCATCCTAGACCCCCTAAAGTCCAGAAAATGTTGTTGGACCAAAAATGCTGTCAGAGAGCTCTGAATGTCCCAAAAACATTTGCAGCCTGAAAGGGGGATTAACCCGCATCCTAGACCACTGAAATTTCCCAAAATATTTTTGGCATTAAAAATGCATGCTACACCCCTGAAAGTTCAGAAAACACCCCAGAAATGTTGCGAGCTCAAAAAAGGCCTTAACATGCATCTTAGGTCTGCAAAAATGTTGAAAACTTTGGAGACCCAAAAGAGGGGTTTACAGGCATCCTAGACCCCCTAAAGTCCAGAAAATGTTGTTGGACCAAAAATGGTGTCAGAGAGCTCTGAATGTCCCAAAAATATTTGCAGCCTGAAAGGGGCATTAACCCGCATCCTAGACCTCTGAAATTCCCAAAAATATTTTGTGCACGAAAAATGCATCCTATACCCCTGAAAGCTCAGAAAATGTTGGCAGCTCAAGAAAAGGCCTTAAAATGCATGTTAGGCCTTCAAAAATGTTGAAAACTTGGGAGGCCCAAAAAAGGGGTTTACAGGCATCCTAGACCCCTAAAGTCCAGAAAATGTTGTTGGACCAAAAATGGTGTCAGAGAGTTCTGAATGTCCCAAAAACATTTGCAGCCTGAAAGGGGCATTAACCCGCATCCTAGACCTCTGAAATTCCCAAAAATATTTTGTGCACGAAAAATGCATCCTATACCCCTGAAAGCTCAGAAAATGTTGGCAGCTCAAGAAAAGGCCTTAAAATGCATGTTAGGCCTTCAAAAATGTTGAAAACTTTGGAGGCGCAAAATAGGGGTTTACAGGCATCCTAGACCCCCTAATGTCCAGAAAATGTTGTTGGACCAAAATCGGTGTCAGAGAGCTCTGAAAGGGGCATTAACCCGCATCCTAGACCACGGAAATTCCCAAAAATATTTTTGGCACGAAAAATGCATCCTACACCCCGGAAAGTTCAGAAAATGTTGGCAGCTCAAGAAAAGGCCTTAAAATGCATGTTAGGCCTTCAAAAATGTTGAAAACTTTGGAGGCCCAAAAAAGGGGTTTACAGGCATCCTAGACCCCCTAAAGTCCAGAAAATGTTGTTGGACCAAAATCGGTGTCAGAGAGCTCTGAATGTCCCCAAAATATTTGCAGCCTGAAAGGGGCATTAACCCGCATCGTAGACCACTGAAATTCCCGAAAATGTTTTTGGCATGAAAAATGCATCCTACACCCCTGCAAGTTCAGAAAATGTTGGTAACTCTAAAAAAGGCCTTAAAATGCATGTTAGGCCTTCAAAAATGTTGAAAACTTTGGAGGCCCAAAAAAGGGATTTACAGGCATCCTAGACCCCCTAAAGTCCAGAAAATGTTGTTGGATCAAAAATGGTGTCAGAGAGCTCTGAATGTCCCAAAAACATGTGCAGCCTGAAAGGGGCATTAACCCGCATCCTAGACCACTGAAATTCCCAAAAGTATTTTTGGCACTAAAAATGCATCCTACACCCCTGAAAGTTCAGAAAATGTTGACAGCTCAAGAAAAGGCCTTAAAATGCATGTTAGGCCTTCAAAAATGTTGAAAACTTTGGAGGCGCAAAATAGGGGTTTACAGGCATCCTAGACCTCCTAAAGTCCAGAAAATGTTGTTGGATCAAAAACGGTGTCAGAAAGCTCTGAATATCCCAAAAACATTTGCAGCCTGAAAGGGGCATTAACCCGCATCCTAGACCTCGAAAATTCCCAAAAATATTTTGTGCACGAAAAATTCATACTACACCCCTGAAAGTTCAGAATATGTTAGCAGCCCAAAAAAGGCATTCAAATGCATTTTAGGCCTGCAAAAATTTAGAAAACTTTGGAGGCCCAAAAAAGGGGTTTACAGGCATCCTAGACCCCCTAAAGTCCAGAAAATGTTGTTGGACCAAAAATGGTGTCAGAGAGCTCTGAATGTCCCAAAAACATTTGCAGCCTGAAAGGGGGATTAACCCGCATCCTAGACCACTGAAATTTCCCAAAATATTTTTGCCATGAAAAATGCATGCTACACCCCTGAAAGTTCAGAAAACACCCCAGAAATGTTGCCAGGTCAAAAAAGGCCTTGAAATGCATCTTAGGCCTGCAAAAATGTTGAAAACTTTGGAGACCCAAAAAAGGGGTTTACAGGCATCCTAGACCCCCTAAAGTCCAGAAAATGTTGTTGGACCAAAATCGGTGTCAGAGAGCTCTGAAAGGGGCATTAAACCGCATCCTAGACCACTGAAATTCCCAAAAATATTTTTGGCACGAAAAATGCATCCTACACCCCTGAAAGTTCAGAAAATGTTGGCATCTCAAGAAAAGGCTTTAAAATGCATGTTAGGCCTAAAAAAATGTTGAAAACTTTGGAGGCCCAAAAAAGGGGTTTCCAGGCATCCTAGACCCCCTAAAGTCCAGAAAATGTTGTTGGACCAAAAATGGTGTCAGAGAGCTCTGAATGTCCCAACAACATTTGCAGCCTGAAAGGGGCATTAACCCGCATCCTAGACCACTGAAATTCCCAAAAATATTTTTGCCATGAAAAATGCATCCTACACCCCTGCAAGTTCAGAAAATGTTGGCAACTCTAAAAAAGGCCTTAAAATGCATGTTAGGATTTCAAAAATGTTGAAAACTTTGGAGGCCCAAAAAAGGGATTTACAGGCATCCTAGACCCCCTAAAGTCCAGAAAATGTTGGTGGATCAAAAACGGTGTCAGAGAGCTTTGAATGTCCCAAAAACATGTGCAACCTGAAAGGGGCATTAACTCGCATCCCAGACCACTGAAATTCCCAAAAATATTTTTGGCACTAAAAATACATCCTACACCCCTGAAAGTTCAGAAAATGTTGACAGCTCAAGAAAAGGCCTTAAAATGCATGTTAGGCCTTCAAAAATGTTGAAAACTTTGGAGGCGCAAAATAGGGGTTTACAGGCAACCTAGACCTCCTAAAGTCCAGAAAATGTTGTTGGATCAAAAACGGTGTCAGAAAGCTCTGAATGTCCCAAAAACATTTGCAGCCTGAAAGGGGCATTAACCCGCATCCTAGACCACTGACATTTCCCAAAATATTTTTGGCATGAAAAATGCATGCTACACCCCTGAAAGTTCAGAAAACACCCCAGAAATGTTGCGAGCTCAAAAAAGGCCTTAACATGCATCTTAGGTCTGCAAAAATGTTGAAAACTTTGGAGACCCAAAAAAGGGGTTTACAGGCATCCTAGACCCCCTAAAGTCCAGAAAATGTTGTTGGACCAAAAATGGTGTCAGAGAGCTCTGAATGTCCCAAAAACATTTGCAGCCTGAAAGGGGGATTAACCCGCATCCTAGACCACTGAAATTTCCCAAAATATTTTTGACATTAAAAATGCATGCTACACCCCTGAAAGTTCAGAAAACACCCCAGAAATGTTGCGAGCTCAAAAAGGCCTTAACATGCATCTTAGGTCTGCAAAAATGTTGAAAACTTTGGAGACCCAAAAAAGGGGTTTACAGGCATCCTAGACCCCCTAAAGTCCAGAAAATGTTGTTGGACCAAAAATGGTGTCAGAGAGCTCTGAATGTCCCAAGAATATTTGCAGCCTGAAAGGGGCATTAACCCGCATCCTAGACCTCTGAAATTCCCAAAAATATTTTGTGCACGAAAAATGCATCCTATACCCCTGAAAGCTCAGAAAATGTTGGCAGCTCAAGAAAAGGCCTTAAAATGCATGTTAGGCCTTCAAAAATGTTGAAAACTTTGGAGGCCCAAAAAAGGGGTTTACAGGCATCCTAGACCCCTAAAGTCCAGAAAATGTTGTTGGACCAAAAATGGTGTCAGAGAGTTCTGAATGTCCCAAAAACATTTGCAGCCTGAAAGGGGCATTAACCCGCATCCTAGACCTCTGAAATTCCCAAAAATATTTTGTGCACGAAAAATGCATCCTATATCCTTGAAAGCTCAGAAAATGTTGGCAGCTCAAGAAAAGGCCTTAAAACGCATGTTAGGCCTTCAAAAATGTTGAAAACTTTGGAGACCCACAAAAGGGGTTTACAGGCATCCTAGACCCCCTAAGGTCCAGAAAATGTTGTTGGATCAAAAACGGTGTCAGAGAGCTCTGAATGTCCCAAAAATATTTGCAGCCTGAAAGGGGCATTAACCCGCATCCTAGACCTCTGAAATTCCCAAAAATATTTTGTGCACGAAAAATGCATCCTATACCCCTGAAAGCTCAGAAAATGTTGGCAGCTCAAGAAAAGGCCTTAAAATGCATGTTAGGCCTTCAAAAATGTTGAAAACTTTGGAGGTGCAAAATAGGGGTTTACAGGCATCCTAGACCTCCTAAAGTCCAGAAAATGTTGTTGGATCAAAAACGGTGTCAGTAAGCTCTGAATGTCCCAAAAACATTTGCAGCCTGAAAGGGGCATTAACCCGCATCCTAAACCTCTGAAATTCCCAATAATATTTTGTGCACGAAAAATTCATACTACACCCCTGAAAGTTCAAAATATGTTAGCAGCCCAAAAAAGGCATTAAAATGCATTTTAGGCCTACAAAAATTTAGAAAACTTTGGAGGCCCAAAAAAGGCGTTTACAGGCATCCTAGACCCCCTAAAGTCCAGAAAATGTTGTTGGACCAAAATCGGTGTCAGAGAGCTCTGAAAGGGGCATTAACCCGCATCCTAGACCACGGAAATTCCCAAAAATATTTTTGGCACGAAAAATGCATCCTACACCCCGGAAAGTTCAGAAAATGTTGGCAGCTCAAGAAAAGGCCTTAAAATGCATGTTAGGCCTTCAAAAATGTTGAAAACTTTGGAGGCCCAAAAAAGGGGTTTACAGGCATCCTAGACCCCCTAAAGTCCAGAAAATGTTGTTGGACCAAAATCGGTGTCAGAGAGCTCTGAATGTCCCCAAAATATTTGCAGCCTGAAAGGGGCATTAACCCGCATCGTAGACCACTGAAATTCCCAAAAATGTTTTTGGCATGAAAAATGCATCCTACACCCCTGCAAGTTCAGAAAATGTTGGTAACTCTAAAAAAGGCCTTAAAATGCATGTTAGGCCTTCAAAAATGTTGAAAACTTTGGAGGCCCAAAAAAGGGATTTACAGGCATCCTAGACCCCCTAAAGTCCAGAAAATGTTGTTGGATCAAAAATGGTGTCAGAGAGCTCTGAATGTCCCAAAAACATGTGCAGCCTGAAAGGGGCATTAACCCGCATCCTAGACCACTGAAATTCCCAAAAGTATTTTTGGCACTAAAAATGCATCCTACACCCCTGAAAGTTCAGAAAATGTTGACAGCTCAAGAAAAGGCCTTAAAATGCATGTTAGGCCTTCAAAAATGTTGAAAACTTTGGAGGCGCAAAATAGGGGTTTACAGGCATCCTAGACCTCCTAAAGTCCAGAAAATGTTGTTGGATCAAAAACGGTGTCAGAAAGCTCTGAATATCCCAAAAACATTTGCAGCCTGAAAGGGGCATTAACCCGCATCCTAGACCTCGAAAATTCCCAAAAATATTTTGTGCACGAAAAATTCATACTACACCCCTGAAAGTTCAGAATATGTTAGCAGCCCAAAAAAGGCATTAAAATGCATTTTAGGCCTGCAAAAATTTAGAAAACTTTGGAGGCCCAAAAAAGGGGTTTACAGGCATCCTAGACCCCCTAAAGTCCAGAAAATGTTGTTGGACCAAAAATGGTGTCAGAGAGCTCTGAATGTCCCAAAAACATTTGCAGCCTGAAAGGGGGATTAACCCGCATCCTAGACCACTGAAATTTCCCAAAATATTTTTGACATTAAAAATGCATGCTACACCCCTGAAAGTTCAGAAAACACCCCAGAAATGTTGCGAGCTCAAAAAGGCCTTAACATGCATCTTAGGTCTGCAAAAATGTTGAAAACTTTGGAGACCCAAAAAAGGGGTTTACAGGCATCCTAGACCCCCTAAAGTCCAGAAAATGTTGTTGGACCAAAAATGGTGTCAGAGAGCTCTGAATGTCCCAAAAATATTTGCAGCCTGAAAGGGGAATTAACCCGCATCCTAGACCTCTGAAATTCCCAAAAATATTTTGTGCACGAAAAATGCATCCTATACCCCTGAAAGCTCAGAAAATGTTGGCAGCTCAAGAAAAGGCCTTAAAATGCATGTTAGGCCTTCAAAAATGTTGAAAACTTTGGAGGCCCAAAAAAGGGGTTTACAGGCATCCTAGACCCCTAAAGTCCAGAAAATGTTGTTGGACCAAAAATGGTGTCAGAGAGTTCTGAATGTCCCAAAAACATTTGCAGCCTGAAAGGGGCATTAACCCGCATCCTAGACCTCTGAAATTCCCAAAAATATTTTGTGCACGAAAAATGCATCCTATATCCTTGAAAGCTCAGAAAATGTTGGCAGCTCAAGAAAAGGCTTTAAAACGCATGTTAGGCCTTCAAAAATGTTGAAAACTTTGGAGACCCACAAAAGGGGTTTACAGGCATCCTAGACCCCCTAAAGTCCAGAAAATGTTGTTGGACCAAAAATGGTGTCAGAAAGCTCTGAATATCCCAAAAACATTTGCAGCCTGAAAGGGGCATTAACCCGCATCCTAGACCTCGAAAATTCCCAAAAATATTTTGTGCACGAAAAATTCATACTACACCCCTGAAAGTTCAGAATATGTTAGCAGCCCAAAAAAGGCATTAAAATGCATTTTAGGCCTGCAAAAATTTAGAAAACTTTGGAGGCCCAAAAAAGGGGTTTACAGGCATCCTAGACCCCCTAAAGTCCAGAAAATGTTGTTGGACCAAAAATGGTGTCAGAGAGCTCTGAATGTCCCAAAAACATTTGCAGCCTGAAAGGGGGATTAACCCGCATCCTAGACCACTGAAATTTCCCAAAATATTTTTGACATTAAAAATGCATGCTACACCCCTGAAAGTTCAGAAAACACCCCAGAAATGTTGCAAGCTCAAAAAGGCCTTAACATGCATCTTAGGTCTGCAAAAATGTTAAAAACTTTGGAGACCCAAAAAAGGGGTTTACAGGCATCCTAGACCCCCTAAAGTCCAGAAAATGTTGTTGGACCAAAAATGGTGTCAGAGAGCTCTGAATGTCCCAAAAATATTTGCAGCCTGAAAGGGGAATTAACCCGCATCCTAGACCTCTGAAATTACCAAAAATATTTTGTGCACGAAAAATGCATCCTATACCCCTGAAAGCTCAGAAAATGTTGGCAGCTCAAGAAAAGGCCTTAAAATGCATGTTAGGCCTTCAAAAATGTTGAAAACTTTGGAGGCCCAAAAAAGGGGTTTACAGGCATCCTAGACCCCTAAAGTCCAGAAAATGTTGTTGGACCAAAAATGGTGTCAGAGAGTTCTGAATGTCCCAAAAACATTTGCAGCCTGAAAGGGGCATTAACCCGCATCCTAGACCTCTGAAATTCCCAAAAATATTTTGTGCACGAAAAATGCATCCTATATCCTTGAAAGCTCAGAAAATGTTGGCAGCTCAAGAAAAGGCTTTAAAACGCATGTTAGGCCTTCAAAAATGTTGAAAACTTTGGAGACCCACAAAAGGGGTTTACAGGCATCCTAGACCCCCTAAAGTCCAGAAAATGTTGTTGGACCAAAAATGGTGTCAGAGAGCTCTGAATGTCCCAAAAATATTTGCAGCCTGAAAGGGGCATTAACCCGCATCCTAGACCTCTGAAATTCCCAAAAATATTTTGTGCACGAAAAATGCATCCTATACCCCTGAAAGCTCAGAAAATGTTGGCAGCTCAAGAAAAGGCCTTAAAATGCATGTTAGGCCTTCAAAAATGTTGAAAACTTTGGAGGTGCAAAATAGGGGTTTACAGGCATCCTAGACCTCCTAAAGTCCAGAAAATGTTGTTGGATCAAAAACGGTGTCAGTAAGCTCTGAATGTCCCAAAAACATTTGCAGCCTGAAAGGGGCATTAACCCGCATCCTAGACCTCTGAAATTCCCAAAAATATTTTGTGCACGAAAAATGCATCCTATATCCTTGAAAGCTCAGAAAATGTTGGCAGCTCAAGAAAAGGCTTTAAAACGCATGTTAGGCCTTCAAAAATGTTGAAAACTTTGGAGACCCACAAAAGGGGTTTACAGGCATCCTAGACCCCCTAAAGTCCAGAAAATGTTGTTGGACCAAAAATGGTGTCAGAGAGCTCTGAATGTCCCAAAAATATTTGCAGCCTGAAAGGGGCATTAACCCGCATCCTAGACCTCTGAAATTCCCAAAAATATTTTGTGCACGAAAAATGCATCCTATACCCCTGAAAGCTCAGAAAATGTTGGCAGCTCAAGAAAAGGCCTTAAAATGCATGTTAGGCCTTCAAAAATGTTGAAAACTTTGGAGGTGCAAAATAGGGGTTTACAGGCATCCTAGACCTCCTAAAGTCCAGAAAATGTTGTTGGATCAAAAACGGTGTCAGTAAGCTCTGAATGTCCCAAAAACATTTGCAGCCTGAAAGGGGCATTAACCCGCATCCTAAACCTCTGAAATTCCCAATAATATTTTGTGCACGAAAAATTCATACTACACCCCTGAAAGTTCAAAATATGTTAGCAGCCCAAAAAAGGCATTAAAATGCATTTTAGGCCTACAAAAATTTAGAAAACTTTGGAGGCCCAAAAAAGGCGTTTACAGGCATCCTAGACCCCCTAAAGTCCAGAAAATGTTGTTGGACCAAAATCGGTGTCAGAGAGCTCTGAAAGGGGCATTAACCCGCATCCTAGACCACGGAAATTCCCAAAAATATTTTTGGCACGAAAAATGCATCCTACACCCCTGAAAGTTCAGAAAATGTTGGCAGCTCAAGAAAAGGCCTTAAAATGCATGTTAGGCCTTCAAAAATGTTGAAAACTTTGGAGGCCCAAAAAAGGGGTTTACAGGCATCCTAGACCCCCTAAAGTCCAGAAAATGTTGTTGGACCAAAATCGGTGTCAGAGAGCTCTGAATGTCCCCAAAACATTTGCAGCCTGAAAGGGGCATTAACCCGCATCGTAGACCACTGAAATTCCCAAAAATGTTTTTGGCATGGAAAATGCATCCTACACCCCTGCAAGTTCAGAAAATGTTGTTAACTCTAAAAAAGGCCTTAAAATGCATGTTAGGCCTTCAAAAATGTTGAAAACTTTGGAGGCCCAAAAAAGGGATTTACAGGCATCCTAGACCCCCTAAAGTCCAGAAAATGTTGTTGGATCAAAAATGGTGTCAGAGAGTTCTGAATGTCCCAAAAACATGTGCAGCCTGAAAGGGGCATTAACCCGCATCCTAGACCACTGAAATTCCCAAAAATATTTTTGGCACTAAAAATGCATCCTACACCCCTGAAACTCAGAATATGTTAGCAGCCCAAAGAAGGCCTTAAAATGCATTTTAGGCCTACAAAAATTTAGAAAACTTTGGAGGCCCAAAAAAGGGGTTTACAGGCATCCTAGACCCCCTAAAGTCCAGAAAATGTTGTTGGACCAAAAATGGTGTCAGAGAGTTCTGAATGTACCAAAAACATTTGCAGCCAGTGAAATTCCCAAACATATTTTTGGCACGAAAAATGCATCCTACACCCCTGAAAGTTGAGAAAATGTTGGCAGCTCAAGAAAAGGCCTTAAAATGCATGTTAGGCCTTCAAAAATGTTGAAAACTTTGGAGGCCCAAAAAAGGGGTTTACAGGCATCTTAGACCCCCTAAGGTCCAGAAAATGTTGTTGGATCAAAAACGGTGTCAGAGAGCTCTGAATGTCCCAAAAACATTTGCAGCCTGAAAGGGGCATTAACCCGCATCCTAGACCACTGAAATTTCCCAAAATATTTTTGCCATGAAAAATGCATGCTACACCCCTGAAAGTTCAGAAAACACCCCAGAAATGTTGCCAGCTCAAAAAAGCCCTTAAAATGCATGTTAGGCCTTCAAAAATGTTGAAAACTTTGGAGACCCAAAAAAGGGGTTTACAGGCATCCTAGACCCCCTAAAGTCCAGAAAATGTTGTTGGACCAAAATCGGTGTCAGAGAGCTCTGAAAGGGGCATTAACCCGCATCCTAGACCACTGAAATTCCCAAAAATATTTTTGGCATGAAAAATGCATCCTACACCCCTGAAAGTTCAGAAAATGTTGGCAGCTAAAAAAAAAGCCTTAAAATGCATGTTAGGCCGTCAAAAATGTTGACAACTTTGGAGGGCCAAAAAAGGGGTTTACAGGCATCCTAGACCCCCTAAAGTCCAGAAAATGTTGTGGGACCAAAAATGGTGTCAGAGAGCTCTGAATGTCCCAAAAACATTTGCAGCCACTGAAATTCCCAAAAATATTTTTGGCACGAAAAATGCATCCTACACCCCTGAAAGTTGAGAAAATGTTGGCAGCTCAAGAAAAGGCCTTAAAATGCATGTTAGGCCTTCAAAAATGTTGAACACTTTTGAGGCCCAAAAAAGGGATTTACAGGCATCCTAGACCCCCTAAAGTCCAGAAAATGTTGTGGGACCAAAAATGGTGTCAGAGAGCTCTGAATGTCCCAAAAACATTTGCAGCCACTGAAATTCCCAAAAATATTTTTGGCACGAAAAATGCATCCTACACCCCTGAAAGTTGAGAAAATGTTGGCAGCTCAAGAAAAGGCCTTAAAATGCATGTGAGGCCTTCAAAAATGTTGAACACTTTGGAGGCCCAAAAAAGGGGTTTACAGGCATTCTAGACCCCCTAAGGTCCAGAAAATGTTGTTGGACCAAAAACGGTGTCAGAGAGCTCTGAATGTCCCAAAAACATTTGCAGCCTGAAAGGGGCATTAACCTGCATCCTAGACCTCTGAAATTCCCAAAAATATTTTGTGCACGAAAAATGCATCCTATACCCCTGAAACTCAGAATATGTTAGCAGCCCAAAGAAGGCCTTAAAATGCATTTCAGGCCTACAAAAATTTAGAAAACTTTGGAGGCCCAAAAAAGGGGTTTACAGGCATCCTAGACCCCCTAAAGTCCAGAAAATGTTCTGGGACCAAAAATGGTGTCAGAGAGCTCTGAATGTCCCAAAAACATTTGCAGCCACTGAAATTCCCAAAAATATTTTTGGCACGAAAAATGCATCCTACACCCCTGAAAGTTGAGAAAATGTTGGCAGCTCAAGTAAAGGCCTTAAAATGCATGTTAGGCCTTCAAAAATGTTGAAAACTTTGGAGGCCCAAAAAAGGGGTTTGCAGGCATCCTAGACCCCCTAAAGTCCAGAAAATGTTGTTGGACCAAAATCGGTGTCAGAGAGCTCCGAATGTCCCAAAAACATGTGCAACCTGAAAGGGGCATTAACCCGCATCCTAGAACTCTGAAATTCCCAAAAATATTTTGTGCACGAAAAATTCATACTACACCCCTGAAAGTTCAGAATATGTTAGCAGCCCAAAAAAGGAATTAAAATGCATTTTAGGCCTTCAAAAATGTTGAAAACTTTGGAGGCCCAAAAAAGAGGTTTACAGGCATCCTAGACCCCTAAAGTTTTGAAAATGTTGTTGGACCAAAAATGGTGTCAGAGAGCTCTGAATGTCCCAAAAACATTTGCAGCCTGAAAGGGGCATTAACCCGCATCCTAGACCTCTGAAATTCCCAAAAATATTTTGTGCACGAAAAATGCATCCTATACCCCTGAAAGCTCAGAAAATGTTGGCAGCTCAAGAAAAGGCCTTAAAACGCATGTTAGGCCTTCAAAAATGTTGAAAACTTTGGAGACCCACAAAAGGGGTTTACAGGCATCCTAGACCCCCTAAGGTCCAGAAAATGTTGTTGGATCAAAAACGGTGTCAGAGAGCTCTGAATGTCCCAAAAATATTTGCAGCCTGAAAGGGGCATTAACCCGCATACTAGACCTCTGAAATTCCCAAAAATATTTTGTGCACGAAAAATGCATCCTATACCCCTGAAAGCTCAGAAAATGTTGGCAGCTCAAGAAAAGGCCTTAAAATGCATGTTAGGCCTTCAAAAATGTTGAAAACTTTGGAGGCCCAAAAAAGAGCTTTACAGGCATCCTAGACCCCCTAAAGTTTTGAAAATGTTGTTGGACCAAAAATGGTGTCAGAGAGCTCTGAATGTCCCAAAAACATTTGCAGCCTGAAAGGGGCATTAACCCGCATCATAGACCTCTGAAATTCCCAAAAATATTTTGTGCATGAAAAATGCATCCTATACCCCTGAAAGCTCAGAATATGTTAGCAGCCCAAAAAAGGCATTAAAATGCATTTTAGGCCTGCAAAAAATTTGAAAACCTTTGAGGCCCAAAAAAGGGGTTTACAGGCATCCTAGACCCCCTAAAGTCCAGAAAATGTTGTTGGACCAAAAATGCTGTCAGAGAGCTCTGAATGTCCCAAAAACATTTGCAGCCTGAAAGGGGGATTAACCCGCATCCTAGACCACTGAAATTTCCCAAAATATTTTTGGCATTAAAAATGCATGCTACACCCCTGAAAGTTCAGAAAACACCCCAGAAATGTTGCGAGCTCAAAAAAGGCCTTAACATGCATCTTAGGTCTGCAAAAATGTTGAAAACTTTGGAGACCCAAAAGAGGGGTTTACAGGCATCCTAGACCCCCTAAAGTCCAGAAAATGTTGTTGGACCAAAAATGGTGTCAGAGAGCTCTGAATGTCCCAAAAATATTTGCAGCCTGAAAGGGGCATTAACCCGCATCCTAGACCTCTGAAATTCCCAAAAATATTTTGTGCACGAAAAATGCATCCTATACCCCTGAAAGCTCAGAAAATGTTGGCAGCTCAAGAAAAGGCCTTAAAATGCATGTTAGGCCTTCAAAAATGTTGAAAACTTGGGAGGCCCAAAAAAGGGGTTTACAGGCATCCTAGACCCCTAAAGTCCAGAAAATGTTGTTGGACCAAAAATGGTGTCAGAGAGTTCTGAATGTCCCAAAAACATTTGCAGCCTGAAAGGGGCATTAACCCGCATCCTAGACCTCTGAAATTCCCAAAAATATTTTGTGCACGAAAAATGCATCCTATACCCCTGAAAGCTCAGAAAATGTTGGCAGCTCAAGAAAAGGCCTTAAAATGCATGTTAGGCCTTCAAAAATGTTGAAAACTTTGGAGGCCCAAAAAAGAGCTTTACAGGCATCCTAGACCCCCTAAAGTTTTGAAAATGTTGTTGGACCAAAAATGGTGTCAGAGAGCTCTGAATGTCCCAAAAACATTTGCAGCCTGAAAGGGGCATTAACCCGCATCATAGACCTCTGAAATGCCCAAAAATATTTTGTGCACGAAAAATGCATCCTATACCCCTGAAAGCTCAGAATATGTTAGCAGCCCAAAAAAGGCATTAAAATGCATTTTAGGCCTGCAAAAAATTTGAAAACCTTTGAGGCCCAAAAAAGGGGTTTACAGGCATCCTAGACCCCCTAAAGTCCAGAAAATGTTGTTGGACCAAAAATGCTGTCAGAGAGCTCTGAATGTCCCAAAAACATTTGCAGCCTGAAAGGGGGATTAACCCGCATCCTAGACCACTGAAATTTCCCAAAATATTTTTGGCATTAAAAATGCATGCTACACCCCTGAAAGTTCAGAAAACACCCCAGAAATGTTGCGAGCTCAAAAAAGGCCTTAACATGCATCTTAGGTCTGCAAAAATGTTGAAAACTTTGGAGACCCAAAAGAGGGGTTTACAGGCATCCTAGACCCCCTAAAGTCCAGAAAATGTTGTTGGACCAAAAATGGTGTCAGAGAGCTCTGAATGTCCCAAAAATATTTGCAGCCTGAAAGGGGCATTAACCCGCATCCTAGACCTCTGAAATTCCCAAAAATATTTTGTGCACGAAAAATGCATCCTATACCCCTGAAAGCTCAGAAAATGTTGGCAGCTCAAGAAAAGGCCTTAAAATGCATGTTAGGCCTTCAAAAATGTTGAAAACTTGGGAGGCCCAAAAAAGGGGTTTACAGGCATCCTAGACCCCTAAAGTCCAGAAAATGTTGTTGGACCAAAAATGGTGTCAGAGAGTTCTGAATGTCCCAAAAACATTTGCAGCCTGAAAGGGGCATTAACCCGCATCCTAGACCTCTGAAATTCCCAAAAATATTTTGTGCACGAAAAATGCATCCTATACCCCTGAAAGCTCAGAAAATGTTGGCAGCTCAAGAAAAGGCCTTAAAATGCATGTTAGGCCTTCAAAAATGTTGAAAACTTTGGAGGCGCAAAATAGGGGTTTACAGGCATCCTAGACCTCCTAAAGTCCAGAAAATGTTGTTGGATCAAAAACGGTGTCAGTAAGCTCTGAATGTCCCAAAAACATTTGCAGCCTGAAAGGGGCATTAACCCGCATCCTAAACCTCTGCAATTCCCAATAATAATTTGTGCACGAAAAATTCATACTACACCCCTGAAAGTTCAAAATATGTTAGCAGCCCAAAAAAGGCATTAAAATGCATTTTAGGCCTACAAAAATTTAGAAAACTTTGGAGGCCCAAAAAAGGCGTTTACAGGCATCCTAGACCCCCTAAAGTCCAGAAAATGTTGTTGGACCAAAATCGGTGTCAGAAGGCTCTGAAAGGGGCATTAACCCGCATCCTAGACCACGGAAATTCCCAAAAATATTTTTGGCACGAAAAATGCATCCTACACCCCTGAAAGTTCAGAAAATGTTGGCAGCTCAAGAAAAGGCCTTAAAATGCATGTTAGGCCTTCAAAAATGTTGAAAACTTTGGAGGCCCAAAAAAGGGGTTTACAGGCATCCTAGACCCCCTAAAGTCCAGAAAATGTTGTTGGACCAAAATCGGTGTCAGACAGCTCTGAATGTCCCCAAAACATTTGCAGCCTGAAAGGGGCATTAACCCGCATCGTAGACCACTGAAATTCCCAAAAATATTTTTGGCATGAAAAATGCATCCTACACCCCTGAAAGTTCAGAAAATGTTGGTAACTCTAAAAAAGGCCTTAAAATGCATGTTAGGCCTTCAAAAATGTTGAAAACTTGGAGGCCCAAAAAAGGGATTTACAGGCATCCTAGACCCCCTAAAGTCCAGAAAATGTTGTTGGATCAAAAATGGTGTCAGAGAGCTCTGAATGTCCCAAAAACATGTGCAGCCTGAAAGGGGCATTAACCCGCATCCTAGACCTCTGAAATTCCCTAACATTTTTTGTGCATGAAAAATGCATACTACACCCCTGAAAGTTCAGAATATGTTAGCAGCCCAAAAAATGCATTAAAATGCATTTTAGGCCTGCAAAAATTTAGAAAACTTTGGAGGCCCAAAAAAGGGTTTACAGGCATCCTAGACCCCCTAAAGTCCAGAAAATGTTGGTGGATCAAAAATGGTGTCCGAGAACTCTGAATGTCCCAAAAACATGTGCAACCTGAAAGGGGCATTAACCCGCATCCTAGACCACTGAAATTCCCAAAAATATTTTTGGCACTAAAAATGCATCCTACACCCCTGAAAGTTCAGAAAATGTTGGCAGCAAGAAAAGGCCTTAAAATGCATCTTAGGCCTACAAAAATTTAGAAAACTTTGGAGGCCCAAAAAAGGGGTTTACAGGCATCCTAGACCCCCTAAAGTCCAGAAAATGTTGTTGGACCAAAAATGGTGTCAGAGAGCTCTGAATGTCCCAAAAACATTTGCAGCCAGTGAAATTCCCAAACATATTTTTGGCACGAAAAATGCATCCTACACCCCTGAAAGTTGAGAAAATGTTGGCAGCTCAAGAAAAGGCCTTAAAATGCATGTTAGGCCTTCAAAAATGTTGAAAACTTTGGAGGCCCAAAAAAGGGGTTTACATGCATCTTAGACCCCCTAAGGTCCAGAAAATGTTGTTGGATCAAAAACGGTGTCAGAGAGCTCTGAATGTCCCAAAAACATTTGCAGCCTGAAAGGGGCATTAACCCGCATCCTAGACCACTGAAATTTCCCAAAATATTTTTGCCATGAAAAATGCATGCTACACCCCTGAAAGTTCAGAAAACACCCCAGAAATGTTGCCAGCTCAAAAAAGGCCTTAAAATGCATGTTAGGCCTTCAAAAATGTTGAAAACTTTGGAGACCCAAAAAAGGGGTTTACAGGCATCCTAGACCCCCTAAAGTCCAGAAAATGTTGTTGGACCAAAATCGGTGTCAGAGAGCTCTGAAAGGGGCATTAACCCGCATCCTAGACCACTGAAATTCCCAAAAATATTTTGGCACTAAAAATGCATCCTACACCCCTGAACGTTCATAAAATGTTGGCAGCTCAAGAAAAGGCCTTAAAATGCATGTTAGGCCTTCAAAAATATTGAAAACTTTGGAGGCGCAAAATAGGCGTTTACAGGCATCCTAGACCTCCTAAAGTCCAGAAAATGTTGTTGGATCAAAAACGGTGTCAGAGAGCTCTGAATGTCCCAAAAACATTTGCAGCCTGAAAGGGGCATTAACCCGCATCCTAGAACTCTGAAATTCCCAAAAATATTTTGTGCACGAAAAATTCATACTACACCCCTGAAAGTTCAGAATATGTTAGCAGCCCAAAAAAGGCATTAAAATGCATTTTAGGCCTTCAAAAATGTTGAAAACTTTGGAGGCCCAAAAAAGAGGTTTACAGGCATCCTAGACCCCTAAAGTTTTGAAAATGTTGTTGGACCAAAAATGGTGTCAGAGAGCTCTGAATGTCCCAAAAACATTTGCAGCCTGAAAGGGGCATTAACCCGCATCCTAGACCTCTGAAATTCCCAAAAATATTTTGTGCACGAAAAATGCATCCTATACCCCTGAAAGCTCAGAAAATGTTGGCAGCTCAAGAAAAGGCCTTAAAACGCATGTTAGGCCTTCAAAAATGTTGAAAACTTTGGAGACCCACAAAAGGGGTTTACAGGCATCCTAGACCCCCTAAGGTCCAGAAAATGTTGTTGGATCAAAAACGGTGTCAGAGAGCTCTGAATGTCCCAAAAATATTTGCAGCCTGAAAGGGGCATTAACCCGCATACTAGACCTCTGAAATTCCCAAAAATATTTTGTGCACGAAAAATGCATCCTATACCCCTGAAAGCTCAGAAAATGTTGGCAGCTCAAGAAAAGGCCTTAAAATGCATGTTAGGCCTTCAAAAATGTTGAAAACTTTGGAGGCCCAAAAAAGAGCTTTACAGGCATCCTAGACCCCCTAAAGTTTTGAAAATGTTGTTGGACCAAAAATGGTGTCAGAGAGCTCTGAATGTCCCAAAAACATTTGCAGCCTGAAAGGGGCATTAACCCGCATCATAGACCTCTGAAATTCCCAAAAATATTTTGTGCACGAAAAATGCATCCTATACCCCTGAAAGCTCAGAATATGTTAGCAGCCCAAAAAAGGCATTAAAATGCATTTTAGGCCAGCAAAAAATTTGAAAACCTTTGAGGCCCAAAAAAGGGGTTTACAGGCATCCTAGACCCCCTAAAGTCCAGAAAATGTTGTTGGACCAAAAATGCTGTCAGAGAGCTCTGAATGTCCCAAAAACATTTGCAGCCTGAAAGGGGGATTAACCCGCATCCTAGACCACTGAAATTTCCCAAAATATTTTTGGCATTAAAAATGCATGCTACACCCCTGAAAGTTCAGAAAACACCCCAGAAATGTTGCGAGCTCAAAAAAGGCCTTAACATGCATCTTAGGTCTGCAAAAATGTTGAAAACTTTGGAGACCCAAAAAAGGGGTTTACAGGCATCCTAGACCCCCTAAAGTCCAGAAAATGTTGTTGGACCAAAAATGGTGTCAGAGAGCTCTGAATGTCCCAAAAATATTTGCAGCCTGAAAGGGGCATTAACCCGCATCCTAGACCTCTGAAATTCCCAAAAATATTTTGTGCACGAAAAATGCATCCTATACCCCTGAAAGCTCAGAAAATGTTGGCAGCTCAAGAAAAGGCCTTAAAATGCATGTTAGGCCTTCAAAAATGTTGAAAACTTGGGAGGCCCAAAAAAGGGGTTTACAGGCATCCTAGACCCCTAAAGTCCAGAAAATGTTGTTGGACCAAAAATGGTGTCAGAGAGTTCTGAATGTCCCAAAAACATTTGCAGCCTGAAAGGGGCATTAACCCGCATCCTAGACCTCTGAAATTCCCAAAAATATTTTGTGCACGAAAAATGCATCCTATACCCCTGAAAGCTCAGAAAATGTTGGCAGCTCAAGAAAAGGCCTTAAAATGCATGTTAGGCCTTCAAAAATGTTGAAAACTTTGGAGGCGCAAAATAGGGGTTTACAGGCATCCTAGACCTCCTAAAGTCCAGAAAATGTTGTTGGATCAAAAACGGTGTCAGTAAGCTCTGAATGTCCCAAAAACATTTGCAGCCTGAAAGGGGCATTAACCCGCATCCTAAACCTCTGAAATTCCCAATAATATTTTGTGCACGAAAAATTCATACTACACCCCTGAAAGTTCAAAATATGTTAGCAGCCCAAAAAAGGCATTAAAATGCATTTTAGGCCTACAAAAATTTAGAAAACTTTGGAGGCCCAAAAAAGGCGTTTACAGGCATCCTAGACCCCCTAAAGTCCAGAAAATGTTGTTGGACCAAAATCGGTGTCAGAAGGCTCTGAAAGGGGCATTAACCCGCATCCTAGACCACGGAAATTCCCAAAAATATTTTTGGCACGAAAAATGCATCCTACACCCCTGAAAGTTCAGAAAATGTTGGCAGCTCAAGAAAAGGCCTTAAAATGCATGTTAGGCCTTCAAAAATGTTGAAAACTTTGGAGGCCCAAAAAGGGGTTTAGAGGCATCCTAGACCCCCTAAAGTCCAGAAAATGTTGCTGGACCAAAATCGGTGTCAGAGAGCTCTGAATGTCCCCAAAACATTTGCAGCCTGAAAGGGGCATTAACCCGCATCGTAGACCACTGAAATTCCCAAAAATATTTTTGGCATGAAAAATGCATCCTACACCCCTGAAAGTTCAGAAAATGTTGGTAACTCTAAAAAAGGCCTTAAAATGCATGTTAGGCCTTCAAAAATGTTGAAAACTTTGGAGGCCCAAAAAAGGGAATTACAGGCATCCTAGACCCCCTAAAGTCCAGAAAATGTTGTTGGATCAAAAATGGTGTCAGAGAGCTCTGAATGTCCCAAAAACATGTGCAGCCTGAAAGGGGCATTAACCCGCATCCTAGACCTCTGAAATTCCCTAACATTTTTTGTGCATGAAAAATGCATACTACACCCCTGAATGTTCAGAATATGTTAGCAGCCCAAAAAATGCATTAAAATGCATTTTAGGCCTGCAAAAATTTAGAAAACTTTGGAGGCCCAAAAAAGGGTTTACAGGCATCCTAGACCCCCTAAAGTCCAGAAAATGTTGGTGGATCAAAAATGGTGTCCGAGAACTCTGAATGTCCCAAAAACATGTGCAACCTGAAAGGGGCATTAACCCGCATCCTAGACCACTGAAATTTCCCAAAATATTTTTGCCATGAAAAATGCATGCTACACCCCTGAAAGTTCAGAAAACACCCCAGAAATGTTGCCAGCTCAAAAAAGGCCTTAAAATGCATTTTAGGCCTACAAAAATTTAGAAAACTTTGGAGGCCCAAAAAAGGCGTTTACAGGCATCCTAGACCCCCTAAAGTCCAGAAAATGTTGTTGGACCAAAATCGGTGTCAGAAGGCTCTGAAAGGGGCATTAACCCGCATCCTAGACCACGGAAATTCCCAAAAATATTTTTGGCACGAAAAATGCATCCTACACCCCTGAAAGTTCAGAAAATGTTGGCAGCTCAAGAAAAGGCCTTAAAATGCATGTTAGGCCTTCAAAAATGTTGAAAACTTTGGAGGCCCAAAAAAGGGGTTTACAGGCATCCTAGACCCCCTAAAGTCCAGAAAATGTTGTTGGACCAAAATCGGTGTCAGACAGCTCTGAATGTCCCCAAAACATTTGCAGCCTGAAAGGGGCATTAACCCGCATCGTAGACCACTGAAATTCCCAAAAATATTTTTGGCATGAAAAATGCATCCTACACCCCTGAAAGTTCAGAAAATGTTGGTAACTCTAAAAAAGGCCTTAAAATGCATGTTAGGCCTTCAAAAATGTTGAAAACTTGGAGGCCCAAAAAAGGGATTTACAGGCATCCTAGACCCCCTAAAGTCCAGAAAATGTTGTTGGATCAAAAATGGTGTCAGAGAGCTCTGAATGTCCCAAAAACATGTGCAGCCTGAAAGGGGCATTAACCCGCATCCTAGACCTCTGAAATTCCCTAACATTTTTTGTGCATGAAAAATGCATACTACACCCCTGAAAGTTCAGAATATGTTAGCAGCCCAAAAAATGCATTAAAATGCATTTTAGGCCTGCAAAAATTTAGAAAACTTTGGAGGCCCAAAAAAGGGTTTACAGGCATCCTAGACCCCCTAAAGTCCAGAAAATGTTGGTGGATCAAAAATGGTGTCCGAGAACTCTGAATGTCCCAAAAACATGTGCAACCTGAAAGGGGCATTAACCCGCATCCTAGACCACTGAAATTCCCAAAAATATTTTTGGCACTAAAAATGCATCCTACACCCCTGAAAGTTCAGAAAATGTTGGCAGCAAGAAAAGGCCTTAAAATGCATCTTAGGCCTACAAAAATTTAGAAAACTTTGGAGGCCCAAAAAAGGGGTTTACAGGCATCCTAGACCCCCTAAAGTCCAGAAAATGTTGTTGGACCAAAAATGGTGTCAGAGAGCTCTGAATGTCCCAAAAACATTTGCAGCCAGTGAAATTCCCAAACATATTTTTGGCACGAAAAATGCATCCTACACCCCTGAAAGTTGAGAAAATGTTGGCAGCTCAAGAAAAGGCCTTAAAATGCATGTTAGGCCTTCAAAAATGTTGAAAACTTTGGAGGCCCAAAAAAGGGGTTTACATGCATCTTAGACCCCCTAAGGTCCAGAAAATGTTGTTGGATCAAAAACGGTGTCAGAGAGCTCTGAATGTCCCAAAAACATTTGCAGCCTGAAAGGGGCATTAACCCGCATCCTAGACCACTGAAATTTCCCAAAATATTTTTGCCATGAAAAATGCATGCTACACCCCTGAAAGTTCAGAAAACACCCCAGAAATGTTGCCAGCTCAAAAAAGGCCTTAAAATGCATGTTAGGCCTTCAAAAATGTTGAAAACTTTGGAGACCCAAAAAAGGGGTTTACAGGCATCCTAGACCCCCTAAAGTCCAGAAAATGTTGTTGGACCAAAATCGGTGTCAGAGAGCTCTGAAAGGGGCATTAACCCGCATCCTAGACCACTGAAATTCCCAAAAATATTTTGGCACTAAAAATGCATCCTACACCCCTGAACGTTCATAAAATGTTGGCAGCTCAAGAAAAGGCCTTAAAATGCATGTTAGGCCTTCAAAAATATTGAAAACTTTGGAGGCGCAAAATAGGCGTTTACAGGCATCCTAGACCTCCTAAAGTCCAGAAAATGTTGTTGGATCAAAAACGGTGTCAGAGAGCTCTGAATGTCCCAAAAACATTTGCAGCCTGAAAGGGGCATTAACCCGCATCCTAGAACTCTGAAATTCCCAAAAATATTTTGTGCACGAAAAATTCATACTACACCCCTGAAAGTTCAGAATATGTTAGCAGCCCAAAAAAGGCATTAAAATGCATTTTAGGCCTTCAAAAATGTTGAAAACTTTGGAGGCCCAAAAAAGAGGTTTACAGGCATCCTAGACCCCTAAAGTTTTGAAAATGTTGTTGGACCAAAAATGGTGTCAGAGAGCTCTGAATGTCCCAAAAACATTTGCAGCCTGAAAGGGGCATTAACCCGCATCCTAGACCTCTGAAATTCCCAAAAATATTTTGTGCACGAAAAATGCATCCTATACCCCTGAAAGCTCAGAAAATGTTGGCAGCTCAAGAAAAGGCCTTAAAACGCATGTTAGGCCTTCAAAAATGTTGAAAACTTTGGAGACCCACAAAAGGGGTTTACAGGCATCCTAGACCCCCTAAGGTCCAGAAAATGTTGTTGGATCAAAAACGGTGTCAGAGAGCTCTGAATGTCCCAAAAATATTTGCAGCCTGAAAGGGGCATTAACCCGCATACTAGACCTCTGAAATTCCCAAAAATATTTTGTGCACGAAAAATGCATCCTATACCCCTGAAAGCTCAGAAAATGTTGGCAGCTCAAGAAAAGGCCTTAAAATGCATGTTAGGCCTTCAAAAATGTTGAAAACTTTGGAGGCCCAAAAAAGAGCTTTACAGGCATCCTAGACCCCCTAAAGTTTTGAAAATGTTGTTGGACCAAAAATGGTGTCAGAGAGCTCTGAATGTCCCAAAAACATTTGCAGCCTGAAAGGGGCATTAACCCGCATCATAGACCTCTGAAATTCCCAAAAATATTTTGTGCACGAAAAATGCATCCTATACCCCTGAAAGCTCAGAATATGTTAGCAGCCCAAAAAAGGCATTAAAATGCATTTTAGGCCAGCAAAAAATTTGAAAACCTTTGAGGCCCAAAAAAGGGGTTTACAGGCATCCTAGACCCCCTAAAGTCCAGAAAATGTTGTTGGACCAAAAATGCTGTCAGAGAGCTCTGAATGTCCCAAAAACATTTGCAGCCTGAAAGGGGGATTAACCCGCATCCTAGACCACTGAAATTTCCCAAAATATTTTTGGCATTAAAAATGCATGCTACACCCCTGAAAGTTCAGAAAACACCCCAGAAATGTTGCGAGCTCAAAAAAGGCCTTAACATGCATCTTAGGTCTGCAAAAATGTTGAAAACTTTGGAGACCCAAAAAAGGGGTTTACAGGCATCCTAGACCCCCTAAAGTCCAGAAAATGTTGTTGGACCAAAAATGGTGTCAGAGAGCTCTGAATGTCCCAAAAATATTTGCAGCCTGAAAGGGGCATTAACCCGCATCCTAGACCTCTGAAATTCCCAAAAATATTTTGTGCACGAAAAATGCATCCTATACCCCTGAAAGCTCAGAAAATGTTGGCAGCTCAAGAAAAGGCCTTAAAATGCATGTTAGGCCTTCAAAAATGTTGAAAACTTGGGAGGCCCAAAAAAGGGGTTTACAGGCATCCTAGACCCCTAAAGTCCAGAAAATGTTGTTGGACCAAAAATGGTGTCAGAGAGTTCTGAATGTCCCAAAAACATTTGCAGCCTGAAAGGGGCATTAACCCGCATCCTAGACCTCTGAAATTCCCAAAAATATTTTGTGCACGAAAAATGCATCCTATACCCCTGAAAGCTCAGAAAATGTTGGCAGCTCAAGAAAAGGCCTTAAAATGCATGTTAGGCCTTCAAAAATGTTGAAAACTTTGGAGGCGCAAAATAGGGGTTTACAGGCATCCTAGACCTCCTAAAGTCCAGAAAATGTTGTTGGATCAAAAACGGTGTCAGTAAGCTCTGAATGTCCCAAAAACATTTGCAGCCTGAAAGGGGCATTAACCCGCATCCTAAACCTCTGAAATTCCCAATAATATTTTGTGCACGAAAAATTCATACTACACCCCTGAAAGTTCAAAATATGTTAGCAGCCCAAAAAAGGCATTAAAATGCATTTTAGGCCTACAAAAATTTAGAAAACTTTGGAGGCCCAAAAAAGGCGTTTACAGGCATCCTAGACCCCCTAAAGTCCAGAAAATGTTGTTGGACCAAAATCGGTGTCAGAAGGCTCTGAAAGGGGCATTAACCCGCATCCTAGACCACGGAAATTCCCAAAAATATTTTTGGCACGAAAAATGCATCCTACACCCCTGAAAGTTCAGAAAATGTTGGCAGCTCAAGAAAAGGCCTTAAAATGCATGTTAGGCCTTCAAAAATGTTGAAAACTTTGGAGGCCCAAAAAGGGGTTTAGAGGCATCCTAGACCCCCTAAAGTCCAGAAAATGTTGCTGGACCAAAATCGGTGTCAGAGAGCTCTGAATGTCCCCAAAACATTTGCAGCCTGAAAGGGGCATTAACCCGCATCGTAGACCACTGAAATTCCCAAAAATATTTTTGGCATGAAAAATGCATCCTACACCCCTGAAAGTTCAGAAAATGTTGGTAACTCTAAAAAAGGCCTTAAAATGCATGTTAGGCCTTCAAAAATGTTGAAAACTTTGGAGGCCCAAAAAAGGGAATTACAGGCATCCTAGACCCCCTAAAGTCCAGAAAATGTTGTTGGATCAAAAATGGTGTCAGAGAGCTCTGAATGTCCCAAAAACATGTGCAGCCTGAAAGGGGCATTAACCCGCATCCTAGACCTCTGAAATTCCCTAACATTTTTTGTGCATGAAAAATGCATACTACACCCCTGAATGTTCAGAATATGTTAGCAGCCCAAAAAATGCATTAAAATGCATTTTAGGCCTGCAAAAATTTAGAAAACTTTGGAGGCCCAAAAAAGGGTTTACAGGCATCCTAGACCCCCTAAAGTCCAGAAAATGTTGGTGGATCAAAAATGGTGTCCGAGAACTCTGAATGTCCCAAAAACATGTGCAACCTGAAAGGGGCATTAACCCGCATCCTAGACCACTGAAATTTCCCAAAATATTTTTGCCATGAAAAATGCATGCTACACCCCTGAAAGTTCAGAAAACACCCCAGAAATGTTGCCAGCTCAAAAAAGGCCTTAAAATGCATGTTAGGCCTTCAAAAATGTTGAAAACTTTGGAGACCCAAAAAAGGGGTTTACAGGCATCCTAGACCCCCTAAAGTCCAGAAAATGTTGTTGGACCAAAATCGGTGTCAGAGAGCTCTGAAAGGGGCATTAACCCGCATCCTAGACCACTGAAATTCCCAAAAATATTTTTGGCATGAAAAATGCATCCTACACCCCTGAAAGTTCAGAAAATGTTGGCAGCTCAAGAAAAAGCCATAAAATGCATGTTAGGCCGTCAAAAATGTTGACAACTTTGGAGGGCCAAAAAAGGGGTTTACAGGCATCCTAGACCCCCTAAAGTCCAGAAAATGTTGTTGGACCAAAATCGGTGTCAGAGAGCTCTGAATGTCCCAAAAACATTTGCAGCCTGAAAGGGGCATTAACCTGCATCCTAGACCTCTGAAATTCCCAAAAATATTTTGTGCACGAAAAATGCATCCTATACCCCTGAAACTCAGAATATGTTAGCAGCCCAAAGAAGGCCTTAAAATGCATTTTAGGCCTACAAAAATTTAGAAAACTTTGGAGGCCCAAAAAAGGGGTTTACAGGCATCCTAGACCCCCTAAAGTCCAGAAAATGTTGTGGGACCAAAAATGGTGTCAGAGAGCTCTGAATGTCCCAAAAACATTTGCAGCCACTGAAATTCCCAAAAATATTTTTGGCACGAAAAATGCATCCTACACCCCTGAAAGTTGAGAAAATGTTGGCAGCTCAAGAAAAGGCCTTAAAATGCATGTTAGGCCTTCAAAAATGTTGAACACTTTGGAGGCCCAAAAAAGGGATTTACAGGCATCCTAGACCCCCTAAAGTCCAGAAAATGTTGTGGGACCAAAAATGGTGTCAGAGAGCTCTGAATGTCCCAAAAACATTTGCAGCCACTGAAATTCCCAAAAATATTTTTGGCACGAAAAATGCATCCTACACCCCTGAAAGTTGAGAAAATGTTGGCAGCTCAAGAAAAGGCCTTAAAATGCATGTTAGGCCTTCAAAAATGTTGAACACTTTGGAGGCCCAAAAAAGGGGTTTACAGGCATTCTAGACCCCCTAAGGTCCAGAAAATGTTGTTGGACCAAAAACGGTGTCAGAGAGCTCTGAATGTCCCAAAAACATTTGCAGCCTGAAAGGGGCATTAACCTGCATCCTAGACCTCTGAAATTCCCAAAAATATTTTGTGCACGAAAAATGCATCCTATACCCCTGAAACTCAGAATATGTTAGCAGCCCAAAGAAGGCCTTAAAATGCATTTTAGGCATACAAAAATGTTGAAAACTTTGGAGACCCAAAAAAGGGATTTACAGGCATCCTAGACCCCCTAAAGTCCAGAAAATGTTGTGGGACCAAAAATGGTGTCAGAGAGCTCTGAATGTCCCAAAAACATTTGCAGCCACTGAAATTCCCAAAAATATTTTTGGCACGAAAAATGCATCCTACACCCCTGAAAGTTGAGAAAATGTTGGCAGCTCAAGAAAAGGCCTTAAAATGCATGTTAGGCCTTCAAAAATGTTGAACACTTTGGAGGCCCAAAAAAGGGGTTTACAGACATCCTAGACCCCCTAAAGTCCAGAAAATGTTGTGGGACCAAAAATGGTGTCAGAGAGCTCTGAATGTCCCAAAAACATTTGCAGCCACTGAAATTCCCAAAAATATTTTTGGCACGAAAAATGCATCCTACACCCCTGAAAGTTGAGAAAATGTTGGCAGCTCAAGTAAAGGCCTTAAAATGCATGTTAGGCCTTCAAAAATGTTGAAAACTTTGGAGGCCCAAAAAAGGGGTTTACAGGCATCCTAGACCCCCTAAAGTCCAGAAAATGTTGTTGGACCAAAATCGGTGTCAGAGAGCTCTGATTGTCCCCAAAACATTTGCAGCCTGAAAGGGGCATTAACCCGCATCCCAGACCACTGAAATTCCCAAAAATATTTTTGGCATGAAAAATGCATCCTACACCCCTGCAAGTTCAGAAAATGTTGGTAACTCTAAAAAAGGCCTTAAAATGCATGTTAGGCCTTCAAAAACGTTGAAAACTTTGGAGGCCCAAAAAAGGGATTTACAGGCATCCTAGACCTCCTAAAGTCTAGAAAATGTTGTTGGATCAAAAACTGTGTCAGAGAGCTCTGAATGTCCCAAAAACATTTGCAGCCTGAAAGGGGCATTAACCCACATCCTAGACCTCTGAAATTCCAAAAAATATTTTGTGCACGAAAAATTCATACTACACCCCTGAAAGATCAGAATATGTTACCAGCCCAAAAAAGGCATTAAAATGCATTTTAGGCCTGCAAAAATTTAGAAAACTTTGGAGGCCCAAAAAAGGGGTTTACATGCATCCTAGACCCCCTAAAGTCCAGAAAATGTTGTTGGACCAAAAATGGTGTCAGAGAGCTCTGAATGTCCCAAAAACATTTGCAGCCTGAAAGGGGCATTAACTCGCATCCTAGACCACTGAAATTTCCCAAAATATTTTTGCCATGAAAAATGCATGCTACACCCCTGAAAGTTCAGAAAACACCCCAGAAATGTTGCCAGGTCAAAAAAGGCCTTGAAATGCATCTTAGGCCTGCAAAAATGTTGAAAACTTTGGAGACCCAAAAAAGGGGTTTACAGGCATCCTAGACCCCCTAAAGTCCAGAAAATGTTGTTGGACCAAAATCGGTGTCAGAGAGCTCTGAAAGGGGCATTAAACCGCATCCTAGACCACTGAAATTCCCAACAATATTTTTGGCACGAAAAATGCATCCTACACCCCTGAAAGTTCAGAAAATGTTGGCATCTCAAGAAAAGGCTTTAAAATGCATGTTAGGCCTAAAAAAATGTTGAAAACTTTGGAGGCCCAAAAAAGGGGTTTACAGGCATCCTAGACCCCCTAAAGTCCAGAAAATGTTGTTGGACCAAAAATGGTGTCAGAGAGCTCTGAATGTCCCAAAAACATTTGCAGCCTGAAAGGGGCATTAACCCGCATCCTAGACCACTGAAATTCCCAAAAATATTTTGGCCATGAAAAATGCATCCTACACCCCTGCAAGTTCAGAAAATGTTGGCAACTCTAAAAAAGGCCTTAAAATGCATGTTAGGATTTCAAAAATGTTGAAAACTTTGGAGGCCCAAAAAAGGGATTTACAGGCATCCTAGACCCCCTAAAGTCCAGAAAATGTTGGTGGATCAAAAATGCTGTCAGAGAGCTCTGAATGTCCCAAAAACATGTGCAACCTGAAAGGGGCATTAACTCGCATCCCAGACCACTGAAATTCCCAAAAATATTTTTGGCACTAAAAATACATCCTACACCCCTGAAAGTTCAGAAAATGTTTGCAGCTCAAGAAAAGGCCTTAAAATGCATGTTCGGCCTTCAAAAATGTTGAAAACTTTGGAGGCCCAAAAAAGGGGTTTACAGGCATCCTAGACCCCCTAAAGTCCAGAAAATGTTGTTGGACCAAAATCGGTGTCAGAGAGCTCTGAATGTCCCAAAAACATTTGCAGCCTGAAATGAGCATTAACCCACATCCTAGACCACTGAAATGCCCAAAAATATTTTTGCCCTGAAAAATGCATCCTACACACCTGCAAGTTCAGAAAATGTTGGCAACTCTAAAAAAGGCCTTAAAATGCATGTTAGGCCTTCAAAAACGTTGAAAACTTTGGAGGCCCAAAAAAGGGATTTACAGGCATCCTAGACCCCCTAAAGTCCAGAAAATGTTGTTGGACCAAAAATGGTGTCAGAGAGCTCTGAATGTCCCAAAAACATCTGCAGCCTGAAAGGGGCATTAACCCGCATGCTAGACCACTGAAATTTCCCAAAATATTTTTGCCATGAAAAATGCATGCTACACCCCTGAAAGTTCAGAAAACACCCCAGAAATGTTGTGAGCTCAAAAAAGGCCTTAACATGCATGTTAGGCCTTCAAAAATGTTGAAAACTTTGGAGGCCCTAAAAAGGCGTTTACAGGCATCCTAGACCCCCTAAAGTCCAGAAAATGTTGTTGGACCAAAAATGGTGTCAGAGAGCTCTGAATGTCCCAAAAACATTTGCAGCCACTTAAATTCCCAAAAATATTTTTGGCACAAAAAATGCATCCTACACCCCTGCAAGTTCAGAAAATGTTGGCAACTCTAAAAAAGGCCTTAAAATGCATGTTAGGCCTTCAAAAACGTTGAAAACTTTGGATGCCCAAAAAAGGGATTTACAGGCATCCTAGACCCCCTAAAGTCCAGAAAATGTTGTTGGACCAAAATCGGTGTCAGAGAGCTCTGAATGTCCCAAAAACATTTGCAGCCTGAAAGGGGCATTAACCTGCATCCTAGACCTCTGAAATTCCCAAAAATATTTTGTGCACGAAAAATGCATCCTATACCCCTGAAACTCAGAATATGTTAGCAGCCCAAAGAAGGCCTTAAAATGCATTTTAGGCCTACAAAAATTTAGAAAACTTTGGAGGCCCAAAAAAGGGGTTTACAGGCATCCTAGACCCCCTAAAGTCCAGAAAATGTTGTGGGACCAAAAATGGTGTCAGAGAGCTCTGAATGTCCCAAAAACATTTGCAGCCACTGAAATTCCCAAAAATATTTTTGGCACGAAAAATGCATCCTACACCCCTGAAAGTTGAGAAAATGTTGGCAGCTCAAGAAAAGGCCTTAAAATGCATGTTAGGCCTTCAAAAATGTTGAACACTTTGGAGGCCCAAAAAAGGGATTTACAGGCATCCTAGACCCCCTAAAGTCCAGAAAATGTTGTGGGACCAAAAATGGTGTCAGAGAGCTCTGAATGTCCCAAAAACATTTGCAGCCACTGAAATTCCCAAAATTTTTTTTGGCACGAAAAATGCATCCTACACCCCTGAAAGTTGAGAAAATGTTGGCAGCTCAAGAAAAGGCCTTAAAATGCATGTTAGGCCTTCAAAAATGTTGAACACTTTGGAGGCCCAAAAAGGGGTTTACAGGCATTCTAGACCCCCTAAGGTCCAGAAAATGTTGTTGGACCAAAAACGGTGTCAGAGAGCTCTGAATGTCCCAAAAACATTTGCAGCCTGAAAGGGGCATTAACCTGCATCCTAGACCTCTGAAATTCCCAAAAATATTTTGTGCACGAAAAATGCATCCTATACCCCTGAAACTCAGAATATGTTAGCAGCCCAAAGAAGGCCTTAAAATGCATTTTAGGCCTACAAAAATTTAGAAAACTTTGGAGGCCCAAAAAAGGGGTTTACAGGCATCCTAGACCCCCTAAAGTCCAGAAAATGTTGTGGGACCAAAAATGGTGTCAGAGAGCTCTGAATGTCCCAAAAACATTTGCAGCCACTGAAATTCCCAAAAATATTTTTGGCACGAAAAATGCATCCTACACCCCTGAAAGTTGAGAAAATGTTGGCAGCTCAAGTAAAGGCCTTAAAATGCATGTTAGGCCTTCAAAAATGTTGAACACTTTGGAGGCCCAAAAAAGGGGTTTACAGGCATTCTAGACCCCCTAAGGTCCAGAAAATGTTGTTGGACCAAAAACGGTGTCAGAGAGCTCTGAATGTCCCAAAAACATTTGCAGCCTGAAAGGGGCATTAACCTGCATCCTAGACCTCTGAAATTCCCAAAAATATTTTGTGCACGAAAAATGCATCCTATACCCCTGAAACTCAGAATATGTTAGCAGCCCAAAGAAGGCCTTAAAATGCATTTTAGGCCTACAAAAATTTAGAAAACTTTGGAGGCCCAAAAAAGGGGTTTACAGGCATCCTAGACCCCCTAAAGTCCAGAAAATGTTGTGGGACCAAAAATGGTGTCAGAGAGCTCTGAATGTCCCAAAAACATTTGCAGCCACTGAAATTCCCAAAAATATTTTTGGCACGAAAAATGCATCCTACACCCCTGAAAGTTGAGAAAATGTTGGCAGCTCAAGTAAAGGCCTTAAAATGCATGTTAGGCCTTCAAAAATGTTGAAAACTTTGGAGGCCCAAAAAAGGGGTTTACAGGCATCCTAGACCCCCTAAAGTCCAGAAAATGTTGTTGGACCAAAATCGGTGTCAGAGAGCTCTGATTGTCCCCAAAACATTTGCAGCCTGAAAGGGGCATTAACCCGCATCCTAGACCACTGAAATTCCCAAAAATATTTTTGGCACGAAAAATGCATCCTACACCCCTGAAAGTTGAGAAAATGTTGGCAGCTCAAGAAAAGGCCTTAAAATGCATGTTAGGCCTTCAAAAATGTTGAACACTTTGGAGGCCCAAAAAAGGGATTTACAGGCATCCTAGACCCCCTAAAGTCCAGAAAATGTTGTGGGACCAAAAATGGTGTCAGAGAGCTCTGAATGTCCCAAAAACATTTGCAGCCACTGAAATTCCCAAAATTATTTTTGGCACGAAAAATGCATCCTACACCCCTGAAAGTTGAGAAAATGTTGGCAGCTCAAGAAAAGGCCTTAAAATGCATGTTAGGCCTTCAAAAATGTTGAACACTTTGGAGGCCCAAAAAAGGGGTTTACAGGCATTCTAGACCCCCTAAGGTCCAGAAAATGTTGTTGGACCAAAAACGGTGTCAGAGAGCTCTGAATGTCCCAAAAACATTTGCAGCCTGAAAGGGGCATTAACCTGCATCCTAGACCTCTGAAATTCCCAAAAATATTTTGTGCACGAAAAATGCATCCTATACCCCTGAAACTCAGAATATGTTAGCAGCCCAAAGAAGGCCTTAAAATGCATTTTAGGCCTACAAAAATTTAGAAAACTTCGGAGGCCCAAAAAAGGGGTTTACAGGCATCCTAGACCCACTAAAGTCCAGAAAATGTTGTGGGACCAAAAATGGTGTCAGAGAGCTCTGAATGTCCCAAAAACATTTGCAGCCACTGAAATTCCCAAAAATATTTTTGGCACGAAAAATGCATCCTACACCCCTGAAAGTTGAGAAAATGTTGGCAGCTCAAGTAAAGGCCTTAAAATGCATGTTAGGCCTTCAAAAATGTTGAACACTTTGGAGGCCCAAAAAAGGGGTTTACAGGCATTCTAGACCCCCTAAGGTCCAGAAAATGTTGTTGGACCAAAAACGGTGTCAGAGAGCTCTGAATGTCCCAAAAACATTTGCAGCCTGAAAGGGGCATTAACCTGCATCCTAGACCTCTGAAATTCCCAAAAATATTTTGTGCACGAAAAATGCATCCTATACCCCTGAAACTCAGAATATGTTAGCAGCCCAAAGAAGGCCTTAAAATGCATTTTAGGCCTACAAAAATTTAGAAAACTTTGGAGGCCCAAAAAAGGGGTTTACAGGCATCCTAGACCCCCTAAAGTCCAGAAAATGTTGTGGGACCAAAAATGGTGTCAGAGAGCTCTGAATGTCCCAAAAACATTTGCAGCCACTGAAATTCCCAAAAATATTTTTGGCACGAAAAATGCATCCTACACCCCTGAAAGTTGAGAAAATGTTGGCAGCTCAAGTAAAGGCCTTAAAATGCATGTTAGGCCTTCAAAAATGTTGAAAACTTTGGAGGCCCAAAAAAGGGGTTTACAGGCATCCTAGACCCCCTAAAGTCCAGAAAATGTTGTTGGACCAAAATCGGTGTCAGAGAGCTCTGATTGTCCCCAAAACATTTGCAGCCTGAAAGGGGCATTAACCCGCATCCTAGACCACTGAAATTCCCAAAAATGTTTTTGGCATGAAAAATGCATCCTACACCCCTGCAAGTTCAGAAAATGTTGGTAACTCTAAAAAAGGCCTTAAAATGCATGTTAGGCCTTCGAAAATGTTGAAAACTTTGGAGGCCCAAAAAAGGGATTTACAGGCATCCTAGACCTCCTAAAGTCTAGAAAATGTTGTTGGATCAAAAACGGTGTCAGAGAGCTCTGAATGTCCCAAAAACATTTGCAGCCTGAAAGGGGCATTAACCCACATCCTAGACCTCTGAAATTCCAAAAAATATTTTGTGCACGAAAAATTCATACTACACCCCTGAAAGTTCAGAATATGTTACCAGCCCAAAAAAGGCATTAAAATGCATTTTAGGCCTGCAAAAATTTAGAAAACTTTGGAGGCCCAAAAAAGGGGTTTACAGGCATCCTAGACCCCCTAAGGTCCAGAAAATGTTGTTGGATCAAAAACGGTGTCAGAGAGCTCTGAATGTCCCAAAAATATTTGCAGCCTGAAAGGGGCATTAACCCGCATACTAGACCTCTGAAATTCCCAAAAATATTTTGTGCACGAAAAATGCATCCTATACCCCTGAAAGCTCAGAAAATGTTGGCAGCTCAAGAAAAGGCCTTAAAATGCATGTTAGGCCTTCAAAAATGTTGAAAACTTTGGAGGCCCAAAAAAGAGCTTTACAGGCATCCTAGACCCCCTAAAGTTTTGAAAATGTTGTTGGACCAAAAATGGTGTCAGAGAGCTCTGAATGTCCCAAAAACATTTGCAGCCTGAAAGGGGCATTAACCCGCATCATAGACCTCTGAAATTCCCAAAAATATTTTGTGCACGAAAAATGCATCCTATACCCCTGAAAGCTCAGAATATGTTAGCAGCCCAAAAAAGGCATTAAAATGCATTTTAGGCCTGCAAAAAATTTGAAAACCTTTGAGGCCCAAAAAAGGGGTTTACAGGCATCCTAGACCCCCTAAAGTCCAGAAAATGTTGTTGGACCAAAAATGCTGTCAGAGAGCTCTGAATGTCCCAAAAACATTTGCAGCCTGAAAGGGGGATTAACCCGCATCCTAGACCACTGAAATTTCCCAAAATATTTTTGGCATTAAAAATGCATGCTACACCCCTGAAAGTTCAGAAAACACCCCAGAAATGTTGCGAGCTCAAAAAAGGCCTTAACATGCATCTTAGGTCTGCAAAAATGTTGAAAACTTTGGAGACCCAAAAAAGGGGTTTACAGGCATCCTAGACCCCCTAAAGTCCAGAAAATGTTGTTGGACCAAAAATGGTGTCAGAGAGCTCTGAATGTTCCAAAAATATTTGCAGCCTGAAAGGGGCATTAACCCGCATCCTAGACCTCTGAAATTCCCAAAAATATTTTGTGCACGAAAAATGCATCCTATACCCCTGAAAGCTCAGAAAATGTTGGCAGCTCAAGAAAAGGCCTTAAAATGCATGTTAGGCCTTCAAAAATGTTGAAAACTTTGGAGGCCCAAAAAAGGGGTTTACAGGCATCCTAGACCCCTAAAGTCCAGAAAATGTTGTTGGACCAAAAATGGTGTCAGAGAGTTCTGAATGTCCCAAAAACATTTGCAGCCTGAAAGGGGCATTAACCCGCATCCTAGACCTCTGAAATTCCCAAAAATATTTTGTGCACGAAAAATGCATCCTATACCCCTGAAAGCTCAGAAAATGTTGGCAGCTCAAGAAAAGGCCTTAAAATGCATGTTAGGCCTTCAAAAAATGTTGAAAACTTTGGAGGCGCAAAATAGGGGTTTACAGGCATCCTAGACCTCCTAAGGTCCAGAAAATGTTGTTGGATCAAAAACGGTGTCAGTAAGCTCTGAATGTCCCAAAAACATTTGCAGCCTGAAAGGGGCATTAACCCGCATCCTAAACCTCTGAAATTCCCAATAATATTTTGTGCACGAAAAATTCATACTACACCCCTGAAAGTTCAAAATATGTTAGCAGCCCAAAAAAGGCATTAAAATGCATTTTAGGCCTACAAAAATTTAGAAAACTTTGGAGGCCCAAAAAAGGCGTTTACAGGCATCCTAGACCCCCTAAAGTCCAGAAAATGTTGTTGGACCAAAATCGGTGTCAGAGAGCTCTGAAAGGGGCATTAACCCGCATCCTAGACCACGGAAATTCCCAAAAATATTTTTGGCACGAAAAATGCATTCTACACCCCTGAAAGTTCAGAAAATGTTGGCAGCTCAAGAAAAGGCCTTAAAATGCATGTTAGGCCTTCAAAAATGTTGAAAACTTTGGAGGCCCAAAAAAGGGGTTTACAGGCATCCTAGACCCCCTAAAGTCCAGAAAATGTTGTTGGATCAAAAATGATGTCAGAGAGCTCTGAATGTCCCAAAAACATGTGCAGCCTGAAAGGGGCATTAACTCGCATCCTAGACCACTGAAATTTCCCAAAATATTTTTGCCATGAAAAATGCATGCTACACCCCTGAAAGTTCAGAAAACACCCCAGAAATGTTGCCAGGTCAAAAAAGGCCTTGAAATGCATCTTAGGCCTGCAAAAATGTTGAAAACTTTGGAGACCCAAAAAAGGGGTTTACAGGCATCCTAGACCCCCTAAAGTCCAGAAAATGTTGTTGGACCAAAATCGGTGTCAGAGAGCTCTGAAAGGGGCATTAAACCGCATCCTAGACCACTGAAATTCCCAACAATATTTTTGGCACGAAAAATGCATCCTACACCCCTGAAAGTTCAGAAAATGTTGGCATCTCAAGAAAAGGCTTTAAAATGCATGTTAGGCCTAAAAAAATGTTGAAAACTTTGGAGGCCCAAAAAAGGGGTTTACAGGCATCCTAGACCCCCTAAAGTCCAGAAAATGTTGTTGGACCAAAAATGGTGTCAGAGAGCTCTGAATGTCCCAAAAACATTTGCAGCCTGAAAGGGGCATTAACCCGCATCCTAGACCACTGAAATTCCCAAAAATATTTTGGCCATGAAAAATGCATCCTACACCCCTGCAAGTTCAGAAAATGTTGGCAACTCTAAAAAAGGCCTTAAAATGCATGTTAGGATTTCAAAAATGTTGAAAACTTTGGAGGCCCAAAAAAGGGATTTACAGGCATCCTAGACCCCCTAAAGTCCAGAAAATGTTGGTGGATCAAAAATGCTGTCAGAGAGCTCTGAATGTCCCAAAAACATGTGCAACCTGAAAGGGGCATTAACTCGCATCCCAGACCACTGAAATTCCCAAAAATATTTTTGGCACTAAAAATACATCCTACACCCCTGAAAGTTCAGAAAATGTTTGCAGCTCAAGAAAAGGCCTTAAAATGCATGTTCGGCCTTCAAAAATGTTGAAAACTTTGGAGGCCCAAAAAAGGGGTTTACAGGCATCCTAGACCCCCTAAAGTCCAGAAAATGTTGTTGGACCAAAATCGGTGTCAGAGAGCTCTGAATGTCCCAAAAACATTTGCAGCCTGAAATGAGCATTAACCCACATCCTAGACCACTGAAATGCCCAAAAATATTTTTGCCCTGAAAAATGCATCCTACACACCTGCAAGTTCAGAAAATGTTGGCAACTCTAAAAAAGGCCTTAAAATGCATGTTAGGCCTTCAAAAACGTTGAAAACTTTGGAGGCCCAAAAAAGGGATTTACAGGCATCCTAGACCCCCTAAAGTCCAGAAAATGTTGTTGGACCAAAAATGGTGTCAGAGAGCTCTGAATGTCCCAAAAACATCTGCAGCCTGAAAGGGGCATTAACCCGCATGCTAGACCACTGAAATTTCCCAAAATATTTTTGCCATGAAAAATGCATGCTACACCCCTGAAAGTTCAGAAAACACCCCAGAAATGTTGTGAGCTCAAAAAAGGCCTTAACATGCATGTTAGGCCTTCAAAAATGTTGAAAACTTTGGAGGCCCTAAAAAGGCGTTTACAGGCATCCTAGACCCCCTAAAGTCCAGAAAATGTTGTTGGACCAAAAATGGTGTCAGAGAGCTCTGAATGTCCCAAAAACATTTGCAGCCACTTAAATTCCCAAAAATATTTTTGGCACAAAAAATGCATCCTACACCCCTGCAAGTTCAGAAAATGTTGGCAACTCTAAAAAAGGCCTTAAAATGCATGTTAGGCCTTCAAAAACGTTGAAAACTTTGGATGCCCAAAAAAGGGATTTACAGGCATCCTAGACCCCCTAAAGTCCAGAAAATGTTGTTGGACCAAAATCGGTGTCAGAGAGCTCTGAATGTCCCAAAAACATTTGCAGCCTGAAAGGGGCATTAACCTGCATCCTAGACCTCTGAAATTCCCAAAAATATTTTGTGCACGAAAAATGCATCCTATACCCCTGAAACTCAGAATATGTTAGCAGCCCAAAGAAGGCCTTAAAATGCATTTTAGGCCTACAAAAATTTAGAAAACTTTGGAGGCCCAAAAAAGGGGTTTACAGGCATCCTAGACCCCCTAAAGTCCAGAAAATGTTGTGGGACCAAAAATGGTGTCAGAGAGCTCTGAATGTCCCAAAAACATTTGCAGCCACTGAAATTCCCAAAAATATTTTTGGCACGAAAAATGCATCCTACACCCCTGAAAGTTGAGAAAATGTTGGCAGCTCAAGAAAAGGCCTTAAAATGCATGTTAGGCCTTCAAAAATGTTGAACACTTTGGAGGCCCAAAAAAGGGATTTACAGGCATCCTAGACCCCCTAAAGTCCAGAAAATGTTGTGGGACCAAAAATGGTGTCAGAGAGCTCTGAATGTCCCAAAAACATTTGCAGCCACTGAAATTCCCAAAATTTTTTTTGGCACGAAAAATGCATCCTACACCCCTGAAAGTTGAGAAAATGTTGGCAGCTCAAGAAAAGGCCTTAAAATGCATGTTAGGCCTTCAAAAATGTTGAACACTTTGGAGGCCCAAAAAAGGGGTTTACAGGCATTCTAGACCCCCTAAGGTCCAGAAAATGTTGTTGGACCAAAAACGGTGTCAGAGAGCTCTGAATGTCCCAAAAACATTTGCAGCCTGAAAGGGGCATTAACCTGCATCCTAGACCTCTGAAATTCCCAAAAATATTTTGTGCACGAAAAATGCATCCTATACCCCTGAAACTCAGAATATGTTAGCAGCCCAAAGAAGGCCTTAAAATGCATTTTAGGCCTACAAAAATTTAGAAAACTTTGGAGGCCCAAAAAAGGGGTTTACAGGCATCCTAGACCCCCTAAAGTCCAGAAAATGTTGTGGGACCAAAAATGGTGTCAGAGAGCTCTGAATGTCCCAAAAACATTTGCAGCCACTGAAATTCCCAAAAATATTTTTGGCACGAAAAATGCATCCTACACCCCTGAAAGTTGAGAAAATGTTGGCAGCTCAAGTAAAGGCCTTAAAATGCATGTTAGGCCTTCAAAAATGTTGAACACTTTGGAGGCCCAAAAAAGGGGTTTACAGGCATTCTAGACCCCCTAAGGTCCAGAAAATGTTGTTGGACCAAAAACGGTGTCAGAGAGCTCTGAATGTCCCAAAAACATTTGCAGCCTGAAAGGGGCATTAACCTGCATCCTAGACCTCTGAAATTCCCAAAAATATTTTGTGCACGAAAAATGCATCCTATACCCCTGAAACTCAGAATATGTTAGCAGCCCAAAGAAGGCCTTAAAATGCATTTTAGGCCTACAAAAATTTAGAAAACTTTGGAGGCCCAAAAAAGGGGTTTACAGGCATCCTAGACCCCCTAAAGTCCAGAAAATGTTGTGGGACCAAAAATGGTGTCAGAGAGCTCTGAATGTCCCAAAAACATTTGCAGCCACTGAAATTCCCAAAAATATTTTTGGCACGAAAAATGCATCCTACACCCCTGAAAGTTGAGAAAATGTTGGCAGCTCAAGTAAAGGCCTTAAAATGCATGTTAGGCCTTCAAAAATGTTGAAAACTTTGGAGGCCCAAAAAAGGGGTTTACAGGCATCCTAGACCCCCTAAAGTCCAGAAAATGTTGTTGGACCAAAATCGGTGTCAGAGAGCTCTGATTGTCCCCAAAACATTTGCAGCCTGAAAGGGGCATTAACCCGCATCCTAGACCACTGAAATTCCCAAAAATATTTTTGGCACGAAAAATGCATCCTACACCCCTGAAAGTTGAGAAAATGTTGGCAGCTCAAGAAAAGGCCTTAAAATGCATGTTAGGCCTTCAAAAATGTTGAACACTTTGGAGGCCCAAAAAAGGGATTTACAGGCATCCTAGACCCCCTAAAGTCCAGAAAATGTTGTGGGACCAAAAATGGTGTCAGAGAGCTCTGAATGTCCCAAAAACATTTGCAGCCACTGAAATTCCCAAAATTATTTTTGGCACGAAAAATGCATCCTACACCCCTGAAAGTTGAGAAAATGTTGGCAGCTCAAGAAAAGGCCTTAAAATGCATGTTAGGCCTTCAAAAATGTTGAACACTTTGGAGGCCCAAAAAAGGGGTTTACAGGCATTCTAGACCCCCTAAGGTCCAGAAAATGTTGTTGGACCAAAAACGGTGTCAGAGAGCTCTGAATGTCCCAAAAACATTTGCAGCCTGAAAGGGGCATTAACCTGCATCCTAGACCTCTGAAATTCCCAAAAATATTTTGTGCACGAAAAATGCATCCTATACCCCTGAAACTCAGAATATGTTAGCAGCCCAAAGAAGGCCTTAAAATGCATTTTAGGCCTACAAAAATTTAGAAAACTTTGGAGGCCCAAAAAAGGGGTTTACAGGCATCCTAGACCCACTAAAGTCCAGAAAATGTTGTGGGACCAAAAATGGTGTCAGAGAGCTCTGAATGTCCCAAAAACATTTGCAGCCACTGAAATTCCCAAAAATATTTTTGGCACGAAAAATGCATCCTACACCCCTGAAAGTTGAGAAAATGTTGGCAGCTCAAGTAAAGGCCTTAAAATGCATGTTAGGCCTTCAAAAATGTTGAACACTTTGGAGGCCCAAAAAAGGGGTTTACAGGCATTCTAGACCCCCTAAGGTCCAGAAAATGTTGTTGGACCAAAAACGGTGTCAGAGAGCTCTGAATGTCCCAAAAACATTTGCAGCCTGAAAGGGGCATTAACCTGCATCCTAGACCTCTGAAATTCCCAAAAATATTTTGTGCACGAAAAATGCATCCTATACCCCTGAAAGTTGAGAAAATGTTGGCAGCTCAAGTAAAGGCCTTAAAATGCATGTTAGGCCTTCAAAAATGTTGAAAACTTTGGAGGCCCAAAAAAGGGGTTTACAGGCATCCTAGACCCCCTAAAGTCCAGAAAATGTTGTTGGACCAAAATCGGTGTCAGAGAGCTCTGATTGTCCCCAAAACATTTGCAGCCTGAAAGGGGCATTAACCCGCATCCTAGACCACTGAAATTCCCAAAAATATTTTTGGCATGAAAAATGCATCCTACACCCCTGCAAGTTCAGAAAATGTTGGTAACTCTAAAAAAGGCCTTAAAATGCATGTTAGGCCTTCGAAAATGTTGAAAACTTTGGAGGCCCAAAAAAGGGATTTACAGGCATCCTAGACCTCCTAAAGTCTAGAAAATGTTGTTGGATCAAAAACGGTGTCAGAGAGCTCTGAATGTCCCAAAAACATTTGCAGCCTGAAAGGGGCATTAACCCACATCCTAGACCTCTGAAATTCCAAAAAATATTTTGTGCACGAAAAATTCATACTACACCCCTGAAAGTTCAGAATATGTTACCAGCCCAAAAAAGGCATTAAAATGCATTTTAGGCCTGCAAAAATTTAGAAAACTTTGGAGGCCCAAAAAAGGGGTTTACAGGCATCCTAGACCCCCTAAGGTCCAGAAAATGTTGTTGGATCAAAAACGGTGTCAGAGAGCTCTGAATGTCCCAAAAATATTTGCAGCCTGAAAGGGGCATTAACCCGCATACTAGACCTCTGAAATTCCCAAAAATATTTTGTGCACGAAAAATGCATCCTATACCCCTGAAAGCTCAGAAAATGTTGGCAGCTCAAGAAAAGGCCTTAAAATGCATGTTAGGCCTTCAAAAATGTTGAAAACTTTGGAGGCCCAAAAAAGAGCTTTACAGGCATCCTAGACCCCCTAAAGTTTTGAAAATGTTGTTGGACCAAAAATGGTGTCAGAGAGCTCTGAATGTCCCAAAAACATTTGCAGCCTGAAAGGGGCATTAACCCGCATCATAGACCTCTGAAATTCCCAAAAATATTTTGTGCACGAAAAATGCATCCTATACCCCTGAAAGCTCAGAATATGTTAGCAGCCCAAAAAAGGCATTAAAATGCATTTTAGGCCTGCAAAAAATTTGAAAACCTTTGAGGCCCAAAAAAGGGGTTTACAGGCATCCTAGACCCCCTAAAGTCCAGAAAATGTTGTTGGACCAAAAATGCTGTCAGAGAGCTCTGAATGTCCCAAAAACATTTGCAGCCTGAAAGGGGGATTAACCCGCATCCTAGACCACTGAAATTTCCCAAAATATTTTTGGCATTAAAAATGCATGCTACACCCCTGAAAGTTCAGAAAACACCCCAGAAATGTTGCGAGCTCAAAAAAGGCCTTAACATGCATCTTAGGTCTGCAAAAATGTTGAAAACTTTGGAGACCCAAAAAAGGGGTTTACAGGCATCCTAGACCCCCTAAAGTCCAGAAAATGTTGTTGGACCAAAAATGGTGTCAGAGAGCTCTGAATGTTCCAAAAATATTTGCAGCCTGAAAGGGGCATTAACCCGCATCCTAGACCTCTGAAATTCCCAAAAATATTTTGTGCACGAAAAATGCATCCTATACCCCTGAAAGCTCAGAAAATGTTGGCAGCTCAAGAAAAGGCCTTAAAATGCATGTTAGGCCTTCAAAAATGTTGAAAACTTTGGAGGCCCAAAAAAGGGGTTTACAGGCATCCTAGACCCCTAAAGTCCAGAAAATGTTGTTGGACCAAAAATGGTGTCAGAGAGTTCTGAATGTCCCAAAAACATTTGCAGCCTGAAAGGGGCATTAACCCGCATCCTAGACCTCTGAAATTCCCAAAAATATTTTGTGCACGAAAAATGCATCCTATACCCCTGAAAGCTCAGAAAATGTTGGCAGCTCAAGAAAAGGCCTTAAAATGCATGTTAGGCCTTCAAAAAATGTTGAAAACTTTGGAGGCGCAAAATAGGGGTTTACAGGCATCCTAGACCTCCTAAGGTCCAGAAAATGTTGTTGGATCAAAAACGGTGTCAGTAAGCTCTGAATGTCCCAAAAACATTTGCAGCCTGAAAGGGGCATTAACCCGCATCCTAAACCTCTGAAATTCCCAATAATATTTTGTGCACGAAAAATTCATACTACACCCCTGAAAGTTCAAAATATGTTAGCAGCCCAAAAAAGGCATTAAAATGCATTTTAGGCCTACAAAAATTTAGAAAACTTTGGAGGCCCAAAAAAGGCATTTACAGGCATCCTAGACCCCCTAAAGTCCAGAAAATGTTGTTGGACCAAAATCGGTGTCAGAGAGCTCTGAAAGGGGCATTAACCCGCATCCTAGACCACGGAAATTCCCAAAAATATTTTTGGCACGAAAAATGCATTCTACACCCCTGAAAGTTCAGAAAATGTTGGCAGCTCAAGAAAAGGCCTTAAAATGCATGTTAGGCCTTCAAAAATGTTGAAAACTTTGGAGGCCCAAAAAAGGGGTTTACAGGCATCCTAGACCCCCTAAAGTCCAGAAAATGTTGTTGGATCAAAAATGATGTCAGAGAGCTCTGAATGTCCCAAAAACATGTGCAGCCTGAAAGGGGCATTAACCCGCATCCTAGACCTCTGAAATTCCCTAACATTTTTTGTGCATGAAAAATGCATACTACACCCCTGAAAGTTCAGAATATGTTAGCAGCCCAAAAAATGCATTAAAATGCATTTTAGGCCTGCAAAAATTTAGAAAACTTTGGAGGCCCAAAAAAGGGTTTACAGGCATCCTAGACCCCCTAAAGTCCAGAAAATGTTGGTGGATCAAAAATGGTGTCCGAGAACTCTGAATGTCCCAAAAACATGTGCAACCTGAAAGGGGCATTAACCCGCATCCTAGACCACTGAAATTCCCAAAAATATTTTTGGCACTAAAAATGCATCCTACACCCCTGAAAGTTCAGAAAATGTTGGCAGCTCAAGAAAAGGCCTTAAAATGCATCTTAGGCCTACAAAAATTTAGAAATCTTTGGAGGCCCAAAAAAGGGGTTTACAGGCATCCTAGACCCCCTAAAGTCCAGAAAATGTTGTTGGACCAAAAATGGTGTCAGAGAGCTCTGAATGTCCCAAAATCATTTGCAGCCAGTGAAATTCCCAAACATATTTTTGGCACGAAAAATGCATCCTACACCCCTGAAAGTTGAGAAAATGTTGGCAGCTCAAGAAAAGGCCTTAAAATGCATGTTAGGCCTTCAAAAATGTTGAAAACTTTGGAGGTCCAAAAAAGGGGTTTACAGGCATCTTAGAACCCCTAAGGTCCAGAAAATGTTGTTGGACCAAAATCGGTGTCAGAGAGCTCTGAAAGGGGCATTAACCCGCATCCTAGACCACTGAAATTCCCAAAAATATTTTTGGCATGAAAAATGCATCCTACACCCCTGAAAGTTCAGAAAATGTTGGCAGCTCAAGAAAAAGCCATAAAATGCATGTTAGGCCGTCAAAAATGTTGACAACTTTGGAGGGCCAAAAAAGGGGTTTACAGGCATCCTAGACCCCCTAAAGTCCAGAAAATGTTGTTGGACCAAAATCGGTGTCAGAGAGCTCTGAATGTCCCAAAAACATTTGCAGCCTGAAAGGGGCATTAACCTGCATCCTAGACCTCTGAAATTCCCAAAAATATTTTGTGCACGAAAAATGCATCCTATACCCCTGAAACTCAGAATATGTTAGCAGCCCAAAGAAGGCCTTAAAATGCATTTTAGGCCTACAAAAATTTAGAAAACTTTGGAGGCCCAAAAAAGGGGTTTACAGGCATCCTAGACCCCCTAAAGTCCAGAAAATGTTGTGGGACCAAAAATGGTGTCAGAGAGCTCTGAATGTCCCAAAAACATTTGCAGCCACTGAAATTCCCAAAAATATTTTTGGCACGAAAAATGCATCCTACACCCCTGAAAGTTGAGAAAATGTTGGCAGCTCAAGAAAAGGCCTTAAAATGCATGTTAGGCCTTCAAAAATGTTGAACACTTTGGAGGCCCAAAAAAGGGATTTACAGGCATCCTAGACCCCCTAAAGTCCAGAAAATGTTGTGGGACCAAAAATGGTGTCAGAGAGCTCTGAATGTCCCAAAAACATTTGCAGCCACTGAAATTCCCAAAAATATTTTTGGCACGAAAAATGCATCCTACACCCCTGAAAGTTGAGAAAATGTTGGCAGCTCAAGAAAAGGCCTTAAAATGCATGTTAGGCCTTCAAAAATGTTGAACACTTTGGAGGCCCAAAAAAGGGGTTTACAGGCATTCTAGACCCCCTAAGGTCCAGAAAATGTTGTTGGACCAAAAACGGTGTCAGAGAGCTCTGAATGTCCCAAAAACATTTGCAGCCTGAAAGGGGCATTAACCTGCATCCTAGACCTCTGAAATTCCCAAAAATATTTTGTGCACGAAAAATGCATCCTATACCCCTGAAACTCAGAATATGTTAGCAGCCCAAAGAAGGCCTTAAAATGCATTTTAGGCCTACAAAAATTTAGAAAACTTTGGAGGCCCAAAAAAGGGGTTTACAGGCATCCTAGACCCCCTAAAGTCCAGAAAATGTTGTGGGACCAAAAATGGTGTCAGAGAGCTCTGAATGTCCCAAAAACATTTGCAGCCACTGAAATTCCCAAAAATATTTTTGGCACGAAAAATGCATCCTACACCCCTGAAAGTTGAGAAAATGTTGGCAGCTCAAGTAAAGGCCTTAAAATGCATGTTAGGCCTTCAAAAATGTTGAAAACTTTGGAGGCCCAATAAAGGGGTTTACAGGCATCCTAGACCCCCTAAAGTCCAGAAAATGTTGTTGGACCAAAATCGGTGTCAGAGAGCTCTGATTGTCCCCAAAACATTTGCAGCCTGAAAGGGGCATTAACCCGCATCCTAGACCACTGAAATTTCCCAAAATATTTTTGCCATGAAAAATGCATGCTACACCCCTGAAAGTTCAGAAAACACCCCAGAAATGTTGCCAGGTCAAAAAAGGCCTTGAAATGCATCTTAGGCCTGCAAAAATGTTGAAAACTTTGGAGACCCAAAAAAGGGGTTTACAGGCATCCTAGACCCCCTAAAGTCCAGAAAATGTTGTTGGACCAAAATCGGTGTCAGAGAGCTCTGAATGTCCCAAAAACATTTGCAGCCTGAAAGGGGCATTAACCCACATCCTAGACCTCTGAAATTCCAAAAAATATTTTGTGCACGAAAAATTCATACTACACCCCTGAAAGTTCAGAATATGTTAGCAGCCCAAAAAAGGCATTAAAATGCATTTTAGGCCTGCAAAAATTTAGAAACATTTGGAGGCCCAAAAAAGGGGTTTACATGCATCCTAGACCCCCTAAAGTCCAGAAAATGTTGTTGGACCAAAAATGGTGTCAGAGAGCTCTGAATGTCCCAAAAACATTTGCAGCCACTGAAATTCCCAAAAATATTTTTGGCACGAAAAATGCATCCTACACCCCTGAAAGTTCAGAAAATGTTGGCAGCTCAAGAAAAGGCCTTAAAATGCATGTTAGGCCTTCAAAAATGTTGAAAACTTTGGAGGCACAAAATAGGGGTTTACAGGCATCCTAGACCTCCTAAAGTCCAGAAAATGTTGTTGGATCAAAAACGGTGTCAGAGAGCTCTGAATGTCCCAAAAACATTTTCAGCCTGAAAGGGGCATTAACCCACATCCTAGACCTCTGAAATTCCCAAAAATATTTTGTGCACGAAAAATTCATACTACACCCTTGAAAGTTCAGAATATGTTAGCAGCCCAAAAAAGGCATTAAAATGCATTTTAGGCCTGCAAAAATTTAGAAATTGGATGCCCAAAAAAGGGGTTTACAGGCATCCTAGACCCCCTAAAGTCCAGAAAATGTTGTTGGACCAAAAATGGTGTCAGAGAGCTCTGAATGTCCCAAAAACATTTGCAGCCTGAAAGGGGCATTAACCCGCATCCTAGACCTCTGAAATTCCCAAAAATATTTTGTGCACAAAAAATGCATCCTATACCCCTGAAAGCTCAAGAATATGTTAGCAGCCCAAAGAAGGCCTTAAAATGCATTTTAGGCCTACAAAAATTTAGAAAACTTTGGAGCCCAAAAAAGGGGTTTACAGGCATCCTAGACCCCCTAAAGTCCAGAAAATGTTGTTGGACCAAAAAGGGTGTCAGAGAGCTCTGAATGTCCCAAAAACATTTGCAGCCACTGAAATTCCCAAAAAATATTTTTGGCACGAAAAATGCATCCTACACCCCTGAAAGTTCAGAAAATGTTGGCAGCTCAAGAAAAGGCCTTAAAATGCATGTTAGGCCTTCAAAAATGTTGAAAACTTTGGAGGCACAAAATAGGGGTTTACAGGCATCCTAGACCTCCTAAAGTCCAGAAAATGTTGTTGTATCAAAAACGGTGTCAGAGAGCTCTGAATGTCCCAAAAACATTTGCAGCCTGAAAGGGGCATTAACACGCATCCTAGACCACTGAAATTTCCCAAAATATTTTTGCCATGAAAAATGCATGCTACACCCCTGAAAGTTCAGAAAACACCCCAGAAATGTTGCCAGGTCAAAAAAGGCCTTGAAATGCATCTTAGGCCTGCAAAAATGTTGAAAACTTTGGAGACCCAAAAAAGGGGTTTACAGGCATCCTAGACCCCCTAAAGTCCAGAAAATGTTGTTGGACCAAAAATGGTGTCAGAGAGCTCTGAATGTCCCAAAAACATTTGCAGCCTGAAAGGGGCATTAACCCGCATCCTAGACCTCTGAAATTCCCAAAAATATTTTGTGCACAAAAAATGCATCCTACACCCCTGAAAGCTCAAGAATATGTTAGCAGCCCAAAGAAGGCCTTAAAATGCATTTTAGGCCTACAAAAATTTAGAAAACTTTGGAGCCCAAAAAAGGGGTTTACAGGCATCCTAGACCCCCTAAAGTCCAGAAAATGTTGTTGGATCAAAAACGGTGTCAGAGAGCTCTGAATGTCCCAAAAACATTTGTAGCCTGAAAGGGGCATTAACCCGCATCCTAGACCACTGAAATTCCCAAAAATATTTTTGCCACTAAAAATGCATCCTACACCCCTGAAAGTTCAGAAAATGTTGGCAGCTCAAGAAAAGGCCTTAAAATGCATGTTAGGCCTTCAAAAATGTTGAAAACTTTGGAGGCACAAAATAGGGGTTTACAGGCATCCGAGACCTCCTAAAGTCCAGAAAATGTTGTTGGATCAAAAACGGTGTCAGAGAGCTCTGAATGTCCCAAAAACATTTGCAACCTGAAAGGGGCATTAACCCGCATCCTAGACCACTGAAATTTCCCAAAATATTTTTGCCATGAAAAATGCATGCTACACCCCTGAAAGTTCAGAAAACACCCCAGAAATGTTGGCAGCTCAAGTAAAGGCCTTAAAATGCATGTTAGGCCTTCAAAAATGTTGAAAACTTTGGAGGCCCAAAAAAGGGGTTTACAGGCATCCTAGACCCCCTAAAGTCCAGAAAATGTTGTTGGACCAAAATCGGTGTCAGAGAGCTCTGATTGTCCCCAAAACATTTGCAGCCTGAAAGGGGCATTAACCCGCATCCTAGACCACTGAAATTCCCAAAAATATTTTTGGCATGAAAAATGCATCCTACACCCCTGCAAGTTCAGAAAATGTTGGTAACTCTAAAAAAGGCCTTAAAATGCATGTTAGGCCTTCAAAAATGTTGAAAACTTTGGAGGCCCAAAAATAGGGTTTACAGGCATCCTAGACCTCCTAAAGTCCAGAAAATGTTGTTGGATCAAAAACGGTGTCAGAGAGCTTTGAATGTCCCAAAAACATTTGCAGCCTGAAAGGGGCATTAACCCACATCCTAGACCTCTGAAATTCCAAAAAATATTTTGTGCACGAAAAATTCATACTACACCCCTGAAAGTTCAGAATATGTTAGCAGCCCAAAAAAGGCATTAAAATGCATTTTAGGCCTGTAAAAATTTAGAAAACTTTGGAGGCCCAAAAAAGGGGTTTACAGGCATCCTAGACCCCCTAAAGTCCAGAAAATGTTGTTGGACCAAAAATGGTGTCAGAGAGCTCTGAATGTCCCAAAAACATTTGCAGCCTGAAAGGGGCATTAACACGCATCCTAGACCACTGAAATTTCCCAAAATATTTTTGCCATGAAAAATGCATGCTACACCCCTGAAAGTTCAGAAAACACCCCAGAAATGTTGCCAGGTCAAAAAAGGCCTTGAAATGCATCCTAGACCTCTGAAATTCCAAAAAATATTTTGTGCACGAAAAATTCATACTACACCCCTGAAAGTTCAGAATATGTTAGCAGCCCAAAAAAGGCATTAAAATGCATTTTAGGCCTGCAAAAATGTTGAAAACTTTGGAGGCGCAAAATAGGGGTTTACAGGCATCCTAGACCTCCTAAAGTCCAGAAAATGTTGTTGGATCAAAAACGGTGTCAGAGAGCTCTGAATGTCCCAAAAACATTTGCAGCCTGAAAGGGTCATTAACCCGCATCCTAGACCTCTAAAATTCCCAAAAATATTTTGTGCACGAAAAATTCATACTACACCCCTGAAAGTTCAGAATATGTTAGCAGCCCAAAGAAGGCCTTAAAATGCATTTTAGGCCTACAAAAATTTAGAAAACTTTGGAGGCCCAAAAAAGGCGTTTACGGGCATCCTAGACCCCCTAAAGTCCAGAAAATGTTGTGGGACCAAAAATAGTGTCAGAGAGCTCTGAATGTCCCAAAAACATTTGCAGCCTGAAAGGGGCATTAACCGGCATCCTTGACCTCTGAAATTCCCAAAAATATTTTTTGCACGAAAAATGTATACTACCCCTAAAAGTTCAGAATATGTTAGAAGCCCAAAAAATGCATTCAAATGCATTTTAGGCCTGCAAAAATTTAGAAAACTTTGGAGGCCCAAAAAAGGGGTTTACAGGCATCCTAGACCCCCTAAAGTCCAGAAAATGTTGTTGGACCAAAATCGGTGTCAGAGAGCTCCGAATGTCCCAAAAACATGTGCAACCTGAAAGGGGCATTAACCCGCATCCTAGACCACTGAAATTCCCAAAAATATATTTGCCATGAAAAATGCATCCTACACCCCTGCAAGTTCAGAAAATGTTGGCAGCTCAAGAAAATGCCTTAAAATGCATGTTAGGCCTTCAAAAATGTTGAAAACTTTGGAGGCACAAAATAGGGGTTTACAGGCATCCTAGACCTCCTAAAGTCCAGAAAATGTTGTTGGATCAAAAACGGTGTCAGAGAGCTCTGAATGTCCCAAAAACATTTGCAGCCACTGAAATTCCCAAAAACATTTTTGGCACGAAAAATGCATCCTACACCCCTGAAAGTTGAGAAAATGTTGGCAGCTCAAGAAAAGGCCTTAAAACACATGTTAGGCCTTCAAAAATGTTGAAAACTTTGGAGGCCCAAAAAAGGGGTTTACAGGCATTCTAGACCCCCTAAGGTCCAGAAAATCTTGTTGGACCAAAAACGGTGTCAGAGAGCTCTGAATGTCCCAAAAACATGTGCAACCTGAAAGGGGCATTAACTCGCATCCCAGACCACTGAAATGCCCAAAAATATTTTTGCCCTGAAAAATGCATCCTACACCCCTGCAGGTTCAGAAAATGTTGGCAACTCCAAAAAAGGAATTAAAATGCATGTTAGGCCTTCAAAAACGTTGAAAACTTTGGAGGCCCAAAAAAGGGATTTACAGGCATCCTAGACCCCCTAACGTCCAGAAAATGTTGTTGGATCAAAAACGGTGTCAGAAAGCTCTGAATGTCCCAAAAACATTTGCAGCCTGAAAGGGGCATTAACCCGCATTCTAGACCTCTGAAATTCCCAAAAATATTTTGTGCACAGAAAATTCATACTACACCCCTGAAAATTCAGAATATGTTAGCAGCCCAAAAAAGGCATTAAAATGCATTTTAGGCCTGCAAAAAATTAGAAAACTTTGGAGGCCCAAAAAAGGGGTTTACAGGCATCCTAGACCCCCTAAAGTCCAGAAAATGTTGTTGGACCAAAAATGGTGTCAGAGAGCTCTGAATGTCCCAAAAACATTTGCAGCCTGAAAGGGGCATTAACCCGCATCCTAGACCTCTGAAATTCCCAAAAATATTTTGTGCACGAAAAATGCATCCTATACCCCTGAAACTCAGAATATGTTAGCAGCCCAAAGAAGGCCTTAAAATGCATTTTAGGTCTAAAAAAAATTAGAAAAATTTGGAGGCCCAAAAAAGGCGTTTACAGGCATCCTAGACCCCCTAAAGTCCAGAAAATGTTGTGGGACCAAAAATGGTGTCAGGGAGCTCTGAAAGGGGCATTAACCTGCATCCTAGACCACTGAAATTCCCAAAAATATTTTTGGCAATAAAAATGCATCCTACACCCCTGAAAGTTCAGAAAATGTTGGCAGCTCAAGAAAAGGCCTTAAAATGCATGTTAGGCTTTCAAAAATGTTGAAAACTTTGGAGGCACAAAATAGGGGTTTACAGGCATCCTAGACCTCCTAAAGTCCAGAAAATGTTGTTGGATCAAAAACGGTGTCAGAGAGCTCTGAATGTCCCAAAAACATTTGCAGCCTGAAAGGGGCATTAACCCACATCCTAGACCTCTGAAATTCCCAAAAATATTTTGTGCATGAAAAATTCATACTACACCCTTGAAAGTTCAGAATATGTTAGCAGCCCAAAAAAGGCATTAAAATGCATTTTAGGCCTGCAAAAATTTAGAAAACTTTGGAGGCCCAAAAAAGGGGTTTACAGGCATCCTAGACCCCTTCAGGTCCAGAAAATGTTGTTGGATCAAAAACGGTGTCAGAGAGCTCTGAATGTCCCAAAAACATTTGCAACCTGAAAGGGGCATTAACCCGCATCCTAGACCACTGAAATTTCCCAAAATATTTTTGCCATGAAAAATGCATGCTACACCCCTGAAAGTTCAGAAAACACCCCAGAAATGTTGGCAGCTCAAGTAAAGGCCTTAAAATGCATGTTAGGCCTTCAAAAATGTTGAAAACTTTGGAGGCCCAAAAAAGGGGTTTACAGGCATCCTAGACCCCCTAAAGTCCAGAAAATGTTGTTGGACCAAAATCGGTGTCAGAGAGCTCTGATTGTCCCCAAAACATTTGCAGCCTGAAAGGGGCATTAACCCGCATCCTAGACCACTGAAATTCCCAAAAATATTTTTGGCATGAAAAATGCATCCTACACCCCTGCAAGTTCAGAAAATGTTGGTAACTCTAAAAAAGGCCTTAAAATGCATGTTAGGCCTTCAAAAATGTTGAAAACTTTGGAGGCCCAAAAATAGGGTTTACAGGCATCCTAGACCTCCTAAAGTCCAGAAAATGTTGTTGGATCAAAAACGGTGTCAGAGAGCTTTGAATGTCCCAAAAACATTTGCAGCCTGAAAGGGGCATTAACCCACATCCTAGACCTCTGAAATTCCAAAAAATATTTTGTGCACGAAAAATTCATACTACACCCCTGAAAGTTCAGAATATGTTAGCAGCCCAAAAAAGGCATTAAAATGCATTTTAGGCCTGCAAAAATTTAGAAAACTTTGGAGGCCCAAAAAAGGGGTTTACAGGCATCCTAGACCCCCTAAAGTCCAGAAAATGTTGTTGGACCAAAAATGGTGTCAGAGAGCTCTGAATGTCCCAAAAACATTTGCAGCCTGAAAGGGGCATTAACACGCATCCTAGACCACTGAAATTTCCCAAAATATTTTTGCCATGAAAAATGCATGCTACACCCCTGAAAGTTCAGAAAACACCCCAGAAATGTTGCCAGGTCAAAAAAGGCCTTGAAATGCATCCTAGACCTCTGAAATTCCAAAAAATATTTTGTGCACGAAAAATTCATACTACACCCCTGAAAGTTCAGAATATGTTAGCAGCCCAAAAAAGGCATTAAAATGCATTTTAGGCCTGCAAAAATGTTGAAAACTTTGGAGGCGCAAAATAGGGGTTTACAGGCATCCTAGACCTCCTAAAGTCCAGAAAATGTTGTTGGATCAAAAACGGTGTCAGAGAGCTCTGAATGTCCCAAAAACATTTGCAGCCGGAAAGGGTCATTAACCCGCATCCTAGACCTCTAAAATTCCCAAAAATATTTTGTGCACGAAAAATTCATACTACACCCCTGAAAGTTCAGAATATGTTAGCAGCCCAAAGAAGGCCTTAAAATGCATTTTAGGCCTACAAAAATTTAGAAAACTTTGGAGGCCCAAAAAAGGCGTTTACGGGCATCCTAGACCCCCTAAAGTCCAGAAAATGTTGTGGGACCAAAAATAGTGTCAGAGAGCTCTGAATGTCCCAAAAACATTTGCAGCCTGAAAGGGGCATTAACCGGCATCCTTGACCTCTGAAATTCCCAAAAATATTTTTTGCACGAAAAATGTATACTACCCCTAAAAGTTCAGAATATGTTAGAAGCCCAAAAAATGCATTCAAATGCATTTTAGGCCTGCAAAAATTTAGAAAACTTTGGAGGCCCAAAAAAGGGGTTTACAGGCATCCTAGACCCCCTAAAGTCCAGAAAATGTTGTTGGACCAAAATCGGTGTCAGAGAGCTCCGAATGTCCCAAAAACATGTGCAACCTGAAAGGGGCATTAACCCGCATCCTAGACCACTGAAATTCCCAAAAATATATTTGCCATGAAAAATGCATCCTACACCCCTGCAAGTTCAGAAAATGTTGGCAGCTCAAGAAAAGGCCTTAAAATGCATGTTAGGCCTTCAAAAATGTTGAAAACTTTGGAGGCACAAAATAGGGGTTTACAGGCATCCTAGACCTCCTAAAGTCCAGAAAATGTTGTTGGATCAAAAACGGTGTCAGAGAGCTCTGAATGTCCCAAAAACATTTGCAGCCACTGAAATTCCCAAAAATATTTTTGGCACGAAAAATTCATCCTACACCCCTGAAAGTTGAGAAAATGTTGGCAGCTCAAGAAAAGGCCTTAAAAAAACATGTTAGGCCTTCAAAAATGTTGAAAACTTTGGAGGCCCAAAAAAGGGGTTTACAGGCATTCTAGACCCCCTAAGGTCCAGAAAATCGTGTTGGACCAAAAACGGTGTCAGAGAGCTCTGAATGTCCCAAAAACATGTGCAACCTGAAAGGGGCATTAACTCGCATCCCAGACCACTGAAATTCCCAAAAATATTTTTGGCACTAAAAATACATCCTACACCCCTGAAAGTTCAGAAAATGTTTGCAGCTCAAGAAAAGGCCTTAAAATGCATGTTCAGCCTTCAAAAATGTTGAAAACTTTGGAGGCCCAAAAAAGGGGTTTACAGGCATCCTAGACACCCTAAAGTCCAGAAAATGTTGTTGGACCAGAATCGGTGTCAGAGAGCTCTGAATGTCCCAAAAACATTTGCAGCCTGAAAGGGGCATTAACCCACATCCTAGACCACTGAAATGGCCAAAAATATTTTTGCCCTGAAAAATGCATCCTACACCCCTGCAGGTTCAGAAAATGTTGGCAACTCCAAAAAAGGAATTAAAATGCATGTTAGGCCTTCAAAAACGTTGAAAACTTTGGAGGCCCAAAAAAGGGATTTACAGGCATCCTAGACCCCCTAACGTCCAGAAAATGTTGTTGGATCAAAAACGGTGTCAGAAAGCTCTGAATGTCCCAAAAACATTTGCAGCCTGAAAGGGGCATTAACCCGCATTCTAGACCTCTGAAATTCCCAAAAATATTTTGTGCACAGAAAATTCATACTACACCCCTGAAAATTCAGAATATGTTAGCAGCCCAAAAAAGGCATTAAAATACATTTTAGGCCTGCAAAAAATTAGAAAACTTTGGAGGCCCAAAAAAGGGGTTTACAGGCATCCTAGACCCCCTAAAGTCCAGAAAATGTTGTTGGACCAAAAATGGTGTCAGAGAGCTCTGAATGTCCCAAAAACATTTGCAGCCTGAAAGGGGCATTAACCCGCATCCTAGACCTCTGAAATTCCCAAAAATATTTTGTGCACGAAAAATGCATCCTATACCCCTGAAACTCAGAATATGTTAGCAGCCCAAAGAAGGCCTTAAAATGCATTTTAGGTCTAAAAAAATTTAGAAAAATTTGGAGGCCCAAAAAAGGCGTTTACAGGCATCCTAGACCCCCTAAAGTCCAGAAAATGTTGTGGGACCAAAAATGGTGTCAGGGAGCTCTGAAAGGGGCATTAACCTGCATCCTAGACCACTGAAATTCCCAAAAATATTTTTGGCAATAAAAATGCATCCTACACCCCTGAAAGTTCAGAAAATGTTGGCAGCTCAAGAAAAGGCCTTAAAATGCATGTTAGGCCTTCAAAAATGTTGAAAACTTTGGAGGCACAAAATAGGGGTTTACAGGCATCCTAGACCTCCTAAAGTCCAGAAAATGTTGTTGGATCAAAAACGGTGTCAGAGAGCTCTGAATGTCCCAAAAACATTTGCAGCCTGAAAGGGGCATTAACCCACATCCTAGACCTCTGAAATTCCCAAAAATATTTTGTGCACGAAAAATTCATACTACACCCTTGAAAGTTCAGAATATGTTAGCAGCCCAAAAAAGGCATTAAAATGCATTTTAGGCCTGCAAAAATTTAGAAAACTTTGGAGGCCCAAAAAAGGGGTTTACAGGCATCCTAGACCCCTTCAGGTCCAGAAAATGTTGTTGGATCAAAAACGGTGTCAGAGAGCTCTGAATGTCCCAAAAACATTTGCAACCTGAAAGGGGCATTAACCCGCATCCTAGACCACTGAAATTTCCCAAAATATTTTTGCCATGAAAAATGCATGCTACACCCCTGAAAGTTCAGAAAACACCCCAGAAATGTTGGCAGCTCAAGTAAAGGCCTTAAAATGCATGTTAGGCCTTCAAAAATGTTGAAAACTTTGGAGGCCCAAAAAAGGGGTCTACAGGCATCCTAGACCCCCTAAAGTCCAGAAAATGTTGTTGGACCAAAATCGGTGTCAGAGAGCTCTGATTGTCCCCAAAACATTTGCAGCCTGAAAGGGGCATTAACCCGCATCCTAGACCACTGAAATTTCCCAAAATATTTTTGCCATGAAAAATGCATGCTACACCCCTGAAAGTTCAGAAAACACCCCAGAAATGTTGCCAGGTCAAAAAAGGCCTTGAAATGCATCTTAGGCCTGCAAAAATGTTGAAAACTTTGGAGACCCAAAAAAGGGGTTTACAGGCATCCTAGACCCCCTAAAGTCCAGAAAATGTTGTTGGACCAAAATCGGTGTCAGAGAGCTCTGAATGTCCCAAAAACATTTGCAGCCTGAAAGGGGCATTAACCCACATCCTAGACCTCTGAAATTCCAAAAAATATTTTGTGCACGAAAAATTCATACTACACCCCTGAAAGTTCAGAATATGTTAGCAGCCCAAAAAAGGCATTAAAATGCATTTTAGGCCTGCAAAAATTTAGAAACATTTGGAGGCCCAAAAAAGGGGTTTACATGCATCCTAGACCCCCTAAAGTCCAGAAAATGTTGTTGGACCAAAAATGGTGTCAGAGAGCTCTGAATGTCCCAAAAACATTTGCAGCCACTGAAATTCCCAAAAATATTTTTGGCACGAAAAATGCATCCTACACCCCTGAAAGTTCAGAAAATGTTGGCAGCTCAAGAAAAGGCCTTAAAATGCATGTTAGGCCTTCAAAAATGTTGAAAACTTTGGAGGCACAAAATAGGGGTTTACAGGCATCCTAGACCTCCTAAAGTCCAGAAAATGTTGTTGGATCAAAAACGGTGTCAGAGAGCTCTGAATGTCCCAAAAACATTTTCAGCCTGAAAGGGGCATTAACCCACATCCTAGACCTCTGAAATTCCCAAAAATATTTTGTGCACGAAAAATTCATACTACACCCTTGAAAGTTCAGAATATGTTAGCAGCCCAAAAAAGGCATTAAAATGCATTTTAGGCCTGCAAAAATTTAGAAATTGGATGCCCAAAAAAGGGGTTTACAGGCATCCTAGACCCCCTAAAGTCCAGAAAATGTTGTTGGACCAAAAATGGTGTCAGAGAGCTCTGAATGTCCCAAAAACATTTGCAGCCTGAAAGGGGCATTAACCCGCATCCTAGACCTCTGAAATTCCCAAAAATATTTTGTGCACAAAAAATGCATCCTATACCCCTGAAAGCTCAAGAATATGTTAGCAGCCCAAAGAAGGCCTTAAAATGCATTTTAGGCCTACAAAAATTTAGAAAACTTTGGAGCCCAAAAAAGGGGTTTACAGGCATCCTAGACCCCCTAAAGTCCAGAAAATGTTGTTGGACCAAAAAGGGTGTCAGAGAGCTCTGAATGTCCCAAAAACATTTGCAGCCACTGAAATTCCCAAAAAATATTTTTGGCACGAAAAATGCATCCTACACCCCTGAAAGTTCAGAAAATGTTGGCAGCTCAAGAAAAGGCCTTAAAATGCATGTTAGGCCTTCAAAAATGTTGAAAACTTTGGAGGCACAAAATAGGGGTTTACAGGCATCCTAGACCTCCTAAAGTCCAGAAAATGTTGTTGTATCAAAAACGGTGTCAGAGAGCTCTGAATGTCCCAAAAACATTTGCAGCCTGAAAGGGGCATTAACACGCATCCTAGACCACTGAAATTTCCCAAAATATTTTTGCCATGAAAAATGCATGCTACACCCCTGAAAGTTCAGAAAACACCCCAGAAATGTTGCCAGGTCAAAAAAGGCCTTGAAATGCATCTTAGGCCTGCAAAAATGTTGAAAACTTTGGAGACCCAAAAAAGGGGTTTACAGGCATCCTAGACCCCCTAAAGTCCAGAAAATGTTGTTGGACCAAAAATGGTGTCAGAGAGCTCTGAATGTCCCAAAAACATTTGCAGCCTGAAAGGGGCATTAACCCGCATCCTAGACCTCTGAAATTCCCAAAAATATTTTGTGCACAAAAAATGCATCCTACACCCCTGAAAGCTCAAGAATATGTTAGCAGCCCAAAGAAGGCCTTAAAATGCATTTTAGGCCTACAAAAATTTAGAAAACTTTGGAGCCCAAAAAAGGGGTTTACAGGCATCCTAGACCCCCTAAAGTCCAGAAAATGTTGTTGGATCAAAAACGGTGTCAGAGAGCTCTGAATGTCCCAAAAACATTTGTAGCCTGAAAGGGGCATTAACCCGCATCCTAGACCACTGAAATTCCCAAAAATATTTTTGCCACTAAAAATGCATCCTACACCCCTGAAAGTTCAGAAAATGTTGGCAGCTCAAGAAAAGGCCTTAAAATGCATGTTAGGCCTTCAAAAATGTTGAAAACTTTGGAGGCACAAAATAGGGGTTTACAGGCATCCGAGACCTCCTAAAGTCCAGAAAATGTTGTTGGATCAAAAACGGTGTCAGAGAGCTCTGAATGTCCCAAAAACATTTGCAACCTGAAAGGGGCATTAACCCGCATCCTAGACCACTGAAATTTCCCAAAATATTTTTGCCATGAAAAATGCATGCTACACCCCTGAAAGTTCAGAAAACACCCCAGAAATGTTGGCAGCTCAAGTAAAGGCCTTAAAATGCATGTTAGGCCTTCAAAAATGTTGAAAACTTTGGAGGCCCAAAAAAGGGGTTTACAGGCATCCTAGACCCCCTAAAGTCCAGAAAATGTTGTTGGACCAAAATCGGTGTCAGAGAGCTCTGATTGTCCCCAAAACATTTGCAGCCTGAAAGGGGCATTAACCCGCATCCTAGACCACTGAAATTCCCAAAAATATTTTTGGCATGAAAAATGCATCCTACACCCCTGCAAGTTCAGAAAATGTTGGTAACTCTAAAAAAGGCCTTAAAATGCATGTTAGGCCTTCAAAAATGTTGAAAACTTTGGAGGCCCAAAAATAGGGTTTACAGGCATCCTAGACCTCCTAAAGTCCAGAAAATGTTGTTGGATCAAAAACGGTGTCAGAGAGCTTTGAATGTCCCAAAAACATTTGCAGCCTGAAAGGGGCATTAACCCACATCCTAGACCTCTGAAATTCCAAAAAATATTTTGTGCACGAAAAATTCATACTACACCCCTGAAAGTTCAGAATATGTTAGCAGCCCAAAAAAGGCATTAAAATGCATTTTAGGCCTGTAAAAATTTAGAAAACTTTGGAGGCCCAAAAAAGGGGTTTACAGGCATCCTAGACCCCCTAAAGTCCAGAAAATGTTGTTGGACCAAAAATGGTGTCAGAGAGCTCTGAATGTCCCAAAAACATTTGCAGCCTGAAAGGGGCATTAACACGCATCCTAGACCACTGAAATTTCCCAAAATATTTTTGCCATGAAAAATGCATGCTACACCCCTGAAAGTTCAGAAAACACCCCAGAAATGTTGCCAGGTCAAAAAAGGCCTTGAAATGCATCCTAGACCTCTGAAATTCCAAAAAATATTTTGTGCACGAAAAATTCATACTACACCCCTGAAAGTTCAGAATATGTTAGCAGCCCAAAAAAGGCATTAAAATGCATTTTAGGCCTGCAAAAATGTTGAAAACTTTGGAGGCGCAAAATAGGGGTTTACAGGCATCCTAGACCTCCTAAAGTCCAGAAAATGTTGTTGGATCAAAAACGGTGTCAGAGAGCTCTGAATGTCCCAAAAACATTTGCAGCCTGAAAGGGTCATTAACCCGCATCCTAGACCTCTAAAATTCCCAAAAATATTTTGTGCACGAAAAATTCATACTACACCCCTGAAAGTTCAGAATATGTTAGCAGCCCAAAGAAGGCCTTAAAATGCATTTTAGGCCTACAAAAATTTAGAAAACTTTGGAGGCCCAAAAAAGGCGTTTACGGGCATCCTAGACCCCCTAAAGTCCAGAAAATGTTGTGGGACCAAAAATAGTGTCAGAGAGCTCTGAATGTCCCAAAAACATTTGCAGCCTGAAAGGGGCATTAACCGGCATCCTTGACCTCTGAAATTCCCAAAAATATTTTTTGCACGAAAAATGTATACTACCCCTAAAAGTTCAGAATATGTTAGAAGCCCAAAAAATGCATTCAAATGCATTTTAGGCCTGCAAAAATTTAGAAAACTTTGGAGGCCCAAAAAAGGGGTTTACAGGCATCCTAGACCCCCTAAAGTCCAGAAAATGTTGTTGGACCAAAATCGGTGTCAGAGAGCTCCGAATGTCCCAAAAACATGTGCAACCTGAAAGGGGCATTAACCCGCATCCTAGACCACTGAAATTCCCAAAAATATATTTGCCATGAAAAATGCATCCTACACCCCTGCAAGTTCAGAAAATGTTGGCAGCTCAAGAAAATGCCTTAAAATGCATGTTAGGCCTTCAAAAATGTTGAAAACTTTGGAGGCACAAAATAGGGGTTTACAGGCATCCTAGACCTCCTAAAGTCCAGAAAATGTTGTTGGATCAAAAACGGTGTCAGAGAGCTCTGAATGTCCCAAAAACATTTGCAGCCACTGAAATTCCCAAAAATATTTTTGGCACGAAAAATGCATCCTACACCCCTGAAAGTTGAGAAAATGTTGGCAGCTCAAGAAAAGGCCTTAAAACACATGTTAGGCCTTCAAAAATGTTGAAAACTTTGGAGGCCCAAAAAAGGGGTTTACAGGCATTCTAGACCCCCTAAGGTCCAGAAAATCTTGTTGGACCAAAAACGGTGTCAGAGAGCTCTGAATGTCCCAAAAACATGTGCAACCTGAAAGGGGCATTAACTCGCATCCCAGACCACTGAAATGCCCAAAAATATTTTTGCCCTGAAAAATGCATCCTACACCCCTGCAGGTTCAGAAAATGTTGGCAACTCCAAAAAAGGAATTAAAATGCATGTTAGGCCTTCAAAAACGTTGAAAACTTTGGAGGCCCAAAAAAGGGATTTACAGGCATCCTAGACCCCCTAACGTCCAGAAAATGTTGTTGGATCAAAAACGGTGTCAGAAAGCTCTGAATGTCCCAAAAACATTTGCAGCCTGAAAGGGGCATTAACCCGCATTCTAGACCTCTGAAATTCCCAAAAATATTTTGTGCACAGAAAATTCATACTACACCCCTGAAAATTCAGAATATGTTAGCAGCCCAAAAAAGGCATTAAAATGCATTTTAGGCCTGCAAAAAATTAGAAAACTTTGGAGGCCCAAAAAAGGGGTTTACAGGCATCCTAGACCCCCTAAAGTCCAGAAAATGTTGTTGGACCAAAAATGGTGTCAGAGAGCTCTGAATGTCCCAAAAACATTTGCAGCCTGAAAGGGGCATTAACCCGCATCCTAGACCTCTGAAATTCCCAAAAATATTTTGTGCACGAAAAATGCATCCTATACCCCTGAAACTCAGAATATGTTAGCAGCCCAAAGAAGGCCTTAAAATGCATTTTAGGTCTAAAAAAAATTAGAAAAATTTGGAGGCCCAAAAAAGGCGTTTACAGGCATCCTAGACCCCCTAAAGTCCAGAAAATGTTGTGGGACCAAAAATGGTGTCAGGGAGCTCTGAAAGGGGCATTAACCTGCATCCTAGACCACTGAAATTCCCAAAAATATTTTTGGCAATAAAAATGCATCCTACACCCCTGAAAGTTCAGAAAATGTTGGCAGCTCAAGAAAAGGCCTTAAAATGCATGTTAGGCTTTCAAAAATGTTGAAAACTTTGGAGGCACAAAATAGGGGTTTACAGGCATCCTAGACCTCCTAAAGTCCAGAAAATGTTGTTGGATCAAAAACGGTGTCAGAGAGCTCTGAATGTCCCAAAAACATTTGCAGCCTGAAAGGGGCATTAACCCACATCCTAGACCTCTGAAATTCCCAAAAATATTTTGTGCATGAAAAATTCATACTACACCCTTGAAAGTTCAGAATATGTTAGCAGCCCAAAAAAGGCATTAAAATGCATTTTAGGCCTGCAAAAATTTAGAAAACTTTGGAGGCCCAAAAAAGGGGTTTACAGGCATCCTAGACCCCTTCAGGTCCAGAAAATGTTGTTGGATCAAAAACGGTGTCAGAGAGCTCTGAATGTCCCAAAAACATTTGCAACCTGAAAGGGGCATTAACCCGCATCCTAGACCACTGAAATTTCCCAAAATATTTTTGCCATGAAAAATGCATGCTACACCCCTGAAAGTTCAGAAAACACCCCAGAAATGTTGGCAGCTCAAGTAAAGGCCTTAAAATGCATGTTAGGCCTTCAAAAATGTTGAAAACTTTGGAGGCCCAAAAAAGGGGTCTACAGGCATCCTAGACCCCCTAAAGTCCAGAAAATGTTGTTGGACCAAAATCGGTGTCAGAGAGCTCTGATTGTCCCCAAAACATTTGCAGCCTGAAAGGGGCATTAACCCGCATCCTAGACCACTGAAATTCCCAAAAATATTTTTGGCATGAAAAATGCATCCTACACCCCTGCAAATTCAGAAAATGTTGGTAACTCTAAAAAAGGCCTTAAAATGCATGTTAGGCCTTCAAAAATGTTGAAAACTTTGGAGGCCCAAAAATAGGGTTTACAGGCATCCTAGACCTCCTAAAGTCCAGAAAATGTTGTTGGATCAAAAACGGTGTCAGAGAGCTTTGAATGTCCCAAAAATATTTGCAGCCTGAAAGGGGCATTAACCCACATCCTAGACCTCTGAAATTCCAAAAAATATTTTGTGCACGAAAAATTCATACTACACCCCTGAAAGTTCAGAATATGTTAGCAGCCCAAAAAAGGCATTAAAATGCATTTTAGGCCTGCAAAAATGTTGAAAACTTTGGAGGCGCAAAATAGGGGTTTACAGGCATCCTAGACCTCCTAAAGTCCAGAAAATGTTGTTGGATCAAAAACGGTGTCAGAGAGCTCTGAATGTCCCAAAAACATTTGCAGCCACTGAAATTCCCAATAATATTTTTGGCACGAAAAATGCATCCTACACCCCTGAAAGTTCAGAAAATGTTGGCAGCTCAAGAAAAGGCCTTAAAATGCATGTTAGGCCTTCAAAAATGTTGAAAACTTTGGAGGCACAAAATAGGGGTTTACAGGCATCCTAGACCTCCTAAAGTCCAGAAAATGTTGTTGGATCAAAAACGGTGTCAGAGAGCTCTGAATGTCCCAAAAACATTTTCAGCCTGAAAGGGGCATTAACCCACATCCTAGACCTCTGAAATTCCCAAAAATATTTTGTGCACGAAAAATTCATACTACACCCTTGAAAGTTCAGAATATGTTAGCAGCCCAAAAAAGGCATTAAAATGCATTTTAGGCCTGCAAAAATTTAGAAATTGGATGCCCAAAAAAGGGGTTTACAGGCATCCTAGACCCCCTAAAGTCCAGAAAATGTTGTTGGACCAAAAATGGTGTCAGAGAGCTCTGAATGTCCCAAAAACATTTGCAGCCTGAAAGGGGCATTAACCCGCATCCTAGACCTCTGAAATTCCCAAAAATATTTTGTGCACAAAAAATGCATCCTATACCCCTGAAAGCTCAAGAATATGTTAGCAGCCCAAAGAAGGCCTTAAAATGCATTTTAGGCCTACAAAAATTTAGAAAACTTTGGAGGCCCAAAAAAGGGGTTTACAGGCATCCTAGACCCCCTAAAGTCCAGAAAATGTTGTTGGACCAAAAAGGGTGTCAGAGAGCTCTGAATGTCCCAAAAACATTTGCAGCCACTGAAATTCCCAAAAAATATTTTTGGCACGAAAAATGCATCCTACACCCCTGAAAGTTCAGAAAATGTTGGCAGCTCAAGAAAAGGCCTTAAAATGCATGTTAGGCCTTCAAAAATGTTGAAAACTTCGTAGGCACAAAATAGGGGTTTACAGGCATCCTAGACCTCCTTAAGTCCAGAAAATGTTGTTGTATCAAAAACGGTGTCAGAGAGCTCTGAATGTCCCAAAAACATTTGCAGCCTGAAAGGGGCATTAACACGCATCCTAGACCACTGAAATTTCCCAAAATATTTTTGCCATGAAAAATGCATGCTACACCCCTGAAAGTTCAGAAAACACCCCAGAAATGTTGCCAGGTCAAAAAAGGCCTTGAAATGCATCTTAGGCCTGCAAAAATGTTGAAAACTTTGGAGACCCAAAAAAGGGGTTTACAGGCATCCTAGACCCCCTAAAGTCCAGAAAATGTTGTTGGACCAAAAATGGTGTCAGAGAGCTCTGAATGTCCCAAAAACATTTGCAGCCTGAAAGGGGCATTAACCCGCATCCTAGACCTCTGAAATTCCCAAAAATATTTTGTGCACAAAAAATGCATCCTACACCCCTGAAAGCTCAAGAATATGTTAGCAGCCCAAAGAAGGCCTTAAAATGCATTTTAGGCCTACAAAAATTTAGAAAACTTTGGAGCCCAAACAAGGGGTTTACAGGCATCCTAGACCCCCTAAAGTCCAGAAAATGTTGTTGGATCAAAAACGGTGTCAGAGAGCTCTGAATGTCCCAAAAACATTTGCAGCCTGAAAGGGACATTAACCCGCATCCTAGACCACTGAAATTCCCAAAAATATTTTTGCCACTAAAAATGCATCCTACACCCCTGAAAGTTCAGAAAATGTTGGCAGCTCAAGAAAAGGCCTTAAAATGCATGTTAGGCCTTCAAAAATGTTGAAAACTTTGGAGGCACAAAATAGGGGTTTACAGGCATCCGAGACCTCCTAAAGTCCAGAAAATGTTGTTGGATCAAAAACGGTGTCAGAGAGCTCTGAATGTCCCAAAAACATTTGCAACCTGAAAGGGGCATTAACCCGCATCCTAGACCACTGAAATTTCCCAAAATATTTTTGCCATGAAAAATGCATGCTACACCCCTGAAAGTTCAGAAAACACCCCAGAAATGTTGGCAGCTCAAGTAAAGGCCTTAAAATGCATGTTAGGCCTTCAAAAATGTTGAAAACTTTGGAGGCCCAAAAAAGGGGTTTACAGGCATCCTAGACCCCCTAAAGTCCAGAAAATGTTGTTGGACCAAAATCGGTGTCAGAGAGCTCTGATTGTCCCCAAAACATTTGCAGCCTGAAAGGGGCATTAACCCGCATCCTAGACCACTGAAATTCCCAAAAATATTTTTGGCATGAAAAATGCATCCTACACCCCTGCAAGTTCAGAAAATGTTGGTAACTCTAAAAAAGGCCTTAAAATGCATGTTAGGCCTTCAAAAATGTTGAAAACTTTGGAGGCCCAAAAATAGGGTTTACAGGCATCCTAGACCTCCTAAAGTCCAGAAAATGTTGTTGGATCAAAAACGGTGTCAGAGAGCTTTGAATGTCCCAAAAACATTTGCAGCCTGAAAGGGGCATTAACCCACATCCTAGACCTCTGAAATTCCAAAAAATATTTTGTGCACGAAAAATTCATACTACACCCCTGAAAGTTCAGAATATGTTAGCAGCCCAAAAAAGGCATTAAAATGCATTTTAGGCCTGCAAAAATTTAGAAAACTTTGGAGGCCCAAAAAAGGGGTTTACAGGCATCCTAGACCCCCTAAAGTCCAGAAAATGTTGTTGGACCAAAAATGGTGTCAGAGAGCTCTGAATGTCCCAAAAACATTTGCAGCCTGAAAGGGGCATTAACACGCATCCTAGACCACTGAAATTTCCCAAAATATTTTTGCCATGAAAAATGCATGCTACACCCCTGAAAGTTCAGAAAACACCCCAGAAATGTTGCCAGGTCAAAAAAGGCCTTGAAATGCATCCTAGACCTCTGAAATTCCAAAAAATATTTTGTGCACGAAAAATTCATACTACACCCCTGAAAGTTCAGAATATGTTAGCAGCCCAAAAAAGGCATTAAAATGCATTTTAGGCCTGCAAAAATGTTGAAAACTTTGGAGGCGCAAAATAGGGGTTTACAGGCATCCTAGACCTCCTAAAGTCCAGAAAATGTTGTTGGATCAAAAACGGTGTCAGAGAGCTCTGAATGTCCCAAAAACATTTGCAGCCGGAAAGGGTCATTAACCCGCATCCTAGACCTCTAAAATTCCCAAAAATATTTTGTGCACGAAAAATTCATACTACACCCCTGAAAGTTCAGAATATGTTAGCAGCCCAAAGAAGGCCTTAAAATGCATTTTAGGCCTACAAAAATTTAGAAAACTTTGGAGGCCCAAAAAAGGCGTTTACGGGCATCCTAGACCCCCTAAAGTCCAGAAAATGTTGTGGGACCAAAAATAGTGTCAGAGAGCTCTGAATGTCCCAAAAACATTTGCAGCCTGAAAGGGGCATTAACCGGCATCCTTGACCTCTGAAATTCCCAAAAATATTTTTTGCACGAAAAATGTATACTACCCCTAAAAGTTCAGAATATGTTAGAAGCCCAAAAAATGCATTCAAATGCATTTTAGGCCTGCAAAAATTTAGAAAACTTTGGAGGCCCAAAAAAGGGGTTTACAGGCATCCTAGACCCCCTAAAGTCCAGAAAATGTTGTTGGACCAAAATCGGTGTCAGAGAGCTCCGAATGTCCCAAAAACATGTGCAACCTGAAAGGGGCATTAACCCGCATCCTAGACCACTGAAATTCCCAAAAATATATTTGCCATGAAAAATGCATCCTACACCCCTGCAAGTTCAGAAAATGTTGGCAGCTCAAGAAAAGGCCTTAAAATGCATGTTAGGCCTTCAAAAATGTTGAAAACTTTGGAGGCACAAAATAGGGGTTTACAGGCATCCTAGACCTCCTAAAGTCCAGAAAATGTTGTTGGATCAAAAACGGTGTCAGAGAGCTCTGAATGTCCCAAAAACATTTGCAGCCACTGAAATTCCCAAAAATATTTTTGGCACGAAAAATTCATCCTACACCCCTGAAAGTTGAGAAAATGTTGGCAGCTCAAGAAAAGGCCTTAAAAAAACATGTTAGGCCTTCAAAAATGTTGAAAACTTTGGAGGCCCAAAAAAGGGGTTTACAGGCATTCTAGACCCCCTAAGGTCCAGAAAATCGTGTTGGACCAAAAACGGTGTCAGAGAGCTCTGAATGTCCCAAAAACATGTGCAACCTGAAAGGGGCATTAACTCGCATCCCAGACCACTGAAATTCCCAAAAATATTTTTGGCACTAAAAATACATCCTACACCCCTGAAAGTTCAGAAAATGTTTGCAGCTCAAGAAAAGGCCTTAAAATGCATGTTCAGCCTTCAAAAATGTTGAAAACTTTGGAGGCCCAAAAAAGGGGTTTACAGGCATCCTAGACACCCTAAAGTCCAGAAAATGTTGTTGGACCAGAATCGGTGTCAGAGAGCTCTGAATGTCCCAAAAACATTTGCAGCCTGAAAGGGGCATTAACCCACATCCTAGACCACTGAAATGGCCAAAAATATTTTTGCCCTGAAAAATGCATCCTACACCCCTGCAGGTTCAGAAAATGTTGGCAACTCCAAAAAAGGAATTAAAATGCATGTTAGGCCTTCAAAAACGTTGAAAACTTTGGAGGCCCAAAAAAGGGATTTACAGGCATCCTAGACCCCCTAACGTCCAGAAAATGTTGTTGGATCAAAAACGGTGTCAGAAAGCTCTGAATGTCCCAAAAACATTTGCAGCCTGAAAGGGGCATTAACCCGCATTCTAGACCTCTGAAATTCCCAAAAATATTTTGTGCACAGAAAATTCATACTACACCCCTGAAAATTCAGAATATGTTAGCAGCCCAAAAAAGGCATTAAAATACATTTTAGGCCTGCAAAAAATTAGAAAACTTTGGAGGCCCAAAAAAGGGGTTTACAGGCATCCTAGACCCCCTAAAGTCCAGAAAATGTTGTTGGACCAAAAATGGTGTCAGAGAGCTCTGAATGTCCCAAAAACATTTGCAGCCTGAAAGGGGCATTAACCCGCATCCTAGACCTCTGAAATTCCCAAAAATATTTTGTGCACGAAAAATGCATCCTATACCCCTGAAACTCAGAATATGTTAGCAGCCCAAAGAAGGCCTTAAAATGCATTTTAGGTCTAAAAAAATTTAGAAAAATTTGGAGGCCCAAAAAAGGCGTTTACAGGCATCCTAGACCCCCTAAAGTCCAGAAAATGTTGTGGGACCAAAAATGGTGTCAGGGAGCTCTGAAAGGGGCATTAACCTGCATCCTAGACCACTGAAATTCCCAAAAATATTTTTGGCAATAAAAATGCATCCTACACCCCTGAAAGTTCAGAAAATGTTGGCAGCTCAAGAAAAGGCCTTAAAATGCATGTTAGGCCTTCAAAAATGTTGAAAACTTTGGAGGCACAAAATAGGGGTTTACAGGCATCCTAGACCTCCTAAAGTCCAGAAAATGTTGTTGGATCAAAAACGGTGTCAGAGAGCTCTGAATGTCCCAAAAACATTTGCAGCCTGAAAGGGGCATTAACCCACATCCTAGACCTCTGAAATTCCCAAAAATATTTTGTGCACGAAAAATTCATACTACACCCTTGAAAGTTCAGAATATGTTAGCAGCCCAAAAAAGGCATTAAAATGCATTTTAGGCCTGCAAAAATTTAGAAAACTTTGGAGGCCCAAAAAAGGGGTTTACAGGCATCCTAGACCCCTTCAGGTCCAGAAAATGTTGTTGGATCAAAAACGGTGTCAGAGAGCTCTGAATGTCCCAAAAACATTTGCAACCTGAAAGGGGCATTAACCCGCATCCTAGACCACTGAAATTTCCCAAAATATTTTTGCCATGAAAAATGCATGCTACACCCCTGAAAGTTCAGAAAACACCCCAGAAATGTTGGCAGCTCAAGTAAAGGCCTTAAAATGCATGTTAGGCCTTCAAAAATGTTGAAAACTTTGGAGGCCCAAAAAAGGGGTCTACAGGCATCCTAGACCCCCTAAAGTCCAGAAAATGTTGTTGGACCAAAATCGGTGTCAGAGAGCTCTGATTGTCCCCAAAACATTTGCAGCCTGAAAGGGGCATTAACCCGCATCCTAGACCACTGAAATTCCCAAAAATATTTTTGGCATGAAAAATGCATCCTACACCCCTGCAAATTCAGAAAATGTTGGTAACTCTAAAAAAGGCCTTAAAATGCATGTTAGGCCTTCAAAAATGTTGAAAACTTTGGAGGCCCAAAAATAGGGTTTACAGGCATCCTAGACCTCCTAAAGTCCAGAAAATGTTGTTGGATCAAAAACGGTGTCAGAGAGCTTTGAATGTCCCAAAAACATTTGCAGCCTGAAAGGGGCATTAACCCACATCCTAGACCTCTGAAATTCCCAAAAATATTTTGTGCACGAAAAATTCATACTACACCCCTGAAAGTTCAGAATATGTTAGCAGCCCAAAAAAGGCATTAAAATGCATTTTAGGCCTGCAAAAATGTTGAAAACTTTGGAGGCGCAAAATAGGGGTTTACAGGCATCCTAGACCTCCTAAAGTCCAGAAAATGTTGTTGGATCAAAAACGGTGTCAGAGAGCTCTGAATGTCCCAAAAACATTTGCAGCCACTGAAATTCCCAAAAATATTTTTGGCACGAAAAATGCATCCTACACCCCTGAAAGTTCAGAAAATGTTGGCAGCTCAAGAAAAGGCCTTAAAATGCATGTTAGGCCTTCAAAAATGTTGAAAACTTTGGAGGCACAAAATAGGGGTTTACAGGCATCCTAGACCTCCTAAAGTCCAGAAAATGTTGTTGGATCAAAAACGGTGTCAGAGAGCTCTGAATGTCCCAAAAACATTTTCAGCCTGAAAGGGGCATTAACCCACATCCTAGACCTCTGAAATTCCCAAAAATATTTTGTGCACGAAAAATTCATACTACACCCTTGAAAGTTCAGAATATGTTAGCAGCCCAAAAAAGGCATTAAAATGCATTTTAGGCCTGCAAAAATTTAGAAATTGGATGCCCAAAAAAGGGGTTTACAGGCATCCTAGACCCCCTAAAGTCCAGAAAATGTTGTTGGACCAAAAATGGTGTCAGAGAGCTCTGAATGTCCCAAAAACATTTGCAGCCTGAAAGGGGCATTAACCCGCATCCTAGACCTCTGAAATTCCCAAAAATATTTTGTGCACAAAAAATGCATCCTATACCCCTGAAAGCTCAAGAATATGTTAGCAGCCCAAAGAAGGCCTTAAAATGCATTTTAGGCCTACAAAAATTTAGAAAACTTTGGAGCCCAAAAAAGGGGTTTACAGGCATCCTAGACCCCCTAAAGTCCAGAAAATGTTGTTGGACCAAAAAGGGTGTCAGAGAGCTCTGAATGTCCCAAAAACATTTGCAGCCACTGAAATTCCCAAAAATATTTTTGGCACGAAAAATGCATCCTACACCCCTGAAAGTTCAGAAAATGTTGGCAGCTCAAGAAAAGGCCTTAAAATGCATGTTAGGCCTTCAAAAATGTTGAAAACTTTGGAGGCACAAAATAGGGGTTTACAGGCATCCTAGACCTCCTAAAGTCCAGAAAATGTTGTTGTATCAAAAACGGTGTCAGAGAGCTCTGAATGTCCCAAAAACATTTGCAGCCTGAAAGGGGCATTAACACGCATCCTAGACCACTGAAATTTCCCAAAATATTTTTGCCATGAAAAATGCATGCTACACCCCTGAAAGTTCAGAAAACACCCCAGAAATGTTGCCAGGTCAAAAAAGGCCTTGAAATGCATCTTAGGCCTGCAAAAATGTTGAAAACTTTGGAGACCCAAAAAAGGGGTTTACAGGCATCCTAGACCCCCTAAAGTCCAGAAAATGTTGTTGGACCAAAAATGGTGTCAGAGAGCTCTGAATGTCCCAAAAACATTTGCAGCCTGAAAGGGGCATTAACCCGCATCCTAGACCTCTGAAATTCCCAAAAATATTTTGTGCACAAAAAATGCATCCTATACCCCTGAAAATTCAGAATATGTTAGCAGCCCAAAAAAGGCATTAAAATACATTTTAGGCCTGCAAAAAATTAGAAAACTTTGGAGGCCCAAAAAAGGGGTTTACAGGCATCCTAGACCCCCTAAAGTCCAGAAAATGTTGTTGGACCAAAAATGGTGTCAGAGAGCTCTGAATGTCCCAAAAACATTTGCAGCCTGAAAGGGGCATTAACCCGCATCCTAGACCTCTGAAATTCCCAAAAATATTTTGTGCACGAAAAATGCATCCTATACCCCTGAAACTCAGAATATGTTAGCAGCCCAAAGAAGGCCTTAAAATGCATTTTAGGTCTAAAAAAATTTAGAAAAATTTGGAGGCCCAAAAAAGGCGTTTACAGGCATCCTAGACCCCCTAAAGTCCAGAAAATGTTGTGGGACCAAAAATGGTGTCAGGGAGCTCTGAAAGGGGCATTAACCTGCATCCTAGACCACTGAAATTCCCAAAAATATTTTTGGCAATAAAAATGCATCCTACACCCCTGAAAGTTCAGAAAATGTTGGCAGCTCAAGAAAAGGCCTTAAAATGCATGTTAGGCCTTCAAAAATGTTGAAAACTTTGGAGGCCCAAAAAAGGGGTTTACAGGCATCCTAGACCCCTTCAGGTCCAGAAAATGTTGTTGGATCAAAAACGGTGTCAGAGAGCTCTGAATGTCCCAAAAACATTTGCAACCTGAAAGGGGCATTAACCCGCATCCTAGACCACTGAAATTTCCCAAAATATTTTTGCCATGAAAAATGCATGCTACACCCCTGAAAGTTCAGAAAACACCCCAGAAATGTTGGCAGCTCAAGTAAAGGCCTTAAAATGCATGTTAGGCCTTCAAAAATGTTGAAAACTTTGGAGGCCCAAAAAAGGGGTCTACAGGCATCCTAGACCCCCTAAAGTCCAGAAAATGTTGTTGGACCAAAATCGGTGTCAGAGAGCTCTGATTGTCCCCAAAACATTTGCAGCCTGAAAGGGGCATTAACCCGCATCCTAGACCACTGAAATTCCCAAAAATATTTTTGCCATGAAAAATGCATCCTACACCCCTGCAAATTCAGAAAATGTTGGTAACTCTAAAAAAGGCCTTAAAATGCATGTTAGGCCTTCAAAAATGTCGAAAACTTTGGAGGCCCAAAAATAGGGTTTACAGGCATCCTAGACCTCCTAAAGTCCAGAAAATGTTGTTGGATCAAAAACGGTGTCAGAGAGCTTTGAATGTCCCAAAAACATTTGCAGCCTGAAAGGGGCATTAACCCACATCCTAGACCTCTGAAATTCCAAAAAATATTTTGTGCACGAAAAATTCATACTACACCCCTGAAAGTTCAGAATATGTTAGCAGCCCAAAAAAGGCATTAAAATGCATTTTAGGCCTGCAAAAATGTTGAAAACTTTGGAGGCGCAAAATAGGGGTTTACAGGCATCCTAGACCTCCTAAAGTCCAGAAAATGTTGTTGGATCAAAAACGGTGTCAGAGAGCTCTGAATGTCCCAAAAACATTTGCAGCCACTGAAATTCCCAAAAATATTTTTGGCACGAAAAATGCATCCTACACCCCTGAAAGTTCAGAAAATGTTGGCAGCTCAAGAAAAGGCCTTAAAATGCATGTTAGGCCTTCAAAAATGTTGAAAACTTTGGAGGCACAAAATAGGGGTTTACAGGCATCCTAGACCTCCTAAAGTCCAGAAAATGTTGTTGGATCAAAAACGGTGTCAGAGAGCTCTGAATGTCCCAAAAACATTTTCAGCCTGAAAGGGGCATTAACCCACATCCTAGACCTCTGAAATTCCCAAAAATATTTTGTGCACGAAAAATTCATACTACACCCTTGAAAGTTCAGAATATGTTAGCAGCCCAAAAAAGGCATTAAAATGCATTTTAGGCCTGCAAAAATTTAGAAATTGGATGCCCAAAAAAGGGGTTTACAGGCATCCTAGACCCCCTAAAGTCCAGAAAATGTTGTTGGACCAAAAATGGTGTCAGAGAGCTCTGAATGTCCCAAAAACATTTGCAGCCTGAAAGGGGCATTAACCCGCATCCTAGACCTCTGAAATTCCCAAAAATATTTTGTGCACAAAAAATGCATCCTATACCCCTGAAAGCTCAAGAATATGTTAGCAGCCCAAAGAAGGCCTTAAAATGCATTTTAGGCCTACAAAAATTTAGAAAACTTTGGAGCCCAAAAAAGGGGTTTACAGGCATCCTAGACCCCCTAAAGTCCAGAAAATGTTGTTGGACCAAAAAGGGTGTCAGAGAGCTCTGAATGTCCCAAAAACATTTGCAGCCACTGAAATTCCCAAAAATATTTTTGGCACGAAAAATGCATCCTACACCCCTGAAAGTTCAGAAAATGTTGGCAGCTCAAGAAAAGGCCTTAAAATGCATGTTAGGCCTTCAAAAATGTTGAAAACTTTGGAGGCACAAAATAGGGGTTTACAGGCATCCTAGACCTCCTAAAGTCCAGAAAATGTTGTTGTATCAAAAACGGTGTCAGAGAGCTCTGAATGTCCCAAAAACATTTGCAGCCTGAAAGGGGCATTAACACGCATCCTAGACCACTGAAATTTCCCAAAATATTTTTGCCATGAAAAATGCATGCTACACCCCTGAAAGTTCAGAAAACACCCCAGAAATGTTGCCAGGTCAAAAAAGGCCTTGAAATGCATCTTAGGCCTGCAAAAATGTTGAAAACTTTGGAGACCCAAAAAAGGGGTTTACAGGCATCCTAGACCCCCTAAAGTCCAGAAAATGTTGTTGGACCAAAAATGGTGTCAGAGAGCTCTGAATGTCCCAAAAACATTTGCAGCCTGAAAGGGGCATTAACCCGCATCCTAGACCTCTGAAATTCCCAAAAATATTTTGTGCACAAAAAATGCATCCTACACCCCTGAAAGCTCAAGAATATGTTAGCAGCCCAAAGAAGGCCTTAAAATGCATTTTAGGCCTACAAAAATTTAGAAAACTTTGGAGCCCAAAAAAGGGGTTTACAGGCATCCTAGACCCCCTAAAGTCCAGAAAATGTTGTTGGATCAAAAACGGTGTCAGAGAGCTCTGAATGTCCCAAAAACATTTGCAGCCTGAAAGGGGCATTAACCCGCATCCTAGACCACTGAAATTCCCAAAAATATTTTTGCCACTAAAAATGCATTCTACACCCCTGAAAGTTCAGAAAATGTTGGCAGCTCAAGAAAAGGCCTTAAAATGCATGTTAGGCCTTCAAAAATGTTGAAAACTTTGGAGGCACAAAATAGGGGTTTACAGGCATCCGAGACCTCCTAAAGTCCAGAAAATGTTGTTGGATCAAAAACGGTGTCAGAGAGCTCTGAATGTCCCAAAAACATTTGCAACCTGAAAGGGGCATTAACCCGCATCCTAGACCACTGAAATTTCCCAAAATATTTTTGCCATGAAAAATGCATGCTACACCCCTGAAAGTTCAGAAAACACCCCAGAAATGTTGGCAGCTCAAGTAAAGGCCTTAAAATGCATGTTAGGCCTTCAAAAATGTTGAAAACTTTGGAGGCCCAAAAAAGGGGTTTACAGGCATCCTAGACCCCCTAAAGTCCAGAAAATGTTGTTGGACCAAAATCGGTGTCAGAGAGCTCTGATTGTCCCCAAAACATTTGCAGCCTGAAAGGGGCATTAACCCGCATCCTAGACCACTGAAATTCCCAAAAATATTTTTGGCATGAAAAATGCATCCTACACCCCTGCAAGTTCAGAAAATGTTGGTAACTCTAAAAAAGGCCTTAAAATGCATGTTAGGCCTTCAAAAATGTTGAAAACTTTGGAGGCCCAAAAATAGGGTTTACAGGCATCCTAGACCTAAAGTCCAGAAAATGTTGTTGGATCAAAAACGGTGTCAGAGAGCTTTGAATGTCCCAAAAACATTTGCAGCCTGAAAGGGGCATTAACCCACATCCTAGACCTCTGAAATTCCAAAAAATATTTTGTGCACGAAAAATTCATACTACACCCCTGAAAGTTCAGAATATGTTAGCAGCCCAAAAAAGGCATTAAAATGCATTTTAGGCCTGCAAAAATTTAGAAAACTTTGGAGGCCCAAAAAAGGGGTTTACAGGCATCCTAGACCCCCTAAAGTCCAGAAAATGTTGTTGGATCAAAAACGGTGTCAGAGAGCTCTGAATGTCCCAAAAACATTTGCAGCCTGAAAGGGTCATTAACCCGCATCCTAGACCTCTAAAATTCCCAAAAATATTTTGTGCACGAAAAATTCATACTACACCCCTGAAAGTTCAGAATATGTTAGCAGCCCAAAGAAGGCCTTAAAATGCATTTTAGGCCTACAAAAATTTAGAAAACTTTGGAGGCCCAAAAAAGGCGTTTACGGGCATCCTAGACCCCCTAAAGTCCAGAAAATGTTGTGGGACCAAAAATAGTGTCAGAGAGCTCTGAATGTCCCAAAAACATTTGCAGCCTGAAAGGGGCATTAACCGGCATCCTTGACCTCTGAAATTCCCAAAAATATTTTTTGCACGAAAAATGTATACTACCCCTAAAAGTTCAGAATATGTTAGAAGCCCAAAAAATGCATTCAAATGCATTTTAGGCCTGCAAAAATTTAGAAAACTTTGGAGGCCCAAAAAAGGGGTTTACAGGCATCCTAGACCCCCTAAAGTCCAGAAAATGTTGTTGGACCAAAATCGGTGTCAGAGAGCTCCGAATGTCCCAAAAACATGTGCAACCTGAAAGGGGCATTAACCCGCATCCTAGACCACTGAAATTCCCAAAAATATATTTGCCATGAAAAATGCATCCTACACCCCTGCAAGTTCAGAAAATGTTGGCAGCTCAAGAAAAGGCCTTAAAATGCATGTTAGGCCTTCAAAAATGTTGAAAACTTTGGAGGCACAAAATAGGGGTTTACAGGCATCCTAGACCTCCTAAAGTCCAGAAAATGTTGTTGGATCAAAAACGGTGTCAGAGAGCTCTGAATGTCCCAAAAACATTTGCAGCCACTGAAATTCCCAAAAATATTTTTGGCACGAAAAATGCATCCTACATCCCTGAAAGTTGAGAAAATGTTGGCAGCTCAAGAAAAGGCCTTAAAACACATGTTAGGCCTTCAAAAATGTTGAAAACTTTGGAGGCCCAAAAAAGGGGTTTACAGGCATTCTAGACCCCCTAAGGTCCAGAAAATCTTGTTGGACCAAAAACGGTGTCAGAGAGCTCTGAATGTCCCAAAAACATGTGCAACCTGAAAGGGGCATTAACTCGCATCCCAGACCACTGAAATTCCCAAAAATATTTTTGGCACTAAAAATACATCCTACACCCCTGAAAGTTCAGAAAATGTTTGCAGCTCAAGAAAAGGCCTTAAAATGCATGTTCGGCCTTCAAAAATGTTGAAAACTTTGGAGGCCCAAAAAAGGGGTTTACAGGCATCCTAGACCCCCTAAAGTCCAGAAAATGTTGTTGGACCAGAATCGGTGTCAGAGAGCTCTGAATGTCCCAAAAACATTTGCAGCCTGAAAGGGGCATTAACCCACATCCTAGACCACTGAAATGCCCAAAAATATTTTTGCCCTGAAAAATGCATCCTACACCCCTGCAGGTTCAGAAAATGTTGGCAACTCCAAAAAAGGAATTAAAATGCATGTTAGGCCTTCAAAAACGTTGAAAACTTTGGAGGCCCAAAAAAGGGATTTACAGGCATCCTAGACCCCCTAACGTCCAGAAAATGTTGTTGGATCAAAAACGGTGTCAGAAAGCTCTGAATGTCCCAAAAACATTTGCAGCCTGAAAGGGGCATTAACCCGCATTCTAGACCTCTGAAATTCCCAAAAATATTTTGTGCACAGAAAATTCATACTACACCCCTGAAAATTCAGAATATGTTAGCAGCCCAAAAAAGGCATTAAAATGCATTTTAGGCCTGCAAAAAATTAGAAAACTTTGGAGGCCCAAAAAAGGGGTTTACAGGCATCCTAGACCCCCTAAAGTCCAGAAAATGTTGTTGGACCAAAAATGGTGTCAGAGAGCTCTGAATGTCCCAAAAACATTTGCAGCCTGAAAGGGGCATTAACCCGCATCCTAGACCTCTGAAATTCCCAAAAATATTTTGTGCACGAAAAATGCATCCTATACCCCTGAAACTCAGAATATGTTAGCAGCCCAAAGAAGGCCTTAAAATGCATTTTAGGTCTAAAAAAATTTAGAAAAATTTGGAGGCCCAAAAAAGGCGTTTACAGGCATCCTAGACCCCCTAAAGTCCAGAAAATGTTGTGGGACCAAAAATGGTGTCAGGGAGCTCTGAAAGGGGCATTAACCTGCATCCTAGACCACTGAAATTCCCAAAAATATTTTTGGCAATAAAAATGCATCCTACACCCCTGAAAGTTCAGAAAATGTTGGCAGCTCAAGAAAAGGCCTTAAAATGCATGTTAGGCCTTCAAAAATGTTGAAAACTTTGGAGGCACAAAATAGGGGTTTACAGGCATCCTAGACCTCCTAAAGTCCAGAAAATGTTGTTGGATCAAAAACGGTGTCAGAGAGCTCTGAATGTCCCAAAAAGATTTGCAGCCTGAAAGGGGCATTAACCCACATCCTAGACCTCTGAAATTCCCAAAAATATTTTGTGCACGAAAAATTCATACTACACCCTTGAAAGTTCAGAATATGTTAGCAGCCCAAAAAAGGCATTAAAATGCATTTTAGGCCTGCAAAAATTTAGAAAACTTTGGAGGCCCAAAAAAGGGGTTTACAGGCATCCTAGACCCCTTCAGGTCCAGAAAATGTTGTTGGATCAAAAACGGTGTCAGAGAGCTCTGAATGTCCCAAAAACATTTGCAACCTGAAAGGGGCATTAACCCGCATCCTAGACCACTGAAATTTCCCAAAATATTTTTGCCATGAAAAATGCATGCTACACCCCTGAAAGTTCAGAAAACACCCCAGAAATGTTGGCAGCTCAAGTAAAGGCCTTAAAATGCATGTTAGGCCTTCAAAAATGTTGAAAACTTTGGAGGCCCAAAAAAGGGGTCTACAGGCATCCTAGACCCCCTAAAGTCCAGAAAATGTTGTTGGACCAAAATCGGTGTCAGAGAGCTCTGATTGTCCCCAAAACATTTGCAGCCCGAAAGGGGCATTAACCCGCATCCTAGACCACTGAAATTCCCAAAAATATTTTTGGCATGAAAAATGCATCCTACACCCCTGCAAATTCAGAAAATGTTGGTAACTCTAAAAAAGGCCTTAAAATGCATGTTAGGCCTTCAAAAATGTTGAAAACTTTGGAGGCCCAAAAATAGGGTTTACAGGCATCCTAGACCTCCTAAAGTCCAGAAAATGTTGTTGGATCAAAAACGGTGTCAGAGAGCTTTGAATGTCCCAAAAACATTTGCAGCCTGAAAGGGGCATTAACCCACATCCTAGACCTCTGAAATTCCAAAAAATATTTTGTGCACGAAAAATTCATACTACACCCCTGAAAGTTCAGAATATGTTACAAAAAAAGGCATTAAAATGCATTTTAGGCCTGCAAAAATGTTGAAAACTTTGGAGGCGCAAAATAGGGGTTTACAGGCATCCTAGACCTCCTAAAGTCCAGAAAATGTTGTTGGATCAAAAACGGTGTCAGAGAGCTCTGAATGTCCCAAAAACATTTGCAGCCTGAAAGGGTCATTAACCCGCATCCTAGACCTCTAAAATTCCCAAAAATATTTTGTGCACGAAAAATTCATACTACACCCCTGAAAGTTCAGAATATGTTAGCAGCCCAAAGAAGGCCTTAAAATGCATTTTAGGCCTACAAAAATTTAGAAAACTTTGGAGGCCCAAAAAAGGCGTTTACGGGCATCCTAGACCCCCTAAAGTCCAGAAAATGTTGTGGGACCAAAAATAGTGTCAGAGAGCTCTGAATGTCCCAAAAACATTTGCAGCCTGAAAGGGGCATTAACCCACATCCTAGACCTCTGAAATTCCCAAAAATATTTTGTGCACGAAAAATTCATACTACACCCTTGAAAGTTCAGAATATGTTAGCAGCCCAAAAAAGGCATTAAAATGCATTTTAGGCCTGCAAAAATTTAGAAATTGGATGCCCAAAAAAGGGGTTTACAGGCATCCTAGACCCCCTAAAGTCCAGAAAATGTTGTTGGACCAAAAATGGTGTCAGAGAGCTCTGAATGTCCCAAAAACATTTGCAGCCTGAAAGGGGCATTAACCCGCATCCTAGACCTCTGAAATTCCCAAAAATATTTTGTGCACAAAAAATGCATCCTATACCCCTGAAAGCTCAAGAATATGTTAGCAGCCCAAAGAAGGCCTTAAAATGCATTTTAGGCCTACAAAAATTTAGAAAACTTTGGAGCCCAAAAAAGGGGTTTACAGGCATCCTACACCCCCTAAAGTCCAGAAAATGTTGTTGGACCAAAAAGGGTGTCAGAGAGCTCTGAATGTCCCAAAAACATTTGCAGCCACTGAAATTCCCAAAAATATTTTTGGCACGAAAAATGCATCCTACACCCCTGAAAGTTCAGAAAATGTTGGCAGCTCAAGAAAAGGCCTTAAAATGCATGTTAGGCCTTCAAAAATGTTGAAAACTTTGGAGGCACAAAATAGGGGTTTACAGGCATCCTAGACCTCCTAAAGTCCAGAAAATGTTGTTGTATCAAAAACGGTGTCAGAGAGCTCTGAATGTCCCAAAAACATTTGCAGCCTGAAAGGGGCATTAACACGCATCCTAGACCACTGAAATTTCCCAAAATATTTTTGCCATGAAAAATGCATGCTACACCCCTGAAAGTTCAGAAAACACCCCAGAAATGTTGCCAGGTCAAAAAAGGCCTTGAAATGCATCTTAGGCCTGCAAAAATGTTGAAAACTTTGGAGACCCAAAAAAGGGGTTTACAGGCATCCTAGACCCCCTAAAGTCCAGAAAATGTTGTTGGACCAAAAATGGTGTCAGAGAGCTCTGAATGTCCCAAAAACATTTGCAGCCTGAAAGGGGCATTAACCCGCATCCTAGACCTCTGAAATTCCCAAAAATATTTTGTGCACAAAAAATGCATCCTATACCCCTGAAAGATCAAGAATATGTTAGCAGCCCAAAGAAGGCCTTAAAATGCATTTTAGGCCTACAAAAATTTAGAAAACTTTGGAGCCCAAAAAAGGGGTTTACAGGCATCCTAGACCCCCTAAAGTCCAGAAAATGTTGTTGGATCAAAAACGGTGTCAGAGAGCTCTGAATGTCCCAAAAACATTTGCAGCCTGAAAGGGGCATTAACCCGCATCCTAGACCACTGAAATTCCCAAAAATATTTTTGCCACTAAAAATGCATCCTACACCCCTGAAAGTTCAGAAAATGTTGGCAGCTCAAGAAAAGGCCTTAAAATGCATGTTAGGCCTTCAAAAATGTTGAAAACTTTGGAGGCACAAAATAGGGGTTTACAGGCATCCTAGACCTCCTAAAGTCCAGAAAATGTTGTTGGATCAAAAACGGTGTCAGAGAGCTCTGAATGTCCCAAAAACATTTGCAACCTGAAAGGGGCATTAACCCGCATCCTAGACCACTGAAATTTCCCAAAATATTTTTGCCATGAAAAATGCATGCTACACCCCTGAAAGTTCAGAAAACACCCCAGAAATGTTGGCAGCTCAAGTAAAGGCCTTAAAATGCATGTTAGGCCTTCAAAAATGTTGAAAACTTTGGAGGCCCAAAAATAGGGTTTACAGGCATCCTAGACCTCCTAAAGTCCAGAAAATGTTGTTGGATCAAAAACGGTGTCAGAGAGCTTTGAATGTCCCAAAAACATTTGCAGCCTGAAAGGGGCATTAACCCACATCCTAGACCTCTGAAATTCCCAAAAATATTTTGTGCACGAAAAATTCATACTACACCCCTGAAAGTTCAGAATATGTTAGCAGCCCAAAAAAGGCATTAAAATGCATTTTAGGCCTGCAAAAATTTAGAAAACTTTGGAGGCCCAAAAAAGGGGTTTACAGGCATCCTAGACCCCCTAAAGTCCAGAAAATGTTGTTGGACCAAAAATGGTGTCAGAGAGCTCTGAATGTCCCAAAAACATTTGCAGCCTGAAAGGGGCATTAACACGCATCCTAGACCACTGAAATTTCCCAAAATATTTTTGCCATGAAAAATGCATGCTACACCCCTGAAAGTTCAGAAAACACCCCAGAAATGTTGCCAGGTCAAAAAAGGCCTTGAAATGCATCCTAGACCTCTGAAATTCCAAAAAATATTTTGTGCACGAAAAATTCATACTACACCCCTGAAAGTTCAGAATATGTTAGCAGCCCAAAAAAGGCATTAAAATGCATTTTAGGCCTGCAAAAATGTTGAAAACTTTGGAGGCGCAAAATAGGGGTTTACAGGCATCCTAGACCTCCTAAAGTCCAGAAAATGTTGTTGGATCAAAAACGGTGTCAGAGAGCTCTGAATGTCCCAAAAACATTTGCCGCCTGAAAGGGTCATTAACCCGCATCCTAGACCTCTAAAATTCCCAAAAATATTTTGTGCACGAAAAATTCATACTACACCCCTGAAAGTTCAGAATATGTTAGCAGCCCAAAGAAGGCCTTAAAATGCATTTTAGGCCTACAAAAATTTAGAAAACTTTGGAGGCCCAAAAAAGGCGTTTACGGGCATCCTAGACCCCCTAAAGTCCAGAAAATGTTGTGGGACCAAAAATAGTGTCAGAGAGCTCTGAATGTCCCAAAAACATTTGCAGCCTGAAAGGGGCATTAACCGGCATCCTTGACCTCTGAAATTCCCAAAAATATTTTTTGCACGAAAAATGTATACTACCCCTAAAAGTTCAGAATATGTTAGAAGCCCAAAAATGCATTCAAATGCATTTTAGGCCTGCAAAAATTTAGAAAACTTTGGAGGCCCAAAAAAGGGGTTTACAGGCATCCTAGACCCCCTAAAGTCCAGAAAATGTTGTTGGACCAAAATCGGTGTCAGAGAGCTCCGAATGTCCCAAAAACATGTGCAACCTGAAAGGGGCATTAACCCGCATCCTAGACCACTGAAATTCCCAAAAATATATTTGCCATGAAAAATGCATCCTACACCCCTGCAAGTTCAGAAAATGTTGGCAGCTCAAGAAAAGGCCTTAAAATGCATGTTAGGCCTTCAAAAATGTTGAAAACTTTGGAGGCACAAAATAGGGGTTTACAGGCATCCTAGACCTCCTAAAGTCCAGAAAATGTTGTTGGATCAAAAACGGTGTCAGAGAGCTCTGAATGTCCCAAAAACATTTGCAGCCACTGAAATTCCCAAAAATATTTTTGGCACGAAAAATGCATCCTACACCCCTGAAAGTTGAGAAAATGTTGGCAGCTCAAGAAAAGGCCTTAAAACACATGTTAGGCCTTCAAAAATGTTGAAAACTTTGGAGGCCCAAAAAAGGGGTTTACAGGCATTCTAGACCCCCTAAGGTCCAGAAAATCTTGTTGGACCAAAAACGGTGTCAGAGAGCTCTGAATGTCCCAAAAACATGTGCAACCTGAAAGGGGCATTAACTCGCATCCCAGACCACTGAAATTCCCAAAAATATTTTTGGCACTAAAAATACATCCTACACCCCTGAAAGTTCAGAAAATGTTTGCAGCTCAAGAAAAGGCCTTAAAATGCATGTTCGGCCTTCAAAAATGTTGAAAACTTTGGAGGCCCAAAAAAGGGGTTTACAGGCATCCTAGACCCCCTAAAGTCCAGAAAATGTTGTTGGACCAGAATCGGTGTCAGAGAGCTCTGAATGTCCCAAAAACATTTGCAGCCTGAAAGGGGCATTAACCCACATCCTAGACCACTGAAATGCCCAAAAATATTTTTGCCCTGAAAAATGCATCCTACACCCCTGCAGGTTCAGAAAATGTTGGCAACTCCAAAAAAGGCCTTAAAATGCATGTTAGGCCTTCAAAAACGTTGAAAACTTTGGAGGCCCAAAAAAGGGATTTACAGGCATCCTAGACCCCCTAACGTCCAGAAAATGTTGTTGGATCAAAAACGGTGTCAGAAAGCTCTGAATGTCCCAAAAACATTTGCAGCCTGAAAGGGGCATTAACCCGCATTCTAGACCTCTGAAATTCCCAAAAATATTTTGTGCACAGAAAATTCATACTACACCCCTGAAAATTCAGAATATGTTAGCAGCCCAAAAAAGGCATTAAAATGCATTTTAGGCCTGCAAAAAATTAGAAAACTTTGGAGGCCCAAAAAAGGGGTTTACAGGCATCCTAGACCCCCTAAAGTCCAGAAAATGTTGTTGGACCAAAAATGGTGTCAGAGAGCTCTGAATGTCCCAAAAACATTTGCAGCCTGAAAGGGGCATTAACCCGCATCCTAGACCTCTGAAATTCCCAAAAATATTTTGTGCACGAAAAATGCATCCTATACCCCTGAAACTCAGAATATGTTAGCAGCCCAAAGAAGGCCTTAAAATGCATTTTAGGTCTAAAAAAATTTAGAAAAATTTGGAGGCCCAAAAAAGGCGTTTACAGGCATCCTAGACCCCCTTAAGTCCAGAAAATGTTGTGGGACCAAAAATGTGTCAGGGAGCTCTGAAAGGGGCATTAACCTGCATCCTAGACCACTGAAATTCCCAAAAATATTTTTGGCAATAAAAATGCATCCTACACCCCTGAAAGTTCAGAAAATGTTGGCAGCTCAAGAAAAGGCCTTAAAATGCATGTTAGGCCTTCAAAAATGTTGAAAACTTTGGAGGCACAAAATAGGGGTTTACAGGCATCCTAGACCTCCTAAAGTCCAAAAAATGTTGTTGGATCAAAAACGGTGTCAGAGAGCTCTGAATGTCCCAAAAACATTTGCAGCCTGAAAGGGGCATTAACCCACATCCTAGACCTCTGAAATTCCCAAAAATATTTTGTGCACGAAAAATTCATACTACACCCTTGAAAGTTCAGAATATGTTAGCAGCCCAAAAAAGGCATTAAAATGCATTTTAGGCCTGCAAAAATTTAGAAAACTTTGGAGGCCCAAAAAAGGGGTTTACAGGCATCCTAGACCCCTTCAGGTCCAGAAAATGTTGTTGGATCAAAAACGGTGTCAGAGAGCTCTGAATGTCCCAAAAACATTTGCAACCTGAAAGGGGCATTAACCCGCATCCTAGACCACTGAAATTTCCCAAAATATTTTTGCCATGAAAAATGCATGCTACACCCCTGAAAGTTCAGAAAACACCCCAGAAATGTTGGCAGCTCAAGTAAAGGCCTTAAAATGCATGTTAGGCCTTCAAAAATGTTGAAAACTTTGGAGGCCCAAAAAAGGGGTTTACAGGCATCCTAGACCCCCTAAAGTCCAGAAAATGTTGTTGGACCAAAATCGGTGTCAGAGAGCTCTGATTGTCCCCAAAACATTTGCAGCCTGAAAGGGGCATTAACCCGCATCCTAGACCACTGAAATTCCCAAAAATATTTTTGGCATGAAAAATGCATCCTACACCCCTGCAAGTTCAGAAAATGTTGGTAACTCTAAAAAAGGCCTTAAAATGCATGTTAGGCCTTCAAAAATGTTGAAAACTTTGGAGGCCCAAAAATAGGGTTTACAGGCATCCTAGACCTCCTAAAGTCCAGAAAATGTTGTTGGATCAAAAACGGTGTCAGAGAGCTTTGAATGTCCCAAAAACATTTGCAGCCTGAAAGGGGCATTAACCCACATCCTAGACCTCTGAAATTCCAAAAAATATTTTGTGCACGAAAAATTCATACTACACCCCTGAAAGTTCAGAATATGTTAGCAGCCCAAAGAAGGCCTTAAAATGCATTTTAGGCCTACAAAAATTTAGAAAACTTTGGAGGCCCAAAAAAGGCGTTTACGGGCATCCTAGACCCCCTAAAGTCCAGAAAATGTTGTGGGACCAAAAATAGTGTCAGAGAGCTCTGAATGTCCCAAAAACATTTGCAGCCTGAAAGGGGCATTAACCCACATCCTAGACCTCTGAAATTCCCAAAAATATTTTGTGCACGAAAAATTCATACTACACCCTTGAAAGTTCAGAATATGTTAGCAGCCCAAAAAAGGCATTAAAATGCATTTTAGGCCTGCAAAAATTTAGAAATTGGATGCCCAAAAAAGGGGTTTACAGGCATCCTAGACCCCCTAAAGTCCAGAAAATGTTGTTGGACCAAAAATGGTGTCAGAGAGCTCTGAATGTCCCAAAAACATTTGCAGCCTGAAAGGGGCATTAACCCGCATCCTAGACCTCTGAAATTCCCAAAAATATTTTGTGCACAAAAAATGCATCCTATACCCCTGAAAGCTCAAGAATATGTTAGCAGCCCAAAGAAGGCCTTAAAATGCATTTTAGGCCTACAAAAATTTAGAAAACTTTGGAGCCCAAAAAAGGGGTTTACAGGCATCCTAGACCCCCTAAAGTCCAGAAAATGTTGTTGGACCAAAAAGGGTGTCAGAGAGCTCTGAATGTCCCAAAAACATTTGCAGCCACTGAAATTCCCAAAAATATTTTTGGCACGAAAAATGCATCCTACACCCCTGAAAGTTCAGAAAATGTTGGCAGCTCAAGAAAAGGCCTTAAAATGCATGTTAGGCCTTCAAAAATGTTGAAAACTTTGGAGGCACAAAATAGGGGTTTACAGGCATCCTAGACCTCCTAAAGTCCAGAAAATGTTGTTGTATCAAAAACGGTGTCAGAGAGCTCTGAATGTCCCAAAAACATTTGAAGCCTGAAAGGGACATTAACACGCATCCTAGACCACTGAAATTTCCCAAAATATTTTTGCCATGAAAAATGCATGCTACACCCCTGAAAGTTCAGAAAACACCCCAGAAATGTTGCCAGGTCAAAAAAGGCCTTGAAATGCATCTTAGGCCTGCAAAAATGTTGAAAACTTTGGAGACCCAAAAAAGGGGTTTACAGGCATCCTAGACCCCCTAAAGTCCAGAAAATGTTGTTGGACCAAAAATGTTGTCAGAGAGCTCTGAATGTCCCAAAAACATTTGCAGCCTGAAAGGGGCATTAACCCGCATCCTAGACCTCTGAAATTCCCAAAAATATTTTGTGCACAAAAAATGCATCCTATACCCCTGAAAGATCAAGAATATTTTAGCAGCCCAAAGAAGGCCTTAAAATGCATTTTAGGCCTACAAAAATTTAGAAAACTTTGGAGCCCAAAAAAGGGGTTTACAGGCATCCTAGACCCCCTAAAGTCCAGAAAATGTTGTTGGATCAAAAACGGTGTCAGAGAGCTCTGAATGTCCCAAAAACATTTGCAGCCTGAAAGGGGCATTAACCCGCATCCTAGACCACTGAAATTTCCCAAAATATTTTTGCCATGAAAAATGCATGCTACACCCCTGAAAGTTCAGAAAACACCCCAGAAATGTTGGCAGCTCAAGTAAAGGCCTTAAAATGCATGTTAGGCCTTCAAAAATGTTGAAAACTTTGGAGGCCCAAAAATAGGGTTTACAGGCATCCTAGACCTCCTAAAGTCCAGAAAATGTTGTTGGATCAAAAACGGTGACAGAGAGCTTTGAATGTCCCAAAAACATTTGCAGCCTGAAAGGGGCATTAACCCACATCCTAGACCTCTGAAATTCCAAAAAATATTTTGTGCACGAAAAATTCATACTACACCCCTGAAAGTTCAGAATATGTTAGCAGCCCAAAAAAGGCATTAAAATGCATTTTAGGCCTGCAAAAATTTAGAAAACTTTGGAGGCCCAAAAAAGGGGTTTACAGGCATCCTAGACCCCCTAAAGTCCAGAAAATGTTGTTGGACCAAAAATGGTGTCAGAGAGCTCTGAATGTCCCAAAAACATTTGCAGCCTGAAAGGGGCATTAACACGCATCCTAGACCACTGAAATTTCCCAAAATATTTTTGCCATGAAAAATGCATGCTACACCCCTGAAAGTTCAGAAAACACCCCAGAAATGTTGCCAGGTCAAAAAAGGCCTTGAAATGCATCCTAGACCTCTGAAATTCCAAAAAATATTTTGTGCACGAAAAATTCATACTACACCCCTGAAAGTTCAGAATATGTTAGCAGCCCAAAAAAGGCATTAAAATGCATTTTAGGCCTGCAAAAATGTTGAAAACTTTGGAGGCGCAAAATAGGGGTTTACAGGCATCCTAGACCTCCTAAAGTCCAGAAAATGTTGTTGGATCAAAAACGGTGTCAGAGAGCTCTGAATGTCCCAAAAACATTTGCCGCCTGAAAGGGTCATTAACCCGCATCCTAGACCTCTAAAATTCCCAAAAATATTTTGTGCATGAAAAATTCATACTACACCCCTGAAAGTTCAGAATATGTTAGCAGCCCAAAGAAGGCCTTAAAATGCATTTTAGGCCTACAAAAATTTAGAAAACTTTGGAGGCCCAAAAAAGGCGTTTACGGGCATCCTAGACCCCCTAAAGTCCAGAAAATGTTGTGGGACCAAAAATAGTGTCAGAGAGCTCTGAATGTCCCAAAAACATTTGCAGCCTGAAAGGGGCATTAACCGGCATCCTTGACCTCTGAAATTCCCAAAAATATTTTTTGCACGAAAAATGTATACTACCCCTAAAAGTTCAGAATATGTTAGAAGCCCAAAAATGCATTCAAATGCATTTTAGGCCTGCAAAAATTTAGAAAACTTTGGAGGCCCAAAAAAGGGGTTTACAGGCATCCTAGACCCCCTAAAGTCCAGAAAATGTAGTTGGACCAAAATCGGTGTCAGAGAGCTCCGAATGTCCCAAAAACATGTGCAACCTGAAAGGGGAATTAACCCGCATCCTAGACCACTGAAATTCCCAAAAATATATTTGCCATGAAAAATGCATCCTACACCCCTGCAAGTTCAGAAAATGTTGGCAGCTCAAGAAAAGGCCTTAAAATGCATGTTAGGCCTTCAAAAATGTTGAAAACTTTGGAGGCACAAAATAGGGGTTTACAGGCATCCTAGACCTCCTAAAGTCCAGAAAATGTTGTTGGATCAAAAACGGTGTCAGAGAGCTCTGAATGTCCCAAAAACATTTGCAGCCACTGAAATTCCCAAAAATATTTTTGGCACGAAAAATGCATCCTACACCCCTGAAAGTTGAGAAAATGTTGGCAGCTCAAGAAAAGGCCTTAAAACACATGTTAGGCCTTCAAAAATGTTGAAAACTTTGGAGGCCCAAAAAAGGGGTTTACAGGCATTCTAGACCCCCTAAGGTCCAGAAAATCTTGTTGGACCAAAAACGGTGTCAGAGAGCTCTGAATGTCCCAAAAACATGTGCAACCTGAAAGGGGCATTAACTCGCATCCCAGACCACTGAAATTCCCAAAAATATTTTTGGCACTAAAAATACATCCTACACCCCTGAAAGTTCAGAAAATGTTTGCAGCTCAAGAAAAGGCCTTAAAATGCATGTTCGGCCTTCAAAAATGTTGAAAACTTTGGAGGCCCAAAAAAGGGGTTTACAGGCATCCTAGACCCCCTAAAGTCCAGAAAATGTTGTTGGACCAGAATCGGTGTCAGAGAGCTCTGAATGTCCCAAAAACATTTGCAGCCTGAAAGGGGCATTAACCCACATCCTAGACCACTGAAATGCCCAAAAATATTTTTGCCCTGAAAAATGCATCCTACACCCCTGCAGGTTCAGAAAATGTTGGCAACTCCAAAAAAGGAATTAAAATGCATGTTAGGCCTTCAAAAACGTTGAAAACTTTGGAGGCCCAAAAAAGGGGTTTACAGGCATCCTAGACCCCCTAAAGTCCAGAAAATGTTGTTGGACCAAAAATGGTGTCAGAGAGCTCTGAATGTCCCAAAAACATTTGCAGCCTGAAAGGGGCATTAACCCGCATCCTAGACCTCTGAAATTCCCAAAAATATTTTGTGCACGAAAAATGCATCCTATACCCCTGAAACTCAGAATATGTTAGCAGCCCAAAGAAGGCCTTAAAATGCATTTTAGGTCTAAAAAAATTTAGAAAAATTTGGAGGCCCAAAAAAGGCGTTTACAGGCATCCTAGACCCCCTAAAGTCCAGAAAATGTTGTGGGACCAAAAATGGTGTCAGGGAGCTCTGAAAGGGGCATTAACCTGCATCCTAGACCACTGAAATTCCCAAAAATATTTTTGGCAATAAAAATGCATCCTACACCCCTGAAAGTTCAGAAAATGTTGGCAGCTCAAGAAAAGGCCTTAAAATGCATGTTAGGCCTTCAAAAATGTTGAAAACTTTGGAGGCACAAAATAGGGGTTTACAGGCATCCTAGACCTCCTAAAGTCCAGAAAATGTTGTTGGATCAAAAACGGTGTCAGAGATCTCTGAATGTCCCAAAAACATTTGCAGCCTGAAAGGGGCATTAACCCACATCCTAGACCTCTGAAATTCCCAAAAATATTTTGTGCACGAAAAATTCATACTACACCCTTGAAAGTTCAGAATATGTTAGCAGCCCAAAAAAGGCATTAAAATGCATTTTAGGCCTGCAAAAATTTAGAAAACTTTGGAGGCCCAAAAAAGGGGTTTACAGGCATCCTAGACCCCTTCAGGTCCAGAAAATGTTGTTGGATCAAAAACGGTGTCAGAGAGCTCTGAATGTCCCAAAAACATTTGCAACCTGAAAGGGGCATTAACCCGCATCCTAGACCACTGAAATTTCCCAAAATATTTTTGCCATGAAAAATGCATGCTACACCCCTGAAAGTTCAGAAAACACCCCAGAAATGTTGGCAGCTCAAGTAAAGTCCTTAAAATGCATGTTAGGCCTTCAAAAATGTTGAAAACTTTGGAGGCCCAAAAAAGGGGTCTACAGGCATCCTAGACCCCCTAAAGTCCAGAAAATGTTGTTGGACCAAAATCGGTGTCAGAGAGCTCTGATTGTCCCCAAAACATTTGCAGCCTGAAAGGGGCATTAACCCGCATCCTAGACCACTGAAATTCCCAAAAATATTTTTGGCATGAAAAATGCATCCTACACCCCTGCAAATTCAGAAAATGTTGGTAACTCTAAAAAAGGCCTTAAAATGCATGTTAGGCCTTCAAAAATGTTGAAAACTTTGGAGGCCCAAAAATAGGGTTTACAGGCATCCTAGACCTCCTAAAGTCCAGAAAATGTTGTTGGATCAAAAACGGTGTCAGAGAGCTTTGAATGTCCCAAAAACATTTGCAGCCTGAAAGGGGCATTAACCCACATCCTAGACCTCTGAAATTCCAAAAAATATTTTGTGCACGAAAAATTCATACTACACCCCTGAAAGTTCAGAATATGTTAGCAGCCCAAAAAAGGCATTAAAATGCATTTTAGGCCTGCAAAAATTTAGAAAACTTTGGAGGCCCAAAAAAGGGGTTTACAGGCATCCTAGACCCCCTAAAGTCCAGAAAATGTTGCTGGACCAAAAATGGTGTCAGAGAGCTCTGAATGTCCCAAAAACATTTGCAGCCTGAAAGGGGCATTAACACGCATCCTAGACCACTGAAATTTCCCAAAATATTTTTGCCATGAAAAATGCATGCTACACCCCTGAAAGTTCAGAAAACACCCCAGAAATGTTGCCAGGTCAAAAAAGGCCTTGAAATGCATCCTAGACCTCTGAAATTCCAAAAAATATTTTGTGCACGAAAAATTCATACTACACCCCTGAAAGTTCAGAATATGTTAGCAGCCCAAAAAAGGCATTAAAATGCATTTTAGGCCTGCAAAAATGTTGAAAACTTTGGAGGCGCAAAATAGGGGTTTACAGGCATCCTAGACCTCCTAAAGTCCAGAAAATGTTGTTGGATCAAAAACGGTGTCAGAGAGCTCTGAATGTCCCAAAAACATTTGCCGCCTGAAAGGGTCATTAACCCGCATCCTAGACCTCTAAAATTCCCAAAAATATTTTGTGCACGAAAAATTCATACTACACCCCTGAAAGTTCAGAATATGTTAGCAGCCCAAAGAAGGCCTTAAAATGCATTTTAGGCCTACAAAAATTTAGAAAACTTTGGAGGCCCAAAAAAGGCGTTTACGGGCATCCTAGACCCCCTAAAGTCCAGAAAATGTTGTGGGACCAAAAATAGTGTCAGAGAGCTCTGAATGTCCCAAAAACATTTGCAGCCTGAAAGGGGCATTAACCGGCATCCTTGACCTCTGAAATTCCCAAAAATATTTTTTGCACGAAAAATGTATACTACCCCTAAAAGTTCAGAATATGTTAGAAGCCCAAAAATGCATTCAAATGCATTTTAGGCCTGCAAAAATTTAGAAAACTTTGGAGGCCCAAAAAAGGGGTTTACAGGCATCCTAGACCCCCTAAAGTCCAGAAAATGTTGTTGGACCAAAATCGGTGTCAGAGAGCTCCGAATGTCCCAAAAACATGTGCAACCTGAAAGGGGCATTAACCCGCATCCTAGACCACTGAAATTCCCAAAAATATATTTGCCATGAAAAATGCATCCTACACCCCTGCAAGTTCAGAAAATGTTGGCAGCTCAAGAAAAGGCCTTAAAATGCATGTTAGGCCTTCAAAAATGTTGAAAACTTTGGAGGCACAAAATAGGGGTTTACAGGCATCCTAGACCTCCTAAAGTCCAGAAAATGTTGTTGGATCAAAAACGGTGTCAGAGAGCTCTGAATGTCCCAAAAACATTTGCAGCCACTGAAATTCCCAAAAATATTTTTGGCACGAAAAATGCATCCTACACCCCTGAAAGTTGAGAAAATGTTGGCAGCTCAAGAAAAGGCCTTAAAACACATGTTAGGCCTTCAAAAATGTTGAAAACTTTGGAGGCCCAAAAAAGGGGTTTACAGGCATTCTAGACCCCCTAAGGTCCAGAAAATCTTGTTGGACCAAAAACGGTGTCAGAGAGCTCTGAATGTCCCAAAAACATGTGCAACCTGAAAGGGGCATTAACTCGCATCCCAGACCACTGAAATTCCCAAAAATATTTTTGGCACTAAAAATACATCCTACACCCCTGAAAGTTCAGAAAATGTTTGCAGCTCAAGAAAAGGCCTTAAAATGCATGTTCGGCCTTCAAAAATGTTGAAAACTTTGGAGGCCCAAAAAAGGGGTTTACAGGCATCCTAGACCCCCTAAAGTCCAGAAAATGTTGTTGGACCAGAATCGGTGTCAGAGAGCTCTGAATGTCCCAAAAACATTTGCAGCCTGAAAGGGGCATTAACCCACATCCTAGACCACTGAAATGCCCAAAAATATTTTTGCCCTGAAAAATGCATCCTACACCCCTGCAGGTTCAGAAAATGTTGGCAACTCCAAAAAAGGCCTTAAAATGCATGTTAGGCCTTCAAAAACGTTGAAAACTTTGGAGGCCCAAAAAAGGGATTTACAGGCATCCTAGACCCCCTAACGTCCAGAAAATGTTGTTGGATCAAAAACGGTGTCAGAAAGCTCTGAATGTCCCAAAAACATTTGCAGCCTGAAAGGGGCATTAACCCGCATTCTAGACCTCTGAAATTCCCAAAAATATTTTGTGCACAGAAAATTCATACTACACCCCTGAAAATTCAGAATATGTTAGCAGCCCAAAAAAGGCATTAAAATGCATTTTAGGCCTGCAAAAAATTAGAAAACTTTGGAGGCCCAAAAAAGGGGTTTACAGGCATCCTAGACCCCCTAAAGTCCAGAAAATGTTGTTGGACCAAAAATGGTGTCAGAGAGCTCTGAATGTCCCAAAAACATTTGCAGCCTGAAAGGGGCATTAACCCGCATCCTAGACCTCTGAAATTCCCAAAAATATTTTGTGCACGAAAAATGCATCCTATACCCCTGAAACTCAGAATATGTTAGCAGCCCAAAGAAGGCCTTAAAATGCATTTTAGGTCTAAAAAAATTTAGAAAAATTTGGAGGCCCAAAAAAGGCGTTTACAGGCATCCTAGACCCCCTTAAGTCCAGAAAATGTTGTGGGACCAAAAATGTGTCAGGGAGCTCTGAAAGGGGCATTAACCTGCATCCTAGACCACTGAAATTCCCAAAAATATTTTTGGCAATAAAAATGCATCCTACACCCCTGAAAGTTCAGAAAATGTTGGCAGCTCAAGAAAAGGCCTTAAAATGCATGTTAGGCCTTCAAAAATGTTGAAAACTTTGGAGGCACAAAATAGGGGTTTACAGGCATCCTAGACCTCCTAAAGTCCAAAAAATGTTGTTGGATCAAAAACGGTGTCAGAGAGCTCTGAATGTCCCAAAAACATTTGCAGCCTGAAAGGGGCATTAACCCACATCCTAGACCTCTGAAATTCCCAAAAATATTTTGTGCACGAAAAATTCATACTACACCCTTGAAAGTTCAGAATATGTTAGCAGCCCAAAAAAGGCATTAAAATGCATTTTAGGCCTGCAAAAATTTAGAAAACTTTGGAGGCCCAAAAAAGGGGTTTACAGGCATCCTAGACCCCTTCAGGTCCAGAAAATGTTGTTGGATCAAAAACGGTGTCAGAGAGCTCTGAATGTCCCAAAAACATTTGCAACCTGAAAGGGGCATTAACCCGCATCCTAGACCACTGAAATTTCCCAAAATATTTTTGCCATGAAAAATGCATGCTACACCCCTGAAAGTTCAGAAAACACCCCAGAAATGTTGGCAGCTCAAGTAAAGGCCTTAAAATGCATGTTAGGCCTTCAAAAATGTTGAAAACTTTGGAGGCCCAAAAAAGGGGTTTACAGGCATCCTAGACCCCCTAAAGTCCAGAAAATGTTGTTGGACCAAAATCGGTGTCAGAGAGCTCTGATTGTCCCCAAAACATTTGCAGCCTGAAAGGGGCATTAACCCGCATCCTAGACCACTGAAATTCCCAAAAATATTTTTGGCATGAAAAATGCATCCTACACCCCTGCAAGTTCAGAAAATGTTGGTAACTCTAAAAAAGGCCTTAAAATGCATGTTAGGCCTTCAAAAATGTTGAAAACTTTGGAGGCCCAAAAATAGGGTTTACAGGCATCCTAGACCTCCTAAAGTCCAGAAAATGTTGTTGGATCAAAAACGGTGTCAGAGAGCTTTGAATGTCCCAAAAACATTTGCAGCCTGAAAGGGGCATTAACCCACATCCTAGACCTCTGAAATTCCAAAAAATATTTTGTGCACGAAAAATTCATACTACACCCCTGAAAGTTCAGAATATGTTAGCAGCCCAAAGAAGGCCTTAAAATGCATTTTAGGCCTACAAAAATTTAGAAAACTTTGGAGGCCCAAAAAAGGCGTTTACGGGCATCCTAGACCCCCTAAAGTCCAGAAAATGTTGTGGGACCAAAAATAGTGTCAGAGAGCTCTGAATGTCCCAAAAACATTTGCAGCCTGAAAGGGGCATTAACCCACATCCTAGACCTCTGAAATTCCCAAAAATATTTTGTGCACGAAAAATTCATACTACACCCTTGAAAGTTCAGAATATGTTAGCAGCCCAAAAAAGGCATTAAAATGCATTTTAGGCCTGCAAAAATTTAGAAATTGGATGCCCAAAAAAGGGGTTTACAGGCATCCTAGACCCCCTAAAGTCCAGAAAATGTTGTTGGACCAAAAATGGTGTCAGAGAGCTCTGAATGTCCCAAAAACATTTGCAGCCTGAAAGGGGCATTAACCCGCATCCTAGACCTCTGAAATTCCCAAAAATATTTTGTGCACAAAAAATGCATCCTATACCCCTGAAAGCTCAAGAATATGTTAGCAGCCCAAAGAAGGCCTTAAAATGCATTTTAGGCCTACAAAAATTTAGAAAACTTTGGAGCCCAAAAAAGGGGTTTACAGGCATCCTAGACCCCCTAAAGTCCAGAAAATGTTGTTGGACCAAAAAGGGTGTCAGAGAGCTCTGAATGTCCCAAAAACATTTGCAGCCACTGAAATTCCCAAAAATATTTTTGGCACGAAAAATGCATCCTACACCCCTGAAAGTTCAGAAAATGTTGGCAGCTCAAGAAAAGGCCTTAAAATGCATGTTAGGCCTTCAAAAATGTTGAAAACTTTGGAGGCACAAAATAGGGGTTTACAGGCATCCTAGACCTCCTAAAGTCCAGAAAATGTTGTTGTATCAAAAACGGTGTCAGAGAGCTCTGAATGTCCCAAAAACATTTGAAGCCTGAAAGGGACATTAACACGCATCCTAGACCACTGAAATTTCCCAAAATATTTTTGCCATGAAAAATGCATGCTACACCCCTGAAAGTTCAGAAAACACCCCAGAAATGTTGCCAGGTCAAAAAAGGCCTTGAAATGCATCTTAGGCCTGCAAAAATGTTGAAAACTTTGGAGACCCAAAAAAGGGGTTTACAGGCATCCTAGACCCCCTAAAGTCCAGAAAATGTTGTTGGACCAAAAATGTTGTCAGAGAGCTCTGAATGTCCCAAAAACATTTGCAGCCTGAAAGGGGCATTAACCCGCATCCTAGACCTCTGAAATTCCCAAAAATATTTTGTGCACAAAAAATGCATCCTATACCCCTGAAAGATCAAGAATATTTTAGCAGCCCAAAGAAGGCCTTAAAATGCATTTTAGGCCTACAAAAATTTAGAAAACTTTGGAGCCCAAAAAAGGGGTTTACAGGCATCCTAGACCCCCTAAAGTCCAGAAAATGTTGTTGGATCAAAAACGGTGTCAGAGAGCTCTGAATGTCCCAAAAACATTTGCAGCCTGAAAGGGGCATTAACCCGCATCCTAGACCACTGAAATTTCCCAAAATATTTTTGCCATGAAAAATGCATGCTACACCCCTGAAAGTTCAGAAAACACCCCAGAAATGTTGGCAGCTCAAGTAAAGGCCTTAAAATGCATGTTAGGCCTTCAAAAATGTTGAAAACTTTGGAGGCCCAAAAATAGGGTTTACAGGCATCCTAGACCTCCTAAAGTCCAGAAAATGTTGTTGGATCAAAAACGGTGACAGAGAGCTTTGAATGTCCCAAAAACATTTGCAGCCTGAAAGGGGCATTAACCCACATCCTAGACCTCTGAAATTCCAAAAAATATTTTGTGCACGAAAAATTCATACTACACCCCTGAAAGTTCAGAATATGTTAGCAGCCCAAAAAAGGCATTAAAATGCATTTTAGGCCTGCAAAAATTTAGAAAACTTTGGAGGCCCAAAAAAGGGGTTTACAGGCATCCTAGACCCCCTAAAGTCCAGAAAATGTTGTTGGACCAAAAATGGTGTCAGAGAGCTCTGAATGTCCCAAAAACATTTGCAGCCTGAAAGGGGCATTAACACGCATCCTAGACCACTGAAATTTCCCAAAATATTTTTGCCATGAAAAATGCATGCTACACCCCTGAAAGTTCAGAAAACACCCCAGAAATGTTGCCAGGTCAAAAAAGGCCTTGAAATGCATCCTAGACCTCTGAAATTCCAAAAAATATTTTGTGCACGAAAAATTCATACTACACCCCTGAAAGTTCAGAATATGTTAGCAGCCCAAAAAAGGCATTAAAATGCATTTTAGGCCTGCAAAAATGTTGAAAACTTTGGAGGCGCAAAATAGGGGTTTACAGGCATCCTAGACCTCCTAAAGTCCAGAAAATGTTGTTGGATCAAAAACGGTGTCAGAGAGCTCTGAATGTCCCAAAAACATTTGCCGCCTGAAAGGGTCATTAACCCGCATCCTAGACCTCTAAAATTCCCAAAAATATTTTGTGCATGAAAAATTCATACTACACCCCTGAAAGTTCAGAATATGTTAGCAGCCCAAAGAAGGCCTTAAAATGCATTTTAGGCCTACAAAAATTTAGAAAACTTTGGAGGCCCAAAAAAGGCGTTTACGGGCATCCTAGACCCCCTAAAGTCCAGAAAATGTTGTGGGACCAAAAATAGTGTCAGAGAGCTCTGAATGTCCCAAAAACATTTGCAGCCTGAAAGGGGCATTAACCGGCATCCTTGACCTCTGAAATTCCCAAAAATATTTTTTGCACGAAAAATGTATACTACCCCTAAAAGTTCAGAATATGTTAGAAGCCCAAAAATGCATTCAAATGCATTTTAGGCCTGCAAAAATTTAGAAAACTTTGGAGGCCCAAAAAAGGGGTTTACAGGCATCCTAGACCCCCTAAAGTCCAGAAAATGTAGTTGGACCAAAATCGGTGTCAGAGAGCTCCGAATGTCCCAAAAACATGTGCAACCTGAAAGGGGAATTAACCCGCATCCTAGACCACTGAAATTCCCAAAAATATATTTGCCATGAAAAATGCATCCTACACCCCTGCAAGTTCAGAAAATGTTGGCAGCTCAAGAAAAGGCCTTAAAATGCATGTTAGGCCTTCAAAAATGTTGAAAACTTTGGAGGCACAAAATAGGGGTTTACAGGCATCCTAGACCTCCTAAAGTCCAGAAAATGTTGTTGGATCAAAAACGGTGTCAGAGAGCTCTGAATGTCCCAAAAACATTTGCAGCCACTGAAATTCCCAAAAATATTTTTGGCACGAAAAATGCATCCTACACCCCTGAAAGTTGAGAAAATGTTGGCAGCTCAAGAAAAGGCCTTAAAACACATGTTAGGCCTTCAAAAATGTTGAAAACTTTGGAGGCCCAAAAAAGGGGTTTACAGGCATTCTAGACCCCCTAAGGTCCAGAAAATCTTGTTGGACCAAAAACGGTGTCAGAGAGCTCTGAATGTCCCAAAAACATGTGCAACCTGAAAGGGGCATTAACTCGCATCCCAGACCACTGAAATTCCCAAAAATATTTTTGGCACTAAAAATACATCCTACACCCCTGAAAGTTCAGAAAATGTTTGCAGCTCAAGAAAAGGCCTTAAAATGCATGTTCGGCCTTCAAAAATGTTGAAAACTTTGGAGGCCCAAAAAAGGGGTTTACAGGCATCCTAGACCCCCTAAAGTCCAGAAAATGTTGTTGGACCAGAATCGGTGTCAGAGAGCTCTGAATGTCCCAAAAACATTTGCAGCCTGAAAGGGGCATTAACCCACATCCTAGACCACTGAAATGCCCAAAAATATTTTTGCCCTGAAAAATGCATCCTACACCCCTGCAGGTTCAGAAAATGTTGGCAACTCCAAAAAAGGAATTAAAATGCATGTTAGGCCTTCAAAAACGTTGAAAACTTTGGAGGCCCAAAAAAGGGGTTTACAGGCATCCTAGACCCCCTAAAGTCCAGAAAATGTTGTTGGACCAAAAATGGTGTCAGAGAGCTCTGAATGTCCCAAAAACATTTGCAGCCTGAAAGGGGCATTAACCCGCATCCTAGACCTCTGAAATTCCCAAAAATATTTTGTGCACGAAAAATGCATCCTATACCCCTGAAACTCAGAATATGTTAGCAGCCCAAAGAAGGCCTTAAAATGCATTTTAGGTCTAAAAAAATTTAGAAAAATTTGGAGGCCCAAAAAAGGCGTTTACAGGCATCCTAGACCCCCTAAAGTCCAGAAAATGTTGTGGGACCAAAAATGGTGTCAGGGAGCTCTGAAAGGGGCATTAACCTGCATCCTAGACCACTGAAATTCCCAAAAATATTTTTGGCAATAAAAATGCATCCTACACCCCTGAAAGTTCAGAAAATGTTGGCAGCTCAAGAAAAGGCCTTAAAATGCATGTTAGGCCTTCAAAAATGTTGAAAACTTTGGAGGCACAAAATAGGGGTTTACAGGCATCCTAGACCTCCTAAAGTCCAGAAAATGTTGTTGGATCAAAAACGGTGTCAGAGATCTCTGAATGTCCCAAAAACATTTGCAGCCTGAAAGGGGCATTAACCCACATCCTAGACCTCTGAAATTCCCAAAAATATTTTGTGCACGAAAAATTCATACTACACCCTTGAAAGTTCAGAATATGTTAGCAGCCCAAAAAAGGCATTAAAATGCATTTTAGGCCTGCAAAAATTTAGAAAACTTTGGAGGCCCAAAAAAGGGGTTTACAGGCATCCTAGACCCCTTCAGGTCCAGAAAATGTTGTTGGATCAAAAACGGTGTCAGAGAGCTCTGAATGTCCCAAAAACATTTGCAACCTGAAAGGGGCATTAACCCGCATCCTAGACCACTGAAATTTCCCAAAATATTTTTGCCATGAAAAATGCATGCTACACCCCTGAAAGTTCAGAAAACACCCCAGAAATGTTGGCAGCTCAAGTAAAGTCCTTAAAATGCATGTTAGGCCTTCAAAAATGTTGAAAACTTTGGAGGCCCAAAAAAGGGGTCTACAGGCATCCTAGACCCCCTAAAGTCCAGAAAATGTTGTTGGACCAAAATCGGTGTCAGAGAGCTCTGATTGTCCCCAAAACATTTGCAGCCTGAAAGGGGCATTAACCCGCATCCTAGACCACTGAAATTCCCAAAAATATTTTTGGCATGAAAAATGCATCCTACACCCCTGCAAATTCAGAAAATGTTGGTAACTCTAAAAAAGGCCTTAAAATGCATGTTAGGCCTTCAAAAATGTTGAAAACTTTGGAGGCCCAAAAATAGGGTTTACAGGCATCCTAGACCTCCTAAAGTCCAGAAAATGTTGTTGGATCAAAAACGGTGTCAGAGAGCTTTGAATGTCCCAAAAACATTTGCAGCCTGAAAGGGGCATTAACCCACATCCTAGACCTCTGAAATTCCAAAAAATATTTTGTGCACGAAAAATTCATACTACACCCCTGAAAGTTCAGAATATGTTAGCAGCCCAAAAAAGGCATTAAAATGCATTTTAGGCCTGCAAAAATGTTGAAAACTTTGGAGGCGCAAAATAGGGGTTTACAGGCATCCTAGACCTCCTAAAGTCCAGAAAATGTTGTTGGATCAAAAACGGTGTCAGAGAGCTCTGAATGTCCCAAAAACATTTGCAGCCTGAAAGGGTCATTAACCCGCATCCTAGACCTCTAAAATTCCCAAAAATATTTTGTGCACGAAAAATTCATACTACACCCCTGAAAGTTCAGAATATGTTAGCAGCCCAAAGAAGGCCTTAAAATGCATTTTAGGCCTACAAAAATTTAGAAAACTTTGGAGGCCCAAAAAAGGCGTTTACGGGCATCCTAGACCCCCTAAAGTCCAGAAAATGTTGTGGGACCAAAAATAGTGTCAGAGAGCTCTGAATGTCCCAAAAACATTTGCAGCCTGAAAGGGGCATTAACCCACATCCTAGACCTCTGAAATTCCCAAAAATATTTTGTGCACGAAAAATTCATACTACACCCTTGAAAGTTCAGAATATGTTAGCAGCCCAAAAAAGGCATTAAAATGCATTTTAGGCCTGCAAAAATTTAGAAATTGGATGCCCAAAAAAGGGGTTTACAGGCATCCTAGACCCCCTAAAGTCCAGAAAATGTTGTTGGACCAAAAATGGTGTCAGAGAGCTCTGAATGTCCCAAAAACATTTGCAGCCTGAAAGGGGCATTAACCCGCATCCTAGACCTCTGAAATTCCCAAAAATATTTTGTGCACAAAAAATGCATCCTATACCCCTGAAAGCTCAAGAATATGTTAGCAGCCCAAAGAAGGCCTTAAAATGCATTTTAGGCCTACAAAAATTTAGAAAACTTTGGAGCCCAAAAAAGGGGTTTACAGGCATCCTAGACCCCCTAAAGTCCAGAAAATGTTGTTGGACCAAAAAGGGTGTCAGAGAGCTCTGAATGTCCCAAAAACATTTGCAGCCACTGAAATTCCCAAAAATATTTTTGGCACGAAAAATGCATCCTACACCCCTGAAAGTTCAGAAAATGTTGGCAGCTCAAGAAAAGGCCTTAAAATGCATGTTAGGCCTTCAAAAATGTTGAAAACTTTGGAGGCACAAAATAGGGGTTTACAGGCATCCTAGACCTCCTAAAGTCCAGAAAATGTTGTTGTATCAAAAACGGTGTCAGAGAGCTCTGAATGTCCCAAAAACATTTGCAGCCTGAAAGGGGCATTAACACGCATCCTAGACCACTGAAATTTCCCAAAATATTTTTGCCATGAAAAATGCATCCTACACCCCTGCAAATTCAGAAAATGTTGGTAACTCTAAAAAAGGCCTTAAAATGCATGTTAGGCCTTCAAAAATGTCGAAAACTTTGGAGGCCCAAAAATAGGGTTTACAGGCATCCTAGACCTCCTAAAGTCCAGAAAATGTTGTTGGATCAAAAACGGTGTCAGAGAGCTTTGAATGTCCCAAAAACATTTGCAGCCTGAAAGGGGCATTAACCCACATCCTAGACCTCTGAAATTCCAAAAAATATTTTGTGCACGAAAAATTCATACTACACCCCTGAAAGTTCAGAATATGTTAGCAGCCCAAAAAAGGCATTAAAATGCATTTTAGGCCTGCAAAAATGTTGAAAACTTTGGAGGCGCAAAATAGGGGTTTACAGGCATCCTAGACCTCCTAAAGTCCAGAAAATGTTGTTGGATCAAAAACGGTGTCAGAGAGCTCTGAATGTCCCAAAAACATTTGCAGCCACTGAAATTCCCAAAAATATTTTTGGCACGAAAAATGCATCCTACACCCCTGAAAGTTCAGAAAATGTTGGCAGCTCAAGAAAAGGCCTTAAAATGCATGTTAGGCCTTCAAAAATGTTGAAAACTTTGGAGGCACAAAATAGGGGTTTACAGGCATCCTAGACCTCCTAAAGTCCAGAAAATGTTGTTGGATCAAAAACGGTGTCAGAGAGCTCTGAATGTCCCAAAAACATTTTCAGCCTGAAAGGGGCATTAACCCACATCCTAGACCTCTGAAATTCCCAAAAATATTTTGTGCACGAAAAATTCATACTACACCCTTGAAAGTTCAGAATATGTTAGCAGCCCAAAAAAGGCATTAAAATGCATTTTAGGCCTGCAAAAATTTAGAAATTGGATGCCCAAAAAAGGGGTTTACAGGCATCCTAGACCCCCTAAAGTCCAGAAAATGCTGTTGGACCAAAAATGGTGTCAGAGAGCTCTGAATGTCCCAAAAACATTTGCAGCCTGAAAGGGGCATTAACCCGCATCCTAGACCTCTGAAATTCCCAAAAATATTTTGTGCACAAAAAATGCATCCTATACCCCTGAAAGCTCAAGAATATGTTAGCAGCCCAAAGAAGGCCTTAAAATGCATTTTAGGCCTACAAAAATTTAGAAAACTTTGGAGCCCAAAAAAGGGGTTTACAGGCATCCTAGACCCCCTAAAGTCCAGAAAATGTTGTTGGACCAAAAAGGGTGTCAGAGAGCTCTGAATGTCCCAAAAACATGTGCAGCCACTGAAATTCCCAAAAATATTTTTGGCACGAAAAATGCATCCTACACCCCTGAAAGTTCAGAAAATGTTGGCAGCTCAAGAAAAGGCCTTAAAATGCATGTTAGGCCTTCAAAAATGTTGAAAACTTTGGAGGCACAAAATAGGGGTTTACAGGCATCCTAGACCTCCTAAAGTCCAGAAAATGTTGTTGTATCAAAAACGGTGTCAGAGAGCTCTGAATGTCCCAAAAACATTTGCAGCCTGAAAGGGGCATTAACACGCATCCTAGACCACTGAAATTTCCCAAAATATTTTTGCCATGAAAAATGCATGCTACACCCCTGAAAGTTCAGAAAACACCCCAGAAATGTTGCCAGGTCAAAAAAGGCCTTGAAATGCATCTTAGGCCTGCAAAAATGTTGAAAACTTTGGAGACCCAAAAAAGGGGTTTACAGGCATCCTAGACCCCCTAAAGTCCAGAAAATGTTGTTGGACCAAAAATGGTGTCAGAGAGCTCTGAATGTCCCAAAAACATTTGCAGCCTGAAAGGGGCATTAACCCGCATCCTAGACCTCTGAAATTCCCAAAAATATTTTGTGCACAAAAAATGCATCCTACACCCCTGAAAGCTCAAGAATATGTTAGCAGCCCAAAGAAGGCCTTAAAATGCATTTTAGGCCTACAAAAATTTAGAAAACTTTGGAGCCCAAAAAAGGGGTTTACAGGCATCCTAGACCCCCTAAAGTCCAGAAAATGTTGTTGGATCAAAAACGGTGTCAGAGAGCTCTGAATGTCCCAAAAACATTTGCAGCCTGAAAGGGGCATTAACCCGCATCCTAGACCACTGAAATTCCCAAAAATATTTTTGCCACTAAAAATGCATTCTACACCCCTGAAAGTTCAGAAAATGTTGGCAGCTCAAGAAAAGGCCTTAAAATGCATGTTAGGCCTTCAAAAATGTTGAAAACTTTGGAGGCACAAAATAGGGGTTTACAGGCATCCGAGACCTCCTAAAGTCCAGAAAATGTTGTTGGATCAAAAACGGTGTCAGAGAGCTCTGAATGTCCCAAAAACATTTGCAACCTGAAAGGGGCATTAACCCGCATCCTAGACCACTGAAATTTCCCAAAATATTTTTGCCATGAAAAATGCATGCTACACCCCTGAAAGTTCAGAAAACACCCCAGAAATGTTGGCAGCTCAAGTAAAGGCCTTAAAATGCATGTTAGGCCTTCAAAAATGTTGAAAACTTTGGAGGCCCAAAAAAGGGGTTTACAGGCATCCTAGACCCCCTAAAGTCCAGAAAATGTTGTTGGACCAAAATCGGTGTCAGAGAGCTCTGATTGTCCCCAAAACATTTGCAGCCTGAAAGGGGCATTAACCCGCATCCTAGACCACTGAAATTCCCAAAAATATTTTTGGCATGAAAAATGCATCCTACACCCCTGCAAGTTCAGAAAATGTTGGTAACTCTAAAAAAGGCCTTAAAATGCATGTTAGGCCTTCAAAAATGTTGAAAACTTTGGAGGCCCAAAAATAGGGTTTACAGGCATCCTAGACCTAAAGTCCAGAAAATGTTGTTGGATCAAAAACGGTGTCAGAGAGCTTTGAATGTCCCAAAAACATTTGCAGCCTGAAAGGGTCATTAACCCGCATCCTAGACCTCTAAAATTCCCAAAAATATTTTGTGCACGAAAAATTCATACTACACCCCTGAAAGTTCAGAATATGTTAGCAGCCCAAAGAAGGCCTTAAAATGCATTTTAGGCCTACAAAAATTTAGAAAACTTTGGAGGCCCAAAAAAGGCGTTTACGGGCATCCTAGACCCCCTAAAGTCCAGAAAATGTTGTGGGACCAAAAATAGTGTCAGAGAGCTCTGAATGTCCCAAAAACATTTGCAGCCTGAAAGGGGCATTAACCGGCATCCTTGACCTCTGAAATTCCCAAAAATATTTTTTGCACGAAAAATGTATACTACCCCTAAAAGTTCAGAATATGTTAGAAGCCCAAAAAATGCATTCAAATGCATTTTAGGCCTGCAAAAATTTAGAAAACTTTGGAGGCCCAAAAAAGGGGTTTACAGGCATCCTAGACCCCCTAAAGTCCAGAAAATGTTGTTGGACCAAAATCGGTGTCAGAGAGCTCCGAATGTCCCAAAAACATGTGCAACCTGAAAGGGGCATTAACCCGCATCCTAGACCACTGACATTCCCAAAAATATATTTGCCATGAAAAATGCATCCTACACCCCTGCAAGTTCAGAAAATGTTGGCAGCTCAGGAAAAGGCCTTAAAATGCATGTTAGGCCTTCAAAAATGTTGAAAACTTTGGAGGCACAAAATAGGGGTTTACAGGCATCCTAGACCTCCTAAAGTCCAGAAAATGTTGTTGGATCAAAAACGGTGTCAGAGAGCTCTGAATGTCCCAAAAACATTTGCAGCCACTGAAATTCCCAAAAATATTTTTGGCACGAAAAATGCATCCTACACCCCTGAAAGTTGAGAAAATGTTGGCAGCTCAAGAAAAGGCCTTAAAACACATGTTAGGCCTTCAAAAATGTTGAAAACTTTGGAGGCCCAAAAAAGGGGTTTACAGGCATTCTAGACCCCCTAAGGTCCAGAAAATCTTGTTGGACCAAAAACGGTGTCAGAGAGCTCTGAATGTCCCAAAAACATGTGCAACCTGAAAGGGGCATTAACTCGCATCCCAGACCACTGAAATTCCCAAAAATATTTTTGGCACTAAAAATACATCCTACACCCCTGAAAGTTCAGAAAATGTTTGCAGCTCAAGAAAAGGCCTTAAAATGCATGTTCGGCCTTCAAAAATGTTGAAAACTTTGGAGGCCCAAAAAAGGGGTTTACAGGCATCCTAGACCCCCTAAAGTCCAGAAAATGTTGTTGGACCAGAATCGGTGTCAGAGAGCTCTGAATGTCCCAAAAACATTTGCAGCCTGAAAGGGGCATTAACCCACATCCTAGACCACTGAAATGCCCAAAAATATTTTTGCCCTGAAAAATGCATCCTACACCCCTGCAGGTTCAGAAAATGTTGGCAACTCCAAAAAAGGAATTAAAATGCATGTTAGGCCTTCAAAAACGTTGAAAACTTTGGAGGCCCAAAAAAGGGATTTACAGGCATCCTAGACCCCCTAACGTCCAGAAAATGTTGTTGGATCAAAAACGGTGTCAGAAAGCTCTGAATGTCCCAAAAACATTTGCAGCCTGAAAGGGGCATTAACCCGCATTCTAGACCTCTGAAATTCCCAAAAATATTTTGTGCACAGAAAATTCATACTACACCCCTGAAAATTCAGAATATGTTAGCAGCCCAAAAAAGGCATTAAAATGCATTTTAGGCCTGCAAAAAATTAGAAAACTTTGGAGGCCCAAAAAAGGGGTTTACAGGCATCCTAGACCCCCTAAAGTCCAGAAAATGTTGTTGGACCAAAAATGGTGTCAGAGAGCTCTGAATGTCCCAAAAACATTTGCAGCCTGAAAGGGGCATTAACCCGCATCCTAGACCTCTGAAATTCCCAAAAATATTTTGTGCACGAAAAATGCATCCTATACCCCTGAAACTCAGAATATGTTAGCAGCCCAAAGAAGGCCTTAAAATGCATTTTAGGTCTAAAAAAATTTAGAAAAATTTGGAGGCCCAAAAAAGGCGTTTACAGGCATCCTAGACCCCCTAAAGTCCAGAAAATGTTGTGGGACCAAAAATGGTGTCAGGGAGCTCTGAAAGGGGCATTAACCTGCATCCTAGACCACTGAAATTCCCAAAAATATTTTTGGCAATAAAAATGCATCCTACACCCCTGAAAGTTCAGAAAATGTTGGCAGCTCAAGAAAAGGCCTTAAAATGCATGTTAGGCCTTCAAAAATGTTGAAAACTTTGGAGGCACAAAATAGGGGTTTACAGGCATCCTAGACCTCCTAAAGTCCAGAAAATGTTGTTGGATCAAAAACGGTGTCAGAGAGCTCTGAATGTCCCAAAAACATTTGCAGCCTGAAAGGGGCATTAACCCACATCCTAGACCTCTGAAATTCCCAAAAATATTTTGTGCACGAAAAATTCATACTACACCCTTGAAAGTTCAGAATATGTTAGCAGCCCAAAAAAGGCATTAAAATGCATTTTAGGCCTGCAAAAATTTAGAAAACTTTGGAGGCCCAAAAAAGGGGTTTACAGGCATCCTAGACCCCTTCAGGTCCAGAAAATGTTGTTGGATCAAAAACGGTGTCAGAGAGCTCTGAATGTCCCAAAAACATTTGCAACCTGAAAGGGGCATTAACCCGCATCCTAGACCACTGAAATTTCCCAAAATATTTTTGCCATGAAAAATGCATGCTACACCCCTGAAAGTTCAGAAAACACCCCAGAAATGTTGGCAGCTCAAGTAAAGGCCTTAAAATGCATGTTAGGCCTTCAAAAATGTTGAAAACTTTGGAGGCCCAAAAAAGGGGTCTACAGGCATCCTAGACCCCCTAAAGTCCAGAAAATGTTGTTGGACCAAAATCGGTGTCAGAGAGCTCTGATTGTCCCCAAAACATTTGCAGCCTGAAAGGGGCATTAACCCGCATCCTAGACCACTGAAATTCCCAAAAATATTTTTGGCATGAAAAATGCATCCTACACCCCTGCAAATTCAGAAAATGTTGGTAACTCTAAAAAAGGCCTTAAAATGCATGTTAGGCCTTCAAAAATGTTGAAAACTTTGGAGGCCCAAAAATAGGGTTTACAGGCATCCTAGACCTCCTAAAGTCCAGAAAATGTTGTTGGATCAAAAACGGTGTCAGAGAGCTTTGAATGTCCCAAAAACATTTGCAGCCTGAAAGGGGCATTAACCCACATCCTAGACCTCTGAAATTCCAAAAAATATTTTGTGCACGAAAAATTCATACTACACCCCTGAAAGTTCAGAATATGTTACAAAAAAAGGCATTAAAATGCATTTTAGGCCTGCAAAAATGTTGAAAACTTTGGAGGCGCAAAATAGGGGTTTACAGGCATCCTAGACCTCCTAAAGTCCAGAAAATGTTGTTGGATCAAAAACGGTGTCAGAGAGCTCTGAATGTCCCAAAAACATTTGCAGCCTGAAAGGGTCATTAACCCGCATCCTAGACCTCTAAAATTCCCAAAAATATTTTGTGCACGAAAAATTCATACTACACCCCTGAAAGTTCAGAATATGTTAGCAGCCCAAAGAAGGCCTTAAAATGCATTTTAGGCCTACAAAAATTTAGAAAACTTTGGAGGCCCAAAAAAGGCGTTTACGGGCATCCTAGACCCCCTAAAGTCCAGAAAATGTTGTGGGACCAAAAATAGTGTCAGAGAGCTCTGAATGTCCCAAAAACATTTGCAGCCTGAAAGGGGCATTAACCCACATCCTAGACCTCTGAAATTCCCAAAAATATTTTGTGCACGAAAAATTCATACTACACCCTTGAAAGTTCAGAATATGTTAGCAGCCCAAAAAAGGCATTAAAATGCATTTTAGGCCTGCAAAAATTTAGAAATTGGATGCCCAAAAAAGGGGTTTACAGGCATCCTAGACCCCCTAAAGTCCAGAAAATGTTGTTGGACCAAAAATGGTGTCAGAGAGCTCTGAATGTCCCAAAAACATTTGCAGCCTGAAAGGGGCATTAACCCGCATCCTAGACCTCTGAAATTCCCAAAAATATTTTGTGCACAAAAAATGCATCCTATACCCCTGAAAGCTCAAGAATATGTTAGCAGCCCAAAGAAGGCCTTAAAATGCATTTTAGGCCTACAAAAATTTAGAAAACTTTGGAGCCCAAAAAAGGGGTTTACAGGCATCCTAGACCCCCTAAAGTCCAGAAAATGTTGTTGGACCAAAAAGGGTGTCAGAGAGCTCTGAATGTCCCAAAAACATTTGCAGCCACTGAAATTCCCAAAAATATTTTTGGCACGAAAAATGCATCCTACACCCCTGAAAGTTCAGAAAATGTTGGCAGCTCAAGAAAAGGCCTTAAAATGCATGTTAGGCCTTCAAAAATGTTGAAAACTTTGGAGGCACAAAATAGGGGTTTACAGGCATCCTAGACCTCCTAAAGTCCAGAAAATGTTGTTGTATCAAAAACGGTGTCAGAGAGCTCTGAATGTCCCAAAAACATTTGCAGCCTGAAAGGGGCATTAACACGCATCCTAGACCACTGAAATTTCCCAAAATATTTTTGCCATGAAAAATGCATGCTACACCCCTGAAAGTTCAGAAAACACCCCAGAAATGTTGCCAGGTCAAAAAAGGCCTTGAAATGCATCTTAGGCCTGCAAAAATGTTGAAAACTTTGGAGACCCAAAAAAGGGGTTTACAGGCATCCTAGACCCCCTAAAGTCCAGAAAATGTTGTTGGACCAAAAATGGTGTCAGAGAGCTCTGAATGTCCCAAAAACATTTGCAGCCTGAAAGGGGCATTAACCCGCATCCTAGACCTCTGAAATTCCCAAAAATATTTTGTGCACAAAAAATGCATCCTATACCCCTGAAAGATCAAGAATATGTTAGCAGCCCAAAGAAGGCCTTAAAATGCATTTTAGGCCTACAAAAATTTAGAAAACTTTGGAGCCCAAAAAAGGGGTTTACAGGCATCCTAGACCCCCTAAAGTCCAGAAAATGTTGTTGGATCAAAAACGGTGTCAGAGAGCTCTGAATGTCCCAAAAACATTTGCAGCCTGAAAGGGGCATTAACCCGCATCCTAGACCACTGAAATTCCCAAAAATATTTTTGCCACTAAAAATGCATCCTACACCCCTGAAAGTTCAGAAAATGTTGGCAGCTCAAGAAAAGGCCTTAAAATGCATGTTAGGCCTTCAAAAATGTTGAAAACTTTGGAGGCCCAAAAATAGGGGTTTACAGGCATCCTAGACCTCCTAAAGTCCAGAAAATGTTGTTGGATCAAAAACGGTGTCAGAGAGCTTTGAATGTCCCAAAAACATTTGCAGCCTGAAAGGGGCATTAACCCACATCCTAGACCTCTGAAATTCCCAAAAATATTTTGTGCACGAAAAATTCATACTACACCCCTGAAAGTTCAGAATATGTTAGCAGCCCAAAAAAGGCATTAAAATGCATTTTAGGCCTGCAAAAATTTAGAAAACTTTGGAGGCCCAAAAAAGGGGTTTACAGGCATCCTAGACCCCCTAAAGTCCAGAAAATGTTGTTGGACCAAAAATGGTGTCAGAGAGCTCTGAATGTCCCAAAAACATTTGCAGCCTGAAAGGGGCATTAACACGCATCCTAGACCACAGAAATTTCCCAAAATATTTTTGCCATGAAAAATGCATGCTACACCCCTGAAAGTTCAGAAAACACCCCAGAAATGTTGCCAGGTCAAAAAAGGCCTTGAAATGCATCCTAGACCTCTGAAATTCCAAAAAATATTTTGTGCACGAAAAATTCATACTACACCCCTGAAAGTTCAGAATATGTTAGCAGCCCAAAAAAGGCATTAAAATGCATTTTAGGCCTGCAAAAATGTTGAAAACTTTGGAGGCGCAAAATAGGGGTTTACAGGCATCCTAGACCTCCTAAAGTCCAGAAAATGTTGTTGGATCAAAAACGGTGTCAGAGAGCTCTGAATGTCCCAAAAACATTTGCCGCCTGAAAGGGTCATTAACCCCCATCCTAGACCTCTAAAATTCCCAAAAATATTTTGTGCACGAAAAATTCATACTACACCCCTGAAAGTTCAGAATATGTTAGCAGCCCAAAGAAGGCCTTAAAATGCATTTTAGGCCTACAAAAATTTAGAAAACTTTGGAGGCCCAAAAAAGGCGTTTACGGGCATCCTAGACCCCCTAAAGTCCAGAAAATGTTGTGGGACCAAAAATAGTGTCAGAGAGCTCTGAATGTCCCAAAAACATTTGCAGCCTGAAAGGGGCATTAACCGGCATCCTTGACCTCTGAAATTCCCAAAAATATTTTTTGCACGAAAAATGTATACTACCCCTAAAAGTTCAGAATATGTTAGAAGCCCAAAAATGCATTCAAATGCATTTTAGGCCTGCAAAAATTTAGAAAACTTTGGAGGCCCAAAAAAGGGGTTTACAGGCATCCTAGACCCCCTAAAGTCCAGAAAATGTTGTTGGACCAAAATCGGTGTCAGAGAGCTCCGAATGTCCCAAAAACATGTGCAACCTGAAAGGGGCATTAACCCGCATCCTAGACCACTGAAATTCCCAAAAATATATTTGCCATGAAAAATGCATCCTACACCCCTGCAAGTTCAGAAAATGTTGGCAGCTCAAGAAAAGGCCTTAAAATGCATGTTAGGCCTTCAAAAATGTTGAAAACTTTGGAGGCACAAAATAGGGGTTTACAGGCATCCTAGACCTCCTAAAGTCCAGAAAATGTTGTTGGATCAAAAACGGTGTCAGAGAGCTCTGAATGTCCCAAAAACATTTGCAGCCACTGAAATTCCCAAAAATATTTTTGGCACGAAAAATGCATCCTACACCCCTGAAAGTTGAGAAAATGTTGGCAGCTCAAGAAAAGGCCTTAAAACACATGTTAGGCCTTCAAAAATGTTGAAAACTTTGGAGGCCCAAAAAAGGGGTTTACAGGCATTCTAGACCCCCTAAGGTCCAGAAAATCTTGTTGGACCAAAAACGGTGTCAGAGAGCTCTGAATGTCCCAAAAACATGTGCAACCTGAAAGGGGCATTAACTCGCATCCCAGACCACTGAAATTCCCAAAAATATTTTTGGCACTAAAAATACATCCTACACCCCTGAAAGTTCAGAAAATGTTTGCAGCTCAAGAAAAGGCCTTAAAATGCATGTTCGGCCTTCAAAAATGTTGAAAACTTCGGAGGCCCAAAAAAGGGGTTTACAGGCATCCTAGACCCCCTAAAGTCCAGAAAATGTTGTTGGACCAGAATCGGTGTCAGAGAGCTCTGAATGTCCCAAAAACATTTGCAGCCTGAAAGGGGCATTAACCCACATCCTAGACCACTGAAATGCCCAAAAATATTTTTGCCCTGAAAAATGCATCCTACACCCCTGCAGGTTCAGAAAATGTTGGCAACTCCAAAAAAGGCCTTAAAATGCATGTTAGGCCTTCAAAAACGTTGAAAACTTTGGAGGCCCAAAAAAGGGATTTACAGGCATCCTAGACCCCCTAACGTCCAGAAAATGTTGTTGGATCAAAAACGGTGTCAGAAAGCTCTGAATGTCCCAAAAACATTTGCAGCCTGAAAGGGGCATTAACCCGCATTCTAGACCTCTGAAATTCCCAAAAATATTTTGTGCACAGAAAATTCATACTACACCCCTGAAAATTCAGAATATGTTAGCAGCCCAAAAAAGGCATTAAAATGCATTTTAGGCCTGCAAAAAATTAGAAAACTTTGGAGGCCCAAAAAAGGGGTTTACAGGCATCCTAGACCCCCTAAAGTCCAGAAAATGTTGTTGGACCAAAAATGGTGTCAGAGAGCTCTGAATGTCCCAAAAACATTTGCAGCCTGAAAGGGGCATTAACCCGCATCCTAGACCTCTGAAATTCCCAAAAATATTTTGTGCACGAAAAATGCATCCTATACCCCTGAAACTCAGAATATGTTAGCAGCCCAAAGAAGGCCTTAAAATGCATTTTAGGTCTAAAAAAATTTAGAAAAATTTGGAGGCCCAAAAAAGGCGTTTACAGGCATCCTAGACCCCCTAAAGTCCAGAAAATGTTGTGGGACCAAAAATGGTGTCAGGGAGCTCTGAAAGGGGCATTAACCTGCATCCTAGACCACTGAAATTCCCAAAAATATTTTTGGCAATAAAAATGCATCCTACACCCCTGAAAGTTCAGAAAATGTTGGCAGCTCAAGAAAAGGCCTTAAAATGCATGTTAGGCCTTCAAAAATGTTGAAAACTTTGGAGGCACAAAATAGGGGTTTACAGGCATCCTAGACCTCCTAAAGTCCAGAAAATGTTGTTGGATCAAAAACGGTGTCAGAGAGCTCTGAATGTCCCAAAAACATTTGCAGCCTGAAAGGGGCATTAACCCACATCCTAGACCTCTGAAATTCCCAAAAATATTTTGTGCACGAAAAATTCATACTACACCCTTGAAAGTTCAGAATATGTTAGCAGCCCAAAAAAGGCATTAAAATGCATTTTAGGCCTGCAAAAATTTAGAAAACTTTGGAGGCCCAAAAAAGGGGTTTACAGGCATCCTAGACCCCTTCAGGTCCAGAAAATGTTGTTGGATCAAAAACGGTGTCAGAGAGCTCTGAATGTCCCAAAAACATTTGCAACCTGAAAGGGGCATTAACCCGCATCCTAGACCACTGAAATTTCCCAAAATATTTTTGCCATGAAAAATGCATGCTACACCCCTGAAAGTTCAGAAAACACCCCAGAAATGTTGGCAGCTCAAGTAAAGGCCTTAAAATGCATGTTAGGCCTTCAAAAATGTTGAAAACTTTGGAGGCCCAAAAAAGGGGTTTACAGGCATCCTAGACCCCCTAAAGTCCAGAAAATGTTGTTGGACCAAAATCGGTGTCAGAGAGCTCTGATTGTCCCCAAAACATTTGCAGCCTGAAAGGGGCATTAACCCGCATCCTAGACCACTGAAATTCCCAAAAATATTTTTGGCATGAAAAATGCATCCTACACCCCTGCAAGTTCAGAAAATGTTGGTAACTCTAAAAAAGGCCTTAAAATGCATGTTAGGCCTTCAAAAATGTTGAAAACTTTGGAGGCCCAAAAATAGGGTTTACAGGCATCCTAGACCTCCTAAAGTCCAGAAAATGTTGTTGGATCAAAAACGGTGTCAGAGAGCTTTGAATGTCCCAAAAACATTTGCAGCCTGAAAGGGGCATTAACCCACATCCTAGACCTCTGAAATTCCAAAAAATATTTTGTGCACGAAAAATTCATACTACACCCCTGAAAGTTCAGAATATGTTAGCAGCCCAAAAAAGGCATTAAAATGCATTTTAGGCCTGCAAAAATTTAGAAAACTTTGGAGGCCCAAAAAAGGGGTTTACAGGCATCCTAGACCCCCTAAAGTCCAGAAAATGTTGTTGGACCAAAAATGGTGTCAGAGAGCTCTGAATGTCCCAAAAACATTTGCAGCCTGAAAGGGGCATTAACACGCATCCTAGACCACTGAAATTTCCCAAAATATTTTTGCCATGAAAAATGCATGCTACACCCCTGAAAGTTCAGAAAACACCCCAGAAATGTTGCCAGGTCAAAAAAGGCCTTGAAATGCATCCTAGACCTCTGAAATTCCCAAAAATATTTTGTGCACGAAAAATTCATACTACACCCCTGAAAGTTCAGAATATGTTAGCAGCCCAAAAAAGGCATTAAAATGCATTTTAGGCCTGCAAAAATTTAGAAAACTTTGGAGGCCCAAAAAAGGGGTTTACAGGCATCCTAGACCCCCTAAAGTCCAGAAAATGTTGTTGGACCAAAAATGGTGTCAGAGAGCTCTGAATGTCCCAAAAACATTTGCAGCCTGAAAGGGGCATTAACACGCATCCTAGACCACTGAAATTTCCCAAAATATTTTTGCCATGAAAAATGCATGCTACACCCCTGAAAGTTCAGAAAACACCCCAGAAATGTTGCCAGGTCAAAAAAGGCCTTGAAATGCATCCTAGACCTCTGAAATTCCAAAAAATATTTTGTGCACGAAAAATTCATACTACACCCCTGAAAGTTCAGAATATGTTAGCAGCCCAAAAAAGGCATTAAAATGCATTTTAGGCCTGCAAAAATGTTGAAAACTTTGGAGGCCCAAAAAAGGGATTTACAGGCATCCTAGACCCCCTAAAGTCCAGAAAAAGTTGGTGGATCAAAAATGCTGTCAGAGAGCTCTGAATGTCCCAAAAACATGTGCAACCTGAAAGGGGCATTAACTCGCATCCCAGACCACTGAAATTCCCAAAAATATTTTTGGCACTAAAAATACATCCTACACCCCTGAAAGTTCAGAAAATGTTTGCAGCTCAAGAAAAGGCCTTAAAATGCATGTTCGGCCTTCAAAAATGTCTAAAACTTTGGAGGCCCAAAAAAGGGGTTTACAGGCATCCTAGACCCCCTAAAGACCAGAAAATGTTGTTGGACCAAAATCGGTGTCAGAGAGCTCTGAATGTCCCAAAAACATTTGCAGCCTGAAATGAGCATTAACCCACATCCTAGACCACTGAAATGCCCAAAAATATTTTTGCCCTGAAAAATGCATCCTACACACCTGCAAGTTCAGAAAATGTTGGCAACTCTAAAAAAGGCCTTAAAATGCATGTTAGGCCTTCAAAAACGTTGAAAACTTTGGAGGCCCAAAAAAGGGATTTACAGGCATCCTAGACCCCCTAAAGTCCAGAAAATGTTGTTGGACCAAAAATGGTGTCAGAGAGCTCTGAATGTCCCAAAAACATTTGCAGCCTGAAAGGGGCATTAACCCGCATCCTAGACCTCTGAAATTCCCAAAAATATTTTGTGCACGAAAAAGGCATCCTATACCCCTGAAACTCAGAATATGTTAGCAGCCCAAAGAAGGCCTTAAAATGCATTTTAGGCCTAAAAAAATTTAGAAAAATTTGGAGGCCCAAAAAAGGCGTTTACAGGCATCCTAGACCCCCTAAAGTCCAGAAAATGTTGTTGGACCAAAAATGGTGTCAGAGAGCTCTGAATGTCCCAAAAACATCTGCAGCCTGAAAGGGGCATTAACCCGCATCCTAGACCACTGAAATTTCCCAAAATATTTTTGCCATGAAAAATGCATGCTTTTGAAGTTCAGAAAACACCCCAGAAATGTTGTGAGCTCAAAAAAGGCCTTAATATGCATGTTAGGCCTTCAAACATGTTGAAAACTTTGGAGGCCCTAAAAAGGCGTTTACAGGCATCCTAGACCCCCTAAAGTCCAGAAAATGTTGTTGGACCAAAAATGGTGTCAGAGAGCTCTGAATGTCCCAAAAACATTTGCAGCCACTGAAATTCCCAAAAATATTTTTGGCACGAAAAATGCATCCTACACCCCTGAAAGTTCAGAAAATGTTGGCAGCTCAAGAAAAGGCCTTAAAATGCATGTTAGGCCTTCAAAAATGTTGAAAACTTTGGAGGCACAAAATAGGGGTTTACAGGCATCCTAGACCTCCTAAAGTCCAGAAAATGTTGTTGGATCAAAAACGGTGTCAGAGAGCTCTGAATGTCCCAAAAACATTTTCAGCCTGAAAGGGGCATTAACCCACATCCTAGACCTCTGAAATTCCCAAAAATATTTTGTGCACGAAAAATTCATACTACACCCTTGAAAGTTCAGAATATGTTAGCAGCCCAAAAAAGGCATTAAAATGCATTTTAGGCCTGCAAAAATGTAGAAATTGGATGCCCAAAAAAGGGGTTTACAGGCATTCTAGACCCCCTAAAGTCCAGAAAATGTTGTTGGACCAAAAATGGTGTCAGAGAGCTCTGAATGTCCCAAAAATATTTGCAGCCTGAAAGGGGCATTAACCCGCATCCTAGACCTCTGAAATTCCCAAAAATATTTTGTGCACAAAAAATGCATCCTATACCCCTGAAAGCTCAAGAATATGTTAGCAGCCCAAAGAAGGCCTTAAAATGCATTTTAGGCCTACAAAAATTTAGAAAACTTTGGAGCCCAAAAAAGGGGTTTACAGGCATCCTAGACCCCCTAAAGTCCAGAAAATGTTGTTGGACCAAAAAGGGTGTCAGAGAGCTCTGAATGTCCCAAAAACATTTGCAGCCACTGAAATTCCCAAAAATATTTTTGGCACGAAAAATGCATCCTACACCCCTGAAAGTTCAGAAAATGTTGGCAGCTCAAGAAAAGGCCTTAAAAAGCATGTTAGGCCTTCAAAAATGTTGAAAACTTTGGAGGCACAAAATAGGGGTTTACAGGCATCCTAGACCCCCTAAAGTCCAGAAAATGTTGTTGGACCAAAAATGGTGTCAGAGAGCTCTGAATGTCCCAAAAACATTTGCAGCCTGAAAGGGGCATTAACCCGCATCCTAGACCTCTGAAATTCCCAAAAATATTTTGTGCACAAAAAATGCATCCTATACCCCTGAAAGCTCAAGAATATGTTAGCAGCCCAAAGAAGGCCTTAAAATGCATTTTAGGCCTACAAAAATTTAGAAAACTTTGGAGCCCAAAAAAGGGGTTTACAGGCATCCTAGACCCCCTAAAGTCCAGAAAATGTTGTTGGATCAAAAACGGTGTCAGAGAGCTCTGAATGTCCCAAAAACATTTGCAGCCTGAAAGGGGCATTAACCCGCATCCTAGACCACTGAAATTCCCAAAAATATTTTTGCCACTAAAAATGCATCCTACACCCCTGAAAGTTCAGAAAATGTTAGCAGCTCAAGAAAAGGCCTTAAAATGCATGTTAGGCCTTCAAAAATGTTGAAAACTTTGGAGGCACAAAATAGGGGTTTACAGGCATCCTAGACCTCCTAAAGTCCAGAAAATGTTGTTGGATCAAAAACGGTGTCAGAGAGCTCTGAATGTCCCAAAAACATTTGCAACCTGAAAGGGGCATTAACCCGCATCCTAGACCACTGAAATTTCCCAAAATATTTTTGCCATGAAAAATGCATGCTACACCCCTGAAAGTTCAGAAAACACCCCAGAAATGTTGGCAGCTCAAGTAAAGGCCTTAAAATGCATGTTAGGCCTTCAAAAATGTTGAAAACTTTGGAGGCCCAAAAAAGGGGTTTACAGGCATCCTAGACCCCCTAAAGTCCAGAAAATGTTGTTGGACCAAAATCGGTGTCAGAGAGCTCTGATTGTCCCCAAAACATTTGCAGCCTGAAAGGGGCATTAACCCGCATCCTAGACCACTGAAATTCCCAAAAATATTTTTGGCATGAAAAATGCATCCTACACCCCTGCAAGTTCAGAAAATGTTGGTAACTCTAAAAAAGGCCTTAAAATGCATGTTAGGCCTTCAAAAATGTTGAAAACTTTGGAGGCCCAAAAATAGGGTTTACAGGCATCCTAGACCTCCTAAAGTCCAGAAAATGTTGTTGGATCAAAAACGGTGTCAGAGAGCTTTGAATGTCCCAAAAACATTTGCAGCCTGAAAGGGGCATTAACCCACATCCTAGACCTCTGAAATTCCAAAAAATATTTTGTGCACGAAAAATTCATACTACACCCCTGAAAGTTCAGAATATGTTAGCAGCCCAAAAAAGGCATTAAAATGCATTTTAGGCCTGTAAAAATTTAGAAAACTTTGGAGGCCCAAAAAAGGGGTTTACAGGCATCCTAGACCCCCTAAAGTCCAGAAAATGTTGTTGGACCAAAAATGGTGTCAGAGAGCTCTGAATGTCCCAAAAACATTTGCAGCCTGAAAGGGGCATTAACACGCATCCTAGACCACTGAAATTTCCCAAAATATTTTTGCCATGAAAAATGCATGCTACACCCCTGAAAGTTCAGAAAACACCCCAGAAATGTTGCCAGGTCAAAAAAGGCCTTGAAATGCATCCTAGACCTCTGAAATTCCAAAAAATATTTTGTGCACGAAAAATTCATACTACACCCCTGAAAGTTCAGAATATGTTAGCAGCCCAAAAAAGGCATTAAAATGCATTTTAGGCCTGCAAAAATGTTGAAAACTTTGGAGGCGCAAAATAGGGGTTTACAGGCATCCTAGACCTCCTAAAGTCCAGAAAATGTTGTTGGATCAAAAACGGTGTCAGAGAGCTCTGAATGTCCCAAAAACATTTGCAGCCTGAAAGGGTCATTAACCCGCATCCTAGACCTCTAAAATTCCCAAAAATATTTTGTGCACGAAAAATTCATACTACACCCCTGAAAGTTCAGAATATGTTAGCAGCCCAAAGAAGGCCTTAAAATGCATTTTAGGCCTACAAAAATTTAGAAAACTTTGGAGGCCCAAAAAAGGCGTTTACGGGCATCCTAGACCCCCTAAAGTCCAGGAAATGTTGTGGGACCAAAAATAGTGTCAGAGAGCTCTGAATGTCCCAAAAACATTTGCAGCCTGAAAGGGGCATTAACCGGCATCCTTGACCTCTGAAATTCCCAAAAATATTTTTTGCACGAAAAATGTATACTACCCCTAAAAGTTCAGAATATGTTAGAAGCCCAAAAAATGCATTCAAATGAATTTTAGGCCTGCAAAAATTTAGAAAACTTTGGAGGCCCAAAAAAGGGGTTTACAGGCATCCTAGACCCCCTAAAGTCCAGAAAATGTTGTTGGACCAAAATCGGTGTCAGAGAGCTCCGAATGTCCCAAAAACATGTGCAACCTGAAAGGGGCATTAACCCGCATCCTAGACCACTGAAATTCCCAAAAATATATTTGCCATGAAAAATGCATCCTACACCCCTGCAAGTTCAGAAAATGTTGGCAGCTCAAGAAAAGGCCTTAAAATGCATGTTAGGCCTTCAAAAATGTTGAAAACTTTGGAGGCACAAAATAGGGGTTTACAGGCATCCTAGACCTCCTAAAGTCTAGAAAATGTTGTTGGATCAAAAACGGTGTCAGAGAGCTCTGAATGTCCCAAAAACATTTGCAGCCACTGAAATTCCCAAAAATATTTTTGGCACGAAAAATGCATCCTACACCCCTGAAAGTTGAGAAAATGTTGGCAGCTCAAGAAAAGGCCTTAAAACACATGTTAGGCCTTCAAAAATGTTGAAAACTTTGGAGGCCCAAAAAAGGGGTTTACAGGCATTCTAGACCCCCTAAAGTCCAGAAAATGTTGTTGGACCAGAATCGGTGTCAGAGAGCTCTGAATGTCCCAAAAACATTTGCAGCCTGAAAGGGGCATTAACCCACATCCTAGACCACTGAAATGCCCAAAAATATTTTTGCCCTGAAAAATGCATCCTACACCCCTGCAGGTTCAGAAAATGTTGGCAACTCCAAAAAAGGCCTTAAAATGCATGTTAGGCCTTCAAAAACGTTGAAAACTTTGGAGGCCCAAAAAAGGGATTTACAGGCATCCTAGACCCCCTAATGTCCAGAAAATGTTGTTGGATCAAAAACGGTGTCAGAAAGCTCTGAATGTCCCAAAAACATTTGCAGCCTGAAAGGGGCATTAACCCGCATTCTAGACCTCTGAAATTCCCAAAAATATTTTGTGCACAGAAAATTCATACTACACCCCTGAAAATTCAGAATATGTTAGCAGCCCAAAAAAGGCATTAAAATGCATTTTAGGCCTGCAAAAAATTAGAAAACTTTCGAGGCCCAAAAAAGGGGTTTACATGCATCCTAGACCCCCTAAAGTCCAGAAAATGTTGTTGGACCAAAAATGGTGTCAGAGAGCTCTGAATGTCCCAAAAACATTTGCAGCCTGAAAGGGGCATTAACTCGCATCCTAGACCACTGAAATTTCCCAAAATATTTTTGCCATGAAAAATGCATGCTACACCCCTGAAAGTTCAGAAAACACCCCAGAAATGTTGCCAGGTCAAAAAAGGCCTTGAAATGCATCTTAGGCCTGCAAAAATGTTGAAAACTTTGGAGACCCAAAAAAGGGGTTTACAGGCATCCTAGACCCTCTAAAGTCCAGAAAATGTTGTTGGACCAAAATCGGTGTCAGAGAGCTCTGAAAGGGGCATTAAACCGCATCCTAGACCACTGAAATTCCCAACAATATTTTTGGCACGAAAAATGCATCCTACACCCCTGAAAGTTCAGAAAATGTTGGCATCTCAAGAAAAGGCTTTAAAATGCATGTTAGGCCTAAAAAAATGTTGAAAACTTTGGAGGCCCAAAAAAGGGGTTTACAGGCATCCTAGACCCCCTAAAGTCCAGAAAATGTTGTTGGACCAAAAATGGTGTCAGAGAGCTCTGAATGTCCCAAAAACATTTGCAGCCTGAAAGGGGCATTAACCCGCATCCTAGACCACTGAAATTCCCAAAAATATTTTGGCCATGAAAAATGCATCCTACACCCCTGCAAGTTCAGAAAATGTTGGCAACTCTAAAAAAGGCCTTAAAATGCATGTTAGGATTTCAAAAATGTTGAAAACTTTGGAGGCCCAAAAAAGGGATTTACAGGCATCCTAGACCCCCTAAAGTCCAGAAAATGTTGGTGGATCAAAAATGCTGTCAGAGAGCTCTGAATGTCCCAAAAACATGTGCAACCTGAAAGGGGCATTAACTCGCATCCCAGACCACTGAAATTCCCAAAAATATTTTTGACACTAAAAATACATCCTACACCCCTGAAAGTTCAGAAAATGTTTGCAGCTCAAGAAAAGGCCTTAAAATGCATGTTCGGCCTTCAAAAATGTTGAAAACTTTGGAGGCCCAAAAAAGGGGTTTACAGGCATCCTAGACCCCCTAAAGACCAGAAAATGTTGTTGGACCAAAATCGGTGTCAGAGAGCTCTGAATGTCCCAAAAACATTTGCAGCCTGAAATGAGCATTAACCCACATCCTAGACCACTGAAATGCCCAAAAATATTTTTGCCCTGAAAAATGCATCCTACACACCTGCAAGTTCAGAAATTGTTGGCAACTCTATTCAGGCCTTAAAATGCATGTTAGGCCTTCAAAAACGTTGAAAACTTTGGAGGCCCAAAAAAGGGATTTACAGGCATCCTAGACCCCCTAAAGTCCAGAAAATGTTGTTGGACCAAAAATGGTGTCAGAGAGCTCTGAATGTCCCAAAAACATTTGCAGCCTGAAAGGGGCATTAACCCGCATCCTAGACCTCTGAAATTCCCAAAAATATTTTGTGCACGAAAAAGGCATCCTATACCCCTGAAACTCAGAATATGTTAGCAGCCCAAAGAAGGCCTTAAAATGCATTTTAGGCCTAAAAAAATTTAGAAAAATTTGGAGGCCCAAAAAAGGCGTTTACAGGCATCCTAGACCCCCTAAAGTCCAGAAAATGTTGTTGGACCAAAAATGGTGTCAGAGAGCTCTGAATGTCCCAAAAACATCTGCAGCCTGAAAGGGGCATTAACCCGCATCCTAGACCACTGAAATTTCCCAAAATATTTTTGCCATGAAAAATGCATGCTACACCCCTGAAAGTTCAGAAAACACCCCAGAAATGTTGTGAGCTCAAAAAAGGCCTTTACATGCATGTTAGGCCTTCAAAAATTTTGAAAACTTTGGAGGCCCTAAAAAGGCGTTTACAGGCATCCTAGACCCCCTAAAGTCCAGAAAATGTTGTTGGACCAAAAATGGTGTCAGAGAGCTCTGAATGTCCCAAAAACATTTGCAGCCACTGAAATTGCCAAAAATATTTTTGGCACGAAAAATGCATCCTACACCCCTGAAAGTTCAGAAAATGTTGGCAGCTCAAGAAAAGGCCTTAAAATGCATGTTAGGCCTTCAAAAATGTTGAAAACTTTGGAGGCACAAAATAGGGGTTTACAGGCATCCTAGACCTCCTAAAGTCCAGAAAATGTTGTTGGATCAAAAACGGTGTCAGAGAGCTCTGAATGTCCCAAAAACATTTTCAGCCTGAAAGGGGCATTAACCCACATCCTAGACCTCTGAAATTCCCAAAAATATTTTGTGCACGAAAAATTCATACTACACCCTTGAAAGTTCAGAATATGTTAGCAGCCCAAAAAAGGCATTAAAATGCATTTTAGGCCTGCAAAAATTTAGAAATTGGATGCCCAAAAAAGGGGTTTACAGGCATCCTAGACCCCCTAAAGTCCAGAAAATGTTGTTGGACCAAAAATGGTGTCAGAGAGCTCTGAATGTCCCAAAAACATTTGCAGCCTGAAAGGGGCATTAACCCGCATCCTAGACCTCTGAAATTCCCAAAAATATTTTGTGCACAAAAAATGCATCCTATACCCCTGAAAGCTCAAGAATATGTTAGCAGCCCAAAGAAGGCCTTAAAATGCATTTTAGGCCTACAAAAATTTAGAAAACTTTGGAGCCCAAAAAAGGGGTTTACAGGCATCCTACACCCCCTAAAGTCCAGAAAATGTTGTTGGACCAAAAAGGGTGTCAGAGAGCTCTGAATGTCCCAAAAACATTTGCAGCCACTGAAATTCCCAAAAATATTTTTGGCACGAAAAATGCATCCTACACCCCTGAAAGTTCAGAAAATGTTGGCAGCTCAAGAAAAGGCCTTAAAATGCATGTTAGGCCTTCAAAAATGTTGAAAACTTTGGAGGCACAAAATAGGGGTTTACAGGCATCCTAGACCTCCTAAAGTCCAGAAAATGTTGTTGTATCAAAAACGGTGTCAGAGAGCTCTGAATGTCCCAAAAACATTTGCAGCCTGAAAGGGGCATTAACACGCATCCTAGACCACTGAAATTTCCCAAAATATTTTTGCCATGAAAAATGCATGCTACACCCCTGAAAGTTCAGAAAACACCCCAGAAATGTTGCCAGGTCAAAAAAGGCCTTGAAATGCATCTTAGGCCTGCAAAAATGTTGAAAACTTTGGAGACCCAAAAAAGGGGTTTACAGGCATCCTAGACCCCCTAAAGTCCAGAAAATGTTGTTGGACCAAAAATGGTGTCAGAGAGCTCTGAATGTCCCAAAAACATTTGCAGCCTGAAAGGGGCATTAACCCGCATCCTAGACCTCTGAAATTCCCAAAAATATTTTGTGCATAAAAAATGCATCCTATACCCCTGAAAGCTCAAGAATATGTTAGCAGCCCAAAGAAGGCCTTAAAATGCATTTTAGGCCTACAAAAATTTAGAAAACTTTGGAGCCCAAAAAAGGGGTTTACAGGCATCCTAGACCCCCTAAAGTCCAGAAAATGTTGTTGGATCAAAAACGGTGTCAGAGAGCTCTGAATGTCCCAAAAACATTTGCAGCCTGAAAGGGGCATTAACCCGCATCCTAGACCACTGAAATTCCCAAAAATATTTTTGCCACTAAAAATGCATCCTACACCCCTGAAAGTTCAGAAAATGTTGGCAGCTCAAGAAAAGGCCTTACAATGCATGTTAGGCCTTCAAAAATGTTGAAAACTTTGGAGGCACAAAATAGGGGTTTACAGGCATCCTAGACCTCCTAAAGTCCAGAAAATGTTGTTGGATCAAAAACGGTGTCAGAGAGCTCTGAATGTCCCAAAAACATTTGCAACCTGAAAGGGGCATTAACCCGCATCCTAGACCACTGAAATTTCCCAAAATATTTTTGCCATGAAAAATGCATGCTACACCCCTGAAAGTTCAGAAAACACCCCAGAAATGTTGGCAGCTCAAGTAAAGGCCTTAAAATGCATGTTAGGCCTTCAAAAATGTTGAAAACTTTGGAGGCCCAAAAAAGGGGTTTACAGGCATCCTAGACCCCCTAAAGTCCAGAAAATGTTGTTGGACCAAAATCGGTGTCAGAGAGCTTTGAATGTCCCAAAAACATTTGCAGCCTGAAAGGGGCATTAACCCACATCCTAGACCTCTGAAATTCCAAAAAATATTTTGTGCACGAAAAATTCATACTACACCCCTGAAACTCAGAATATGTTAGCAGCCCAAAGAAGGCCTTAAAATGCATTTTAGGCCTACAAAAATGTTGAAAACTTTGGAGGCACAAAATAGGGGTTTACAGGCATCCTAGACCTCCTAAAGTCCAGAAAATGTTGTTGGATCAAAAACGGTGTCAGAGAGCTCTGAATGTCCCAAAAACATTTTCAGCCTGAAAGGGGCATTAACCCACATCCTAGACCTCTGAAATTCCCAAAAATATTTTGTGCACGAAAAATTCATACTACACCCTTGAAAGTTCAGAATATGTTAGCAGCCCAAAAAAGGCATTAAAATGCATTTTAGGCCTCCAAAAATTTAGAAATTGGATGCCCAAAAAAGGGGTTTACAGGCATCCTAGACCCCCTAAAGTCCAGAAAATGTTGTTGGACCAAAAATGGTGTCAGAGAGCTCTGAATGTCCCAAAAACATTTGCAGCCTGAAAGGGGCATTAACCCGCATCCTAGACCTCTGAAATTCCCAAAAATATTTTGTGCACAAAAAATGCATCCTATACCCCTGAAAGCTCAAGAATATGTTAGCAGCCCAAAGAAGGCCTTAAAATGCATTTTAGGCCTACAAAAATTTAGAAAACTTTGGAGCCCAAAAAAGGGGTTTACAGGCATCCTAGACCCCCTAAAGTTCAGAAAATGTTGTTGGACCAAAAAGGGTGTCAGAGAGCTCTGAATGTCCCAAAAACATTTGCAGCCACTGAAATTCCCAAAAATATTTTTGGCACGAAAAATGCATCCTACACCCCTGAAAGTTCAGAAAATGTTGGCAGCTCAAGAAAAGGCCTTAAAATGCATGTTAGGCCTTCAAAAATGTTGAAAACTTTGGAGGCACAAAATAGGGGTTTACAGGCATCCTAGACCTCCTAAAGTCCAGAAAATGTTGTTGTATC